>NC_140074.1:25176452-25776452 GCF_964194135.1 Talpa europaea | reverse complement strand
AGTAAAAACAACAAATCTAATTTGCATGGCCTCTCCAAGGCTCCATCCTAAACATCAATGCTGACAACCTGATAACCCCTCGAAGGGGGAATAGAACCCAAGGGCTCAGAAAACCCACAAAGTAGATAATTAACACCAGAGAAATCAAGATTTGGCTCTGCAGAAGTAGCTAAAGTACTAAGGGGCAGGATGAGACACAGTCCTGAAACTTTCAGGCAGGGGAGACTGGGTTACAGAATTAAACACAATCTCGTCAATCAGAAGGGACTCTCTTGTCTCAAGGCTGACTTAATTGCCATAATTCAATTAACATGCTTCCACTAATTATATAAGCTTTAAATGACAGTTCAACAGCAGCACCACTGAGAGTAAGCCAATTTTTTTTTCCTTTTTAAGTTAATCTTAAATTAATTCTAAGTAAGTTGTATTGATTTCTTTTTCACACTCTTCACATCCTTCACCTTTATCGTTGCAGGATACCATCATGTAATTAAAGCTCTGGGTCATGCAAAAAAAAAATAAAACATTTAGTACCATGTGAAATAATTGCAGCATTCATAAATATAGAGAAGTTGGCCTTCTCTTTCCTTCCTTCCCTTCTTCCCTTCATCCTTCTTCCATTCTTTTAGATCAGAACTTTTTTTTTTTTTTTTAAAGATTGATTTATTTATGCATACAAGAACCAGAGCACAGGTCAGATGTGCCGGAGGGTGAGAGGATTCACCAGAGACAGAGCAGGGAACAGAACAGGCAGAAATACACTGCTGAGGGGAGCAGTGGGCACAACAGGAGAGGTCTGCTGTGCCATATGTGTATCTCACTGGCTGGCCAGGATTGAACCTGCGCTGCAGAGCCCACAGACAGCCTCACAGCGCTGAACTCCATTGCCTGCGCCACCAGGGAGTCCTTTACATGGTAACTCTTATCAAATGTTAAATGAGATAAATAACAAACACATTAATTGACACAATCATTTATTTTCCAAATTTTTAGACTTAGAATAGTGTCTGGTACATGTTAAGGGTCCAATAAATATTTGTTAAATAATCAATATTAGTCTTTGGATGAGATGCTTTGGGGCATTCTGAAAAAGACTAAAAAGGCACAGAAGCCCTAGCCCCTGATTTCAGGTATAGACATTTTTTTTCAGGATATAAAATATGAACCCATGACTGTAACAAGTCATTCAAAACTACCTGGAATTTAAGATATGAAAGAGGATTATGCAGTATGCATTATAAAATGGTAAATCAGATTAACTCTTCCACTGAGGAAGATAAGAAGATGGGCTTTCAATATGAGTTATCAAGTCTGCATATAAATGAATGTTGACAAATGTAAATTATCTGTTACAAGTGAACCTACAGGCAGTGGCTCCATCACAAATGGAAATTTACAACAAAGAAAAAGATACTACTCCAATGGCCAGGAGCTAATTTGCATAGCAGCCCAGATTCATCTAGGTATACTTTTAGCATTCACTTGCAACAAAAAGACCTAATCTGGGCCTCCCTGGTGGCAAGGGGTTAAAGACAAGGCTATCAAGCTATCACCAGCCCTGCAGCATGAGTTCTATCCCCGGCCAGCCAGGGTGCAGGGTGCAGCAGACCTCTCCTGGCTTGCCCGCTGCCCCCCTCAGCAGTGTATTTCAGTACATCTGCCTATTCTGCTCCCCACTCTCTCTGGTGAATCCTCTCACCAGAGGATTCTGGCTTACATCCCAGAACTTGTATGCCTAAATAAATAAATCTAAAAAAAAAAAAAAAAAGACCTAATCTTTGGGGTCCTCCCCCATGGCACAGGGGTTAAAGTCTCAGTGCTGTGAAGCTATCACCAGCTACTGCGCATGAGTTTGATCCCTGGCCAGGTTGCTAACCCACATGGCGAGGCAGACCTCTCCTGTCTTGCCTGCTGCTCCCCTCAGCAGTGTATTTCAGTCAGTCTGCCTGTTCTGTTCCCCACTCTGTCTCTGGTGAATCTTCTCACCCCCCACATCTCTGGCCTACATCCCAGTTATTCTATGCAAAAATAAAAAAAAAAATAACAATGCTGTAGGAAGTATGAAAAAAACACATGAAAAACTCATTCTCATTAATAGTATCAGATAAATGGGCCTCCCCGGTGGCGCAGCGGTTGAGTGCTGGGTTGCGAAGCTGCCTGCAGCCTCTGCGGCGCCGGTTCGATCCCCGGCTGCACCCCGGCCACAGCAGGAGGGTCTCACATGGTGAGCAGACCTCTCCTGCCGCCCGCTGCTCCCCTCAGCAGTGTACTTCAGTCCTTCTGCCTGCTCTGCTCCCCGCTCTGGCTCTGGTGAATTCTCTCACCCTCCCGCTCTTCTGACTGTACCCAGTGCATGTATAAACAAAACAAACAAACAAACAAATAAATAAATAAAAACATACCTTTATTAAAAAAAAAAAAAGTATCAGATAAACAGGCTGGTATAAGCTTAGTTAGTAGGAAAGACAAAAACAGTATTTTAAAACTTAGGTGGCTACCATATCACACATGATTAATTAGGCAAAGGAGACCTTGGTCTGTGGAGATGACCATCTTTAGGTCTCAGACCAACCACCACTTCCTTATGGAAACTTTGCTACCGCTTCCTCTGTCATGGTGCTTTCAGATAAAGGCTGCTTTTCCTTAGAGGACATTGAACACTTGAAGCTCATGAATTATTAGCAATCATTGAATGTTTTCTCTTCTCAGTAGGCCATCCTCTTCCTGAAGGTCAAGAGAGCCTGTGATTGCTCACCAAGATATTTCTAGGGCCTCCCCTGGTGGTGCAGGTGGTTGAGCACAGCTCTGTGAAGCTGTCTGCAGCCTCTGCAGTGCTGGTTCAATCCTGGTCGGCTGGCGAGGGTCCCACATGTCATGGCAGACCTCTCCTGTCTCGCCCGCTGCTTCCCTCAGCAGTGTATTTTGTCAGTCTGCCTTTTCTGTTCCCCACTCTGTCTCTGGTGAATCCTCTCACCCTCCCGCATATCTGGCCTGTACCCTGGTTCTTGTATAAGTTAAATAAATCTTTAAAAAAAAAAGATATTTCTAGTCTGGTATTTAGTATGCCTTCATAACATTCTAAGGAAGAAAGAGAAAGAAAGCGAGGCTGCATTCCCAGTCTTCCAAGGTTCCTATATCAGAGATCATTCAATTGTATGTGATAAGCAATCAGCTTGGAGTAGGCTAATTTAAAAAAAAAAAAAAACTTTTAATTTTTTTTATTCTTTTTTTATTCTTTTAAATTTTTAAAGATTTATTTATTTAATAAATTTTATTTTTATATTCCCCATACAATTGCAACCCCCCCCATTCTGATCCCAATCCCTCCCCTCCCGCCCCCTACCCTCCCAAAAGTGTCTCTGTTTCATAGTTTTTTGTTGATTCTGATTTTCACTTTCTTATAGTTATTCATTTTCCTGGTCCCTTATTTAAGTTTTCTAGATTCCTGCTATGAGTGAGACCATCCGGTATTTTTCTTTTTCTTTTTGGCTTATTTCGCTGAGCATGATCCCTTCCAGCACCATCTATGTTGCTGCAAATTGCATGTGTTTATCTTTTTTGAATGCTGAGTAATATTCCATGGTATATATGTACCACATCTTCTTGATCCAGTCATCTATTTTTGGGCATTTGGGCTGTTTCCAAAGCTTAGCTATTGTAAATAGTGCTGCTATAAACATAGGGGTGCAGGTGCTCTTTGGAATTGATGTTTCTGTGTCCTTTGGGTAAATACCTAGGAGTGGAATTGCTGGATCATATGGAAGCTCTATGTTTAGTAGGTTCAGAAACCTCCACACAGCTCTCCATAGTGGTTGGACCAGTTTGCACTCCCACCAACAGTGCAGAAGAGTTCCTTTTTCTCCACATCCTCGCCAACATTTGTTGTTGCTAGTTTTTTTAATATGTGCCATTCTCACTGGTGTAAGATGGTATCTCATGGTAAAAACTTTTAATTTTTTTACACCATGTTTTCTCTTCAGGTTCAGTCCCCATAGTTCTCCCACCACTACAGCACCCGTGACTGTCACCACAGTCCCTTGTACTTCCCTCCTTTTTTTTTTTGACTCCTTTCCCTCCCCCTCCTTTGCTGTTTTCCTTAAATCTATGAACAGCTTGCAAGTTTTGTCTTTGTCCTGACATTTTGTTCGATTTTCTCATGTTCCACCTACAATTCGATATCTTTCTTTTTCCTTCTGACTTATTTCCCTTCTAGTCCCATCCGTGTTGCTGCAAATGGCATGAGTTTACCTTTTTGATTGCTGAGTAGTATTCCATTGTATATATGTACCACATCTTGATCCATTCACCTGTTTGGGGGCATTTAGGTTGTTTCCATTTCTTAGCTAATGTAAATCATGCTGCAATAAACATAAGGGGCACAAATTAGTGTTTTTGTGTCCTTTGGGTAGATTCCTAGGAGTGGAATCACTGAAACATAAGCTAGATCCATTTTAAAAGGCAACATGCCCTGTAGGTCAATAGGTTTATAAAACTAAACCTTGGAAAAGCAGCCCAAGAGAGAAGATTCTTTCATCTTTATTTCAAGATGTTCTAAGGAAGGATTCTGATGGAATAAGGATATCATGTGCCCACTCCTGAGAGTCATCATCTTGCCTGTAAGGATGTCACTAAATTAGCCCAACCTGAGTCCAGTGTCTACTTTCTTGGCTGAGTACCATTTTGTGGCTGAGTACTTTTGTGGGTATAGAGCACTGTTTTCACCCCACCTGTCACAACCCTGTGTCATAGGGGGAGCAGCAAGTAGGAGGAAGGGTGGGGAGATTGTGGAGTTTTTCAGCCTGGCTTGGAGGGAGTTGAGGCATTTCCATGGTTCTGTAATCTCCACAACAATCGTCTCAGTGTAAGCAACTTTTACTCTATTTTGTTTACTATTATTTTATTTTTTAAGAGCCATATGGAATCAAGACAGCTCAGATTACTGTACCTGTCTCTATTAACTCTTTCCTGAGGAGCAAGTTGCCCACAGGCCAACAGCACTTTAATTCAAAGAGTACTACCTAGGTAACAAGTTCTGATTGATCAACTTGAAAACTGATACATAAGTCAAGCTTTGTTTTGAGGTAGTCTGAGGGGGCAGAAGTAGCCATAGATAGGGTCAGGGGCAAAATTCATTCCCCTACTTCATTCCTAAGGATGCTCTATTGTTCCCATATATGAGAGAAAGCAGAGAGTGGCCAGTAACATCTAATTCTTCTGGGATCCCGGACTCCCTGCTGACTTCCAGTGTGCTCAGGATGTTTTCTCATGCTACGGCTACACATGTAAATCAATCCTTTCTACCCGGAGATGTGTACAATGGGACTGATTTCTCCTTGATGAGTTATATTTTCAGCCCACATGTGGCTGCACATGAAATATCAATTTTTCCCTTTTATACATTGCGTGTTGAGTCAGGCTTCTTCTCTGTTTACACAAGGACAGAAGAAAAGTTTGAGGAAGGTAAAAGGGTCACTGGGCCCATTATCCTGGCTGTCTATGGTTTTCTCCTGCCATTTCCTCTCATCCATCATTGTCCTCCCTAGAAACTCATCTATATCCCTTGAGATTCAGTTATTTTTCCTAGGAACTGCCCTTTGTGGGGAACCTATTTTAAGATCATCATTATGTTCTCTGCAAAGCAGTGTTGCCAGAACTTTCTCATTGATCCCCATTTCTCTCCACTCAGATTCTGTTTTCATTGTTCAGGTCATGCAGGGACTATTTGCATTCTTTCTGATTGCAGGGGAACTGTGCAGAAGTCTTACACCATATGTCTTGTTACACTGAAAGTCATCAGATCTTTATTTTGCATTCCTTCACCATGAGCCATCCTCCATCTCCCATCCTCCACGAGGGCAACCTAGCAGGCATGCACCTCCTCTAGAGAATTCCCAAGAAGCCTAGAATTGGATCCTTTTAGCTCTCATTTTCTGCACATGGGGAGGGGCAAGTGTGTTTACTGAGAGATAAATGATTTTACGTTCTAGTGTCTGCAACTCTCTTACTCCCAGGTATTTGGTGCTCATGACACAGATGGTGTGGCCGATGTAGTTGAAAATAAACACAGGACTTACTGGGAAACAAAGAAAGGATCCAGTCAGAAATCAGATATAGAAACACTTTTGCCCTAAGACTTTTCTTTGCTCACTTAAAAATGGGATGGGGTGGTGGAATTATAGTATTCACTGATTCTGGGGACAGAAGATTTTCAGCCTCTTCTACTCCTGGATTCTCCAGAACAATGTTTCCAGGAGGTGTGAAACAAGTGTCCCATGATTAAATAATTTTGGGAAACACCAAATCAGAATACACAGAACACATTAGCGTATTAAAGACTCTGCCGGTTTCACATGAAATAAACCTATTTAAGTTGTTCAACTCAGCCTTCCCTAAACTTATTTAAGTTTGAAACAATTGCGACAGTTCACATGGAGGTGAGCTGCAGACTGACCTTCCTTGGACTACCCAATTTGAAGAAATAAAATTCTATTATCTTAAAAAGGATATGTTCTTTGAAGACATTAAAGACATGAATTTAATTTCCTTCTTAAATCATTGCTTCACAGCATCTCTGAGAGACCTGGGCCACGGGGCTTATGGACTCAGAGGCAGAGTTCAGAGGGTGGGTTCTTGACATCTTGAGAGAGAGAAAAGGCAACAGAGACAAGCATTTTGGAGAGAGAAAGGATTTTTTAAAGTTCAATAGTTGACACACTGCTTGTAAATGTGCACTGAGAAGAATTTTATGTAAAGGATGTCTGGGTAAGGAAAGGAATTAGAGAGGGGGGCCCACTTCTTCCTGGGCTGACATCAGGGGGACAATTAGAGAGACAGGGTGGAGAGTGACGTCATCATAGCAGCTACAGTTGGAGAAGAGGGAGGAGCACTGAGCAAGCATGAGGAACTCCCTGGATTCCTACCTCAGAGACCTGGGATTAGTCTGTGGCATGGACAAGCATGGGAGCTGTTTGGAACTGGTGTTACTCCTCTGCTCTAGGTTTCTACATGGCATGAATGAAACCCACGAGTTACCACAGCACTTGATGAATTGAAGAAAGTCTTCCTTGGGGTCAGATAAGTCACATGGCAAAGGCTGAAGGTGATCTTTAGCATTTGAAAGAGTGAGGATGAGGCCAGTAGTTAGGAAGGGTCGCTGGACCTTGAGCAAGGTGAGAGCAACCAGAACACAAGACTCACGTCCACCACCTTCAGTATTTGTATCATCAGGAATGGAGGAGAAAACAGGGATATTGGTGGTGACCCCCTTTTTCTCTCCCAACAAGATCACATGAATACAGCTGCCTGCCCTAACCAGGCACCAAGTACCATCTTGTAAAGAATTTGGGAGAAAGGACCGATTTAATTGAGACTGAACCACTGTTCAGAGAGACTGAGTTTTATTTATAGGGAATATTTATATTTGGGGAATGATCTAAAATTTAAATCGTATTGGACATTTACTTAATTCCTGCCTGTTCCATAGAGTTTATAAGACAGACCAGATTGATAGTACATATGAAAAGACTACATTTTCTTTGTACATCTGAATTTTAGTGTGACTGAAATTTCAGGTACTGCGATACCTTTTTTTTTTTTTTTTTTGTATTTACAAAAGCTTATCTGGGGGTACAAATCCCAAGATTTTATTTTAATTCAAATCGCAAGATTGACATGGAACATCTATTGTGTGAACTATAACTATTTGTTTATTTGGCTGTCTATCTTAACACATCTTGAACTAATTCAGAGGCCTAGTTTTACTCAAGACATAGAATAACATTTTAATATTATAGATACTCAATAAGCATTAGTTGAGTGAAGAAATGAAGGCGCTTTGTCTCTGCATCACAGATAATGCTCTATGGAGGAACTCACTTGGATGTTGGTGATTAAAGGGAGAAAACAAGACTTCCTTGGAGTGTTTGAGGGCAGTCATCTCTCTATATGAATACAATGTCCTATCTTCTTTTCCTTATCTCCTCCATCTGTATTCAACTGCATCCTTTGTTTTTTTTCCTTGGAGTGCTCTGGAAATGAAGATGACCCTGACTGGGAAGATGAAGGAGTGGTCCTGACTTTGAGTGTCCCAAATCTACTTAAACTATGACACATGAAGATTTTTTAATTTATATGACAATTTTTAGATGAGCAAAAAAGAGCCTTTCATTTATAGCCTGAGAGGTGTGCTAATCCCTAACTGATTTTGCTGTCCCTGCCTTCTCCATGCACTTCTATCTCCTTCTATCACCATAACTTCTGTAGCCCAGATATAGGTGGGATGCCTTTAGAGTTCCTATATCCTCTTCTGTGTTACCAAGGGCCTTTATGATGATCCATTTTGTTGGGTTAAAACTGAATTTATGTGCATGTCCATTTTTTCCTCCAGATTGCAAACCCATTGAGAGCTTTCTTTGCTTCATTATTGCATCTCCATATTATACAGTGTGGGGATTTCATATATACTTGCTAAGTGATCAAACCAGATCATTTATGCTTCCTTAAAAACAGGGAAAAGAAAAGCTTACTTTCCCAGTGCATATAGTTCTTTATATTTCTTGTCTCAGTTGGTTCATCAAGTCTGCCACAATGGATGGAACTCTTGCCTTCCTCTGCCCTGTCACTACCCCTCTAGCAAGAGATGCTTGGGTGTTTTAGGGAGTACCTAAGAGGACAAGAAATAAGTTCATTTTTATGTTTATAACTTTGACAACTTCGAAATGTGTTCTGTCTTTGGAGTCTCTTGTAGATATGAGACATTTGAAGATGTGAAATCCTCCAGCTGCAAAATACTATTGGGTTTCCTGCAGGTCTCACTGCACTGGGGCCAGGCTGAGCTCCAGCAGTGCTGGGAGCAAGGCTGCCTCCTTTCCATGTGTGTGTCCTCTTCCCACAAAAGTCAGAAGACATGAGGGTACTGGTAGCTATCTCTGTAAAGAATATTCTTTATCCTTTTTGGGTCTCAGTGCCAGAGGGAAGCTTTGCTAGATTTCCAACTTGGAGCAAAATATCTGTGTCTGTTCTTATTTTATCTCTGACTTTCCTTTTCCTAATCTTATCATGCTGAATTAAAAGTGCCTATTGACTTCTCTATTTCTTCCATTGGTCTGAGAGTCTGGGAGATCCAACAAGACAAAGATATCTCTTTATCTACCATTATGCCTGGCATATGTTAATAGTAAGAGTTATCACAATTCTGAGGATAATACTAGTCATAGGCAATGGTTATATAGTTCTTTCTCTGAGCCAGACACTTTTCTAAGTGTTTTGATATACTCCTCAGAACTCATCAGAACAGTGGGTGATACTGTGTTATCACCCACACTTTATATATGGATAACTGAGGGAAAAGATTAGTATTTGCCCAAGCCCCCTAGCAAGCAACTGGTACTGCTGAAATGTAAACAGGGATCTGGTTGCAGAGACCATGTGCTTAACCACTAGTCTGCTCTCCACAGTATTGTCCTAGACAGCAAGATGCCATATTCTACATTGGTGCCAAATCTTGGAATCAGACATAATCTGCTTGAGGAGACCAATTCAGGGAGCTGAGGGTACTCCCAATATGACAGGGAGTTGGGACTCCAAGTTTATGACAGGACAGAGTATGAAGGGATATAGGAGTAGAGAAAGGCAATAGAAGAGACATTGTTTGGAGAACCTGCCGGGCAGCAGGGGCACACTTAGAAGCTGTATAAGTAGGACATTTGAAAAAGACAGATATGTTTAATGGAGAGTTTGGGATTCATTTCTATGGGGCAATCTCCAGAGTTCCCAAACCACTTTGTCTTTCTATAAAGATCTACATTCTTTTTCAAATCAGTTTTCTTTGAGTTAAGACACATTGTTCAAACTGGGCTACATGGGGTTCTAGAATTGATTCAGGGTTTAAAGCACTAAGTGGCATGTGTGAGTTAATTGCTACAGTTCAACCCTGTCTTTGGCTCCGTTAGGGGAAGGATGAGGAGAAACAGCAAAAGCTAGAGCTCACAACCAGCTGTATTTAGGACTACTGATTCGGTTTCCTTCTGTTTTGGTTTGGAGTAAATGTATTCAAGAACAACAAAAGAAAAAGAGGGACGGAAAGGATGAGATGGTATGGAAATAAGACTAAGAATTAGAGAAAGTGAGAGAGGATGTAGAAAAACCCGCTTCTTTGATTTGTATGGTGTGATTTCTGAAATCGCTCCAGTCTCTACATAAATCTACAGGATTTATGTAGCTTCATTAATCACACTTTCTTTTGAAATGGAATTTTCTGCCTCAGAGCCTTTGAACATTGACATCCAAATACAATATATTCTTTTAAAATCACCTCTGGTTAAAGACAACATTGTTGAGGTAATTCCCCTAGATTGTAGGTGGAGCTTGGCCCTCAGATCTTGATGATTGTATGCCAAAAATAGGTCCTCCCTTCAGAGAACAGAAGTTCTGGTATGATTAGGATCCCAGTTGTAGACACCCTGGGCTAGGAACCCATGGAGAAAAAAAAGAAAGGAAGGAAAAAGGAGCCCCTTGTTTTTGATGAACAACAACAAGCACTGCCATCTAGTGGCAAAATCCATTTCTCATGGAGCTGGTTTGACCATGACCTGCCTGGCTGACTCTTTTGCATTATCAAGGGCTGGAGAGCAACATGCTCTCCTGTTTGGTGGCAATGTGACCTGCAATCAAATAGCAGAGCTCAGGTGAGGACATGAATGAGTTAAAGCTGCTATCATCAGAGGCTGAACCCAGGGTGTGTGTTTTTTTCTTTTTTTTTGGTTGACTTTTTGGGGTAAGTCCACACAAACAACAGAGAACAAAGACTGTTCCTGGGACGGGACAGAAAGGAAAGGGAACACAGTCATTGTCATTGGATTCCTACTAGATCTACATCCCCTTGTCTAACCTCATATTCTCTCTGTTTTGCTAATGAACCAAAGCACAAAGAGCTCAAATCCAAAGTCAAACTGCCAGAAGTAAGAGAAGTCTGTTTAGAAAAATGTTCTCTCTGGTTCAGCTTTTGTGGGGCTTTTCCACTGTCAGATACCTCCTGGGAAGGCCCATATTTCCAGGCCTTGCCACAGATCTCCAACCTCCCAGGGTGAATTTACCAAGATAGGTAATAACATGGTAGGACAGTTATAGGCACTGCAAGGATCTTCAGTGTCTCCTGCTTCTTACTGACGAAACTATAGAAATCAGCCTGCATGGTCTCTTAATGCTCAGATCCTGTGGATGAAACTGGCAGCTGTTGGTGGTTAAGTGCTCTCTTTCTGTGAAGCAAATGCCAGCTGCCACTCTCCAGGACACTACTGTGCCCATAAGCTGGGCCTTAACACCTCCCACCCTAATAAGGGGACCTGCAGCAACAACTTCAACCACACTGATCCCTAAAAAGAAATTCCATCCATTCAAATATGGCTCTAATAATCATTTTGCATGCATTAGTATATTTTTCTTTTACCAAAACAAACTTAAAAACTGCATTCTTAATTATCTGAGAATAGATGTTGATTTTTGAATAACAAAGTATTTATTTTATTAGTAATTTATTTTAAGCTGTTGACTTTATGACTTAATCAGAAAAATAACGGTAATCTCCTTTATTTATGAAGGCTCACTAAAGTATGGACATAAAAAATACTGGAATATAAACTTTCCTCAATTTAACAGTTTAATGGAGGAGATTAAAGGTATAGCTCTGCCCTACTATGTTGTAGTAAGCAAGAAAGAAGCATTTAGCTAAAGCCAAAAACTATGGTAATAAAGCAAGCATGTGTTGTTCTGAATTTTAAGTTACTCAATTACAGTTACATAGGTAAAATTTTTTGCTGGCATGAATGCTAATGGGCCTCTGTAGCTACAATAACGAGGACATAAAGTAATAGATTTTAGAGACAATTAAGACTTTCTGTTGCTATTTTAGTTGACTCTCAAGAAAGGAAGAAAAAGACAGTATCCTGAATTTTCAATAATATAACAATTTTACAATTTAATGAAAACTCTAGGGCATAACAATGTCATTGATTGGTGAAAACTGTAGCTGTCAAAGTTTTCTGATCAAAACAAGGATTCTGTTAATAGTCTAAAGGTTCATCATTAATGTTTAAAAAGTTGTTAGGGAATCTAGCTTGTGATTCCTTTGCCCTGAAATGCTTTGTAGTTAACATTTTGGAGAGATGAATTTTGAAGGATTATATCAGAATCACTGCTTTTTTATCAACAAGCATTGGTGCTAGTATGAAATGTAGAAAATATGAGCATGAAAATAATAATATGGTCTTTGGAGATAGTTGTAAATGTTTTTTTTTTTTTTAATTGAAAAGCACATATTGTCTCATAGCTAATGTAATTGAAATTAGAATTGGGGCCTCCCTGGTGGCGCAGGGGTTAAAGACAGTGCGATCAAGCTATCGCCAGCCACTATAGCACAAGTTCAATCTCCCAGCTGGCCAAGGAAGTGACCCACATGGTGCAGCAGACCTCTTCTGTCTCGCCTGCTGCTCCCCTCAGCAGTGTATTTCAGTGGATCTGCCTATTCTACTCCCCACTCTGTCTCTGGTAAATTCTCTCTCTCACACCACACCCCCACACCTCTGTCTTACACCCCAGCTTTTGTATGTGTAAGTAAATAAATCTTTTTTTTTAAAAAAGGAAATTAGAATTGATTTCTCTGATAACTCAGGCTTTAGCATTTCTGAAAAACAACTTGAGATAGAGTTTGTTTCAGAATAAAAATCCAACATATTTTAACCTCTTCAAGAAGACAGCAGGAAATCCAATGTCAATAAACTCTTTGCTGATGAAATCAACCATTGGATTTTATGACCTTAGGTCATGGTAACCATGGGAAGAGAGTAAACTAGGACAGCAAACGTAGATAAGGATTTGGACACTCAGTGGATTCTAACTTGCACTATCTCTGGCTTGGAGTCTATTCTATCAAAACATATTTTTCAACTTCTGAAACCCAGGGGGAGGAGCCCTTTTGTTAATGGAAATCTCACTCCTGAGTTTCTACCAATGGGGGCTGGTTGAAGGCTGGAGGTGTTTGTTAGGAATAAATATTATCTGGGCCTCCCCTGGTGGCGCAGCGCTTGAGCGCTGGGTTGTGAAGCTGCCCACAGCCTCGCAGTGCCAGTTCCATCCCTGGCCGCTGGCGAGGGTCCCACATGGCACGCAGACCTCTCCTGCCGCCAGCTACTCACTTCAGCAGTGTATTTCATCAGTCTGCCTGTTCTGTTCCCTGCTCTGGCTCCGGTGAATTCTCTCACCCTCCTGCACTTCTGACTGTACCCAGTGCTTGCATTAAAAAAAAAAAAAGAAAGAAAGAAATTATTATTAAAAAAAAAAAAAGAATAAATACTATCTGCTGCATCCCTAGTGGGTGGCTGTGGTGTATTTCTCTAATGTGTCTCTATACTGTGTCATTGTTTGTGCATTATTCTTTTTAATTCTTTCATTAACCTGCTTCTTCTCCATATTTTATTTTCCCTACACTGAAAGCTGAGAGAACTTGCCCAATTTTTTGTTGGCAGAGTTGAGCAAGCAGTCATCCAGAGAAGAATGTGAAGTCCTCCCCTCATTGAAGCAGTTACTCTGGGTCCCTAAGTTGCAAGTTGAGTCCAGACTAACTGTTGTATCCCCACGGCCCCTACCCCTAGCTATTTTTCATCTTTCACAAGGCACTAAAGATGTAGCTTTGGAATGGAACTCATGGGTTTGTAGAAATAGACAGCCACCAAATGGTGTGCTCTAGTAATGCAGTGAGAAAAATTTTCCTAGGAGACAACTAAGAACTGGCAATACCCTCACTCTGAAACTGGCCTCAAGATAAGGAATGGGCTCTTTTTGGGCTCTTTTTGTGCTATAAGGCTATTCCCATGGACATAGCTGATTGGTGCAGTGATAGTTGCCGGGCCCAAACTAAGCCAATCAATTCTTTCCCCAGGGTTTTTTGAATAGAAACCAAGAGGCTCTCCTGCTGGGAGCAACATTGTAAGATTTAAAGAGTAGGAGTTGCTGCTGATAATCAAGTTTCCTGTCATGCAGAAGTTAATTTGAGAGAATAAGGCAATATTTAGAAAAGAAATGGGGAGAGTATGTCCTGGTCATCTCTACTAGTCTTGATTCAATTATTTCCAAAACCCCTTCGAACCTGTACCTGAGACATGTCTCTCCTTAAATCAATGCATATTGTGTTTTTGTCTGTTGCAACCACTTGAGTTCTGACATGATCTCTTTCCACAAAAGATTAACTCATTGCATTTCCAGTCTCAATATAAATAATCTTGGATGGGATTATTTTGTAAACTGTTTTTAACTAAAGCACAATTGCATTTCAGTTGTTTTCCAAGCAGTAGTAGTTCTAACCAGCTGTGAAGGCATTGCAGACTTGAGGCAGAGGCCAGGCTAGGACTTTAGGAGAATCAGAATTTGGGGGGAATAAGAGGAGGGGGTTGGGATTAGGAAATAAATTGAAGGAAGAAGAGATCTCAGAGGGGAAAATGATCTTGAAAGTAAGTCTTAGAGGACACAATAAACACATTTTACTTCACATTACTCTGAGGTTAATATTTTTGGGCCCATAGTCAAATAGAAACTAGCCTTTTTTGGAAGGGGGAGCAATATTTATGGCAGTTTTTCTGGAAGACTATTTCTAAGAATTCACTGACTGAAAAAACTTACTAGATTCTGTACTTACATTCAGCTCATATTTTAATTTGAAAATTTTTTTAGGATTACAAAACATAAGCTTTTGCTGGGACGTCTATGAAACCGGGGCTAAAGGTATTTAAAAGTGCCTTCTAGTGATCCCTTATTTAAAACATGGTGGGCTATAATTTTAGAGCAATAAACCTCATTATAACATACTTATATTTGACATTTTCAGGCTGTATTGTTCATGTTTTTAAGTCCTGAAGAAAGTCCCATTAAAACCATGTTACTCGCATTAATTCAACATTTAGCCATTTATAATACAAACCCCAGCCTTTTGGAAAATGTCATTAAAAAAGTTTCACCATATATGGGCATTATTTATTGCTTGAGCCCCATTGTCTACTTCTAATATGCCCTTTATCAGACCCAAATGCCCACTTCAGAGAATTTCGTTTCGAGCAACAACTGGCTTCTTACATTATCCAATGATGCAGGAAAGTTAAATTACAGCCAGTTCATATCATAGAAACAAAATGTTTCCTGCAATTACTGATAAGGGACAGTTCATTTTCTTTCTGTCATCCTGAAAAAACCCTCCGAACAACAATTCATGCCTGGTTAAACAGGATTTCCACATCTACTGCTGACATCTTTCCAAATAATTCAGGGTTGTTATTACTGTACAGCCCTGGCAAGGCTCAAAAGCAAGCAGACTTGACGAGTCTGCTCAAAGCAGAGCTTAAGTAGTTGTAATTAATAATAATTACATGCCCACTACACTCCAGTTTTATCATATTATCCGTCAATGCAAATAAAAAAACCCACACACAACACGCTTGCAACAGGATTAGCGTGTTAATAAAGCCACTCTGCATATGTCATCTCTCTAAAGTTTAAAATATTTGCGGTGGTTTCTGTTTTATTGATTTTCATTATTCTGTGTCTGGTTGCAAAATGTTGTCTGGATGAAGTACAACTGGGGACCAGCTTTGTTCTCTTCCAAAAGCCTTTTTCCTCCTGCCGTGACTCGGATTCGAACCGAGGTTGCTGCGGCCACAACGCAGAGTACTAACCACTATATGGTCATGGCAAGGCACAGGAGAGCTGAGCACTCAACTTTCTTTAAGAGCTATTGCAATATAAAAATTTGTGGAAACACTGCCATCTATTGCCTAAATATATACATTTTCTTAATATTGGAAGAGAGAACAATGTTCCAATAATCTTTAAATATTTCAAGGATCAATAACAGAGTGCCTGGATCTGAAATCAAAGTTGTCTTCTTGGTTGGTTGGGAAAATTCTAGTAGGTAAGAATCACGTAATTCACTGTCCAGGAAATGGGAATCAAGGTAACAAGAGTTAGAGAAACTATTCCTTTGATTCATGCTTCCTACATTTAACCAATAATGAATATTAATTTCCCACCCCCATGCCCAACTGCCAGCACCAATTATGTTGCATTGAATGATGTATGAAGCTGAGTGTCTTTTGTGGTTTCCCCACCACCGGTCTTATTTCCATATACTTAGGTAGCGATGCCATAAAAGTATGGAAACAACAAAATGGCCTGAGGATGGAGGAAACCAGAAAGCCTTGTTTCTCCTGTTAGAGGAAGCCAGATTGAGTACACCTTGTTTGAGGAAAGACCCCCTTTCAAATACATTGATCCCTAAAACTAGCATTTTTCCTGGATATATAGGTCTTAAAGCTACAATAACCTCAAAAAGAAAACATTCCCAGTAATGCTAGCAACCCACCACATAAAGGAGCTGCAGTGTTCCATGCTAAATAAGTTCCAAGGGGAAATTCTAAATAAATTACCTTGTCAGAAACATTAGTCAGCACAAGGTATTTCAAGAGTTGAACACCTTAAAAATTGCACAGAAAACCTCTTTCTAGTCAATGGATTGTTATTAGGGAATCTACTTTATGCCCTCTAACCAGAGAGGAGCAGCTGTGGCTAGCTGGCCTGGTGTAGGGGTGGCAAGAAACTAATCCATCTGTTGAGTGGATGCCAATAACTCCAGAGTTTCTGGAAGGAAGCTATTTCTGAAGATAAAATCATGAGACATAAATGGTCACTCCCTTCTGATCATCTGTAACTCCATACATCCTCCTTCAAACTCTCACAAATACGTTTTCCTTCCACACATACATAAAAAAGGCCCGAGTTGCTAAGCCCGCACATTCTGGGCAGGCATCAGGGCAGACTGCTGTCCGGCCTGACCGGGAGTACAGGTAGGCGAATATGGTAAGCTGCCCTCTGTGGGAAGGGGCAGAGCATAGCTCCCTGTTGGTAAAAGTAGTTTTCCCAAAGCACAGTCATTTGTGTACCACATTCTTGGTTTTTGCTCTGGGCAGCTACCAACTGAAAAAGAAGGGAATTTTTATTATTTTTATTTTTTTTATTACATGTACTTTTTACATCATTGTTCCTTTTTTTTTTTTTAACAGTGTTTGCTTTCTTTCCTCAGGTGTAGTCCCCATAGAATTTCCACCACCAATTCACCCCTGCACCATCACCACAATCCCCTGTGTTCTTCATGCCCTCACTTTGGTCTCTCTCCCTTCCCCTTCCCTGCAGAATGTCTCTGGGTTATAGTTGTCTCTTTATTGTTGCTTTGTTTTGTTGTGTTTTTTTTTATTGCTATTTATTTTCTCTTGGTCCCTTATTTGGTTCCCCTTTAGTCCTCCTATAAGTGAAACCATCTGATATTTTTCTTTTTCTTCTGATTTATTTCACTGAGCATGACCCCAAGAAGGGAAATAGTTTTAAAAAATTATCCCACAACACAAATTGTGTCAACAGACAGTAGATTCTAATTTTGGCTCAGTCTCTAACTGGGGAAATATAAGCT
Organism: Talpa europaea; assembly: GCF_964194135.1. Taxonomy (NCBI): domain Eukaryota; kingdom Metazoa; phylum Chordata; class Mammalia; order Eulipotyphla; family Talpidae; genus Talpa; species Talpa europaea. The sequence goes on along the minus strand of NC_140074.1, from coordinate 25,758,949 downwards.
GCTTCCTTAGCCTGTGCCTCAGTTTTCTCATCTGCAAAGTGGAGAGAATAGTTGGCACTTCACTGGAGTGTTGTCAGGATTCACGAGGTCATTGTATGCCAAGAACTCAAAATAAGCTTGTCACATGGTGAGCATTATAGAAATAAATCAATATTGTAATTTAAGCAAATAGATTTTATAAAATTTTTTATCGCATCCCTTATTTGAAAAATATAGTATCACAGGTCAGAAACCACATATCACAGAATTGCAAACAGAGGTCACTGTAAAATGAAATGTGAAAACAAAACAGTGGAATTAAATTCTAGCTAGAGTCTTTGAGTTCTGAGCTTACGTTCTGCTCTGGATTAAAGAGGAAAGTGAGCAACATTTGGAGAGTGGCTAAATGGATATTAGCCTCTGACTGAAGTTGCTCCTCAATTCATCTGAATGACTGGAAGAAATTTGAACAGGGAATAACCTTCTCTTCACAGGTTTCAATACTATGAAAGGCCACATTCATGACACCCCCTTAAACTGCTACCCATTGTACCAGCCAGGCTTGGTTACGTTATGCAACAGTGGCTGTCCCTAGAGGCTTACAGTAAGGAAGGTTTCCCCCTTGTTTACATTGCATGTTCATTGCAGGCCCAGCTGTGCGTGTCCTCACCCAGGGACGCAGGCTAAAGGAATATCTACTGTCACAGCATTATTTGTGGCTTTCACACACACAGAAAGAGAGTTCTGGGGTGTCTAGAACCACCACCTGAAAGCTCATTGGCTAGAACTAGTCTCAAGGCTCCACTTAGCTATTGAAGTGCCAGGAAGTTTGCTCCTGTCATGTGCCCAGACGGCAGAGTTGGAAATCTTAGGTGACAGGACTAATGGCTCCCAGCCACATCTCTAGCAGGAAACTCTAGCTAAGGGAAGTCTGGGGGTGCAGCATGCCTGAAACAGACATGATTAGGAAGCAACAACTCTGAACACTGGCTTGAGCCCCAACCTCTGAGGGGGATGCCCAGCTCAGGCTCCTCTGTGATGTCTGTGTGGATTCTCTTTTACTTGATGATGTCAGTCATCTTGTGAATAGAAGCTGAAATAGCGTTGACTATTAAAGTCAAATGGGCTTTTCTCCTGCCAGTGGGAGAAAAGGTAGGATCCTTCTCCCTAAAAGGGCCTCCCTCGCAGGCTTCTTCCCCAAAGCATCACCTTGGTATGAGGAGCCATAAGTCAAATCGAGGCCCTCTGAGCCTGGGGAAGCCTATTAACATTACTTAAGGAATGAAAATCATTTTAAGTTATGAGAAGTGAAGGCCCTGGAAATGGAAAGATTTGGCCTTATCGCAGTCATTTGCCCATTTACTAATGAAGAAACAATCACTGCTCCATCTTTTCATGACCAAGAGGAATGTAGTTTGGGGATATCATCAAGTATAGCTTTACCAGGGAGCATGACTTCCCTATCTGAGAAGCTCATTTTTTTGCACTCAGAATGAATGAACACTTCCCTTCTTGTCATGTAAAGTCTCCCCTATCTCTTTACTTGCATCTGAGGTCCTTAAGCACAGGATATATAACCTTGGTTCACCCCCATTTTACTTTAGAAATTACAGCCATGTACTTCTTTTTATGCATGCTATTCAATTTTGACTTTTTCCTACTAATCTGTCTGATGTTAATGTATTCATGTGTCTAGCCTCAGAAGAATCCAGATAAAGTGGGAGAAATTTTCACCTGTACTCTTATACAATTAATGGTTTTTGGGTTATGTATTCAGATTTTGTCCAAAAGCACCTGTACCAGCAACCCACATCAAAGGGGAGATTGATGGAATCAAAACATGGTTTCTTATGAAATTTCCAGTTTCCTTGCAACATACCACCTGCTTATTTTTTCTGACTTCACCATGTTACTATGTTATGTCTTAAGGTGTCAATGAGAACAAGAGTGTGATGTCACTATTTTGTGTAATTTACAGTTGAGAGAGAGAGAAAGAGAGAGAGAGAGAACAGAATAGCTGGTATCATGGAAAGGAATATATACATACATACACACACACACACACACATATCCTTAAGATTTCAAATTAGGTTGAAGTAGAGAGAGGCAGGGAAGACTTGGTACTGGAAAGATACAGAGAGAGAGAGAGTGAGTGAAGCAGTGGTCTGTTTTGTTTGTATTACAGTCCTTTTGAAACCATGCTACCTTTGTGACCTTTGTCTGGTCCCTGGACCTCTCTGCGTTTTATTTTTTCCCCAGTAATATAAGGGGCTCTTAGATTCTATCTCCAGTGTAACATAAATTTAATTTAGAGAAATAAATTAACAAACATAAAAATTTTGAAGGAAAATTTAGCAGTCCTACAGCTATTATAACTATCCTTTATGTTTTCTCTTAAGCACACAGAAGCTGTCATTTGTCAGCTTCTAAATGTTGTCAGCCTTATTTCCCTGCTTGTGGAAACATATTTCAAATACATAGACATTGGCCTCTAACTTAAGTTGGGTATAAAGGAGGGCCGTTTAACTATAGAATTCATTTTTGAAGAAAAAGATTGTAGATTCCCCTTTTCAGGTCATCTTTAAAAAGGACATTGCTGCTTATATCATTGTTAGAAGTAGTAGAGCAATAGCCTTCCTACCTCTCCTCTTATTTCCTAACTATAAGATTCTCCTCCTGGTGGGTGTTACTTTCCCCAGATATTCATAATTTCTAAAGGGAACCAGGACTGATAGGAGGGCCAGATTAGCTGAGTCCCCTCCTCCCCAGCTGAGCCCTACCTCCAGGATTGCCAGTTTTGCCTCTTTTCCCAAACCAAGCACTGTTTTCTCCTCATCCTTCTTTTCAGTTTGCCTCCTGCCTTACTGGGGGTAGGGAAATGACAGTCAGATCCATCACTGGGCTGGAGGCCAAGAATGGCAATCCACTGGGTTGGGGCTGGCCCGGTGCCCAGTTTTTAGACAAAGACAGGTTGGGAACTCCCCTGCAAAGGGGGCTCCTTGGTCCCCTCCTCCAGAGTCTTGTCTTCAGTCAGGGTCTAGCCAGCTATGACCCTAGAGGGGCCTTAAAACTACTTCTTTCTTTTGTTCTTTCTAGAACCTTATCTCCATTCCAGTGAGCAGTATTTATGTGCTTTGTCGGGGGAGGAGGAGGGGAAAGAGGGAGAGGAAAGCCAGACAGAGAAAGGGAGAAGGAAAGAAGGGAGGAGGAAAGAATACAGAAAGATCGGAGACCAGGAAGGCAGAGAGAGAAAAGCTGGACAAATCTGGAACATATAAGGGAACCAAGGCGTTCTCATACATGCCCTTGGGAATTTTGGGGGGCAGGGGGAACAAGTAGCTGAAAGCAGAGGAAACCCAAGTAAGTTGTAGCTCCAGATTTCCAACTTCCAAGCACATCATCTTTATCATAAAGAAGGCTAAAAAACGAAATGGTCTTAGATCTAACCATCTCCATAACATTTCCTGCAGGTATCTGAAAATCTTAGTTTCTGAGAAATCACAAAACACTAGAGAAAATGCATTCTTTGCAGAATGCTTGTAACCACAAACTGTTTTAACAGTTTACATTTTCAAGAGTAAGTTGCCTGGAGTGCTTTCCCCCCTTGCTTATTAATGAGTTCTATTTAACCGAGTCAGAAATCTTGCTGTGGGGAAAGCTGGAATGGTGGGGGTGGGGGCAGGGGGAGGGGTTGTTGGTTTAATTTTAATTTTTTTTGCCTGAAGGCACCATTAGAAAACTCCAGATGCAAAGCTTTCAAATAGAATTTCTCATCTGACACAGCCCTCTGGAATACGCCCGTCCTAACCTTTACGATCTGGCGGCCAGGCCTCTATTTGAAACCTTACGAGGGGGGCTGATCCATTAATGATAATGTGCAATGACTGGGAGCCCCGAGAACAGCTGAAGGCCTGAGGCGGCAGAGACTTAGGGCTCTGCTCACAGAAAAGTGGTGGCAACAGCACCCCCTGAGGATGGGGGGTGGAAAGTGGGACCACCTAAGAGTGGAGAGGCGGAGAAAGCCACCTTTACTCTCTGCATCAGTGTAGGAAGCCGAGGTTCCAGAAAAGAAAAGTGTTGGCAGGACAGAGACCAATTAGCAGGCAGAATTTATGGTCCCGAGAGTTCAAACCAATCACGGTGGAGCTACTTTCCTTAAAGAAGCTTCAGCATAGGCTCCTGGGGGATCTGGGGCTGATAGCCCCAGACAAATGCTTTAATCTCTTTGTCCTTAAATTTCCTTCAGAAAGAGGGGATGACAATGATAATATCTACCGTACAGGGCTGTTGTGAGAATTAAATAAACATGCAATGCACTTTAAAAGAGTGCCCAGTACTTAATAAATGCTTGATAAATATTAATCATTTTGGTCAAAGCAGGCATGGGAGTGAGCTGCTCTAAGCTTCGGGCCAGGAATGAGGAGGTGCCAGAAGAGCAAGCACGGCACGTGCCAGGACCCAGAGGTGGCCTGAGGTTTAATGACTGGGCTCTGTTTATGGAGAGAAGTGGTATCTGGGCCAAGCGGCTAGCTGGATGTCAGAGGGACGGGTGCCTCGGGCTCTGGACAGGTGGTTCCAATCCCAGAGCAGAGGACGTGACCGGGCACATGGAAAGAATAAGTAGAAAGGCGGAAACATCATTAAGAATCAAGAAACTGTCACACTGTCTCTTCTGCCCTTAAGGAGCCAATTTTGGAGCTGATTTAGTTGGGTGATGAACATGGGCAAGGGAGGAGGAGAGCTTTGGGGGAGGGGTGAGTTGGAGGGATAAGGGGTGCTTGAGATATGTGGGGGCCAAGACCTATGCCTCAAAGCCCTTCTATGTGGAATGACCAAGGTGCCTAGCTCGCCCGTGGGCCCCCTCTTTTTCAAAATCATTCTCTACAGTGGTGATGAGATGTTTGCTCTGAAAGTCACTGAGTTATCTATCATAGGTATGAGGTACCTGGCCTGAACTGGGGTGGGTTGGAGGGAGTCCATGAGCACAGACCTCTAAAAAAGGAGAGAGTTATATCTTATCCTCTACCTTCAGTGCCTAGGACAGAGCATAGATTGGCCAGAGGAAAACATTCCATTGTGGGTGTACATTGGAACTCCCAAGTCTGGTCTCACTTTGCAGCTCCAGAACGAGCTGATAAATGTTTTATTTTTCATTGGAGTAACGTTGGATTTTTACATTATGTAAGTTACAGGCATGCATCATTGAAAATCAACATGTGTATATACTACAAGATCTCTTAAAGGGGCCTCTTTTTCTTTTAGGTGTTCTGTGATTGGTGAAGATAATTTTGCCCTTTCTGAAATACATGTCACAGATACACTTGTGTTCAATCACATAGGCCCTGTGTCCAGTTTTGACCCCTGTGAACGTCAGTAATCATTGGGGCCATCATCTCTCCTGATTGAAATGGGGCTATGAAATAAACAAGCGCATCACAGACGAGGAAAGGGTTGTTATTCAACTGATGAGACCCCTATAATATGGCAATTAGAAATAGGTGAAAATACTATTATCATCCCCTAATCTCAATTTTTCAGTTACTTGGGTGAGAGCAAGCAAGGGGAACCAGGGAACTGGATAGCTTGATGGAGTGAACACTACTTTACCTGTTCATGTTTTGTTCTGCTTTGTTCGTGATGAAGTTTATAATCTGGGAACATATATTTTACCTACTTTGCCTGTTGATTTTTAAAAGAATAATAAATCTGCCCCCTTGTCTACTGTACAAAGGTCTTAAAAGAAAAGCGTGAAATATTCAGAATGGTTTGAAAGGTGTTGTGTAGAACACATAACTGCAGTTATTCTTGCTATTATCATCATTATGATAGCCACTACTGATATGGGAGATAAGTATTACATTTACAAGATGAAGCCAGATTTGTACCCTAGGTAACCCTAGAACCATAAAGATAGCTTGGATGAAAAACCTGGCCCCTTGACAGCATTCCTTAATTATCATCAGTTCTTTGAGTGGGCTGAAGAAAAAAAAAAGAGAAAAAAGAGAAAGGAAAAAAAGGAGGGAAAACCAGCCTAATTGAATGTAGGATAAACTATTCATTAGCAAACTAAATAGCTACGACATTTAATAACCTGTGGTGCCTCATGGAAAACCAAGACATTGCCAAAAGTAATTGAAGTTTGTGATTCTCCAAACTGTTATTTAAAGCAGGGTTTGGCAAGGCTCAGTGGGTCTGCACCAATTTTAATTGCATTTTTAACATTCAGGATGGTGGTTGTGTTCCCTTACTCATTATTTGTGCATTGAAATCCCTTTACGGTGAACTTACTTATAGTGAAACCTTATGCAGTGATTTTAAAGTTCACAGCATGTGGGATCTATCTAGAGCAAAACCATACTTTACTTTCTGACCTTTTAACTGATTAATTCCCAGTTGCATATAACCCCAATTCTTTTTCTCTCTCCTTCCTTCTCCCTCCCTTTCTTCTTCTCTATTTTTCTGCTTGACATCTAAGGAGATGACCTGAATCCTTATAATTACCACAAAGAACTTCTTGGGGGTTAGGATAGACTTGGCCTAGGGAGAAGACCTCCTCCAATGATGACCAAGTGGAATGTGGAGCAGAAGCCCCATGAACCCACGTTTGCCTGTGGAATAGGAAGCAATTGCCATTCTTGCCCCCATCTCTAAACACAGAGAGATGATTAAATACTCACAATGCATTAGGACAGACACATGCCTTTTCTAAAGGCAACTGTGATTGTGTTACTCATAACTACTGAAGGGTTTTAACACTTCTCTGTCCTTCCCCATGAATTATTATTTTCAAATAGACACTATTTGTTGGGCACATATTAATACAGCAGGCACTGTGCCTAACATGCCACTGGAATTAGCTCATTTAATCCCCAGGAGAAACTTAGGTATCATTATTTCCTCCATTGTACCAAGGCGCAGAGTTGGTTAAGGAATTTGCTCAGCACCACTCACGGCTTGAGCTACCAGACTTGAGATTGGAACCTATGAATTAACACTGGGTCCCACCTGCTTGCTTAGTTCACTAACTTTCTTTCCAATATTTATTAATGTACTGTCAAACCTACCCATTTCACTTTTTTCTATATCTTTTTGTAGTTTGAATTAATTGTTGAAAATTTATAGAGCAACAACTTAAAATTACTTAACATATTCATATATTTAAAATATTCATACTTTAAAAAGTGTACCAATTGAAATATCTGGGCCCATAATAACTAAGTAAATATACTGCCTCATAAACTTATTGTGTGATTTTTCTGACATACACAAAAGTAAATGGAATAATATTTTAAGAACTCTATATGCTCATTACTTAGGTTCAATACCTATCAACTTTTAAAAAATCTTATTTAAGAATCTCCATAAAACTTTAAAGAAATAATCTGTGTGTGTGGCGGGGGTGTAAATCATGGGGCTCTAATTCTTTGTACAGTCAATTTTTATCATGGTCTGTTCATTTTCTTGCATTTGTATTTATGAGAAATCTTTGGGGCTTGGAAAGATGTTTATGTAGGATCTGCATTTGTTTCTCCCATGAACTTTGTAACATGGCTAGACTGGGTCACTCTCAGTGAAATTCTTGGCTTGAGGTTTCCCAGACCTCTCAGTGAGTACATAGTGAGGAGGTAAAACTTACATGAGCTACAGTTCTAAGTTCTCAGTAGTGATTACTTTTTCTTTTCTCATCTTCATTCAGCATCAAGTTTAAAAACTTACCATGGTGGATATAATTACTGGCTGAATTAAAGGACTAAATTACTGTAGCAGAAAATATTTTTATTGAAAATCTAACCTGATTTTGTTACTTGTATAATCTAAGAGGTTGGGAAGGGATTGGCATAATTCCCATGAGCACTAGTAACATTTCTGTAGTGTTTTCCTTAAAGCATCCAGTGGACATGGAGATGGTGTTATCTGGAGTAGATACTTCATTATTGTCAGAGGACATTAATGAGTCTTTGGATATGCAAAGGAAATTCCAAAGTAGAATACAGGGATGAGGCTATAGGTAACAAGAATATTCAAAATAAGACAATGGTAAGAATTTTTATTTCAAAGAAAGAGCAGGAGAAGAAAAATGAGCGAGGGTTGTAACTATCTGTCGTGAAAGTAACCAAAGGCCCTTCAGACCACAGGTATTTGGTTCATCTTCCCAACCTCCAGCAAAGTCAGTTACATCTGGAGAAGACTTATATTTGTATGCTTTTGAATTTTTTTTTTGAGTGGGGAGGGTAATCTGGGATGGCAAGATATGTATGTGAATCAAAGAAATGGAGTAATTCCCAGTTTGGATCAACGCAACAGTGAAATAAAAGATCAACACTATGATGAGACAGTGAAGAGAAGGACATTGGAGGAATGAGTGATCAAAGGTGGAGGTGACTGGGCCTCCCTGGTAGCGCAGTGGTTGAGCGCTGGGCTTGAAGCTGGCCACAGCCTCTGCAGCACCAATTTGATCCCCAGCCACTGGGTGAGGGTCCCACATGGTGTGCAGACCTCTCTTGCCGCACCCTCTGCTCCCCTCAGCAGTGTACTTCGTCAGTCTGCCTGTTCTGTTCCCCGCTCTAGCTCTGGTGAATTCTCTCATCCTCCCGTGCTTCTGATTGTACCCAGTGCTTGCATAAATAAAGAAATAAATCTTTAAAAAAAAAGGGTGGAGGTGACTGCAAGACTTTAAGACCCTGGGAATTGATGCAATCTGAATCTAGACCTTAAAAGGCAGGTGTGTGTACACAATACCTGTCATAATTAATATTGATACTAAAGTTTGGCAGCATAAGAAAATTGCTCCAACCTTTAGCTGTCAGTACTAGATGTAGAGATCTAACCAAAGGATCATCATTCTTCTAAGTTTTAATTCTCCAACTAGGCTTCAAGCAGTGGCAGACATAGAGAGAGGTCACCGGGAGAGCTGGAACTTCCTTAAACCCCACTCCACATATTCTGATTTAATTGATCTTAGGTGGGATCTGGGCTTTGGGTCTTTAAAAGTTTCCTCAAGTGATTCTGATATACAGTCAAGGTTGAGGGCCACTGGCATGAGCTACAATAATATCCTAAGGACAGTCTACAACATTCAAATGAGGTGATAAAAGCAACAGAGAAGGTGTGAGTTGCAGTGTGACCATAAAGGAAATAGTTTTGTTGAAGCACATTCATATATCATGTTAGAGCTGAAATACAAAATAAAAAAGACAAAAAAATTTCTTAGAGCACCTTTATAAACAAGAACAAAAATCAAATCAACTATACCGATTCAGCTTACTATTTACACGCACATACCTTCCCTATTCATCTTCATTAATCTAACATTACTTTCCCAGGAAACTCTGTCCAGGAAGAAATAAGTTGCAGATTATATTATTATTTCAAGAACCTCTCCCAAATCCATTTGTACTCTCTCCATTCATCACCTCTTTCTTGGGAAAATATTTAATTTCAAAACCTGACTTACTCCTCAAGACTCCTTTTGAAATCCCCCCCAACTCTAGTCTACCAATCTTTTTAATATAATAAAGTTTCCCCAGTTCTAATTAAGTTCCCCCTACACATGCACTGCATTGAAAGAACCACCCCAAATCAGACTCCCCATACTCATAAATATCCTGACTTTGTGCTCCCTACTCCAAGATGCTACTAAAACCCATTCATGGGTATGATCTCCTTTCCTTTTATAAGCAGAAAAGTGGGATTTTTTTTCTATCAACTAGCCACAAAGTATACATTTACAGCTCATTCAGAAATGCTCATCTCTTTTAGTTGAAAAATGTCCTGTTGCCTTTTAAAACATTAAATAAGTACCATTTGCCCAGTGCAACTATGTGATTTACAGAACTTGTCTGTAATCCTTCAAGCTTGATATCATTGAATATATTTTTTGCCTGTGAGGAGAGGGGACTCAGTGAAGCTTGGAAGGTTACCAGAGGCCTCACCACTATAGTTACAACAGGGATGTAGATCCAGGTGTTTTTGATTCTCAAGCCTGAGTTAGCTCCATGACCCCATGGAGCTTGGATCCAGATCTACTCTCCTTGGCTGGAGTAAACATTTGCGGTGTTACTAATTTCAATGAATCTATACCAACTACTAATCTCCCGATGGGACAACACAAATGAAGCCATGTATAGAGGTAAAAGTAGCTTTATCATTTTTTCAATGACATTTCTGTGTTTTAATTCTTTAACTAGTTTGTGGGTAGATATGTGTTCAGATTATTCTTTATTATACATTTGTGTAGCTGATATATTTTGTGGTATCTTTTCTTTCTTTTATAATTTTATTAGGGAGCATTTTTACTGTTTGAAAAAATAGAATAGTATACTAGACCCTTAATGTGTCCATCACCCAACTCAAACTTGTCAACACTTGGTCAACCTTGTTTTACTATAAACCCAAGCACTCTTCTGCCCAACTTTACTATGAAGCAGGTCAAAGATGAAACATAAATTTAGTCATAAATACTTTAGTGTGTATTTCTAAACTGTTAGGACTTTTAAAGTATGTTTTTATAAAAGACAAGTGCTTTTTCAAAAAGAAAACAAAAATAAACCATTTCAGACCTAAAATAAATTGACTGTAATTTGTTAGCACCATCAAATATAAAGCCAGGATCCAAATATACAATTTAACATAAATATAGAGTTTGTTTGTACAGTTTGATTAACTTCCAGTGACTCGAGATAAAGTTAGAATATGAGGGCCTCCCCGGTGGCGCAGCGGTTGAGCGTTGGGTTGCGAAGCTGCCCGCAGCCTCTGCAGCGCCGGTTCGATCCCCAGCCACCAGTGAAGGTCTCACATGGCACGCAGACCTCTCCTTCCACCCGCTGCTCCCCTCAGCAGTGTGTTTCCTCAGTCTGCCTGTTCTGTTCCCCGCTCTGGCTCTGGTGAATTCTCTCACCCTCCCGTGCTTCTGACTGTACCCAGTGCTTGTATAAATAAAAAATAAATCTTAAAAAAAATAAAATTAGAATATGAAAACTCATCCTAGTGAGGCTATTTCTTCTCTAAGGCAGCTTCTAAGACCCATCCCGCTCCTACCACGGTCTCAGTTCTGAATTCTTTCATTTGAACTCTCATGAAATCTTCTATTTTCATGAAGCCTAATTTTTTCAAGCATGGCCTTATTTCTTTCAAGTTCTGAATCTATGAGTCTAGTTTTTATTGGCATGTCTGGAACAGATAATATCTTTATGGTGCTCAAAGCTCCTTGAAGGTCTGGGAGGATGCAGTTAAGAGGCATTATCAATACAAGTTAATCTGGAGGGTCTGCTGTTATTTTTCATGTTTAAGTAAGTAACTACTTTGACATATAAATCTGACTTCTTTTTCAGCAGTAATTTACATTCTTGTTCTTATAAAGCACTTCTTTCTTATTCCTTCATGGTTATCTGTATTTCTAATGAGCAATAAAGGAGCTGTCAACGGTTGATGTGAACCAAGAGGGCAAACACTGAGGGATTATAAAGAGTTAGAGTTAGAGGTATGAGCTACCAAAATTCCCCAAGAAGCTTTAATCAAAACCCATCTTTACCGGTTCATTTTATCCATGGCATTTTTCACATAAAAAAAATCAAAGAAATAAAGGGAAAAGAAAAGAAGGAGGGAGGGAAAGAAATGGTGCAAGGGAAAGGAGGGAGGGAGAGAGGGAGAAACTAACAGGTGCCTTTGAAGTCAGATCATGATAAAGCCATCTTGTCTTTCTTGAGGAGTGGTACAGTCAGGGCCCTATAGGTCACCTGTCAGAATGTAATTAGGAAATCTCAACCCTGGGACTTTATATTCTGCCCTGTTCTCTCATAGATATGTCTATTCCTCATGAGGAGTCACAACTAGGTAGCAGCTCTCTGTGAGCTAAACAAATATCTGCCACAACATTAGGCAGATGGTTATCAAATGATTTCCCCATTCCCTCTATGAAGATCACTGTGCCCTGCTGCTGATAGGATTACATAGGGACTAAAGCAAATTAACAGGAAGGGGGGGGGAATCCTATTATTTTGGACCACACATATGCTTAAATAAAAGCAGGAAAAATCCTAGCAGTTGGTTTTATTTAGATCAGTATGTGCTTTCTCAAAGGGATTGAAGGTATTTGTGATGCAATTTGTCCTTTTCTGCTCACACTGATTGCTCTGTAGCATGGTGCCTGTTAAGAAACCTCAAGAGTGCACAGGCCCACCACAGTGTGGCATTCAGTGTAGAAGTTCCAAGAAAGTGGGATCCTGCTCTGAGTTTGGAATTGTACTTAGGTGAGTTTTGCATCGAAAAGGTATTTGATGCTCTCTGACTATCCCTGCTCAGAGACAGGAGCTCTGAAATGATGACTAGCAAAGGATAAAAACAGACACCATCCAGGATGTGTACTGTCTAACAAACCCTTGGCAGATTTTTTTGTTCTGTGCTTAAGTTTGACATGAGCTAGTCAGCAATGTTTGAAGATCAAATGAGATTTTTGCCAACCCACTCCTAGATAGGGAGGATTTATCTACAACCACACTATGATGTTCCCTTAATACCTTTCAAAAACACAAGTGCTTACATCCTAATAGGTTTTTAGCTTAAGATCTAATCATCCACTCTTGAATTAAGATGCTTGAATGAAGCCAACTCATTTGGAACTAAGCACTGTAATGTCAACAGAGACATATGGTATAGAGACAAAATGACAAAGGCTCTCTTCTGAGGCCTCCATTAGGAAAGCAAGACTAAGACCCCGGCATCATTATTAGTTTACTCATTTACTTCTCAGTTAAATAATTGAGAGTAATATCATCTTATGAAAGTAGAAATGGTCTAATAATTACATGTTAGGAGTAGGGTACATTCCCACTTGAAATGATTAAACTGTTTCCTTGCCCTGTAATTATTACCAACTTGTTTTGTGAATGGCATTACATTTTTATTTTTATTTTTTTAAGATTAATTTTAGTTATTTATGCATACAAGAGCTAGGGTGTAGGCCAGAGGAGTGTGTGTGTGTGTGGGGGGTGGTGGTTAAAAGGATTCAGCAGAGAGTGGGGAGCAGAACAGGTGGATTGACTGAATTACACTGCTGAGGGGAGCAGGGGGCGAGCCAGGAGAGGTCTGCTGTACCATGTGGGTCAGCTCCCTGGCTGGGGATCGAACTCATGTTGCAGTTGCTGCGGATAGCTTCATAGTGCTGAGATTTAACCCCGTGCACCACCAGAGGGACCAGGCATTACATTTTTAGGCCAAAGAAAGTATATCACACATTACATATATTTTGCAAATAAATAGGTAGAATAAATAGCAAACCTCTTATGTTGTCATTTGTATGAGGGAATATCTCAATCCAAGTAAAAGTTAGCATTAAGGATCCCCCCGCAAACCAAGGAGAACGTCAACACAATAATACAGCTAGAAAGTTATCTTTCACTTGTCACATAGGAAAAACATTAGTAAGGAATTGTGGAATGCTGAGCCTTTGAGGAGATTATTTTATTGAATTTAGGTGCAGAAAATCCACAAAATAGAAATAAGCTAATTCTATTCATCTCAGTCAAATTAGTAGAGTGAAGAGTTTAGAATGATTTAAAGTTATAGGAAGCATTTGACTAGAAATCAACCCTCTTGTAGTTAACATCTATTGAGCCTCAAATCTCTCTACTGGTGACAGAAAGGAAAACTTTTTAAGCCACCTACATAAATTATGTGAGCATAGTTCATCTTATTTTCTTAACATCTGTTCCCTTACTATAGGAATTGTCATGATTATGTTATTATTTGGTTGTTGTCCACATTCCCTGCTAGTTTGTAAGTTTTGTGAGCTCAGTGGTATACCTGTCTTTCTCATCACTTTATGGCTGTGGTAGATTGCACTATTTGTTAAAATTATTAATGCCTTCTACTAAACAGCCTCTCCCTACCACCCCATTATATTTAGTCTTTCATGTGCTGTTTCTGAGAAGTTTTCCAAGAGTTTCTACATGGTTTCACCATCCTTCTTTCTCTTTGCCACAAATTCAGCATATCTCAGATAGGGCTGCTTCTTTAGCCTGAGTCCTGAGATGAAGATTTGGTACAGAGTCCAAGCTGAGTGGGGACTGAAATGTAGCAGGAGCAAAAAATCATCCTTTATGGTTGAAAACCACTATGATTATGGGTTATTTGTTACTGATGCTTAATTTAGTGTAATTTGACTGATACAATAGTTCAAAGGTTATCAGAGTGTCTGACACATGGTAGTATGTATATAATACATATTTGTTTACAGATTGAATGAATGGATAGGCATAGATGATCTGGACATACAAGGTGTAAAGTAAAAAAACAAAAATGTGCAGATGCATTATCATTTCAACCATAAAGGTTTGAGTTTAATATAAATGTAATTAAATGTCTAATTTTCTACCTTTGAAATCTAAGCCAATCAGGTTAAGTATATGTGTGCTTAAAAAAAAAAAGTCATGCAGAATTTACTGCCAGCTTGCAATGCAGAGTAGTGATTTCATGGTCAGGAAAAACAATGAGTGTCACACCAGCCATGGAAGATTTCACTTGAAGATGTGAACTGGATGGGCAAGTGGAGGGGTGAGAGAAGGACATGCAGATTTCTGAAGGGAAACACATGAAAACAAGACAAAGTACGGATTAGGGAAACTCAGGGATGTGATTTAATGAAGATGATGTTTGAAGCAGATTAGCCTGGTGGCAGAGTGTAGAAGGAGCAGATTAGAGAACAGGGACTGGAAACAGTTAAGAAGCTAGTTCAGAAAATGTAACACCATGAAAATGGCATTTCCCTGTCAGTCAATCTGTAATTAAAAGTGATCTTAATAAAAATACAAACAAGATTTACATTTTTATTTTTTAGGAGCTGACAAGAACGTTCTAAATTCACATGGAGAAATACAACAGGAAGGTTCTGAATAAGAAGAATGAGGAGATATCCAAACATGAAATAGAAATAATTATAATAATTTGAAAGGGCAGGCAGATAAATCAGAGTTTTGAAAATTAGAAACATACAGAACTTCATTTGCAAAATGACTATATGAGGCAGCACTAAAATTCAGGAAGAAATGGTGGCTTATTTAGTTGACTTGGCATCTGTAAAAACACTAAGTTGGACTTGACCTCATATCTTATACCAGAATAAATTCCAATTGGATCAAAGAATTAAATGTGCTAACTTGTACCATATGACTCTTTCTGTAAATCAAAATTTGTCAAATGTTTGTGATTTCATGTGATTCATTTAATAAAAACTAAAGTCACAGAAGTGCTCTGAAATCCCATTTTTTTCCTGTAAGTTTGAATTGTGAAAGATTTTTTTACACAGAAGGATTTTTGTTACATAGAATTCAGAGGCCTATTTAAAAAAAAAAAGATGGCTAAATTCAACTGCTGAATAGATGTCTTATGCAAGACACAAATCACTACAAACAAAACCATAAGACAAATGACAAACTTAGAAAAATAGTTTCAACTCACAACATAATTAATTTCTCTTAATCTTTAGATAAATATCTTCTATAAATTAATATACAAAAGACCAATAACCCACTAGGAAAATGAGAATTGGATATGAATAGTAGTTCAAAAGACCTCTGATGGCACTTATTTATATGAAAGGATGCTCAGTCTTACTCTTTATAAGCAAATATAGAATAAGATTGAAAATGACTTTTTTTTTCACCAACCAGCCTCCAGAAGTCTAGGAGTTTGATAGCAAACTGTTGGCAAACTTAAACATTTCTAGAGGGTGTGTAAACTAGTGCAGTTTGTATGGATGGAAATTTGGCCAGATGAGTAAAAATTATCCAAGTATATATTCTGACCCAGCCATCCCAGTTTTTTGAATTTATACTACAAATTCATCTGCACATGAGTGAAATGATAACGCAACATTATTATAATTATAGGATTGTTTGCAAAATAAAAGCTTGGGAGCAACCTGAATGTCCATTACAGAAGCATGGCTAAGTAAGTTAGAGCATAGTCTATAGCCAAATACTGTGCAGCCATACCAATGAATGAAAAACCTAAATGCTCACTGACGAAGTCGTCTAAATCAAATTGTTACATGAGAAAGAAAATGAAGTCAGAGAAGAGAAACCAGTCAGAGAAGCCACAGGCCTATTAGATTCTTAAGCTTGACTTTATATTCTTAAAGGGACTCCCAATTGGGAGAGTTTTCTTTCCCTGAAAACTAGACTTTCCTGACCACCAGGACTGTGGGGCCTCTAGGCTCATCTAATAGGGCAATGTTTCCAAAAATTAGAAGGTTCTGGGGATCTCAAAAAGGGGTTTTAGCTGATCAGTTTACAGTATAAATTTTTCAGCTAGTTATAATTATTTAAAGCCACGCAGGGCTTCCTAAAGGCAGAGAGCACATCACATTTATTCACTGCCAAAGCTGACCACAGTGTTTCCCATGTGGTGTATACTTGTTCCAAAAAATGCTCTAACGTTAATATTCATAAAATGGTATAGTTTTCACAAAATGTGAGGACATGGAACCTGTAATAATTTATATTTAAAAAGTCTACAGTCATAACAGGAAAAACTGCAACTACCTAGGAATAAATCTGACAAAATACATAAAAGTCTTTATGAGAATAGCAACAAAGGATATAAATGAAGATTTGAGTAGATAGAGAGCTATACCATGGAGTGATTCAATATGTAAATACATCCATTCATTTGACTTATTCAATGCAATATCAATGAAAATCCCAATATGAAATTCTTCCTGTGCATTTAATAACCTCCTTAGAAAAAGCAGTCACCTTCCCCATCTATCAACATCAGGCTGGTGATGCTGTCAAAGTAAAAGAAAATCTACAGTCCCCCTCTACATGACAGAATAACACAATTAAGTGTATTTTCCTAACATTTTATTAAAATCTATAATTTCTGGGATATGAGCAGCTATCAGAGGGTTTGTGTAACTGAAGTCATTTTGCTTTCTAAATCTTCTTTTCTCAAAGCACAAATTGTGGTGGGGTGTAAGGTCACTGGTCTATGGCTCAAAGTCTAATAAAGCAGGGAAACACCTCATTACCTCATTTTCTTCTAATCTACCACTAGTGGCTACTTGATATATCATTGAACAAATCTGGGGTGGGGGGAGGTCAGTAGAGAAGAAGAGAAAAGTGAAAGTAACCAAAAGAGAAAAAGAATGACTAGGTTGATAATCTAACAATGTTTTACACTTACAGGGAGTTTTCACTTTCATTATTTCATTTATTTCATTTTTGTGGCAATCCAGTGAAGTGACTTGGTTATTTTAATTCAGTCTATTGTTTGTCTTGCAGATAAGGAAGAAGGCATAGAAACTGGCATTGTAAAACCAGTGAAAGGCAGAGAAGGCTCTTTTCTCTCTTAGGCAATCCGGTGAATGGAAAGAGCCAGGACAGCAGATTCAGGCAGGCTGGCTTCCAAACCTAGAGAGTGTGTGTTCTCAAAATGGAAATGATAAGGGAATGCTTCACGGTGGTGGTAGGAACTGGAATCTGAAGCAAAAACAGAATTTGGAGTGTTGGAAGGAAAAGAGAGTGACTCTGATGAAGAAAAGGTGTGGAGAAAGAGTATCAGTGGTCTGGTCCCAGCTAGGACAGGATCTCAGAACAGAGGTTTGCAAAAAGAGGATCACAAGGACAAAGATGGGAGAGAAGATGGATTGTGCTTGGTGGTGACCCTGAGGGCAGATTGGAGAGCTATTCTGATTGATCAGAGTCTAGAAAATTTCCACGGATAAGTTAGCATGCTTTGGGAGATGGCAGATCTAGATTTGTCTCCTGAATGCGTACTTGTTGGATCAATGATCTTTTTACGTTACTTATCTTATGTCTCCAGTTCCTCACTGTAAAATGTGGTAATATTACATCAAATGATTGTTATAAGGGTTGAATGAGTTAAATAATGTGATATAGTAACTGTCGGGTGGAATTTACTTAGTAAATGGCTATGTGTTTATCAGTATGATTACTATGAAGATGGGAGTGACTATGAGGATGGCAGTCCACTAGATAAATAAGGAAAGTCAGAGAGACTTTAAACAATCCATTAAAGAAGTATTGCATGGTTGGGAAACCAGTCTGTCACAAGGCAAGACATGCTTTGTAATTCTTCAGTGCAGATACATTTGAATGGACGGTGTAAGATTTGTACCATGTAGGGTTCATATGGTCAGACTTGGAATCTTAAAATTACCTTCCACCCTCTCTCCTTACTGCTTCAAAAATGTTAAGGGGAAGCATCATTGTCTATAAGCTGTCTCTTCTGATTGCTTTGAATGTTCTTTTTCTAAAACGGGGACTCAGAAACATGATGGAAACCCTTGGAGATTCCATTTTTGAAGAAAACAAACAAAAAGAAAGCACATGGAGTCACATTCAAGTGCTACTCTAAATGAGAAGAACATATTTCAAAAAATAAACACCCTGACTAATCAGAAGGAAATCTGCTCTGAACTCAAAGCCTCTGCATAGATATTAACAACATGGAGAGAAGAAAATGGCTCATTAATGATTCATGAAAATAGCTGTAACCATCAACTGAAGTATATTTTGTGGTAGATAAAATGACTTGTTTAAAACTCTCTCTCCTCTCTGTTTCTTCCACTACTCCCCCTAGCCCCCAAACACACACACACTCCTTAAACCTTGGACCTTCCTTCTTGGCTGTCATAGTGTGAGTTACCACTCGAGGGAGCCCAAGTTTCTTAGCTTCTTTGTGGGCTCACTACAAGCTCTAAGACGCACTGAAATAGGAGGTGGGGTGGGGGGCACGTCATTCTGTTACTCCACTGCGGGGTGGACATTCTTTGTCGTGGGGGGGGGGGGCTGTCTGACACACTGTATGCTGTGCAGCACTAGATGCCAGTAGCAACAACAACCCCTCTCCCAGTGAGGACAATCAAAATGTCTCCTGGCACTGCCAAATATCCCCCAGGGTGGGAGCTAAGAGGCGATTGTCTCCCTAGCCCCCTTGCAGCACTGCTCTAATGGAGCTCTCGGAACACATGGTTCCCCCAGAACCGTGATAACTGACAGAAAAGTGTGGCAGCACTGAGAGAAAGTCAAGACACCCCCTCTATTCTCTCACTCTCCAGCCAGCAGCCCAGCGGGGAGTAGAAAGCAGGAAGGAGCAAACTGGTCCCTAAGGCCTCGGGGTGTTATCCGAGACCAGGCGTCTTGGCCAGCCTTTATATAGAGAGGAAACACTGTCAAGGCCGTCTGGGGTGGTGTGGGCTGAGGCAATGCTACTCTCTTCAGGTTTTTGGTAGCAGCTCAAATGATTTGTTAATTATTCACTACCATTTGTCATAAAATCCTGAAGGGCTGCCAAGTGGTAGCACCGGGGCAATGCTAAAGCAGGGGACATGTCTTTCCTTATTTTGCAGTGAACATCGGACAAGGAGGGATTGGGTGGCTTTGCAAACACAGGGATCTGGGGTGCTGCGCAGGAGCGTGCAGATGGAGGGGCGAGGAGCAGGCGCGCTCAATGGCACCAGCCCGGGAGCTGGAGCTTTGCATTCGCTCCTCAGACTCCCGCTCTATTTGCTGCAGAGATCAAGAGGCCACAGGAAAAAGCGACAGAGGTGGGGCCTTCCAGCATGAAAACAAAATATGAAGCACAGTCAGCGCTGAGACTCTCCCGCCCGGCTTAGAGCCTCTCCTCTTCCTCCCCACAGGGGTGGAAACAGTCCTACCAGCAAGGGGCCCGCTTTTTCCTTTCTTTCCTCCGCCTCCCTCTTCTGCCCCCCAAGGCCCCTTTTGTGATGTCTCCTCCCCCTTTATTCTCTTTTATGACTGCCTTTGATGTTCATTTTAACCAGATAAAAATATGTAGCGTATAGTGGGGGAGCTGGGGCCTAGGCGACAGGAGACACAGTGTAATTTGCCCCAGATCTTGAAAACACCCTAGGGATGATAGCCTTGCTGTCAGCCCCACTGAAATCAAACCGGCCAGGCTGAACTCTGCCTTGCCTGAAAATGAGCCAAGGCTCATGAAGGTCAGTGAATTTTAGAAGTTAGACAGTTAAATTCCAGAGTCACGAAGATCCCCCATCTCAGGAGCCAGCACTGAAGCTTTGATGATCTGACATGTGGGGAGGTGCCAGGGTAAAGGGGCAGGAGACCCAGCAAGAGCCTGGTCCTCACACTAAGGAAAGGGGTTCTTTAGGGTCTCCCCTTGAGGAGTTGGGGGGGGACCTAGTGGATGTTTGCTTGACAACTGTTGCTTAGAATCTAAATAACGTTCATCCCTTGGCTAGTTGGCTCCAGCAGTGGGACAGAGGACACCACAGGCTGTCCTGATTAGAGGAACCCACTATGTCTGTACCAAAGGGAACAAGTCTCACTGTTGCCTGTGACTTGTAGCACAGAAGGGCATAAGAAATTATCCTCTTTTCTCACACAGCCAACTCCTAGCTGACCAGTTCACAGATGGATCCCAGCACATCATCAAAGTATTAAGAAGTCTGTAAAATATAAGGATGCATGAGAGAGAGAAATGCCAAGCAGAGAAGCCTTTGAGAGGATGGAAAGAGCCTGGGGCTGCCAAAGGGGGGGCCTGTGGCTACTGCTTCCCATTAACAACACTTGTTGTGGGTCTGGGGGTGCAGGTCTGTTGTGGTGTGGAAGAGTTTTATAGACTGTTTATTCATTCAATATTTATGATTTTCTTATTCATTTGATGGCTATTTATTTCTTCAATACTATTTATTGTTTATTCATTCAATCAATATTTATTCGTCAGTACCTACTGAGTACCTACTATGGGCCAGGAACTGCTTTCAGTGCTTGGTACCCATAAGTGAAGACAATAAAGAACTGTGTCTCTGGAACCTCTGTAGGGTGTCAGTCCTCACAATAAACATATATGGCTGCTAATCTTGTCCCCATTTTGCAGATAAAGGACTGAGTCTTAGTGAGATCAAACAACAATATTGATATTAAATGATAGAAATGGTAATCAAGCCCAGGTCTTGTGCTACCAATCCGTGTTCTTTTCACCATGACAGCAGTCCTATGGGGATATCGCTTTATTAGATATAGAATGGAAAGTTTTACAATAGGAATTAAATAGTTTTCCCAGAATTTATGTATAGAAATTATTCTCAATGGGGATATAAAACCTATACACAAAGTTCCAAAAGCAGAAAACTGAACTAACTCAGCCAACCCCCTAATCTGAGCGTCCAAGGCTGAATGTTCACTAGGAAACATCACGTTACCTTAGGCGCAAAACACAGAATTAAGCAAGATTCTAAGAAGAGTGAATGAATGAAAAGCTTTCAAGAAGGACTTGTCAAATTTACAATAAAGGTAGCCAAAGCAGATAAAATGCTTGTACCCCCTTGAGAGAGGAAGGGGGAAGCTAATTAAAAGAAACCGCTTTGCCAGCAAGATGAGAAGATATGAAGCTAAGGCATTCGGGGCCAGTGACAGTGGCCATTTCCAATAGACAGCATCACATAGATGAAGACATGCATACTTACAGATGGATTATTTGTTCACTGGGAACTAGGTGGAGTAGGGGGTGGAAATGGGTATTCCATTTGCTTTGGGAAGTTTCACATTTGTTGCACTGTGTCTGGGTGTGTAAAAATCACTGCCCATAGCAACTCTTACTTTGTCCCTGTTATTTCTTCTTCTCCCAGGTAATGTTTAGAACATAAGATATTATCCACTTTGGGAGGATATTAGCAGGAACTGGACCTAAGATAGCATGGAGATAGGGTGTATCCCCAGAAGGAACTAACATTTGTGAGGGATTTTTGCAGGCTCAGTTTCTACCTTTGCAAGTCATTAAATTTCAGAGCAACTTCAAGAGACAGCTATAATCACTCACTTATAGACCAGGGAAGTAAGAGTCTACTAAGCAAATTGCCCAAGATCTCACAACTGGAAATATACAGAAGCAAATCCTCCTCCTCTACTGTTTTCCTCCCCAAATTACAGGTCCTTTCCATTTTATGTACTTTGTTGCTAATCATCATGATGCAAGAGGCAAGAAGTAACAGCCAAAATTGTGGGGAGTTACAAAATCTAGCCTCATATAAAATCTCTGTCTTGAATCAGAGTTGAAAGTGGAGCTACCATTTGGAAAGAAGATAATTCCCAAGGTACTGGTAGCTTCTCATTCCCTAATCTAATGTCTTTCTTCCTCCCTTACCACAACTCTGAACACAACCATTCCCACAAATTCCACATTCACCCATAAATGTAATGTAAGTGGGCCTAGGGCAGGAAAACAGACACAACAGTCGATCGCTCATCCCTCACATTCTGCGCATTCCAAGTTGCACACCTGTTGTTCTGGGTCTACTATTCCTTTTGAGAATATATATTTTTTAAGATTTTTTTATGCAAATAAGAGCTGGGTACAGGCCAGAGGTGTGGATGTGGATGTGAGGGGATTCACCAGAAACAGAGCAGGGAACAGAACAGGCAGACTGACTGAAATACACCGCTAAGGGGAGCAGGGGGCAAGACAGGAGAGGTCTGCTGTTCCATGTAGGTAGCTCCCTGGCTGGCCATGGATCAGACTTGTGCTGCAGTGGCTGCTGATAGCTTCACAGTGCTGTGCTTAACCCCTTGCACCATCATGGAGACCCCCTGAGACTATTTTTTTATGTCCATTTCCTTTTCAAAGTTGGCAGGTATGAATATGTTGAGGTATGGAAACTGGCAGGACTCTGAATCCCTTTACACAATGGGTCTACTCAAGCTCAACCATGACAGGGCCCTGCCCTGACCCTTCTTACTTGGTGGGCAACATGTAGGTCACAGAAGAGAAAGGCTCAGTTAAAACCAGAGTCTCCAGAGTCATCCTCCCCTCTTTACCTCCTACTGTGTAGCCTGAGGGAAATTTCTAAGACCCAGTGTCATCATCTGCTAAAGGACATCACACATTATTAACCTGAAAGAATTGTGTAAGGAGGATGATCTGGGACAGTGCCCACTCCAGTTGTTATATAACTTCTCCTATGATGAGAAACACCCAGATTATTTGTTCATGTCCAGATGTCCAGGGCTCTTCCCTGGATGTGTGGATTTGGTGGAATTAGATTGGGGTCCTGACTTGATTCTTTCTATCTATCTATCTATCATTATCTATATCTCCAACTCATATTCTAATATTTAGCACAAGGAATGTTGAATGCATGACAAGTATCAGTTTGTTGGTATTATTGTTGTAATTCTCCCTGAGCTCTTAATGGACTGCCCAAATCCCAGATTTTAAAACTCTTGAAGAGGCTATTTCCTTAGTATGACCATTTTGGTATTAGACTTTTCAATATTCCTATTTTCTTTTTACTGATATGATTTAGACACTAAGTTGGTGTTGCCTTTGCCAACAGTCCTGTTCTGAAATGACTTTCAGTTTCCAAGTTAGAAATGACTCATTCTTGTGCATTTCACTAGTTCCTCCCCTGAGCACACATGGTCCTAAATCATCCTAAAGGTGCCCAAGACTAATTTATTAGAAGCTGGGTATGTGAGTTATTTTGTGTTTAACTAGATACAATTACTCTCCTCTTTCTTTTCAGGTATAAGATCTCAAGAACTTAATTACCACCCTACACTCCTCAGGAAGATGTCCCCCATATTTTGTTATGGCTGCCCATCTTGATTGAACCTGATGGGGAGGTTTCTAACTCTAACTCAAGTAAAGGACTGAGAGGTAAGATGATTAGGACTGACATGTATAAATGATTATACTTTCCTAGGTGAATGTTTATCTCATGCTTCAGCATTTCAAGTCAAGTTTTTCCCAAACATTTTATTTTTTGTTGTGGCTAAATAAATAACTTCATTTTCTACTGTTAAAAGAACTCTTTCAGGGATTACCTCATGGGATGTAAATAGACTGGCGGGCACTACAGCAGTGAAGTGAACTGTATGACTTTCAGCGAGGTAATTAACCTCTTTGTACCTCTGTTTGTTTACTGAAAACAAAGATAATATTAATATCCAGCTCGTGGGCCATTGTGAGACCTGAAATAGAGATATCATATTAAGAAGAGGGCCTGGCACAGTTAGTCCTGTCCATGCAGATACCATGTTGCCGAGTCTGTGTAACTTTGTATGTCTGCTTCATTTTCTTCTTACTTTACTCACTGGCTTTTCCTGCTCCCTCTTGGTTCCTGCTCTCTCATAACTTTAAATTGCATATGGTTTTGGTTTGACATAGTTGGGATATTCCTATTCCTATTTTGACTTCATGATTCCACTTCCAAATGGTTAACCTTCCTTCGTCCTCCGATTCACTCTCCTGAAAGAGAACATTTGTCCTGTCTTATGTTTTGATCCCGCCTACGATGAACTGCATCAGGCCTGATGGTTATCTCCAGACTAATGAACAATAGAGGGATTAGAGGGGTTGCATGGCACAAAAGCTGGCTGCTTAGGCAGCAGAGGCTTGGACGAGGGCAATTTCCTTTAAAGAGGCTATGAGCAGGCAGGCAGGCAGGCAGGCAATGATTAGCATCTTGTAGTATAATTCAAGACCATATGTCCGCAGCAATTATATTCAGAGCTTCTTTTATGAACTTTGATTTCTGCAGAAACCAGGAGGTAATGCCTACAAGAACACTGGACAAGGAGCCAGGGAAATGGACCCCAGACTCTACCCATAATTTGCTGCAAGATCTTTGGTAACTCATTTCATTACCGATGGGCCTCAGTTTCCTCATCTGTAAAGAGAATAGGATGAGTGGTTGAACTCTAAATTCCTTTCACTTCCAACATGAAAAAGGAATGTAAATAGAGCAGCATGGCGCCTAAAATCTGATCTCGGACTAGAAATGGTTAGATAATTGAGCTTGATGTATAGTTTAAAGCATTAATTATCTGAAAAATTCCATATGTGTGGATATTCTTGGAGACAATTATCTATAGAGTAAGCATATGTTGAATTAGCATAAGGTTGCTATTAAAAAATACTGTGGAAATGAAATGTAAACTTCTATAATCATGGGAAGCAACAAACTCAAAAATCACAGATCCTGTCCTTCCCTTAAACAGGTTTGATAACTAAAAACTCCAACTTCCTTCCGCAGAGCACTGACATTGCACATTTAGGATGAGAAGTCTGGAGGAAAGCTGAACTGCTTCTGGGTAGAGTTGCCTCTTCCCTGAAGTCAGGTGTCAGTTGGTATTTAATGATTGTTGTCCTGTGACTAGATTTATAAACAAGTAAAATATTAAAATGTGAACCACATGTGCAAAGCACCACAGACATGTTGTCAAGGCTTGGGTCAAATATTGACTTTATAGGAACAGAAATGTGCAATAAATGACATGGGGAAAATGCAGGTTAATTTTGTTTTCAATAACCAAATTAGTGGAAGACAGCAAACCTACTAAGATCATAGTCACCATAGGAAGCACATTAAATTTGCTCATCTTTGGACACTGGATGGCTTGGACAGACTTTATCAATATAGTTGTTTTCCATTGGGAGAAGAATTCAAGGTTTTCCAGGTTCCATAAGTATAAGTTACCATTTCGTCTCCATCTTACCTGTCACAGGACTGTGGAACTCATCTAGGAAGTTCAATCTGTCAATTTACCAAACCAGTTAGTGATGTAGAGTCTCAGAGTGGCCCAGAGGACACCATGGTTACTTCCAGCCTGAATGGCCTCTTGGTGGGGACAAATGAGTGAAAGCCCCCTAGACCCCTGAAGTGATTGATCTGTCCACATGAGTCTGCCATGGGGTTTTCAAGGCCTTACTGCCCCAGCTACCAGGCAAACCTCATTTTCTACCTTCATGCCAGGCCCATAGGTTATATTTTTTTCTTCACTGAGTTCCCCGTATCTTTGGATTGACTTCAGAGTTCTTGTAGTAGGCATTTTCACAAATATAAAGACAGAAATAATGGAAGATCATGAAGAACAATTTGCCTTGACTGATGGATCATCAAGCTGACTGAAATGTTGAGGTAGATTTGGTGTCCTTTACAATACAATGCTCTCCAACACAGTATCTTTCTGATGAAGTGATCAGTTAGGTGAACACTAACCAGGCACGTGTTGCTGTATGTTCTGAAATGGTCCCTTGCTAGGACCAAGCCATGGGTGGAAAGCTAATTTCAATCCTCTAGTCTGATGCTATGCAAGGTGGTGTCTATCTGTAAATCTGTTTCAGGTCTACAGTAGGAAAAGCACATGGAGATACGAAATGGAGAGCAAGGATTTAGAAATGTTAGGACAATTTTACAGAGCCTGTCTGTTGAATGCAATGATTAAAAATTGGAGTTTGTATTTGTATGGTTTTAAAAATTTTATTTATCTAGCAATTCACTGTATGCAATTTATATGAGGATTGTCTGCAACAGATTGAAAATTGTTCTAGCTTGTTCTAGTTCAAAACTAGTTCTTCACCACAGTTTGACAAGAACTACTTTAGAATTGTTTTAGCTTTTCTTTTAGAATTTAACAAGCCATGTTAGATGAAACCTCTTTACACCCAGGCATTAAAAAGAGAACCAAAATGTTATCAACTCATTGTGTAGTTTTTCCCCAGACACACACACAGCACCCAAGGACAGGGGATTTACATAATTATGGTGGTAATGGATGAAATTTCTTAGCTCACAGAGAACTGGGGCATTACAGAATTTCCCTCAATATGATGGGGAAACCTGAAGGACAGGTAATATGTCAGTAGGGATCCTTGGAAAATCCAGTTGTGTAATAAACATTATACATACGTAATCAAGACATGCTTTTTGAACTAATAGTAGTAGAAAATCATTGGCCATCTAATACATGGTCAAGATTCCAAGGTGTTCTTTTGGAATTTTGTCATTTAATCATTTAATAATTTTTAGAGAAGAAAGTCTTGAAGAGATTCCCAGTTCAGTAGAGAAGTTAATCCAAGCTTATTAAAAATGGGCTGTTTGTAGCTCTTGGCACTGTTCATTAGCAAACTCAACAGGCCAAAAAAGTGAATTTTTCACTAGACAGGCTTTTCAGCACTCATTTCTGTGCTGGGTTTTCATAGCTTCCTCTTCCATCACAGTCCTGCATCTGGTCCCATATTTTGTATCTGGTGCCACGCTGCCTACCCTCCAGCCGCTGCCTGGGTCAGCAAAGTCCATGCATGTACTGCCTGGCCTTTGCCAAACCTGCTCCTAAACAGTATTCCACAAAAAGAATCTACATTTTTATCTAGGCCCATAAAGGTTTTCTTTATGTCACTGGTTTTACTGAAAAAAATTATAGACTTGTTTTCCATCTATGAAAAGGAAATATTTCCCATATACAAAGCATAGTTTTTCTTTAGTAACTGCTGCTGTTTCTCATTGTCACCTCATAAGTGCTAGGCTGGTACTGGCTCCAGCCCACCTAGTGGTCACTGTGCAGAGTCTTCGGGAGGCTGCTGGACACGTGTGAGGAGGGAGATGAGCTTGCACAAATCTATTATCAACTTCACATGGCAGGATTCTAATATGTATACAGGTGCATGTGTTCTATTTTTCAAGGAAGATTTCCCCCCCTTAACATTTACTGAACTAACTTAAATGTGCTCTACAGCTAATTTAGCCTTCATCAGAGCTCATGAATTATCATCCTAATTTTGCAAGTAAGGACACAAAGTATAGCGTGGTTAAGCAACTTCCTACTCAGCAGGAAGAGGTAGAAGTGGGACTTGGACTTCAACCCAGGCAGTCTGACTCCAGACTCTCACCTGTCAGTTTCTCCAGCAGACACAAATTCAAAAGAAAGATAACAGCTTTTTGACAATAAGGGTGACAACACCGAGAGATTATGGAGTCTGTGTTCTTAGCCTGAAGATGTGAGGTAAAAGCCATCCATCCCCGAAGCTTCAGTCCAGAAGAACTGTGAAGAACCACAGCAGCCAAATGCCGAAAGCAGCTTGACAAAATAGAAGAAAGGCCAGTGAGCCTTGACTATCTGCCACTTCTTTTCTTTGATTGCTTTGTACCTCAGAATTCGGATGCTGCTGACTGGAAACCCCAACTCCCCATTCCTCATAAGCTTCCACTTCTCCCTGTCCTGTCGCCCAAAGACATATTCCATCTCTGAACCAAAAGACACCAAGAAAACCCAACAATCCTGGGTGAAAATATTCCACATACAAAACTATAGGAAGAATTAGCACTTCATCAAAATGACATATTGTGTAGATTCTGGCTCATAATGATTATGCTAATAAAGATTAAAACTACTTATTACCTAAGGAACTGGAATTCCACTGTGCTTTAAATAAATATCATTTATTTATTTAAATGCTATATACATTTCTCTCTCTTTGCTTCCAGGGCTATTTTGCAATTTTATGCAAAGAAAATGAGGAGTGCTCATCCTAATATTCCAGTGGAAAGGATGGATGTCAAAAATTGCTTTTAACAACCAGCATCTATCTGCAGCTGATTTTCCACATGACAATTCATTCTGCCTGAGGTAGTGTGGATGGAACAGTTTTCCATAAAATAAAATATGCTCATAAAGTGGTATATAAGGTGAACTGGTTATAGGTATTACTACAGATCTTCTTTATACATGTATATAATATTTATAATAAATATTATAAGTATATACTATATACCTATATTGTGTTATCTGTTCAAACTTCTAAACATTAGCACCGCCCAAATAATTGGTCTAATGAATTTTAAAAAAAAAGATTATCCATTTAAACTATTGTACCAGGTAATAATCAAAGGTAATTTTTAAAGGTATATGGTACATAGCAGGGATGCCCTTGTTGGTTGGGATGGTGATTCAGTGGGTAGGATGCTATCCAGTACAGTTGGTGGCTACTGATTCATGATTTGGGCTGCTTTGGGTTATTTATCTGTTGTAACAATTGTGACATTTAAGGCAATGAATCAGAATTGTGCAAATATATTTCATATCCCATTTTTAATCTATAGTCAATATGATAGGAAGTAAAACCAAGAGGATGCCTTGAGATCTTTTGTACTTAGATTGGTAGATCTATGAGTTAATCAGGTCATATTGCAGACATTTTGGCAAAGGCAAAACATAAATCTACTATGTTTGTAACCCTTATGTTGGCCGCTGTCTTCTGGCCCTGTGAGATCTACATCAATGACTTGTAACTTCTGGTTTTGTACTTTGAGGAAGTCAAATGCCCTTCCCCAAGACAGCTGCGTATTTTCCCGACAGTGGGGGGTAAGCAATGCCAAGTAGGGCTCCGACTTTCATACCTGCTGTTTTAGTTCTGTATCTTTGAGCCAGATGGGCAACTTGGCCCCTTCCTGGATTTACGCCCACACTTGCACACACAGACACACACCCGCACATACATACTTATATACATACATGTTCACACAAAGCTATAGTGACTTTGCTAGGGATTTGAAGGTTAGAGAGCAGAGTTCCTACCATGAAG
The DNA here is from genome assembly GCF_964194135.1 of Talpa europaea. Taxonomy (NCBI): domain Eukaryota; kingdom Metazoa; phylum Chordata; class Mammalia; order Eulipotyphla; family Talpidae; genus Talpa; species Talpa europaea. The sequence continues at coordinate 25,729,606 of NC_140074.1, read as the reverse complement.
TACACAACAAACACTTAAAAATTAAAAATTAAAAATCACTCCTGAACTACTTCTGTTCTTAAAATTGCTTTAGTCCATCTTGCACCCAAAAGCTTCTCACTTTTTTTTTTTTTTTGCTTTTTGCTTTAGATTTTGCCAGCATCCCACCAATTCTTTCCTTCTTTCTCTCTCTTGTTATTCTTTCTGCTGTCATCCTCTCCTGAAAATATGCACAGGTAAGTCTTCCTCACCTCTTTCTGCAAAATCTACATCTCCAAACCCATGATAGTAAGTAGGACCATTTAACAGGATGAATCCTTTAACAGAATTTGTGACTATAAAAGGAAAAAATAGTTGTTACATTTACACATAGCTCATTTAGGTATTGTCATGTTTCACAAAAGGGGATCATAGGACACATATTGTTGTGCATTTTGCTTTTTAAAAAAAATCTCATCAGCACATCATCCCATGTCATTTAAATCAAGCTTATGGTTAATAATTTCATAGTACATTATATTTAGGAATCCTCTCTATTAATATATATATATATATATTTAATTTTCCCTTCCAACTTAACATAATTATAGTGATACATTAAGCATTCTTGGATATTAATTTTTTTTCACATGTGTGTGAATGGATTGCTGTAGCCCTGGAAGCAGAATTTTAGGTTGAGAGATAGACAATTTAAAATTTTTGGTAGACTTTCTTAAACTGTCCACAAAATTGCATGTGTATTCATTGCCATCAAAAGAGTGCACATTTTCATGGGATATTTTTAAAGCTTCTTATAACAATTTTAAACAGTTGCTGGCATATTACATCATCCTTGCAGATGCTGGATGGTTAGGATCAGACCAGGAAGTGATTTCTACCCACTGCAATCTACATACCAGGAAAAAGTGATAGGAAATAAAAATAGAGATCCCAAATCCTGACCTGGTGAGTGAAAAGAGAATCTAGCCTGGTTAGAGCAGAGCGCTTATCTTCAAGACAATGGCCTCAAATCTTGGAGGAAACATTTGGACAAGCACCAGGTATCATGATTACAAAACTCCAAGCCTGTGAGCCAATGATCTAGCAGTGGTTTTAGAATCGCCCTCATCTACTTTTCATGAGAAATTCCCTCATGGTACAGAAACCTGTACTAGCAGATGTTAGAAATGAAGGCCTTACTGGAAAAGAGTTGTGGGAATTAAAAAAAAAAACAAACCCTTATATCTGTAGGCGTGATGTTCTGAGCCATTGGCTACACACCTTCTGACAACTTGTCCATACTGTTGATACTTAACCTGGGAAATACAGTCTGTCTCATACACTGGGCAGTAACTTGCATATATTGGCAAAGTTTCTGTGGTAAAACTTTACCACTGAGTACTATTTTGACACTGGAGACAGATGTGATAGCTGCCTTAGACTCTACCCCTGCGTACCTCTCGGTGTTGCAGTTTCATCATCTCTAAAACAGGCTTTATAATGCTTCATGTATTTTCCAGGTAAAGATCACATGAAAGCATATGAATTAATACCATTTGTAGCATAAATTGGGGTTCAAATATAAGGCTTTGTTCGTACTGGAGATTTTCCTGCAGCTCTTTGTAAACACCATGACAAAACAAACAAACAAAAACCACCCTCAATAAGCCAAAAGAGAAGGAAATCTGCAACTAGATAGCATTTGCATAATCTTGAATATACTGGAAACCACTGATTATCAAAGGGGGAAAAAAAAAGGGAGATATCTTTTCAAACTAAAAAGACAACAAGAGGTCAAGGGAAATGACTTATTTGGAGGATATTTTATATCAGGTCTTCCTCACTTCATTAGATAGGATAGATTTCAACTTCTTCATAACCTGCGATGAAGAAATTATTACCCAGATTTCTTTGGAAAATGAGAAAGTTTCAATACCTTGCCCAAGGTCACTAGAAAATTAACTACCTTGCCCAGGGATTGAATCTAACTCTTCTTGATTCCTAAACCTGAACCCTTTCTGCTGTACCATGCTGCTTCTAGACCTACTCAGAAGCTCAAGCGAATATAAGAATCATCAATGACATCAGACACATGTATGCAGTCTCCCTGAAAGAGACTATGAAGAGAGACTTGAGACTTGAATTGAAACTGTCAATTCAAGCTGTGTCCCTGCCCATGATGGACAGTGTGTTTTGTCTCTAGCTTTTAGACATTCATAGCATCTTTCTTGTGTCTATTTGTATTTTCAACCCAAAACCCTATTTTGGGTTAATGAACCCCACAAGTTCCCCAGACAAATGCTTACTGGCTTCCAGCTTAACATAAGCTTGTATCTAATCAGTGTAGACGTTGAAACAAGTTCCATGCTGGCAAATTCCCAAAGCAAAAGGAGGTAAATGAGAACAACATGAATGAGACAAACAAGGGAACCACCATGGGGGAACAGTTTAATCAACACTTAGAGAAACATGGCTGTCTCCTGCTGAGATGGAAATACATCTGTTTTGTAGATGTCCTGATGCCTTTAACCATACCCTCTTTGTCAACTACAAAGTATTTCTGCCTTTCACACCACTCCTGCTGGAGACCATTGTATAATGGGAAAGGCTGAAATTTTAAATTAATTTTTAAAATACAAAGGGCAATGCAGACACTGGTGTCTTACCCAGGAAACCTTGGGTGCTCACTGAGAACCCTGCACCAGTAAACAACATCCCTGTGGATGCTGTCAGGCTGGGTATGAAGACCTGGGTGCAAGGCAGGTAGAAAGCACTAGAGAGCTAATACTTCCAGAAGCGGCTGTCCTCCAATTGATGGATAATTAATTTGAAGCACCAACAGTCAAGACTGGGTTGACATATATCAGTGAGGGGATCCACATCCTAACCCCATGGTTGGGATAACTTGGAGGCACTGTCCCTTTGAGTTCAAAGGCTGTAGGCTCTGGCATTATATCTGTCACCCTTTATTGGCATTTCTCCTCCCTTTCTCATTTTCCCCTTCCCTTCTACTCTTGCCTGGGCTTATCTCCCAAAAGTCTCCCTGCACTAGAACCTTTGTCTCAGAGTTTCCTTCCGGAGAAATTCAAACCAGACAATGACAAACACTCTGGATGAAAAAGGAAGGTCTGCTTTACCATGTGGTTTTTTCCCTGGCCGGCCAGGGATCAAACTTGTGCTGCAGAGGCTGCTGACTGCTTCATATTGCGGTGCTTAATCCCTTGCACCACCAGGGAGGCCCAAAATCAGTAGCTTTAATTAGCTAATATCATTCTTGAAATAATGACATATTGTGATAGACTGTGCACAAAGGTTATTATAAATATCCCTCCCTGTCCTATATGCATGTCTGTAGTTATAATCTCTGTGTTTGCACTCTGATGCTTCTACATTGTCCTAGCGGTAAAGGACCTCTTTGCAAGGCCTACCAGGGTCTTTCTGACCTCATCTACACCAGGTAAAAAAAAAAAAAAGAAAAAGAAAAAGGAAATGATTATTAAGAATATAAGATTTTCTTTTTTTTTATTCCTCCAGTTCATTTTGGATTTCTTTCAACTCTTCAGACTTTTCCTTCATTGCCTAATTACCTGAGGTCCCGAAGTTTTACCAACCCTTTGTAAATTAAGTGATCCCCCTGCCCCGTTCCCTCCTCGACCACTCCTACAGATACATGGTAGAATTTGCTAGGTCTCTCTGGATATTACACCTGAAAAGTTAAACATGGCAACACAAACAATGCTAGAATTGGGAAGAAAAGAAACTGAGATCTATAGTGCCTTGGTTCGTGCCATAGAGTTCTTCCCAAGGTAGAAATGGTGCCCTTCGGTCCCCACCACTGGCAATAGATGACATACTTTCTTCTACCCCACTTGTTCTCGCATCGTCTTGCTCACTCCATTGACTGCCTGGGAGCCAGTCTCACCTTTGGCTCTCTTGTTACCAGCCCAGCAAAACTACTTGCAAACCTCTTCACAGTTCTCTACCCCTAAGTACCTCAGTCTCATCTATATAGCCTGTAGCAACGAAGAATTGTAATAGTGGGACAATCCTAAAAGAAAATGACCACCAAACTCTCCCCAAAATGCCATGTTTAGGAGATCCACTTTCTCCCACAGGCAAGATATATATATATATATATATATATTTTTTTTTTTTGGTCACTAATCTGAGTCAATTCTTCCCAATTGATGTATCTCATGTCTGCTATTTTTTTTTTTTTGCTTGTATCAGAAAGAACTCCTGTTTTTCTTTTCAAACAAATCTGTGCCAAATACAATACCATGACTAAGGACACAGTTAGTTATGAAATTACCGTGTCTCTGCCCAAACCTCATTCTGATGGCGCTGGAGCAGGAGGGAATAGTGCTTGTCCCTCCCCTCAGCCTGTGTCCTCCCCTCTGGGCTAATGCCAGTGCTCCTCACTGATTCACATTTGCAGGATCCCTCCCACAGGCAATTTACTGTTCTTGGGGAGATGAATTGTGAACAGACAGTTTGGACATTATTTAGGTTCTCTCTTGATTATATAGAAGGACACAAAGCAAAAAAAAAAAAAAAAAAACACTTGGGAAGGATAATACAATGCATTACTCGAGTGTGTCAATCTGTGCAAAGCCTTTAAGGGTTTGCCTGCATTGTTTACCTAAACAGTTCCAGCCCCTCCTTGTTATTAAAGGGAATGCTGTTTATATCAATATTTAAATATGCTATTTCCCCCAAATGAACCACAACAGCCTCATTTAAAGTTATTTTATTATGATGAACAGATATTTGGACAATTTCAAACTCCACTTGCTATACAAACAACTCCAATAATGCCACAGTTTAGCATGTAAATACATATTTAAACAATTTAAGAACACATTGACTATATAATTTGTATTTGTAACTGCTCAGAAGAAAGGACTTTTTATCTAGTGTGCCAAATAATGTGAGTTTGGATGCCTTCTGAAAGGATGCATTATTCATGTGGAAGAGAAACAAAATCAATAAATGAAAATTCAAATAAAAATAAAACCCATTATGATACTGCACTCAGAGAATGATCATCTTGTGCATTATTTACTCAAGGAAAAGACACAGAAAATGGCCCTTTTGGAACTAGGCTATGAACTGAATCATAAACTCCTGCTTCGGCTGTTTGAAAACAAACAGTATTGTATGTTCCTAAAATTCCATTGTTTCTTTTTGTTTGTGACTGTAAAATTATTTAAAAATTCAACAACAAAATACTTTTGGGAGATTGTTAAGATGTGAAGATTATTATATGTTATGATCACATCACTTGCTCATTGCTACAGGAATGAACGTTCAGTTCCTGAATGGAGTTCTGAAGGAATCACATCTTTGCTTATAGAGGTTACTGGACAAGTGTGTTTGTGTTGTAGGGAAAGAAAAGAGGGGCATTGATTCTGGCACATCACTGGAAACTTCCTTAATTTTCACACTGACGTCAATAGTGGTTAAGAGGTCAGACAGCCTGGATCAAGTCTTAACTCCCAAACCACTGCTAAGTTGTCGTAATTTTCATTATTAACCTCTCTAACCTTCAGTTTGTCTCCTATAAAATGGGGACAAAATGACAGCACCTACCTTGATTGGGAGGATTAAAGGAAATTCTTAGTTCAGCACTTGGTGCAGAAAAGTTACCCAAACAATTTTAGCAGTAAGAGCACCTAGAATATCTAAGAAGCACTACCTTTCCTCACAGGCAGTTGACTGGCAATGAACATGGCTGTCTTTCATCAATAACAATGAGTATGTGCTTCAATTTCTTGCTGGAGAACATTACTGCAGACACTCCTGCCGTTGTGAGGACACAGCAGGAAGAAATTCCTCACTAAGAACCAACCATGCTGGCCTTGATTTCAGACTTTCAGACTCTAGAATTGTGAAGACCCTCTGTTAACATTTGCCAAAGCAGCCCAAACTTAGACATATAGGTCGAAGGAATTAGCTGGTAGTAGTTGTTACACCCGTCTCTACTGACTCAACAGTATAGCACACCTCAGAGAATGGGGTTCATAGTCATGCTGGCTTCTCTTTATTCAGGAAATATTGTGAGTCTACTAAATTCCAGACACTGCCAGGAGCGGGGTGTGGTGATGATTCTCTGTGCTTATAGCTTAATAGGACGCACAAGCAAAGAGCACAAATGAACAGGACTCTAAATGTCAGGAGAGGGAAAAAGACAGAGGTATGCACACAGGTAAGAAGTGCGCTGAGGTGGGGTGTCTGCACTGACTTTCTAAATGCTGTCAAATCTATGGGCCTCCCCTGGTGGCATAGTGGTTGAGCGCTGAGCTGCGAAGCTGCCCACAGCCTCTGCAGCACCAGTTCGATCCCCGGACCCCGGAGAGGGGCCCACATGGCGTGACAGACCTCTCCTGCCATGCCCGCTGCTCCCCTCAGCAGTGTATTTCATCAGTCTGCCTGTTCTGTTCCCCGCTCTGGCAAATTCTCTCACCCTCCCGCGCTTCTGACTGTACCCAGTGCTTGTATGAAAAATAAATCTTAAAAAAAATAAAAATAAAAAAATAAATTCTATCAAATCTAAACTGAAATCTTAAGTAAGAGTATTTCAGGTGTTGCAAGAATAAATAAATAAATAAGAATATTTCAGGTAAAGTGGATATTTGTGTATGAGAGAGAGGAGAGTGCATTCTAGAAATAGAGGCGGACCCATGGAAAGGAAGGTATGGAAGCTGGAGAGGTGGTAGCTCCTTAGGAAAACCAAAGGCCACAAAGTATCTGTGGAGAGGGAGGAGGGAAGAGGCCCCAGGACAGAAGTCTAGGAGCAGCAAGAGTTAACAAAGTGGCATGAGCAATAGTGAAGTCCTCAGCAGTGAGCAAGGCAGGAGCAGGCCAGGAGGGTGCAGGCAAGACATTCCAGAAGGGGAGAGTGGTGAGCTTGGGCAAAGCCACACGAAATAATTGTCATTAATGACGATTTTAAAAAATTTAAATGACAAAAACCAAAAAACTGTGGTAAGGCCATGGAAAGTAAGGGGGGATTAAGGAAAAGGAAAAGGAATTGGCTGACAAAGTGAGGAGAGTGTTCTAAGGAAGTAATGGAAAGAGCTTTCCTTAGGCTTGACTCCCTGAGAGGATCCCCATGAGAGGCAATTTCCTTATGAGCAGCCTTCCCCAGGTGAGAACGTCTATTCCAAACTGCCACAGGTATGCAGTGTATATAATTACACACAAACCATACACACACAATCTCACAAACTTAAATACGTATATGCCAGACCAAAAAATATCAATGATGATTTTCCCTGCCCAGCAAGGTACATCTGGATGGTGGCATCATAGCATTTTTGGTTTATGTTTTCATCCTTTTCTATGTTGTATGTCTTCTACATTGGGCAGCTATTAGCTTTGCAATCATAAAAACAAATTGATTTTAGAAAATGATTTGCGCAGGGGGTACATGGCAGGTGTCGAAGCTGCATCTCTGAACTAAAACATACACACAGCTTTGTCTTCATGTCACCTTAACCAAATGCATTTTTCTTCCTCTTTTTCCCCTCCCTAAGCTGCAATGTTTCACGTGTTTAGATATCAGGGATGGCTTTGTCTGAATAAAGACACACTGGTTTTCTGAGACTAAAATACATCTTCCAATATGGGGTAATTATTATATTGACAATTTGCCCTGAATGCAGGCGAGCTTTGTGTGCGTGCATACAAAAACTGCTTTTTCATGGCCTTGCTTCCCTTTATGCAGAACAGAGATTTAAAGACAATAAATTGTTAAGGTCACATTTGCCTTACTGAGCTTCAGCTAAAACCAGAACATACAAAATGATTAGTTTGCTTCGTAGTTACCCTTTTTCAATTAGAATATTTAGGGAAAGCAAATATCTGGTAGACAGGAGCACTCTTTAGACCTAGTGCAAAGAAATCACTGGTTAAAATTTACAGTCTTTTGGGAAGGGAACACCAGTGGGTAAAGGCAGCAGGTAGGATCCTGCTGGCCTATGTAGGCACCAGGCCCGATGTCCCTCTCCCCTTCGCTCCCCAGCTCCTCAGCAAACTCTCAGAGGGATGACAACTGGGTGATTCTAACTGGAAAACAGAAATCAAATAATGTGAGTTTCTTGCTCAAAACCATCAGGCATGAGATTAAAAAGGAAACCAGAATTCTTCCTTCCTTCCTTCCTTCCTCCCTCCTTCCTTCTACACCCCACACACCTCCCACGACTCTCAGCAGCCAATACCAGGCCTTTCCAAGCTAATCATTAGTTCCTGCATCCTTTTCCCCAAGCAAAGTGCTTTAAGATTGCACTACAAAAAATCTTCAACTTCTTGATGATAATTTTCTGTCTCCTCCACCTAGTTAAAAGATGTTTATGATGATGTTTTAAATAACCCAAGAAAAGCTGGATACCTATTTATTTATGCCCTGTGATGACAGTTATATAAACTGATGGCTGCCCCTCAATAGTCTCTGACTAGTAGTATATTGAGTGAAATACTGTTTTGGGGCCAAAAAATGAAAAGCAGCTGCAGTCTTTCAAGGTGTTTCATAAAGAATGCCCAAGAGTATCAAGGGCAGACACAGTGTGTGCCATTCTGCTTGCCCCCTCCTGAGACCATTCCTCCAGCTTCACGGAATGTTGCCCTTGCTTAGAGGGGGCTATTCAGCCCAAGGTTATGCCCCCCCAAATTCCCAGAGACATCCCCTGTCAGTGGCTAGTCTGTGCTGTCAAATATCCAATCTCCTAACTTCAATTTGGGAAATTGTGAATGGCCACTGGAGTTCCAGAGTTTGCCTGGGGACCATCTGGGGCCTTTGGGGAGATAGCATTATAGTCCACCTTTTCCCTCCCTCACAGTGGCCATTCCAAGATCAGCTCCAATAAACTTCCTATGAGAATATTCCATCTAATACACTATTTATTAAAGACTCAACTTACTATATCATGGTAGACTGATATTATTTGCAAATATATGGCTTTCCCTTTCTGTGGGAGGGTGACATCTCATGCCCCATGTTGTCAGGCTGGGCTCATGTCATTTTAGCAAAGAAATGTGAACAGAAGTGATAAAGGCCACCTATGAGCAGAAAGAAGCATTAAGAATCATCAAGTGTTTCTACCAGGTTTATTTTCCTTCTATTCTATTATGTGAGGGGCATAAAAAGGGCTGGTCCTCTCGCCTGGGTCCAGGTAGAGGGCTGAGCCAGGGAGCTGGCCCATAACTGACTTGCAGTATGAATGACACTTCAGGTTGATATAAGCCACTAACATTTGGGGATGATTTTACTTTGCAGATTAGCAGTCTCAACAGATTGATGTTAAGGAATCCAAATGATAAATTCCCTTTCCCCATTCTTTTCACTCCCAATACAACATATCTAATATTTAGCACTTGTCCATGACACTTCTCATTCCACAGCTGACTTTCAACTGCTTACTAAAAGGTACCCCTTGCCAGCAAAATAGTGTTAAGAAATGGGGAAGAGATTCCAGTTCAAGATGTGATGCAGAAGATCCTGAACTCACCTCCCATGGACACACCAAATCTATACGTATGGAGCAATTTCCTCTGAGAAAAAAAAAAAAAAAAAAAAACACCACCACCCAAAACCTGAAAACTAGCCAAATGACTCCTACACATCTGGCAGAGGGGAAAAAGTACATAGAAGCAGGGAGGAAAAGCTCAATCTCACAATAAACCACACTTTAGGAGCAGTGACCCACAGTCAGAAGAATCTTAAAATCTGCAGCTTCTTCCTGAGGAGTGAAGGGGTTGAACTCCACATCAAACACCCCAGCCTTTATGCTTTGAAAACCTATTGAAACGCTGCTCTTCAAGGGCTCACGTGCTTGGTTGGACTCATCAGGACAGGGACCCATGAAGAAGCAGCCAATTGCCAGCAAACATTAACTAAGAGACAGTTATTTGCTTATATTAAAGCTTCCACCCAAGGGGCAGGCATATAAGTTAGCACACACCTAGGGGGCTGCTGGGACACTCCCTGGGGATGGAAGCTGGCAAGTGTATCTTCCTGCTCTCCCTTTGCCTTGCTCCAGCCATCAGGTGCCGATATCCATTTTTCCCCCTTTGTATCTTTTTTCCCCCCATATTATTTCCCTTTTCTTTTTTGGTGGGTACCATATTCATGCTCTCCATCTGCCTGATTCCAAAACACCACGATCTCCAGGAGAGGAGCTTTTATACAAATCTGGTCCCTGGTTTTTATTCCTGCCACTCAAGGAATGCCCCTTTATTGCCTGGCTCTAGAGACGAAGGGGACTTGTGTTCTTGGATCCCCTGGGGAAAAACAGGCATCAGCATTAGAAAGGAAGAAGTTAACTATCACTGCTTGCAAATGACGGTATGCCTTATAAAGAGAAAACAAGTCTTTACCAAAAACTGTTAGAACAAGCAAATTCAGTAAACTTACAGAAAAAATCAATATACAAAAATATGCTGTGTTTCTATACACTAATAATGAACTATCAAAAAGGGAAATTAAGGAAACATTCTGTTTACAATTTCATGAAAAAATATCTAGGAATAAATTTAATCGAGGAGTTAAAAGAGCTGTGCACTAAAAACTCTAATATATTCACGTGGCGATCATTTCATCGATATTTAAATATTGAATACTTATGTTGTATAACTGAAACTAATATGATGTTATATGTCAATTATACTGGAATAAAAAAATAAGGAACTTTGAATCAGCTTAAATGTTAGGATGAGATGGAAAGCGAAGGGGCAAGAAAAGGAGAAACTGATCACCCAACCTTAGCAGACTACGTAGAAGAGAGGAAGTAGAAGAGAACAGAGCAAACACTTAAATTTAACATCCTTTCATTTGTCCTTTTCATGTACATAAGAGGGTGGTGGGAAGCTATGTGAAGAAATATTAGCAGAATGACCAAGACCCTATTTGACTGAATGAATTATTTGACAATACTTTCTTCTGCATAGTTTTCTCTAATTGCAAAAGTATTTTTAATGAATATGTATTTTTCATGACTAGACGAACTCAGATAGTTTTACACAAGAAAAATACCCCTGATCTAGGCAACTGCTGCTATTCCATCTCCCCAAGCCACCTGACTGGAGGTCACTCTGTATCCACATTTTCATGGAGATTCAAAACATCGACATCATAAAGACAAAGAGATAATGATTTTGTTTCTGAAACATGTCCTATGAATTGTTCTTCCCACTAACTCCTGTCTCCAAGTCTAATGCATTGTTGGGGCATTTCACAGTTGATAAGTTTTTTCCTTTTTATTTAAATTTATATTGAGGTAACATTGGTTTATAAAATGACCTAAGTTTCAGGTACACAGCATTGTAATTTGACATCTGTATACTCGTCATCATAGTCAGGGACTACATGTCAAGTTCCCATCAAGACTTTTTCATGTTCATTACCACATTTAAATTGCTCTTCCTAACCATGTTGTAAGAGAGGCCTTGCTAGGTCCATTTTACAAGTAAAGAGGCTGGAGGCTGAAGGTTGTGACAGGAAAGAAGCATCTCCATTTTGGAAATGCTTTGAACTCAGTTCTGAGTTGAAATCTTGACTGCTTTCAACTGGGTAAACTAAGCTCTTTGAATCTCATATTCTCAAGTTTGACAAGGGTTGATGACAATAATTTGATAGAGAAGAGTAGAAAATTTGGGAAGGAGGCATCACAAGACCAAAACTGGAGGTGGGGGTCAAGATGATTAACATCATTCTAGAACCAGATATAGAAAAGAAAAATCTTCAGACACCAACTATTGTAGCCAGTGTTAGATGCTCTGGAAAGTGTCTCAAGAAGACCCTAGGTGGTGATATGGAGAGTGAGGGCAATGTAGACAATCCTGGTCCTTACAAATCAACCTAGTCACACCCTAGATGTCATTAATTTAACAATAGCTAACAATTCCACAAAGGAATGAACCCCTCCCCAAAAGAACACTATCAGTGTCTCTGATCCTGGAGAGATGCAGCTCTCCTGCCTCCCCCTCTACCCCTACCCCCATACCTATGCAGGTAATTCTTTTCACAAACCTTTTCCTTTCACAGCTCTTTCTACCTGTTTGTGTCCATGCAAGCATCGTTGTCGTCCCTTTCCTTTTTAAAATAATATCCCTACCCTGTTGGATGTATCTAAATGTCTCTGCCTTGTGGGGAAACTTGCCATGTACTGCTGAAAGGGGAGCTCTGGTGAAATTTTTCTCAGAGGCAACCCAAGGACCCCGCTATCTGAATCCAGTACCTCCAAAATGACATACCTCACATGTTTGTAAACATTTCAATACGGTCTTAGCCCAAGACAGTGATGGAGAATAAGAACAGAAAAAAAACACTGAAAAGGTGGTGCGCCACAAGACCAGAAATGTGGCTCACACAAGGAGGTGGCGGGTAGAAGAGATTAGCATAGCCATTGACACAGCTGTGGAAACTAAGATCCTTAGGCACCATGACACAGTTGCAGTTGCGGAAACTAGTATCCTTAGGGGCAGACTAGTCTCCTTAGACATGGATGCCTAGACTACAACCACAACATTCAAGTTAATATCCGAGGGCAGGGTGCATCCAAAGGTAAAGATATGGAGATTGAGCCTATTGTAGAATCTCTGGTGTCTTTCAAATTCTACAGTTATCCAAAATTAGCAACCAATCCACAGCTCACAAGGAGTGAGCCCCTCCCAAACAGAAGAAGACTGTATCAGTGCAGTGTCTGCACAGGCTCAGGCAGCACTCCCTCTGCCCACCTGTGACTATGCAGGTGCCTCTTTTCACCAACTCTCTCCCTCTGCACGGGCAGCTTCCTGCCTGCCCGTGACCTGTACCTGCCAGGACTTCTCTTCACTCACCTCCCTCAGCAGAGGGCAGCTCTCCTTAAGGCCGCCCCCTGCAACCATGCAGGCCTCTCTCAGCAAACCTGTCCCTTCTGGGGCAGCTCTTCCTGCCTGCTTGTGTCTATGCGAGTGTCTTTTACTCTTTTGTCCCTTTCCCTAATAAACCTGTCCTTTAAATATAACTAAAGTCTCTGTCTCGCGGAGAAACTTGCCTGGGGAACTTGCCGCGTGTCGCTGAAAGGGGAGATCTGGTGACACCTATCCCAGAGTGAACCCAAGGACCCCGCACTCCAAGCCCACAGACTCCAAAAAACCACAACAGCCCTCCTTGAAAGGCAGCAGGGATTACTATTACTGTTCAAGGGACAGAGCTCAGGTTTGAGCTCAGTTCTGCTAATGGGAAGGCAGGACTCTCTCTCCTTGACACAGATAACACAGAAGCTTCCACAAAGGTGGGGGTGGGCACTCAGGGCCCCATTGTTAACTCCCTGTGAGATTTGGGTGGGCTCCTATTCTTAGAGCTTATTCTTTTCTACCACATTTCAAAAGATACTATCATTACTTAAATTTAAATTGTCATACCCAGTTTTATGGAGGGATAGTGTTATCTATTTTGGTTTTTTTTTTTTTTTTTTGGATTACATGGAATAACCATTGATCACTGAAGTAGCAGCTTTTTTTGCTTGCTAAATGTGATTTCACAGTTGTTGTGAAAGGAAAAACCATTTTTCTCTATAACTCTTATCATGAAACTTTTGAAAGAGGAAAATCCCTGAATGTTTTCCATTGTTAACTTCTCCCATAATAGAATAACCTTTATGTTTAAACACTTATTTCAAGGCTGTATTCGTTTATGAAATAAACACCCTGGGGACAAAGGTGTCACAAGGCCTTTATCTGTTCAACACTGAGAACAGGAGGGTTAGTGCTCCGCCTCGGTGCTTTAGGTAGTGGCAAAGGCCTATGGGATGCAAGCTGAATCCTGAGTGAGAATGTGATATTCCAAGATATCCCTTAGCATGTCATTCACAAATTTAAAAATGAGAAAGATTCTTTAGTCCCCATGTGAAGCTATTTTCCTTTTCCTTCCCTCCTCCTTGGTCCCCTTGTAGGTAAAGGTTGTTTTACAATATATGGAAGGTCTTTTGAGGCAAAAGAACAACTATTTATTTCTCATTAATCAAAGAGGCAGAATGGGAGAGAGCTAGCTTTTCCTTTGAAGTAGGTCAGTTCTTTTAAGTTAGATCTGATTTCACATCAATTAAAGGCGCCATTGCTGAGCATACCTGTAGAAACGCACCTCTTTTTTAGAACTGTTTCAGTGTTAGGCTGGTACAGGAGAGATTTTTCCTAGGGGAGGCAGTTTTCTGGTTTGTCTTTTAAGAGTTCCTGGTGGGATGTTGGAGTGAAATTCACTTCTAGTCCTTCACTTATAGGGCAAATAATGTTTTTCCACTTTTAAATTCAGCAGAAAACAAAAACAATCAACAACAACGACCCCTTCCTTCATGAGAGTTTGTATTCAGGATAATAGTGTTCATTTCAGGCAATGCTTAAAGTTCTTGGGGGGCCTGTCAAATTTCCAATTTTAAGCCAATATTTTTGGCTTATTTACTATATACGACATATCAGAGACAGAAACATGACATTTCAGTTTCCCATCAGCAATTGATGGAGCCATGAAAGGTCTTTAATTGTTGCTGTGTGCAGAGGTCCTTAGCCCAGTCTGGCTTCCTCAAGTCTTTCTTTTTGGCAGGTCCACAAAGCTGGCAAAGTAGCACTTTCTAGAATAGAGTTCCATGGTACCGACTCCTGACTATCAAGATCTCTATTTCTGATTTTATTTCTGAAAGAGGTACTCAATATATCTACTCCTTCCTACTCAATAATTCTGCCTTAAGAGCTAGTGGACCCAAAGACTAGCTGGGTCCTTTCCTCCAGGCATAGTCCTTACTGTGGAAAGAAGGGATGGTGCCTTGGTTTCCCTAATTGTTTACACCACTGAGGTCTTTAAGACTGGCTTTCCCAGTTGCCCAGGTCTCTACCCTTCCCAAGTGACCCCCTGTAGGCATAGCCCCACTCACCATGCTCATTAACTCATAGAGCCCTCATTAAAGTCATCAAAACAAGAGATCTGTAGGATTTTATTTTCTTTTTTTTTCAAGCTATACCTGTAGTTCTTATGGTTCTGAAGTGCCAATGTTGTGCCCAAGATCAGCAGACTCGGTGAGCATATCCTCCAAGAACCCAAAGACAGCCAATGCAAACACAAAAGGGAGTTTATTACAGACTCGAGTCCGGGCTCACGGCAGCTACCAAAGCAGCGGCAGTTATCGAGAGCCCCGAACAAAGGAAGCAGGTGTATTTTATAGGGTTATGCTGGCAGTTCCTCATTGGCTACAAGGATGCATTCTTCAAATTTGCCTGGCTATAATGCTAAGCTGTCTGGCCCAGTCGAGATGCAGCTCCAGCCTGTAGCTCCAATTACAGCAAGTTCGCCCTCATTGGTGACCAGAGGGCGAGGGTGGAGTGAGGGTCGAAGCTGTCGAAACTATCTCTGGAATGCAGTCCTCATTCCCAGGACAGCAAATCTTAAAATTCTATAATGGCAATTACACACAAAATGACAAAGAAATGGCTAAGAATACTTATGCTTGGTTCCACGCCATTAACTCTACTGATTTCAAATAGAGTCTTTTAAAATATTCAATGGAAAAAAAATGCTTAAAATCTTCAGATTGCATTGATGTAGTATCTTTAGTGCTCTTTGTGATAAGAAGATTCTGCTATCTCATCCCCTGCTATTCACAACAATGCTGTTGACAAAACCTTTCGTTTTCCTAGGAAATAAAATACTGGGGAGAAGGTGGTGGTCCAAGGAAAGTTGTTATCACAAATAAACTGCATCTACACCTATGGGAAATAAATTACAGGACAAATTATGCCATACTCATAGCTCTGAGAGAGGCTAGGGGAGGCCTGCTGAGGGCAAGGTGAAGGAAAGGCCAAGTTCACCTAGCCAAGCTAAAAGTATCTGTAGATGCACTTGGGATGTTTGAAGTTAACTTGGTCCTTTCTACTGGAATTCCAGGACTACTCAGCAGAGTCACTCAGATTTTGCCAGCATTATGGCAGCAATGGATTGAGAAGAGAAGTGAACTTTGTGTATATGAAAGACAGAGCATCAGAGACGAGATTTAATTGCTGGACCATTTGAGATTGTCCAGTGCCTGATGTCCTGAATTTTTCACTGAAGACCAGTTGTTTTTTGAGGGCAAACAATTCCAGGCATTGGCTGGAAGTTAAGATGAGTCTATACCTTCTTTAAGGTTTCCAGGTGCAGTGCAATTATAAATAAGGGTTGGATGAACCAAGGTGACCCTAATTATCTTTATTAGAAGCACAGAAGGAGAGGTAATATAAGCTAGTGTACAAGAAAAGTCTGTTCTTACCCAGAACTGTTTGCTTATTTATTTATTTTCCAATGGTAAGTAATTTTTTTATTTGTCTGGTACAAACAGGGAACCCTTACATGGCAGGTAGGGATGAGGTTGACTATAACATAGATAGTGATAGAATCTCAAGCTCCGTGCTAGGTGCAGGGGAGCAGAGGGTCAGGTAGGCTGGTAGCTGCAATGCCCAACTTTCCTGCTGGCTGCATCTACACAGGGAGCTGGGGGAGGCAAGGAACCATGGACTGGATGAAGAGGCTGGGGATGCGCAGGGCCTGGAGAGGGTGAGTCAGAGAAGCCAAGTCTTTTGGTTGGCATGTCACATTTGCTTTTGCAAGGAGAGGGTACCACTTGGCTGGAGGAACCATAGGTAGAGGAAAGGGATTTAAAGATGAACTAAGAGCTTGGAAATTTCCATTATTGGTATGTTCCCTGTATTTATTTTCCATGCTTCTGGTCTCTTAAAGCTCTCCTGCTCTAAACCAGAAATTGTTGTGTTAAGGCTCCAGTGCCAGCTAGAGTTTATGTTTCGTGTCTCCCACTTACTAATTTTGGTATATTGGGCAAATTATTTCAACTTTTGAAGACTCAACCACTTCATCTGTATAATGGGAATGATAAAACCACCTCATAGGGCTGTTGGGAGATTTGAAGAATGCATTTCAAGTGCAAGTGGTAAGCTCTTAGTGGGCACTCCTTATTGTTGCTATTATTTAGTCTGAAAGATAGTTGTTGACTTCAGAAGTGAGCCCATATGAACTTCCTCCCCTTCAGAATCTGTGAGTTCCCTATCTCTTTCCTTTTTACCACCCCAGTTTCTTGTGGCATAGGAAAACCTGGGCCCCTGGCATCTAGTAGTCCATCCAAACCATTTCCAAATATCCTAATAAGTGAGGCACCAACACAATCCCTATGGCATCACTGCTCCTCGGCAAAGAAAACGTCTAATTAGAAACACTTAAGACTTCCCCTCCCAGAGCCAGATTCTGCCCCAAGAATAGTCCTCTTATCTCAGCCAATAATCACTGCCAGGGAGTTTATTAGACATCTTGGGAAATAAAATATCAACCAATGCAGTTTACTTTGTTTTCTAGGAACATAAAGTTGTCTTACTTCCTGCTTAGTTTGCAACATACCGAAAATGAGCTTTATGTATTTCCTTTCCTACAGACCGAGGCTCTCATTAGATCAACAAAGCTTATTTCATTATAGTCTTTCAAGACCAAGCTACATAGTGTTCTATACATGCATAGGCACTATATCATAATAATATAAGCCATAAGGTGCCCATATAATCATGAATATTTGCATATGGGTTAAATTTGCCCAAGCTACACTATTTGAATGGAATGGCAATTGTGACAGCAAAACACTTGGGGAAACATGGACTTACATTATATTCCAGATAGCCAGGTTCCTGCTTATTTTATCATGTTATAAGGAAGAAACCTTTCCATATATTTTCTTGGGGGGGGTGCATTTATTCATGCTATGTCCTAACAGAGTTACCCAACTGATTTTTGGGAACAGCCTATAAGCTGAACATAAAGTATTTTCATGCTCAAGTCTAGGTAGTACTGGGAACTTTGCTTAAATAAGCAGTTCATCCAGCTGGGTGGCTGTGTCCCAAAGAATCACTCGCTTGTGGCATAGGTAGGTTTTAGTATCTATAGCTGAGATTTTCAGATCTTCAAAAGATGGGGAAAAAAGAAGAAAAGAACCGAAGCCTGATGAAATCCATTGCAGATCTGACATATAGTTTAAGACTTTTCAAATGTCATCTCATAACAAGTGAATCACTTCACATATGCATTAGCAGTAGAGTCCCAATGAGGGAATTTCGTGATGAATTGGTATTTACCTTCCAGTATGCCTTCTGTGCCTCTACCTGTGGTGAGCTATTAATTTCCAAACCTTTAAACTCTGGACACGGAGGTCATTACCTGGTCCAGACTGAACAGAGCAGATTTGTCCTGTGAGTTATACTTGCTAGAAGAGCAAGGATCTTTTATGTGGACTGGCTGAATAAGAAACATTTCTCCTGCCACCTGTTGACCATCAGGGGACTTTCTCAATTCCCACTGTCTGGACCATTTCCCTTTACTGAATTTCCCTCAGGATGAAATAACCTACAGGGAGAAGTAGAACTGAGAGACAAGACAATACCAAACTAGGTAAGATTGTTCGAGAACCTGGTTCTAGCCTTGCCTGAAATTGAACAGACATGGATTTCCCACTTTTTTTTTTCAGAATCTACTTTGTTTATGTCTCTTGGAACTAAAAGACTCCTTGACTAATAAAGGAGCCATTGTACTCATTTTATGAGGGAACAAACTGAGGCTCAGACAAGAAAATTTCCTTGCCCCAAAGTGGCAGGACTAAGATTAAATCCAGATTTTTTTATCTCCAAAGTTTGTGCTTTTTCAATCCTAATGTCTCCCTAGAAGTTCAGGAGAAGCTGTGGGACTCTTTCCAGATGCCTGAATTCTCTACGAGTTGAATTATGACTGGGAAACAGACAAAGGGTCTGCTGTGGATTTGTTTGGAACCAATAGGAGCCTGATCAGAAAAGCTTACTAACAAAAGGCTCTGGAATGAAACCAACCTGCCTGTGCAAAGTGACTCCAGCTTCTCACTGGGCAGTGTGGGTGAGACAGTAGGGCGCTATCCCAGATGGAAGGCAGTGGCTACAGCCCTCTATAGGACAAGATGGACAAATGCTTAAAGGATATACCCAAGGACAACTTCAAAAGATGGGAAATAGTTCAGACCATCCCAGAATAAAGATGAATAGGGAAATGGGGGATGGACTTTGGAGGCTATCAGGGTATCCAGCAGATTCAAATTAGAGGGGGTATGATAGGTTCTTGGTGGGGAGAGAGGTACTGGAAAACAGTAGCTTTAGCAGTGACCCTAAGCTTTGTCTGTAACATTGGACAGCTTGGGGGACACAAATGGTGATCCCCCTCTTCCTCATTCATTCATTGGTTCATTCATTCACTTTTCAGCAAACATTAAGTACCTACTTGTGTCAGCCTTGATGATGACACTGGGAATTCAGGGGTTTTACAGTGGAAATAAGCATGGCAGTCATTAGCAACTGTATGAGAGTGACGTGTGTATGCCTGTGTGTGTGTGTATGTGTGTGTAAGAAAGCTAGAGAGGCAAAGAGAGAAGGAGGAAGGAAGGCAAAGGGGGAAGGGTTAGAGGAGGGATAGAGGGAGAGAGATCTAGAGTGTTGTTACTGAAGATTTTATAACTACCTTTTATGCCAGGAGAGTTCTGTTGTCTATTAGAGGGCCATCTACATAACAAATGCTCCTAGGAGTAAAGCCTTATTTGACCAAACTTAATGTGAGGAGAAATTCTGACACTTGCCAGAGACTCTTCAGGATGAGGACAGGATGGTAGAAGCGGAAGAATAGGGGATCCAGCTCCAGGAGAAAAAGAACTTCTGAAATGGAAGCTGGGAGAGCTGTCAAAGACAGCTGTGCCCCTTCTTTCCTTTCTGAGGGGGCACCTTACATAGTATCTGAGTCCCTGAAGAGTGAGGTCCAGCATGGACTGAAATGACTGGAATAGGATGCAAGAAGAAATCAGCTTTCAATGGGTGACCAGTGGTCACTAACTTTGTATGGTGCTTCACAGCATCTCACCCGATCTTTAACACAACTGGGAGAGGTCCTGGTGATTACTTACTTTTTTGAGATGTGGAATATAAAGTTCATGAATAGCAACTGACTTATCTGAGCTCACACAGCCTGCAACATGACAGGTATGGGACCTGCGCCCCAATCTGCTGAGTGCAAGGCTCGTGTCTTCCAACTAATTGCACTTGTTACTTCTGCTCTAATCCAGGAGGCTCTGCTGTTGGGGTTGGCTGAGAAAAGAGGCTAATTAACAATCAGAGAGCTATTCAGGTGGCACCTTTTTTGAAGAATCCTAGCCTAAAGGCAGGGTATCCAATCAGCCTTAAAAGACCACAATTATGTTAGATGAACCTATTGTAATTATTTCACAACATACGTAAATCAAAATCACCATTGTTTTGCATGCTTTAAACTTATACAGTGATGGTTGGAAATCATTTCTCAATAAAACTGGGGGGGGGAGTACAATTGCTTTTTCACTCACTCAATAATTTGGTTAATGAGCATTTCCTTGAGAAGAGACTCAGTGGAGATAAAATGTGTTAAGTTCCTAGGACAGTGGCAGTCATGAAGTAGGCACTCCATAATTGTTAAATTCAACATCTGTGCACTGCCTGCCTCTCGAGCCACATATTCCAGTGCCTTCCCACCAATCACATTGGTCTGCTTTCAGTACCTCCAGCACAAAATAGGTCCTATCATGATTCCAGTATAACAGTTGAGAAGACAGAGGCACAGAGAGGTTAAGCAACATGCTTAAGGTCACACAGCATGTCAGCAGGGCCAAGAGGATTCACACCCAGGAATTCTGGCTTCAGAGTCAATGTTTCGTCCCACTCACACCTCCAAGGCATTAAATGAGTAAACAGGAGAGAACATTCCAGTGAGATCATGTAGTCTCAGTGTTGTTGTGAGGCTTGCATGAAAACATGTATATATGAAGCGTTTGGAACAAGGCTGACCCAATTAATGTTAGCATGATTACTTATCACATGGTGTTCATGTAAAGAACCAGCTCCTCAGGGAAACTTCTGTTCCCACTGTCTGGATCCGTACCCTTTACTGCACCCTCTTACAAAAAGTCATACTGTCCTTTAGAGTACATATCTCAGTTTGTAATGACATACTCTTTATGTTTAACATCTTTATTTGTTTAACATCTCATTTTCTTTTGGATTTCAGTAGCCAATTCTGGCAAAAATAAACAAATAAACCAAACAAAACCCCCCAACTCAGTAAGTATTTCTTGAATGAATGGAAGAGTGAATGAAACATTCCTTGCTGCCCCAGAATCCTACAGTTTTCTCCCCTTGGTGGGAGGAAAATGTTCTTCTTTGTTTCTCTTCATGCCATCTTGGGACTCTCACGCATTTCCCACAGCTAATCTACATGGTGTTTACAGGTGCCTTCTGAAAACCGCCCACTCCCTGGTTTCTAAACTCAGCTAACTATGTCTCTGAAATGTCAGCCTCTCCGTTAAGTCTCCTTCTCTAAAGAAGCGAGAAATTCAGACAAGGAAAGTTTTCAGTTCCTCAGCTCATCGTGCCAATTGTATAATGAATCTGTGGGCTTGAGTTTATTTCCAAATTTAAACCCATTCTGAGCACAATGGAGGCTTCTACACGCATCCCAGTGGATCTCAAACCCACTTCTGACTTTTAGAGATTACAGATTCTTCTGGGTTTTGACAAGTAGTGAGTGGGAACAGAAAGTTCCAGAACACACAGTAGTGTCATTTCTGTTCATAGTGTCTTTACTCCCTCTTGTCTAGATGTGAGTCTTTATAAACAGGACTCTCTTTCTGCTCCTATAATTATACTTTTTAGTGACAAATATTTACCTTGTCTTTCAAAGAAGCTATTTTATTTTTGGTTGATCAAAATATGAGAAGGCACAAATTCCTTTAATTTCACCTTTTAGGTCTGTGTGCCATGTGGGACCCTTGCAGGTCCCCAGGGATCAAACCCTTGCAGGACCCCAGGGATCAAACCGGTGCTGCAGAGGCTGCGGGCAACTTTGCAACCCAGCACTCAACCGCTGCACCACCAGGGGATCCAAAAAAAAATTTCCCTTCTTATTGTGAGAACTCTTAAGATCTACTCTTTAAGTGACTCTCAAATCTGCAATACAGTATTATTAACGAAGTTACCTCTTTGCTATTGCTGCTCTATAGAAGTCATGAATTTGCCCTATGCTGCTCTGGGAGAAGAGATTTGTATTGGATGAAAATTGATGTTTGGATATTGAAACAGACTAATGGTTCAAATAAAGGTCTCACTCTCTTATCCAAAACCCTTGGGCCTAGATGGACTTCAGAATTCATTTTTGACTTTTAGAAAGGGTGTGTTACATATATGTCCTGCTATCGCTGTGTGTAGGGTAGTGCCCTATAATCAAACACTTTAATATATTAATATTTGCAGCAAAATGTGTTGTTATCTTCACAAGTTGGGGGTATATAATGAGTGCAAATAGCCTCGTATCAGTTAATGTCAGGTTTCGCCACCAAATGACTTTGTAGTAAATTTCAAAAGAGTTTGGATTTTCAGAGTTTGGGGATTTCAGGATTACAGATAGGGATTTCACCACCTCTTTGGAAGTTTCCTTACTGACCTCTAAGATTTGTTGGGAAGAAGGGTGGGCCTGTGGAGAGGTTGCTGGGAGCAGCAAGGACAGATGCCCAGTGGAGATAGATCAATGATAGCAGCCACAGTGGGGGACCTGCCCGGAGATCAAAGGGCTGGAATTCTTCAAGGGTTTGAGCCCTGATGCCCACCAAAATAGCTACCTATCAGAAGTAGAGCGAGTGCCGAGGAAGTTGTGATCCTATTGTTAAAACAAGTTGTGAAACTAAAATTTCTCTGTAAGTAAATGGTAATGTTTCCAGTGACTGCCAGAAACCCAGGTTATGGTTCTATTAGGAAAGATAAATATACCAAAATACAACAAAAAATTGTATGACAAAACTGCTACCATACAAAGAAACAATCCAAAATATGCAGCTAAAGATGAAGAAAAAGTGTGACTGAAACATGTCAGGCAAAACCAAACACTATGTTATTACCTGGATTTTGTGAGGTCTGTTATACATCAGCAAGAAGTTTGCAATTTGGTATGCTTTCTTTCTTACTCAAAGTTCCTATTGATGTTCACATCTCATTTTGTACTTGTGAATTTTATTCTACTGTTAACATTATCCTGTTTTCTTACAGTATAATGGTCCTTTTCTTACCAAGGACCTCCAAACTGTGTAAGTTCCAGATCCTACAAACTGAATACAACGGCTTTCCTCTCTATATTACTGTTAGCATAAGTATTGCATTTTAATTTTGATCACTTTCTATGTGGGAGAGGGGAGGGGGACTTGCCTGAGGGGGGTTGTTAATAGTGGAAGAGTCACCCAATCCCGGCTGCCCACAGGAACACCTGGCATGGCCAGGCCTGCTGTTCTCTCAGGAGAATGGAAAGATTTGTCAAAGTTTCGACCTTCAGAGAGAAGCAACTCATCTTTGGTGCTGGGGATGACATCAATCAGCAAAATAGACCCAAGTCAGTACCCTTGTAGAGCTTATATAGTAACCTCTTTCTCCCACAAGAGGAAATCAGAAACTTTGTGGATCATTTGGAATGCCAGTTGGTGGTCCAACCACTATGGAAAGCTGTCTGGAGGTTCCTCAGTCTACTAAAAATGGAGCTACCATATGACCCAGCAATTCCACTCCTAGGGATCTAGCCAAAGGACGAAAAAAAATGATTCAAAAGAATATCCGTGCCCCTATGTTTATTGCAGCACTATTTATAATAAGCAAAACCTGGAAACAATGCAAATGCTCACAAACAGATGACTGGATCAAGAAGATGTGGTACATGTACACAATAGAATATTATTCAGCAATCAAAAAAGACAAACTCATGTCATTCACAGCAACACGGATGGAGCTAGAAGGAATTATGCTCAGTGAAATAAGCCAGAAGGAAAAAGAAAAATATTGGATGGTTTCACTTATAGGCGAAGAAGAGGGGAACCAAATAAGACATCAGGGAAAAAAATAATAAGAATACAAAACACAACACAACACAACAAAAACAGACAATTATAAAACAGAGATATTCTGCAGGGGACCAGGAGGGAGAGGGCTCACTGTGGGGGAGGGAGGGGCACAGGGGGCTGAGGTGATGGTGCATGGGTGCATTGGTAAAGGAAATTCTATGGGGACTACACAGGAGGTGGCAGGGGTGGGGGGTAAGAAAACATTGTTTAAAAATGAACAATAAGGGCCTCCCTGGTGGCACAAGGAGTTAAGGCACAACCTATGAACCTACCCACAGCCACTGCTGCATGAGTTCGATCCCCATCCAGGGATCTACCCACATGGCACAGCAGACCTCTCCTATCTCACCCACTACTCCCCACAGCAGTGTATTTCAGTCAATCTGCCTGTTCTGTTCCCCACTGTCACTGGTGAATCATCTCACACCTCTGGGCTGTACCCTAGTTCTTGTATGCATAAATGAATCTTTAAAAAGATAAAAATGAACAATGATGTAAAATATATATAAATAAAACAAAAGGTAAAAATTGTGGAATGCCAGTTGGTCATGCGCTAATTGTTTTGGAAGCATACACACCTTTGTGAGAGGCCAATCACACATGTTCTGCAGAAGGCGAATGATGAAGAACCCACTCCACCCACCTCTCCCACCCAAGAAAATATGGCAAAAATGAGTTCCTTCTGTTGTATCAATGAAGAACATACCATAGGACTTTTTCTTGCCTCTGCTAAACTGGACTCCATTGCATCAAATATTTAATGGTAAAAACCTAATATCGCCCACCCCGCTTTTCTCTTGTACATCATGAAACACGTTTTTACCCAGGTAACTGCCACCACTGTCATGGCCTGCATTTCAAATTCCATCAGCCACATGCACAATGCGGGGAGTGAGTACATCAGTAGGCCTCTTGGCTCCCCGTCTTTCCCAATATCCTTTGGGTCCAATCTGGAAGTCATTGTGTTTGTCAAAACACCAGGAGATGATAGACAATCCTCCTATCACTGAGGCACAAAGACAACTGTATAGGGATAGTCAGACTATAGGAAACCACAGGACCCAGGCCTTATAAAAATGATTCCCTTGGTTAACAACTTGCGTGGGTGAGCAGTTTTTAGAGCTTTTTTTGAGGAAGCAACTTTTTTATTTTTTCCCAGTGGCATTTCTAAGGACTCATTTTAAATCTAAGATGTGATAAGTTGGATTTTAAGTCTTTGAATTGTCTGCAGTTAGCAATAAAACCCTGAAAAAAGAAAGTGATACCTTTGTGCCAGGACAAAAACAACAGAGGAAACTTGGAAGAGAGAAGGAAGGGGTGTCCTGTGAGAGACCAGAAATCCATGCTAGAAATCCCATTCTCTTTGGCACTGTTGACCAAAGTGGGCACTATGGTTGCAACAATAGTTTTGTTTACTTCAAACCAGTGTGGAGAAGATATTGGATATTAATATCAGAATTACATATGTAGCATTTATAACTCTTTTACTCAGTTCTTGACATGTAGCTCTTTTTTTTTTTTTAAAGATTTATATATTTATACAAGAACTGGGGTACAGGCCTGATGTGCGGGAGGGTGAGAGGATTCACCAGAGACAGAGCGGGGAACAGAACAGGCAGATTGACTGAAATACACTGCTGAGGGGAGAGCGGGCGAGTCAGGAGAGGTCTGCTGAGCCATGTGGGTTTCTCCCTGGCAGGCCGGGATCCAACCAGCAACTTCAGAGGCTGCGGACAGCCTCACAGCACTGTGCACAACTGACTGGGCCAGCAAGGAGGCCCTATAACTCTTTTATGATACACGTTAAACAGATAACGTGTATCGCAACTGTGGAAGAAACAGTAGATAGATTCTGTTCCATAGAGGGCATTCAACTATCTTGCTTTTGTCTTCAAGACAATTTTAAAGTAAGTCTTTTACCAGTTAAAAGAAATACATTTGCATTGTTTCCTCGTTGTATAAAATTGGAAAATTCACAAAAGCACTGAAAACCCAAAAGTCACATTTTAAGAAACCAGAAGAACACTGGGACTTCGATTGTGGTTGTCCGATGGTGACATACATATGTATAGGAGTGAACCTGTACCCCTAAAACATATACAGTATTGTAAGCCAATGTTACCTCACTAAACCTGGAGGGAAGAAAAGAGAAATAGTTGATCCTTATCCTATTGTTCAGGAATAACTATTATTAAATATTGGTTGTACATTTTTAAATTTTTGTTTCTATGTGTGCAAGTTTCTTCTTAGTGATCAAACTGCAGTACTGAATTGTAACCTTTCCTTTTCCCTACGGTGGGTATATAATGAAGATATCACACCCAGTATTAATATTTCAGATGATTCCAGCTTGAACAATGCTGCTTCAGTTCCTTGTAACCAAATTTGGGTCCTCCATCTGGGATAATTTTCTCCATGAATTGTTAAGTCAAAAGGTGTGCTAGTTTTAAAGATTTATATATATATATATATATATATATATATATATATCTCCTATCTGTCATCTGTCCTCCATAAGGTCTCCCAATATATTCTCAGTGGTCACCTAATTTTTACCAATAACATGGGGGAAAAGATATGCTCACAGGTTAAATCTGAATACTAGAGAAATTATCCTATGCGTGTATAGTCCTTTTGTATTTCCTTTTTGTCTATTGTATTGTCTCTTTACATTGTTTCACAGCTTTGCGGTATTTTAAAATTATCTTGTATTTGATCTTTACAATCCTTTCTACTACACAAAGTTTCTACTCAGTTTTTTTTTTTTAAAGATTTATTTATTTTTATACAAGAACTGGGGTATAGGCCAGAGGCACAGGAGGATGAGAGGATTCACCAGAGACAGAGCGGGTTGCAGAAGAGGCAGACGGAGTGAAATACACTGCTGAGGGGAGCAGTGGGCATGACAGTAGAGGTCTGCCATGCCGGTCTGCCCTGGCCATCCAGGAATCAAACCCATGCTGCAGAGGCTGCAGACAGCTTCACAGCTCTGCGCTCAACCCACTGCACCACCGGGGAGGCCCTCCACTCAGTTTTCAACCTACATATAGAATTATGCATTTATATATCATATATTTTATATAGGTAAAATACACTTGAATGTGAATGTTATATGTAATATTTTTATGTAATTAAGTTTATTGACTTTCCCATTAAACAGTCACTTTTATAGTTTCCTAGCTGTTTTATAGTTTCTATGTCTTTGTTCTTTAATTCTTTGTTTTTAACTATTAACATTTAAGTGTATGGTATAAATATTTGGATGCAACTAATGAATTTTTCCAGAGTTTGCTATCTCCATCATCTTTGCCCATTGATCTGTAAGGTCCTGTGCCATATAACATTATTAATAACAACATAAGCAGCAACTACTTATTGAGTATTTATTATGTTCCAATTGCTGGGTATTTTATAAACATTATTTTGTTACTTTATGTTATCTTATAAATAATTACTAGGATTATTTCTACTTTGTATAAGTAGAAGTAGATCATTCCTACTTTTATACATAAGGAAAGAGATGCTTAGAAAGTTTCAGGACCTCCTCTAGTGGCACAGTGGTTGAGCTCTGGGCTGTGAGGCTGCCCACATGCTCTGCAGCGCCGGTTCGATCCCCGGCCACTGGTGAGGGTCCCACCAAAAAAAAAAAAAAAAAAAGTTTCAGTAACTTGTCCAGCCAATGAGAGGAAGAGTTTTTGAAATAGAATTCACTGAGTATGACTGCTGGAAACTACACGTTACCTATCGTGCTACACTGCTTCCAATGTATTCTGGGTGTTACATGTTCTTTGGTTTTGATTCTGATATATTTATTCTACAAACTGATCTGTGTTTTTCTTACCCCACAGATACACTGTTTTAACAATAATAAATTTATATTTTGATAAGAATATTTTCTCATTTTTTCTTGGATCTTCTTATTTCTTTTATCATATACACTTTAGAATCTTTTTCTTAAGTTAGAGAAAAGCCCTCTTGGATTTAATATATTTCACTTATAATTTTGGAGAACTGATTTTTTACTGAAATTAAACTGTTTTATCTAGAAACAAAGAATGGGATTTTCTATAGTCAAGTCTTTTTTCTAGTCAAGTTTCTCAGTAAAATTTGCACTCATATAGATTGTATACTTTTTAGCTTATTTCCAATTATTTTCATATGTGTATGACCACTGTGAATGGAATTTTTCCCCATTATCTTTACTAATTCAATGTTTCCCAACATGTTCTCTGGTGAGTCATATGCCTAGGAAATGATCTGGAAAAGATTCCATGGTCTACACAGTTGAGGAAACACATCTCAAGCTCTATGTAAGTGTTGCTGGTGAAACTTCCAGAGGAAAGCATGGTGTGAAAGATTTTCTAGACTTTTGGTATAGAAACTTAATTTTGAGGATCTTTTTTTACCACAGAGGGGACAGTAGGTTAGGGAACACAATCTAGAAAATTCAGCTCTAGGACACAAGGGACTATGGTGATGATTCACAGGTGAACAGCTGGTGGGAATTTTATAGGGAATACACAATTATGTAAAATATATAAATAAAAAAAAGAAAATTCAGCTCTATAGTATCATTATTAAGTATGATTTTTGCCTATTTTGATAATAATATTAATAAAACATCTTCCTGTTTATAGTTATAGTTTGGGAGGCTTGTAATTAGATGATCTTATAGATTTGTTTCTTCTTTTGCACTATTGATGGTTTAAATGTAATAATAGAAATCTTAACATTAAACTCATCTTTAATCCCAACAGAAAAAAAAATCTATTTGATTTACCAGGTTATTATGCTTTTAGATGTGGGATCCACAGTCCCCCTTGTTCTTGGGGATACTGTCTTGGTGCCCAGAGTTCCTGCTTATCAGCTAGGTGTAGGATCATGCAGGGGCCTCTCACCAATGGCAAGTCCTGGTACGAGAAACATACTGGAAAACAAGTCTCTGCTGGAAACAGCAGGCAGATATTAGAATAGAGATAATATGCTTAGACTGGCAGGAACAGTGGAGTCCCCCAGGCAATAGTCCCTGGTCACCCCAACTTGGCTTACATCCCCGATATTCCTCATCCCCCACACTTGTACACTCTTTACACACTTGCCCCATTTGTACTTGATTCTAATAAATACAAGACTGCCTTCAGATCAGGGCTGCACATTACTTCTGGGGTAGCCCCTTTAGGCTTCTCATTGTTCCACATGGACTTCGGGTAATCTCTCTCATCCCGCACTGCTCACCACAATGCCGCCCTGTGAGGCACATACATAGCATTACATTCTTTTTTTTTTAATAGAGGCATGCTTTATTTATTTGTTTGCTGGTTTGTTTGTTTTGTTTATACAAGCACTGGGTACAGTCAGAAGTGCGGGAGGGAGGGTGAGAGAATTAGCCAGAGCGGTGAGCAGAGCAGGCAGAAGGACCGAAGTACACTGCTGAGGGGAGCAGTGGGCGGGCGGCAGGAGAGGTCTGCACGCCATGTGGGACCCTCCTCCGGTGGCCGGGGAGCAGCCGGGGATCGAACCGGCGCCGCAGAGGCCGCGCACAGTTTCGCAACCCAGCGTTCAACCGCTGCGCCACTGGGGAGGCCCCATAGCATTACATTCAATGTATTCATGCTTTACTTAGCTTCTTGCATCTCTATTTAAACGGAGTAAATTTTCTCTTGTATCCTTTCCTGTTTCATCCCCTTTCTACCTTTTTATTTTTCCCTCATCCATCTTCCCTTTCTCATTTCCTCCTGTCCTCTCTCAAGTTTTAGAATTAGTGAAGCTAGTTTATAAAATGAATAGCCTTCCATGTATTTCTTTGCTCCCAACATTAAGAGTCTTTGAAACAGAAAGAATTTTCCCAAAAAGTCAAGTGCCGCAAAGCTTTGTTTTTAATAGAGAAAATTCTATATTAACTTTTCAAAGGGTTTCCATGGTGATTTGACTGCTTAGGTTTTATACTTCTAGAGCCAATTTTTGGTAGCTTATATTATTCTTTACAAAACATCTATTCCATATATAAATTCAGAATCCCAAACAGAGGCATATATTCTTATTATCAAAATATTCTTATTATTAACACTATCTTCATGAATTTTTTTCTCTTTTGTTCCACCAAGGACCAAATCTTTATTTTTCCAGTCTATTAGCTTTCTTGTTCTAAATCATTAATTTCTTCTTTTGTAAATAATAGTTCTTGTTTCCACTCTCCTTAGGTTTATTTGATTTTTCACCCCATCATATTTATATAGAGTTAACTGACTCATTTTCATTTTAAATAAAAATAGACACAAGAAAGGATGAAAAGCCACAGTTTTTCATTTTACAGTTTTGACCAAACCCAATGGGCTTTGATACTAAGTAGACTGCAGTGGTGAAAAAAAGCAAATTGTGCAGACAAGTCTTTCTCAGATCCAGTTCCATCACACACTCTGTGTGCCTCAATGTTTAAGTGTAAAAATGGAATTTTGTAATAAAATTCATTTCAAATTTGAGAGGATTAGATGAGATAATATTGCAAAGTAATTATAGTGATTGGCATACAGTTAGTACTAACTAAATGCACATTATGCCACCTTTGTATTTTTCTCAACACTCCATATTTTTAGTTTATATCCTATACCTTGGGTGTCAATCTTTAATGACTATATTAAAGGTTGGTTTTATTGAAATACAGCTAGAGAATTTGCCCTGCAGAATTTATGGCACTGTGGCTTTTATAGTATATGGACAAATGAGAAGGAAATGGCATTTATGGAACATCGCTAGACATCATGTTGATGTGTTTCTTAGTTTTCAGAGCTCTGATATGAGAATAAAGGAATCTGATAAATTTTCATTTACTTGTTCCTGTAATTCCTCCACTATTGTACTGAACTTAAATTTCTTACTATGTGTTTTATCTTTGGAGCATGCATATGCACATGAGCGTGCGCACGCACACACACACACACACACACCATTTTCTTGGGTTTGCACACCTGTCTGGCTATTTCCCAAAAAGCAGTTTAATGAAAACAGGAGGACTACATCGCACAGTTATTAGGTCCTAAATAGATATTCCTTATTTTCCTAGATCCATTTTTGAAAGAGAAAATGACTTTCCCAGAGGGTTATTAAATACCTTAAAGAAGGGGACCTGGCCTCTAAAGATAATTCCAGGATACATTTCTCATGAAAACCCTTAAAAATGATACAGAGGTTAACTGAATGAGATTTAACACCCATTTAACACCCATTTCATTTGAAAGATGGCCAACACTGTCTAGGCAGATGCATGATGAATGGCAAAGTGAAATATCATTTTATTTGCCTCTTTGCTGCCTTCTTTAAGGCAAATCTCAATCTTTATGCTCATTTCCAACCACCTGGGGAAAGACTACATGGATGCTGGGTCTCACCCCAGCTAAATGAACGAAAACCTCAGTGGAGGAGAGAGCTGGGCTTTTTAAAAAATGGTTTAGTGTGTGGCTATGGTTGAAACCACTGGGCTATCGTATTAGCTCTTAAATTCCCAATAAAAAATGGCATATTTAAGATGTTGCACACAATATTAGCTATTAGCTTTGAACATCTTCCAGTTTGCCAGAGAACAGAGGCTAAAAGAACAGGCTGTGGGTGGCTATGTTTCTGGAGACTTTAGAAAAATGATGGAATTTGGAGATCTAATCAGAAGGCTAGAACTGGACAGGTGAATGTGCAAGAGAAGGAGGGCAGCTACCACTAAGGTTGGAACTGGGGGGCATGTGGAAAGACCTGAGGGGACACGAAAGGGTCATATGGAGGAAGTGGGTTACAGATAGATACAGGAGGAAGGAGCTACTACCTCTGCTGAGCCTAAAATGCATGGGGTACTTTTGCAGAAGTGAACTCACTCTATTCTCACAACTATCAGCTAAAACAGGAGCTAATTCCCCTATCTTAAAGAGGAAAATATCGGGACATAGGCCCATTAAACAACTTTCCATTAACCCAGTAGGCAAGTTGGATTTGAATCCAAGATCATTGCTCTACCAAGTGTTTATTCTGATGCCCAGGACCCTATGTTCCACAGACACCCTGAAACTGAAACTTGGCCCCAGGAATGTCAGTTGAGAGGAGTTCTTGTGATAGCAATGTCCCTAAACGTTTGAAGCCTGGTACCTTAAACATTAGCTCTTCTCAAATGTTAATGAGACTATGGATCTCTCAGGGATGATGTGAAAATACAGATTCTGAATCAGTGGGTTGGGATGAGGTCTGGGACCTCAATTCTGCATTTCTGACAATCTTCCAGATGAGCCAAAACTGCTAATCCCTGGACCGTACTTTGAGTAACAAGCTCCTAAACCATGCTGCTTAGAACCTCTTACATGTTGAAGCAAAAGCCTAAATCCCAAACAGTCAGGGTTCTGTAAGCGGCTAGGCTAGCCTGGACGTTCAAAGTGGTGTCTGCTATGGGCTGCTCAGCTGGCTTCTCACCAGGGGAGCAGACTTCAGCTTGCTCATCTGTCAGAGGGAGAAGCCAAGGCCATTGGCAAGCACCTGCTCCGAACCCTCAGGAAGCCAACACTGAATTTAGCCCCACAGCAGCGAAGCTGTGGAGAGACAGGATTTATAACAATTGCCTGCAACCAGAGTCCAGCACAGACCCCAGCACACAGCCTGTAACCAATTCTGCTCATGCCAAATGGCTGGACCTGGGAAATTGTAAAGAAAATAACTAACCACCAGGAGGTGGGGCGAGGGGAGGAGGTTTGCATCTTTTTATTATTAATTTTTAAATCAGTACAAATTTAGCATCTACGACTATGACTTTTAGGTTTTCCTAGTCTGTGGGCTTTATGGGATTTCACCTTCATTTGGTAGCATTTCACATTTAGGGGTTTAATTCTGTTATCTTCTTTCCTTGATCATAGTACCAAAAGCACTAGCTGATAACTAGTTACTCCACCAGGGAAACAAATTGTATTTCTCTTTTATGTCAGATAAAGGTTTGGCTCTTTCTGAAAAATTAATCACCCTATCTTTTACACATTTAAGCTCCTTGGCATTGCATGGGAAATTATCTGTTCCACAAGTGAATCAAGCAAAAGCAAGTCCGTACGCCTGGTCCTTAATCTCTCTTAGTTTTCTTCCAATTAGATGCAGTCTTTTTCCAATACTCTAATTAATACTTCCACATTAAATGTTAGGCCTTAGAAGAGAAAAAAATCATCTGTAATGTAGTCGCATCAAGCCAAACAGAATTTTCAAGTCCTTGCCCTTAATCTTTCTTTCAATTTTCTGCCATTTAGAAACAATTTTTTCCCCAACACTCTAATGAATGCAAATGATATTCGTGATTAGTTAGTATTATGCTAATCTGAGCCTGGAATTTACCTAAATCTGCATGGTGTTGTCTGAGCACCAGATTGCTTTGGGTTTCTGAGGAAAATTACATTAGCCTGCCAGATGTACAAAACATGATAGAGTAGAAATCTGAGCAAATAATCAAGATTACATTAGTTTTGTTTCTTAATGAACAACTGTTGGCATTAGGGATTACAGACAAATTATGGTTTTCCTCTCTGAGCTCAAGCAGCTAAGCAGCTGTTGCAAAGGTCCCCTTTTCCTGACTACCCCTAAATAGATTGGGAGCCACTAGGGCAGGGGGAAAGCATCTAAAATTTCACATAATTTAATTTGTTCCATTACAAAGTAATCATCACTCCCAGGCCCACAGCTAACCTCCAAATTTCCCCCCCACCGACCTCTCTCTGGAATGCGGGAGCAATTCAAGTTTGTATGGGGGGCAGAAATTCAATGTGTTTTTCTTTTCTCCCAGCTTGGAAGGATGTGGAGTGGGGGGGACATAAAGGGGTCAGCTGCCTCCTAGGCGAACCTGCTTTTTGTACCCTTTGGACCACTTTCCCAAAGGGTGCCTGCCTAATTCCTGCTACTTGGGTGACACAGATGGAATGCTGCTGATAAGGATTATGTAGGTAACAAAGTACATCTGGGCTACAGTCTAATGGGCTGGGTAAACCAAAAACTTGCAGAAACAGCAGCCATCTGAGCTTAGACCCTTGTCCGATGTTATTTGATCTATGTCTGTGAAGTTTTACTATAATGAAGTCCTTGTCCTGCAGTAGATGTGCGGTGTGTGGCATGGCGCTGGTGGTAGTGAGTGGGTAAGGGTATTTTCATAGCCCATGTTCCTGTTCCTGGCCTTTTTTCTCTTTATGTCAATCAGCAAAATAGCAGGACTGTTAGTATAGATTTTTCTACTCATTTTAATTGTCCCTACTTCCACCATGATGCTTTCTTTTATATGTCATTTTCAGATCAAAGCCATGCAGCCATGCTCTCTTGCCACTAAGGCCTTTGCACATGCAATCCCTTCGCAGAAACTAATCTTCTCCCCTGTCTTTTTTGCATCTGGAGAAATTACCCCATGTCCAAGATGAGTTAGGTGTGGCTCTTATGTAGTTTCATAGCAGTCAATACCTCAATTTCTCATGCTGTATACCGTGTAAGCCCAATGAAGAAGGGAACAAAGTTTGCCTTGTTCATGTACACTTGTAAAGATGTTATGAAAATTTATTGACAGAATGAATAGGTTTAGTTAGCTGCAAATTCAGAGTTAATAGGAAGGAAATGGTTTAGGTGTATATACCATGCTAAAGATGGATGTTCTAAGTGATAAGATATTGGCTACAAGGTCATCACCTCTACATTTTGTATAGCAGTTAAAGACCCCTCATCTTAGGTATTTATGTTTACAGGTATTTATGTTTATGGACACAGCAGCCCTTGACTTGTCCTGGTTGACTGATCATAGCTGTTTTGAGAATGGAACTTCTTTTCCTGCCACCTGCGCCTGTGTCTAAGACCATGCTTCACCAACAGAGAGGCCTATTGCTGGCAAGGGTCTTAATGAACTACACCATCCATTATTCAACAGAATAGTATAGATTCTCCAGCTCTCATGATGATCTAGTATTCAGTGGTGGGATCTGGGATGGACTGTGGATAGGTTTGAATAGAAATGAAAAAGGGGAATAGAAAGATGATAACAGTTAACTCCAATTTCGATACTAAACCTCAATACCCACAACTTCTGTTGTGTGGTTTCTGAGATCAAGAGAGGAAGATGGAGAG
Source organism: Talpa europaea (assembly GCF_964194135.1). Classification (NCBI taxonomy): domain Eukaryota; kingdom Metazoa; phylum Chordata; class Mammalia; order Eulipotyphla; family Talpidae; genus Talpa; species Talpa europaea. The sequence continues at coordinate 25,694,567 of NC_140074.1, read as the reverse complement.
AAGGAGAATGGGAAAGAAAAAGGAGTAAAGTTTACTTATTGCCTTCTTCTACCCTCTGTACTCTCCTGGGGCTTCAGATCATATTGTCCTTTCTGGATTAGAGTAACAGAGTCTACTCTCAGTCACTTGAGGTGGGGAATTCCTTCTCCCCTACTGAGAAAGGGGCTGTTGGAAGGAGGAAAGGCCTTCCCCCTGGAATGGAAAGGTGCTATCTTCCTTGCCCTGGTTTCCTGGAACTACTGATGCACCTGATAAGCTATGGGTAAAACTATCTTGATGGGTCTTTTGAGGACCTACTCATGTTACAGAATTTCTAATGACTGATTTATAGTGAGCTTTTAGAACACAACTCATTTCTAAGTTGTGTGTGTTTGGGGGGATAGCTCTATAAAAAGCACAACTGACTGTACATTTTTATATTATTATTTAATATCATATCATTATATATTTATAATTGTGTGTTCAAAACACTAATTATGGGCTGGGAAACTGAAACTTAAGGCAAACTCAATCTCATCCAATAAGTCTTCTAGAAGGACTTCCTGTACAAGGGGGTGAGAGAACAAGTTGAGGGAGGACATGTAAAGCTAAGTAAATCAGATCTGCTCTCCAGAAACTCACCTTTGAGTTCAGGGAAAAACAAGTGACATGAGTGGTACATCAATTAAAATGAACAGAAATTCAGAATCTACTGTGTGAGAACAAATGACTAATGAAGTGTCTGTGGACTCAGCTGAGCTAGTTGTTCAGCTGATCTGATAGACACTGGCTTGACTAAGAAACATTTCCCCAACCTGTAATCTCTGGGGTCATTTGGGAGATGGAAGAGTTGTTTCTATTTTTTAAATTAACATTTTGTTTTTCCTCATTTTGGAACTTATTTGTTATTAATCAATTTCTTAAAAAGCATTGTGATTACAACTTACTGCAGGTTAACAGTAAATATTAACATAAAGACTTGCTACATACCACACAAGTATATTCATTTAACCCACACAAGAACCTTAAAAGCTGATCCTGCTACCATAAATAGTTGAAGAACACAAGGCACAGAGAGTTCAAGTAATTTCTTTAAGTTAATCCAGCTGAGTGATAGAATATTTGCGATTTGCACCCAGAATATATGGTCTAAAAAACCCAGATTCTTAACCATGATGCAATTCTGATTCTCAACATAATTGGAAATGCTCTACAAAAGATATTTATGTATCCTATACTTCCATTTTAATTTTAGCTGCCCCTCAGTTCTCTACTTTGTAAATATTATAAAATGCAGATTGATAAGAATACAAAGTTTCAATATTCTAAAGAAATAATATTTATAATTTTTAACTTTCTTCCATTTATATAAAATACAGTAGATATTATGTTACATGGTACCTAAGATTTCCTTCTGTTAAAAATTTCAGGGTGAAAAAATCTTTAGAAAAATGCTTCTCTCCATCTGCTATGCTCTTTACCAAAAGGCCATCTCCTTAAATTTCCAGTGGTCAATTAAGCATTAAAGACTATACATACTAGTTTTTCCTCTCAAACTCTTCAATCTCATTCCATCACCTCATTTACAAAGTAAGGGCCTGCCCTAAACAATACTGTTTCTCTGCTGAAGATACAAATTTGATACCTATTATACACACAGATTCAGCCCAGGATTCATTCCCGACTTTGTACCCTACCTATTCCTCTTCCAAGGGCTGACTAGTCTGGCTCTTTTATCCTTATATAGCCCCAAGGAGAAATGTTCCAGTGGAATGTTCTACAACAGAGCCACCATCCAAGACCACTGTCCCCCAAATAATCACTCTGTTCCAATGAATATGAAATTCCTTCAAAAGGTGGAGCTCAAATAAGAAAAGAGCTATTAACATAAGAATCCAAAGAATTTCTGTGCAGATATTGAATTCAACTTCAATAGAAAACATTTGCATTCCCTCAGTATTTTTTAAACTCTACATCATGACCCACTAATAGATCAAGATATTAATTTAATTAGTATTTTCACTTAAAAAAACAAAGTAGAAAAAAATAAAAACTATACAAATGAATTTTAGGTATTAAGGAAAGGCTGCTTTATGGATATTTAATTTTCAGTCTATATATTTATATATGTGTGTGCTAAGTTATGTCTGGAGGCCCCCAAAATTTGGAAACCACTGCATTTTATTCTCTTTCTATAGAGACTCAAAGCAGTTGGCAGGACTCCATAGTTCAATGGCTTGCTTATGCTTATGCACCAGTCTAGGGAGATCAAACTAGTCCTTTTATTTTTTTCAATGATACTGTCATTCCACTGCCCCCATTAGCTCAGGACAAAAAAAAAAAAAAGAAAGAAAAACAAAAGAAAACAATAACACCTATTATAGGGCTGTGGATGATGCTTCTGAGTTAACAGAGACAGAGCGGGTAGTGAGCAGGACAAAGAAGGATTTAGAGCTCTCTTAATCTTTACAGACTCTTGAAATTAGAATCAAGGAAGGTACTTCCAGAACTTCTGAGTATGTAATGTACAACATGATGACTACAGTTAACAATACTCTATTGTATACTTGAAATTTGCTGAGAAAGACCTTTAATGTTTTCACAGTACACACACCTCACCCGTGTGAAATGAAAGTGATGTTATTGTTGTAATAATCATCCCACAAAACATTCATATATCCAATCATGTTGTACTCCTTACTTTTACATAATATTGTCAATTGTATCTCAGTAAAAATGGAAATGGTAATGGATGAATGAATGAAAGAGTAAAGCATATCCAAGAACTCATTCTCAATATTTCGTAAGCCCTTCAGAAGCGTTAGGTTTATCTAGGATAAAATTTATAACTAAACAGTCAAGTGTTTTTTCCTAGCTTTTGGCTAGAATTACATTAGCTCTACGGACTGCTCAGAAGTTCTTTGATGTCAGGTTAGTTGTGGTGTAGTGAGAAGTGCCGATTATGGTGCTGCTATTATTTGCTGTGTAAATTTGGATAAATTATTTAAACCTTTGGAAACTCACTTTCTTCTGCTGTAAGATGGGAGGTTCATCTATTTTTCAGATTTGTTGCAAGAACTAAATAAGATAAAATACACAAAGTACCTAGCAGAGAACCTGTATATAAAAATGCTTAATATGTTAGTTTTTGAAAATATAATAACTCACAGTTCAATAAACGCAACTTGTTCAGTTAATGGAAACTTTCAAACTATAGATAGGGTAGAAAATCATTCAAAAAAGGAGTTTTGGGGACAATATTGGGTCAGTTTTTTAACAATCATATACCTTTAAGTGCTGATTTTGCTGAGAGATTGGGATGCTACTTTCCTATTCTTTGCCCAGGTGGATGGCTTAAGCCAAAATATTTTCAATGCTTGATAATCATTCACTTTGCCCACTAATGGTCCTAGGGCCAAAAGTTTAGCGAAAATTAAGCAACACATCAGCGACATTTCCTTACGCCCAGGCTATTGTTTGGAATTTCCTATTAAAAATAGGAAAAAGTCAATCTGGCACTAGCAAATGTTTTCAAAGCATAAGAAAAGCATGGGTGAAGAAGGCAAAGTGAGGAGAAACATCCCAAACCAACAAATGTGGCCAGGCAGCCGGTTCTGAACTGATTGATTGATTTGTTAATTAATTTATGATGGTGCAACAATAATTACAAGCTACTGTTTGTCAGCCAAATCACTTGTGATGAAGTCAAAGGTTCACATCTGTGTGCGTGTCCCAAGGATCAATGCATCAAATTAGCCTCGTTGGCTTTTGTCCCACTAAAAGCTAACATGTGTCATCAATATTCCAGCATTTGTGTATGTAAACTAATTGATTGAACATTCATCCTACATAAACATGCGGTTTATATTATGTGGGGTACAATTTATAAACATCTTTGGTGCCAAAAAAATGAATAGCCTCACATAAGATAATTAATATCTTATTGAAAAAATAAAATGGCAATTTAGTGGTATTCCTTCTATTTATGGATTTAAAAAAAAAGCATTTCTGACTCTTCCAGAGTCTTGGTCACTGTTGTATTGCATAGTATGCTACAATTCCACTATGAGCAAATCTGAGAAAATTTTACAGAGAAGGTGAAAGAAGTTTGTGTGAGGTTGTTCATGTCTTATCAATAATAGCAAACCACCTGTGTTTCTAGAAAATCACAATAGCTCTTGTCCTATGCAGTGCACATGCTAACGTGTTATATATCTACAGAGAACTGCAGTGCATATCTGACATGATGTTCTTTATCTCTATGCATTTATACTTGCAACCCACACTATAAAATATACATTATTTTTTACTCTCATATTTTCCCACCTATTTCTGCCAAAAGCCTAAATCTGGGAAATGCAAATTTACTTCCCTCTCAATAGTGTCCACCAGATTAGCTGTAAGCATCACTCCTGAACTTTGAGGCTTGGTAAGAACAGTTGAAGCTGCCCGGAAGATAAAGCGAAAACTGCTCCTCCTTGTCCGAGGCTCTGCTTTGGAAGGGAGAACAGTACCAGGCTTGTGACAGTGACAGGAGCATTTGGGAGCAGGAGAGGTTTACAAGGACATTTTTCTCCCATGTCCCCCCAGCATCATTTTGCATTAAAATACATGAAAAGAAGCGCAGGAGGAGTAAAATCAACAAAAGCTGTTGTGTGGCACTAGTTTCTGTTACATGTGCAAAGACTTCGTATATAGAGGGTAGACTCTGGCTAAGAAGGCTCAGATATTTTTCAGGGGCCTCCAGAATACCGTCCCAAATTCACTTTACAACAGTCCTGAAGAAAGGAGGTCACAAGAGTTGGCGAGGAGATGGTCCGGCCTGGGAAGATTGGGCTGCGGAATTTATCACCCGGGAACCCTGTTAGTGCAGCTTAGGAGACAATGTCCTCAGTTTTTATTCAGGCACTAACTTACAGTGGTTGAAATAGGCCCAGCACAAATCGATTCTTTCACTTTAAATAGCTTCTTCTTAAGATCACTTAGAAGCAGTTACTTCTAACTGCTTCAAGTGGTTTGGTAACTTCTTTCTCACTTTCCCAATGACCCATGTCCCTCCATATTCTACCCATTCCATTTAGGTTTCTGATTGTCCCCGTATGTCCCCTGAGTACTCACCCAAACACTGAGTTTAAAATACCAGTTCCCGACGAGGCCTTTCCTGACATTGCAATAAAGGTAACACACATTCAAAAATAATGGAAACTTTAGAGTGGAAAACTAATCAATCTTCTTATGGTATTTCTTAAAAAAAATTAAAAGATATTAAACAGAAATCTCACTTATTCCAAAGTCACCTCGCTTGGGTCACAGATCCCCCAAATTACATTAGTCTTTTCCAAATTCTCTGAAAGGTTTTAGTCACTGTGATAAGGGTAGAATTCAGAGCATGGGGGTGCTGGTTGCTGACAAGGAGGGTTCATTTGTGTGCTGCCCTAGCGCTTGGTAATAACCGGGAACCTGTCGGCCTGACGGGGTGGGCAGATTTTCTGCTTTGTTTCTGGTACTTCTTCCTCCTCTTCCCCGCAGCTTTAAAATTTTGCTGCTAATTTCATCACAATTCCTACACGCTTCTAGCACATTTAAATTAGATCTTAAAAAGGACAGCATGGTGATTCCTAATTTGGAATCTGCCTGTTAAGTGGAGAGTGACCATCTTGGTATAATTTAGTATTTATTAAGAGACATTTATGGGCCAAGCACTGCTTAGAGCTGGTAAATAGGACCTGGTCCCTAACCTCTCAGGACTTATAACCTTGGTTGCACCTGAGCGACTAAATAATATAGGTAAATCTCACATCCATACATAATAAATGTCATATAATAAATTGGGTTCATTTGTATTCAAAGACAGTAATACAGCTTATACACAACATAAAAAACATCAAGTATGCTGGGGCTTTTTAGTTCAAATAGATGCTGATATTTGTATCCCAACAATCCTGAAAATTGAAGAAAAAAATCCTATTTGTAGTATAATGCGCTGTCCATTACATTATGTGATAAGCTAAATCTTTCCTATGAAATACATATTAAGTGAGAGGTGAAATAAAAACTTCACTGAAGAATTATAATATGGGTCTGGTGGCACAAGTGAAAGAGAAAACTTTTTTATCAAAAATCTAAGATTTGAACTTGAAGATGTTGCAGATGACACTTTGGAAATGTTCCTTATTTCATGCCTTCCCATTAAATGTCTAAGAGGAGGTCATGGGTATTCCTGCTACTGCATGGATGTTGATAATCTAGCAGTGCATTGTTATCTGAAGGATTAAGGATGCTGAGTTTATCAGTAAAAAAGTGCAAAGTGCATCATGTAAACTTTTAGGCAGCCAACATTTTCTCTGTTGCCTGGTGGAAATTTACTGTTCTCGTGCACTCCACTGGTGAAATTCTGGAAAGCCTTTCTTCACTTACCCACGTCTCACACTATCAGATAATAATATGTGTACCTTTGATTTGTTTTGCATTTTACAATTTTCAAGTCTTTTATTATGTATTATCTCATTGGAGCCTCATAAGAGCCCATGCGGTAAACAGATATCATCAAAACCTGAAAATGGAAATGCTTTGCTTGCCAATTTCTTTCCAAAATATTTTTCCCAGATGGTTTATGACTATAGCGAGTCTAATTGTCTCGAGGAAAGATGAATGGAATCACATTTCCAAAGAATTTAGCCACCTCCAATCCTAGAGCTGTGCAGTTCTCAGACACGGCTCCAGCAAACTGTCAGCCCATTGAACACACAGGGAGATTGAGCCGGGAGATGAGGTCAGGCTTGAAGTTGAGGGGAGCTGAGGGCCAGGCAGGTGCAGAGCAGGCAGTGGCTAAATACATGACTGTTGGACACTAACAATCAGTGATAACCCAGGGTGCTGGTAGGGTGCGGGGTAACAGATAAAACCTCAGATTTCATGGTTTTCATGTTCGCCTGTCCCTGTCCCCCTTCTTAGTTCCTAGTGGAATGCACTTCATCAAGTTAAGCCTCAAAGAAAGCGGCTCATCTGTAAGTGGGCCTGGTAATGCCTATTTTAATGTGCTGCGCTGAAAAAGAGTGAGATGATGGGTACAAATTGGCTCCCAAAGTACCTGGCAAACACCTCACAAACTGGAGGCCCTCAAGAATCATTGATTTCTTTTACTTTAAAATCATAATATTTAATGTTTAAAGTTAAGCTAATGTATATAACATTACCTTTGAATCTCACTAAGCACAAGGAAATACTTCAAGAGGCTCTGCTTTTAAGAAATCTGCTATATTATGAAATGGAAAGAGGTAAACTTTTAGGGTTCATTTAATGCATGCAGTTCCCATCAAAGAAAAAGCTTATATGAATTACAAAAGTCAACGTGCCCCACAGGAAAGTATATTTTTTGAAGCACCTACTACGTGCTCAGATATGAATCTGGATAAAAAGCCATAGCTTTTATTAGCCCCCTTGGGTATGTGACCTGAACTTGATATTTACACTGCATTCACCAGGTGCCTCGTGGACGCCAACTCATTTATCCTCACGACAGGTTGGAGCGACAAGTAATGAGTATGATTATCTGCACTTTACAGCTGGCTCTACCAGCCGCGAGAGGAACAAATTCATTTGCCAAAGGCCACCAAATCTACATTTCCCAGGATTCAGCCCTGTGCTCATAAACATATCCATTATGTTATAACCTAAAAAAATGAACACAGTAGTGAGAAGTTTTTTTAAATGCCTTCTAAATAAAGTCATTTTTATAGAGGTGATGGGTTAAAATTTATGTTATAACTTGAGAAATGAAGATTGCTACTAAAGGGGTCTGTTACAGTATATGCTAAATCTGTCCCACTGGAAGGCATGTTAAGTTGAATTAATAGTTATCATAATTAACATTCATTGAGTACTTTCTATACTCCTGGCTCTTTACTAAGCATTTAAAATGCAATAAAGTTAAAATGCTTAAAGTTAGTGAAATATGTAGTATAACTATATATATCCCTTAACAAAATTCTTGTGTAAAAAAAAAAAAACAACTTCCATAATGAAGATGCAGTACCGTAAATGTTTTGCACTTTGAGATGCAACAGAGGTATGTAATTCCCTTTTTCACCGGCTCAGTACAATTTCACTAGTATGTTTTCCTATATCCAAGTTCTCCTCTCAGCCCCTTAGAATATATATTACAATATAGAAATTGTCACAAAATAGCAATCTCAGGGAATAAAAAAAAAATACCTAGTGGTAGTGATTGACATCATTCATCTATGTTCTAGAAATATGCTATAGTTTCAATGACACTGTGAGCATCAGATATCTCTCTTTGTTGACGAGTCTCTAAACTGGAAAATCAACACCAGCTTTCCCATAGATAGAAGAGATAACTCTCCTTGAGAACATGACCCTGTGCTTCCAAAAAAGAACTGGAAAAGAGGATAGACAGGCACTTGTGTTTCCTTACTCTCTGATTAAATTAATATCCATCTAATCAGTGTTTATTAAGATAGGCTCCAAAGGATACTTTTCCTTATCCAAAGTTTATATGTTGCATTTGTTATGCAAGCATGTAAGTGAAAATAAATCATGGAAAATGAAATAAAAATCATTCCCAGATAAGTATTTTGGAAGAGCAATAATGTATTTTACCACATCTTCCATGAAGTTTTTTATTTAAATATAATAAAATGGTACTACAACTGAAAATGCTTCACTACTAAGGAATATAGGAATAGAAGTTTAATTTAAAAAAAGTGCCATCAGTTTATGACAAAATTTGAAATATTAAATTATTAGCATTACCTATAGATGTTGAAATCATTTTTTCACTCAGACACCATCGTCAGTCATCATTATCATTATCATTATTGTGGTCATTTTAGTTAGAACTGGTATTTAATAAATGATTAGTCTTTACTCATGTCTTTAGTTATACAAGAGAAAATTTAGGTAATGGTAATGTTAATGGCTCCTCTGAGAGTAAGAGTTTTGAGAAGATGTATAAAGTAACTTTGACAATGAGTGGCAAATCTGCCAATGTAACATTTACATATTCACCATCAGTACAGAGAAAACAGACATCATTCGAAGCCTTCATTAATATGATAGATACTCCCATGCAAAATACTGGGATATGGGTTTGATTCCAGAATAGAGAGATAGCAGGCTATTCCTGCACTGAGAACATTGCTTGGCACATACAAAGTTCTTAACAAATATTTGTTGAAGGAAACAAATTTTATAGCTTCTTTTTCTAGAAATAAATTGAGTATATAGGCATAAAAACTTCAGACAACTAGTTCGTTATTATCTGTGCACTGTGTATTAGCTTCGATTTCATTTCTACATTCTATTATATTTTGAAAGGAAAACAAAATTTTAAATTAAATAAATACTGAATTTTGATTTTCAGATTTATCATTGCAAGGCTGTTAGATTACCACAGGAATATAAAGAGTCATTATTTGGGCAGAGTTGCTTCACATATATATTTTAGAATGTTAATTAGACTGTTTAGAGCTCTTGCTTAATTAAAAATAAAATACATATCATAACATATAGCAGTTCCAGCATTTGTAAGATGCATTAATTCTAGGATTTTCAGTTAAAAATAGTCATTTGTAAACGTAACTTCACCTCAACTTCTCAAATACCTTAGAGAAATATTTGCTATGAAGTCTTTTCAATGTTGTCATATCTATATTGACATTTGTCAAGTCACTTAATTAAAATTTGTGTTCAAAATATAATTTGATTTTTTAAACAAATGAATGTTTGTCACTGTCTTAATAAAATACAAAGTTATGTAAATATATCAGTTCAATATTTTAATATACCCAGTTTTCAAAAAGAAAATTATATTCTTTCAAGGAAAATTGAAAAAAAATTACAATTGAGTAAATTGGTGTTCAACCAAGAGTCACCACTTTTGCCTTTGATGAAATGAGACCTAGATTTTAATGTTTACATGAGTGTTTAATTAGTTTTTACACAATGGTGAGAATTTAGTCTCAAGCTAGCAATTTGTTTTCCAAATTAATTTTATGGATTAATATTTAAATAATTGCCCTACATGATTAAGGCAAATTTACAAATGTTCTAGTCTGGTTCTGATGGGATCAAAGGATTAGACTTAGGAAATTTAAAGAAAAAATAAAGTCTGGTTGCATACTCTTTACCCTGAACTTCCAAATAGCTGACAAAGAAGATCTAGTAAGTCTCTCAGCGAGATTTAAAGAAGCAATGTGAAATAGAATGGAAAGGCCTAAAATTGTTCCTGTTAGTTTGTTAATGGTTAAAAAGGAAACATAGAGCATCATCAATAACCATTAATAAAAGAGTGCTATTTATGAGCTACATCTTTAATACATTCCAAGTAGTATTTTTAAATAATGTGGAAAGGTCATCAACAGAACTCTAAATATAGCTAACCAACTGTAATTTAAACTGCTTGCATGATTTTCCTCCTTGAACGAAGTTATATGCAAAATAAAGCAGTGAAAATATAAGGATGCATCTTTTTAAGAACTGCATGTATGTAGATGACATTTAACACACACACACATAGACACACAAGAGTTTACTCTTCTTGTACTTGTTTATTTTTAGCTGTCTCAATAAAATGTTTTTCCTCCCTCTGTTTTACTAAAACATGCCTATCTAGGAAGGAAAACAGATGTAGAATTGGACAACGACGTCTTGTTTGGGTTTTTTCCCTGTCAAGTAGAATTTATGATCATTGTCACACAATAAGAGAATCTAAGTGAAACAGACAATAAGTCAGGAAGCAATTGCTGGGATACTTTAACACTGCAGCTATGGAATTCAGGATTTGGTTACTAAAATTCCATTTGATTATGCCAGATAGGGATACAGTATTCTTTCTTACACAAAAACATCAGATTAATTATAAAACTAAAAGAAGTTGTACCATGGTGAGAGAAGAATCATAATAAACTAGTTTGTGAGAACCTTAAAACACCTTTTAGAAATGTTTCTTAAATCCCAAATGGGAATCAAGGTCAAGAAGCTGCATGCACTTTCCTCTCTCCTCCAAATATGACTAATGGTAAGCAATAATTTAATTTGAAAAATTAGGTTTCCACAGAGCATCTGTCAGTCCAAGTTTTCCATGACACATTAAATATTAATCTCCTATATATTTTTCCCAAATTAACAAAATTTGCTAAAACTGAATTAATTGTCCCTAATAAGAAACCAACCTATTATTCGTGTAATGTAATGATGAAATACAAAAATAAATCATGTAAAATAATTTTCTTAATATTTTAGCTCTGAACTTGTTCTTGCACATATTCTGCACCTTCTCAGGCAATAAAAGAACATTTTTTTAAATGAATAATCAGCTTACACAAATCTTTAACAATATTACTCACAACATACTTCTCTTGGGAAGCTGTGATCTCGGTACAGAACTAGAATTAGGAATGACTATGTCACTAAACCCAAACTAATTCCACATTTTAAGCAAAAACTTTTAGAGTTAAACTTTTGATTTTTTTCCCAACAGAAAAAAAAAAATGCTTCACCTCGTAAAAATCTCGATTTAAAAATTCATTCCTTAGAACATCCTAAAATTACAGTGAAGAAGCTCAGTCACTACTAAAATATCATTTCTAAATCTTAGTACAGTCACATAAAACAAATCTTTTCATAAACATTTTGCAATATCTTTCTCCAAGTAACTGCCAGTTATATCAAGAGTTCATGGCACTTATATACACACAGTGCTAAAGCCTAATGAGAGACACAACCATAGACGCAAATTGTCACTGTAGAGTTTACAGCACTTTTAAAATGTATTTCAACTGGAATAAAATGGAGAGGGAGGGAGAGATGTAAAAAGAGAGAGGGGCTTCTGTCTCTTCTTGAGGAACTGGCCTTTTTTTTTTTTTCCTGAAACAGAGTACTCAAAACAGCAACAAGTGGCAGCGGCAGAAAGTTTCCCTGCAGGCTCACGCATTTCGCGTTAATGAAAAACCCAGAAGAACTGCAGTGTACAGGAGCTGCTCTCCATACTGAGCTCTCAGGGACAGCCCAGAAGCAATAGCATAATACAATGTCTACCTTTCTGGAAACTCAAACACATTCATAAGAAACCCTCTTGCCTAGCAGTGCCAGAAGCCAGGACTAATCGGAAGGCGCTCTCCTCTGTCTGGCCACTGGGGATGGCTGACCACCAGGGCAGGCTGTACCCCTCCCCAAGTAGAATAAAGTGCCCATTGTTTCAACTGTACTAATTGTGAGAAAACAGCTCTTGCAGTAAGCATAATAATTACCAAAGTAAGCAAGCAGGAGCAGTCAAAATACAAATGAAAGGGCAAAAGAAGTAAAAGGGAAGGAAGGGCGAAAGAAAGAAGGAGAGAAAGGAAGGAAAGAAAGAAAACAGTAAGTACTCCGATGAATTAACCGGGAGGACGAATTTGATATTCACACTGGAATGCTCGCCTGCCCAAGCTTTCCCCATTCATGTCACGACTATTGCGTACAAGAGGCCATTGTCCACCACCAGAAATCAGTAGATTGAAATTTTTCATGTCGCACTTTTTTGATAGGAAAGGTTTTCTTTTCCAAAACTATCACAACTTCTTCCCTCTCAATATTATTTTTAAAGTTGAGTCACAGGTTTTATCAATGTCCTGAATTTTTATGCCTTTTTTCCTCTTTCCCGAATTTGCAGCTGGACAAATATGGGGATTAAAAAAAAAAAAAAACACACCCAGCAACAACAAACCCACACACATTTGCCCGAGCAAAGAAAAATAATGAACTGAATATGCATATCCTCATTAACTAAATTTAATTACGCTGAGTGGCATAGTAATCAGTGGTTGCTCCAGTTACAGTATTCATTGAAAGGGAGGTGGATTCCAAATTAAGGCGAAGCGTGGGGGACAGTCGCATACTGATGAGGGAACCGCACACAACATGATACAATACACAATCTAAATCATTATTCAGAGAAGCCAAAGACAGAAGTACATTACTCTGTTTTAAGACTAATGCAAGAACAATTAGCCAAGAAGGCTCCAGTCTCCCACCGACTGCCCCACCTCCATACATTTCACACCAGCCAGCCTGGGGCCTGACTACTATTTGCATTTTTCTTTTTTTCCCCCCTAAAGTGAACAAAAACTCACACTGCCTTTTTAAGAAAGAAGGCCTATCCCTGGCCACAATAGCAGGGAAATCCTATCTAGCACACTGGTGCGCGCAGGCACCCAGGCTCCCACAATTTGAGCCTGAACTTTCCGCAGGCAGCAAACTTTATAACACGTGCATGGAACAATAGAGGAGGAGCCCAAAGAAAAAGAGGGGGAGAAGAGGGGGGGGGTGAAAAAAAATGTTATCAGCCAAACTTACCATCCACCAGGTCCTGGCTGACATGTCATAACATAGCTGCCATTTTATGGAGCTGTCCGATGTTTTCCCAGCCATTATGCTGTCAGCAATCTTCATCAGATGCAGCTCAATGGAAGATAAGACACCTAATCAAGGAAACATCGGCGGTGGCTTTCTGGACTACATGTAGGCCAATCCTTATCACACTGCATCATGGGAAAAGCTCCTTTATTAGCAGGAGGAACTACAACCTCACAGATAGAAAGACAAGGATCAGTTCTTTTGCCTTTTTTTTTTTTTTTTTTTTTTTTGGTCCAAAGGGATTGGTGAAAGTAGCTAGCGTTCTTTGTGTATCATGTGTACAAGAGTTAAGTATCTTGCAAGTGGGCGGCTAACTGCTTTGCTGGGGTATGCAGACTAAAGTTTATTTGCATTCTTCTCTGTTGTATATTGTTTGACATGGTCCATGGTCCTTGCTGAGCAGATGAAGGGAGGGGAGGGGGGTGGGAGGGAGAGAGGGGAGAGGGAGCTGTAATTGCTCAGAATTAATATCTCCCCCAACAAAGACATAACAGTTTCATTGACACAGTCGGAACATGGTTCAGATGTCACTGCACACACAGGGTGTGCGGGTGTGTGCATGCGCGCGCACACACTCACACACACGCGCACGCACACACACACACACACAGTGGAACACACAGGTAGCAGCTGCAGCTGGATTCAGCCGAGGTTGCCAAAGGCTACAAACTCCATTCTCATGCTGGACATATGGAAGCAGTTTAACTCTTTGAAATCACCGTTCAAGAAGAGCCCTGCAGTCTGCAAGGATAAATCAGCCTGGAGGACAGTTTCTCAATCAGGCCTGGGGCCTGGTGCTCACTCCCTCCTGAAGATGACCTAGAAAAGTTATTTCCTTCAGGTAGGGAAGACCTTATAAAAATGAGAAGGGCAGGGCAGATTCTGGCCATAATCCCGACGATACACTTAACTTCTCTTAGCCCTCTTGGAAGGAGGCTCATTTTCTCCTCAGCCCTAATCATTTTTGCTTTATCCTGTTCTTTGCACTAGTTCTTGCAGTCATCACACACTGAAAGCAGAAACTAATATTTATTAATAAAGCTACTTGCCCTGAATAGCTTTTCTTCTCCAAAGAGCACACATCTGAACACTTCAAGGAGAATCTTAAATAGTCACTACCTTTAGTAACAGCCTAGAACAGACAGATGGATCCCTGGTCTTTCTTTTGCCAAATATAAAAAGGCAGGAACATCTTTACAGTTATTGATTTGGGGTACCCTACAGCACAACCCCAAAACCAAGCAACCCCTCTAATGGTATTTTTTCATCTTTTCTTCAGTGTGTACTGAATGACTTCTCAGCTTAGAATTTACATTTGTTGCAGACTATTTAAAAGGACAAACTCCTATCTGATTCAGTCAAAGTGAAGGGAAAAAATTGCTATATTACCGGCATTTTCTTTTCTCTGCATGCGGTTTATGAGACTGCAAAGGCAACTTGTTTCAGCCTGTGAACTTCAAAGATGAAAAGCAACTGCTGCCGAAGAGCTCCGTCCTTTGGGTATTTTTGTATTCACTGGGGAGACATGTCAGCCACAGTCTCAGACAGGACAGGAGCTTACAGTGGCTGACTCTGGGCTGGCAGCAAAATAACCTGCCCTTCACAGAACCGGCTTATCCTCTTATGGCCCGGGCCTCTGGTTTCTCCCTCCTCCTGTTTGTTTTGTTTATTCTCAGGCGGGTGGGCGGGGGCGGGAATGCCCCACCCAGGCCTCCGCCTTTGACTTGCCCGTGATCCCAATGAACTGCTCCTTTACTTCCTTCTAGTCTTACCCTACTGCAGTCCTAGATCCTTATTTGTAATTCTCCCCCTTGAGCAATAAGAAATCCAGTCATGTAATCATAGTTTCCCGTGTTGATTTTTCCAGGGTAATAGCAGCCCTGCTGAACGCCTACTGTGTGCCAGTAGCCCGCTGGAGACCTTGGGGATACAGAGGCTCATGAGACACAGTCTGTTTCATTCAGCTCACAACCACCTCCGCCCAAAGTCATGACAAGCAGGAGGGCCATCTGCGGGGGCAGGAGCAAGGAAAGGAAAGGGTTCAGATAGGTACCTTCCTGCTTCCCAGGGCCAGCAGGTCCCTGGAGACCAGGCCCTCATCCCATATGCATTTCCCAGAGCCCTCTTCTGGGTCAACTTGTGGGCTTGGAGGTGAGATGGTCCCTGCATGCCCCACCTCACTCAGTAGCTCTGAGTGAAAAGAGGTGCCTTATCAATTTCCCTGCTACTCTCCCTCAAAGGGCTCCTTCAGGGCAGAGCCCGACTTTGGAGGGTACTGGCTTGAGACTGCTGCTCAGCCCACCACCATTCCTGCCTGCCTCCACGTCCTTCAATGTCCTCGGCTCGTCGCATGGCTAACACACAGGTATATCTGCTGAGAGCGCCTGTTGCTGTTGGCGCTGTGGGGACACCGCCTTTGATGAGTTGACGACTCAGTGGGAAATGAAAGATGACAAAGGAAGCAAGGGAAGGGGAACACGTGAGAGGCTGCGGCATTTATACACAAATGTGTGAACCAGAGGGGACCAAGAGGCGGGGCTGCAAGTGACAAATCTCTGTACTTCACTTGCATGGCTGGGAAATGCCAGAGAACAGGAGACTGAGGGGCCCTGGCAGAACTAGAACAACAACAAACCGCTGGGTGCGAGCTGCATGCCCTGGGGCTGACCACTCATGCCCAGGGGCTGACCACTCACCATTTGGGGGCCTGTGGTCTCATTCACGGAGAGTGGGACTTCCAAGTTTGCTGCCATGGTCCAGAAGCTGGAGAGATCCAGCAAGCTGGGCTCCCAGGAAGAAGCCAGCGTGCCTGGAGTCACAGCTGAAAGAATCTCACCTGACAGACTAGCAGCAGGTTCAAAATATCAATTGAGCTCCAAAAGCACTAATGACTGATGAGGAGCTTCTGTGGGGAGAATCGTGGCGCATTCTACACACTCCCTGACCGAAATCGCTGACATACCCCCAACCTCAGTTTTCTACTCTCAAACGCCTTTCTCTGCCTCTGCCCAGTGTTCTCGCCCCCCCGACCCCCGTCTCCTCTCCATGCTGCCTCTAGTCCCCTCCCCCAAGTTCCACACCTCACTCCAGTGAACAAAAGTTTGAAAAAAGTTTTGATGTTTATCCCAGAGGATTCACCAACTGCTGCTCAGTGATGCCCCGGAAGCGTTTCGAATTCTCTCATTGGTCAAGAAGTAGGAACCAGTCAAGCCCTGGCGAGTGATGGTGGGTTCGAGAGTTATTATAGAGACCTGCAGACAGGCCCTGGGTGTGGGGCTGATGGAGAGAGCAGGCAACAATGGTCTAGCTTCCAGACTTGGGAGTCCTGGAGGATCTAAAAGTGGGGGGGGGGTGGGCGGGAAAAATAATAAGTCCAGCTAACTATAGGAAGTATGACTGGTCAAGAATCTCTTTGGAATACTCAGTTATCCAATCATTTATCCAGATATGGCAGAAAAAGACCCCAGGCAGTTCAGAAAGTTCAGGGGAGTCTCCCACGGGGACTGGAAAGCACGAGGGTAACAGAGGAGGACTTGTGGCATGCGAGGTTGTAAGGTCAATAAAAATTGTCAGGCTTTTCTGCCCTCCCGCCATCAGGATAGATGATGGATCCCTGTGGTCCTGAATGCATGCCTGATGGCGGGCACCTGGAGTAGGGTGTGGGCCTATGTAGATGGGATTCACCGGGGCTGAGATTGGACTTATAAGGGCAGCATCATGGGGACGCCAGCAGAACCACATGAAGCGCAGAGAAGCAGAGAGAAAGAGAGAGGGAAAGAGAAGCAGAGACCACCAGAGAAACCAGGAGAGCCCAGACAGAGTGAAGACTTGCTGGGGGCTGGGAGGCCTGCCAGCCTCCCGGCACCCCAGCACCCCGGCCTTCCATGTACCTGGTAAATCCTAATAAAAGCCTGCAAACGCTACTGAGGGCTCCAGGACTCTCTCCTTCACCCATCTGCTGGAATCATAAGATCTTGCTCCGAGTCCTCCTGCCCCCTACACCTGCACAGGGCCATCCTGTCCCTACAGAGGTGAAATGGGGCAAAGAAGTGAATCATGCTGATTTTCTGAGGAAAGCAGTCTTGCCTTTCTATCCTCTCTGGGGATTCGGGGGGACCTGAGCTATTTCCCTTCACCCTCATATGCTCTCACAGCAGACTGCAATCCCCTCAAGTCAGATCTGATCTGAGCTCTGCAGAGAAGCGATACATCTAGGCTCTGGGCTGCCAGGCTTCCTGCCCCTCATCTGCTCCAGCCGGCAACCACCCACCATGCTGCGTCTTCACAGGCTCTTCTTGGCCATACTTGCAGGCACCTCGACATCCTCTTGGGAAGATGAGTCAACCTCGAGACACAGGCCAACCAGAGAGGACCCTGCTAGCCACCACCTATAGCCATGGCCTCTCGCTGCCTTTCCACTGCTGCCCTGTGACCTGATCTTATAGATCTGCCCATCCCTGGGGCTCCCCAAGGGATTCCTGGGCCATGTCCAGCATGCTGGACAAAAGGCCGTTTTTGAGGCAAGTAGCAGACATCTTACCTTCCCAAACAAGGAGACTGAGTAAAGGACGGAAAACCACTGATTATTAAAGTTGGAGACATAAGGTAATGATCCACCTGCAGCTTTTCCCAGAGGCAGGTGTTTTGTTTCCAGAGAAAGATAATTTAATTAAAACCAGGAACAGAATCTGAACTTTCCTCAGAACATGGCTTTTAATTTTCCTTTTTCAGAGAGTGAACCTGGAATTGAAATGTGTGCAGGTTTACATTATAGTAACTTTTCTTTAGCAAGTTTCGAAAAGCTGCCACATATTCTGAACATAAATCTATTTTTCCTATTGTTACGTAGCTGTTCATAAGAACGTGCCGAAGTTGTGGCTACTGACACAGGAAGACTTCTTTCCTTAGTCTCCTTTGAAGAGCAAGGCTTATTTAATAAGTCACAAGGAAAAAGAAATATCAGATGGTTTCACTTATATGCGGAATATAGAGAAACCGAACAAAGGGTCAGGAAAAAGACAACTTGCAAGTTGACCATAGATCTGAGGAGGGGAGCAGGGGAGGGCACAACAGGCTGTGGTAATGATTCACAGGTGCTGTGCTTGGGGGAGACCAGGGACTACACCTGAAGGGAGAAATCAAATATTATACAAAAGTTAGCAATGATCTAAGAAAATAATTCAAATAAAAAATAAACTTCATCAAAAAAAAAGAAATAAAAGTAAGGTTTATTGAGGGACTATTTGCATACAAGAAATTCTACCTGTTAAAAGTGTTCAGTTTTATGACTTTCGACAAATGCCTACAACATAGGCATAATCAACATAAAGACAAAGCATTTCTACTGCCACAAAATGTTTCTCCTTCTGTAGACTTTGGAAATTGCTGATGTATTTTGTTATTTATAATTTTTTAAATTTTATTTTCTTTTATTGATTTTTATCATTTATAAAACTATGTAAATTTTGGGGGTACTTTTTTACCTCCATATGTGTAAGCCTCGCCTCAGCCACCACCAAAGTTCTAGCACCCTCTTCACTCTCATGTCAAGACCCTCTACACTGCTCTACCCTCACCCCCCCTCTTTGGTAACTAAAATATTTTTCAGAGTCTAAGTGTTTTTCTTATGATTTGTTAGCTTGCTTTGATTACTTATATTCTGCATATGAGAGAAACCATCTGATGATTGTGTTACACTTTCTTACTTTGCTTGACATAATCACCTCAAGTTCCATTTATGTTGTCACAAAAGATTCCGTCCTTTTTAACAGCTGAGTCGTATTCTATTGAGCATATACATCACATCTTCTTTATCCAGTCATCTGTAGATGAGTTTGTTTCCATGTCTTAGCTATTGTGAATAACACTGCTATGGACATAGGTATTCATAGATTTTTTTTTGAATTGGTGTTTTCATATTATTTGAATAAATACCTGGAAGAGATATTGCTGGGTGATACAGTATTTCACAGGAAGATTTAAAAAAATATATATTGAAATATAATTGACATATAACATTGGTTTCAGGAATACAACAAAATTATTCAATATTTTTATACACTGTGAAATGACAACAGTAAACCTTGTAATCACCCATCACCCTACAAAGGTAAATTTTAGAATTCACTCCTTTGGCAACTTTCAAGTATATGCTACAGTATTAGTCACTGTAATTTCCATGTTTCCCATCTTATCTTCATGAATTATTATATAACTGAACATCTGTCATACCTCTGGACTCCCTTCACCTGTTCCACCCACCCCCAGGAGGACGTCTGGCTTCGAGGCTGGGTGAAGAAAAGAAGGTTGCTTTAAATAACTCAACAATATTCATATTTCATTGATGCACAGAATAAACTTTAGAAGAATGTTTATTTGTTTATAATGAGGTGAATTTTGCATTTATGCCTCTGTTCTCTTTGAGAGCTTTTAATGTTCATACATTGTATTTCCAAATAAGAAAAAGTAAGATGAAGGGTGCATGAGTCCTCCTTGTACACAGTTTTATTTGTAGCTTCCTGTGAATGCACAATTATTTCAAAAGAAAAAAATGATAAAGGAGTTCCAGAAAGATTGCAGAAGAGTAAAGGGCTGTTTGCTTCCTCTCCACATATACAACAAAATACCATACAGATTAAAAAATAAACAGAGGAACATCATTCTTTTATGGAAACGCTACATCACAGAAAAGGCAGGAAAAATCCTAATATAATTTTGCTTGGAATGTTACGGGGGCAGTACCATCAAGAGAGGGAGGGGTGGCTGGGACATGGAGCCTTTCTTTGTTTCTGTGACTGAAGGGCTCACCTTTACATCAGGGACTTTAGAACCTGGGGACAGCATGGGAGGGGGGAAGCACACAATGAGGTGTGGAAAATGAAGGTGCCTACCTCCAGAGAATGTTGGGATTAAGGGGAGTAGAGACTCATGGCTGATTGCCAGGGGAGGAGATAGACAGAGACAAGGGCAGATGCCGTATTACAAGAAATTACCCAAGGAATCAGAGCCAGAGGGTGAAACATCCCACACCTCAGTCACTTAGGGGAACTTGGACAGTCCCCATAACTGCCAGCATAGAGCTTATCTAAGGCAATAATCGTCAGCTTCTACTGCCTATACCCAAGTAGGATCCTACATAGGCAGCTGGAGCTTGAACCTGTGGGAAAGACCTGGGGAGAGAAACTTGTTGTGAGAAGAGGTCCTGCATATAAGCAGTTCGATTCTACACTAGCTTCTGTGTTAGTGGAATCAACTGTCCCACCTTGGCCTGGGGCCACCATGCAGTAACATTCACCTACTGGGCTTGGTGCCTCTAATGAGAATTTAAAGCATCAAGGTTCTGGCAGCAGCAGCTCGTGCTTCAGGGAAGGTTCAACACATGAAAGTCATAGGGAGCAGATCCCCGCCATGACTCTATTCCAACCACGGCCCCCTCTGCTGATGCCACAACCCCTGAGAGACGATGATTGAGAGAAGACTGCAAGGGAAGCAATTTTTAATGGACAGCACCTCCAGATCCTGAGAAACACACATGCTCTTGGCCTTTGATTGCAATTGGGACTGCAACCTCTGTGGAGTCTGAAAACTTAGTTCTCAGCTCACTCTGCTCCTTCCCACACCCCTGAGAAACTACTGGTCATAGCATTTGGAAACCAGAACTGGACCCTAGCTGAGGAGTTAGTATTACCTGGAAGCTTCTGGGGAATCTCTGACTGAGAAACAGGTGTAGAGGTGAGGGTTGAGGCAGAGATTCCCTCTTTCCCACCCCAGGTTGGGCACCTGCAGCTCCTTAGGAAACTTGAAGACTTAGTCCATTATAGCATCGACCTCTTGGGTCTCCACTGCCTCTTACCCTTTATCAGCATGAAAGCCCCAGTCATCCAGACAGGTGCAGAGGCATCAGTCTGTAAAGTGACAGGTACCACAGGATCCTGGGCAAACAACCCAGGATTCTACCATGTATCCTGTAATTTTAAAAAAAGGCCAACACTTAAGGAAGGGAAGCTGTTTAGCTCAGCCCATAAAAACTAAAACTGAAGAGACAGAGGAATATACCACAAATGATGGAACACCTACCCATCCCCAAGCCAGGGGAAAACCTAAATTCAGCAGATCTAGGTAATGTGCTTAAAGAAGAGCTGACAGCAACAGTTCTAATTGTGTTTATTGACATAAAAATTTAAAATGAGAATTGCAACAAGGATAGAGAAAATATAAGAAAGCTTCAAACAGAAATAATGGGCTTAAAGAACTCTATATTGAATGAAAAAGGAAAATAGAAGGGCACAACAGCAGGCAAAAAGTAGTAGTTGGTAGAACCAGCAAGGTTGACCACAAAATAATGGAAAACACACAAACAGACCAACAAAAAGAAAACAGGAATTTAAGAGTGAAAAATAATGTAGGTACCTATGGGACAATATCAATAGAAGCAATATCCGCATCATAAGAATCCCAGGAAGACAGAGAAAGAGTTAAAATTTTTATTAAAAGAAACAATAGCCAAGAATCTCCCTAACTTGGGAAGGGAAACAGATATCTTGATCCAAGATACCCACAGAATTTCCAACAAAATAAATCCAAGCAGACACATTCCAAGATATATCATAATTACTTACTATAATTAAACTGCTAAAAACTAATGATAAGGAAAGACTAAAAGCACCCAGAGAAAAAAGACTTCAGTAGGAAACCTCCATAAGATTATCTGCAAATTTATCAGTGGAAAAATTGCTGGACAGAATGGAATGGCATGATATATTTGAAATCCTGAAAGAAGAGGATTTCCAACTAAGAATACTTTATCCTGCTAGACTTATCAATTGGAATTGAAGGAGGGATAAAGAACTTTATAGACAAACAAAAATTAAAAGAATTCATCACTGGCCTTTCTCCCACATTGTTCAAGGTCTTACAAGAAATTCTAAAGGGACTCATAAAATGAAATGAAATTCTATCTAGAAGCAGTAAAATATCAAAAACATACAATATAGAGGGGTAGGAGAGTAAAAGTGTAGACTATCAGAACAAGTTTGAGATCAATTCATTCATTAAGTCACAAGTATAGAAGTGTAGACATAAACCTCAGGATAACCTCAAAACAAAGATCCACAGAAGAAACATAAGAAATTCAAAAGGGAACCTAAACATAATACAAGAGGAAGATGTCAAAGCACAAAGAAGAGAATAAGAGAAAAACAAAGGACCACAGACAAATCATAAAAATATAAAAAAAATCATAAAGAACACAAAATATAACAAAATGGCAATAAGTACTTATATTTCAATAATCACCATAAATGGAAATGGCTCGAATTCACCAATTAAAGGGTATACAGTGTCTGAATGGATCAGAAAACAAAGTTTACAGGGAACTTGTGTAAAGACAAATACAAGCTTACAGTAAAAAGTTGGAAGCTAATTCTACAAGCAAACGGTAATAAAAAAATGGCAGTTTCAGGTATAGTTATATCAGATAAAATAGATTTCCACTTTAAAAAAGTAACGAGACAGGGATCAACACAATCAGGACTTGCTACAATAAGAATTATTAACACTTATTATTGTAATATATATATATATATATATCAGAGATGGAACATCAAAATACGTAAAGAAATTATTAATAGAGCTAAAGAATGACATTAATAACAGTACATTCCACTCACAACTATGGACACATCAAGAACACAGAAAATAAGAAACAATACCTTAAAGGATAAGCTAGAACAGACGAGCATAATAGATGCTTACAGAACATTCCAACCCCGAACAGCAGAATTTACATCTTTTTCGAGTGTACATGGAATATTTTCAAAGTTACCCGGAGACAAAAATGAAGATACATAATATACAGAATGCTGCAAAAGCCCTGCTGAGAGTCAGTAGCAGCACAGGGCTACAATAAGAAACAAGAAAAATCTCAAATAAACAATTTAATCCATACCTAAAGCAACTTGAAAAAGAAGAACAAACAAAAACAAAAGTTAGTAGAAGTAAATAAAAAATAATAGGGTATAAATAAATGAAATAGAAATCAAAAGGATAATACAAAGCAGCAATAAGACCAAAAATAGTTTCTTCAGAAATATTCACAAAAATTGACAAATCTTTAGCTAGACTCAAAGAAATGAAGGCAGAAAACTAAATATTTTTTCACATAATTATCCATGCCTGCATAATTAAATTATCCTCTCCCCTCCACTTTCTTTCCTTCCCCTGCTCTCTTCTCCCTTCTCCTCTAGCAATAAAACGTCCACCCAACATGGGACTCAAACCACAACCTGCATTTACAAGTCTCATATTCTACCAAAAAAAGTTGCCTTCCAGCTAACTACTCAGTTCTTGGTGAGTTTGGATCAGTGCAAACCAGACTGTGGACAATGTATTTCAAACATACTCATCATGTAAGAAATCAACATATGAATTCCATGGAGGCAGCATATTACCATGCTCTAGTTCCTCTCTGTCTCACTCCCTTCAATTTTTTGACCCCACGGGACTCCCAATTATTCACAGCTCTACTTGAGGACTTGTTCTCACCTACATGAAATCCCAGTCATGCCCTTGAATTCACCATCACATCCTTTGGCCACTGTAGCTTTCGTATTTTCTTTCAGATAAGCCTGTGGTCTTTGAGCTTGTATGTCCACTGCATCTTCCTTGGACAACTGGAGGAAAATGGTCTCCAGTGGAGTCTCACTCTGAGTTCTAGTTAAGAATCTCTGGGCCTCTTTAGAAACACCATACCCCAGCTCTTTTCCTGCTCACATCATCTCTTCCCACCACTTCATGTCTAGTCTTACTCTCTGTTTATTGAAGACCCTCTGCTACACCCCACCATTCTGACAAGCTGCCCAGATTCACTAATCAACTGGTCAACCCTCATGAAAATGGCCAGCCTCTCCACTTCGACCTAGGTCCCAGCCCGTCTTGGTTACACAAGAACATCACTCCAGCAATCAACTCTCTGCTCCTTCGCCTGAACCCATTTCCTCTATGTATGAGACCATTTATTTCCATTAACCTTTCAAACGCATACACTCCTGTACCTCTCTCCTCTCAATGAAACAAGCCAAATTGGAGTTCAGACCTTCTACCATGAATTTGAAAGTTTCACGTGCTGAAAATCTAGGTAAAGCAGAATCCCTCATCAGGGCACACCAAACTGTGGACAATGTAATTCAGTAGCACACAAAACAATCCATATGTGAATTCCATACGCAAATTGCATCCAATCAAATCCATGAATGTAAAACCTGCAGTGACAGATGGGCAACTCTATTGAAAAAAAATCCCCCTAATAAGTGGCCAAGGGTCAACAGTACTCTTCTCCAATTTAATCCCCCCTACCCCGCACCAGCAGATCTCTAGGATGGGAAGGGTGCCATTCTCTTTTTTCTGGATGTGTAAAGCAAGGACTAGATGAAATTATGACTTGGAGTGTCCCACCTTCAACCCACATTCAGCCTTTGAATTGTACCCAGTGCTCCTTGGACTGCAAGGAGCCCCTCACTACATTAAGTATTTATTATTGGTGAGTGTGTGCACCTAATGGCATTCCCATGCATTGTCTTGAGATTTCCAACCTTGGAAGCATGAACATTTGTATACATTGAAGATGTATACATATAGAGGGGTAGGAGAGTCATTTAAAATGTGTAATGGGAGAAGAGGCAGGTGAGATCGGAGACCAGGGAGGCTTGATGATATTTCCTTAGAATGGTATCACATTCATCCTGAATCAGCTCCTGGAGTACTTTGTCTATTCAGTGAGATTCAGGAGACAAATAGCTGAAACTTGTGTGAAAGTGTTCACTGGCACACATGTTAGTGAATGAAGGATCCATCTGGAGATTACTAGATGGGCAGAACATACTGCTTATGGGATTATCAGAGCAACTGACACTCATTTTTGATCAGTGATCAGAGAAAAATCACTGAGTATACACTTCAGTGACATGGATCCGTAGTTTTTTAGTTATATCAAGAATATTTACTTCACCAAATGCAAATTGGTCCAGCCGCTATGGATAGCTGTGTGGAGGACCCTCAAAACACTAAAAATGTAGCTACCATATGATCCAGTGATCCCACTCATGGGAATCTACCCAAAGGACACAGAAACACTAATTCAAAGAGAAACCTGCACTCGCATGTTTATTGTAGCACTATTTACAATAGCTAAGTTATGGAATCAACCTAAATGCTCCCAAAGAGATGAATGGATCAAGAATATGTGGTATATACACATAATGGAATACTACTCAGCAATCAAAAAAGATAAATGCATGCCATTGGCAGAAACATGGATGGAGCTGGAAGGGATTATGCTAAGCGAGTAAGTCAGAAGGAAAAGAAAAATATTGAATGGTCTCACTTATAGAGGGAAAATAGGGAAACAAAAAAAGGTTAAAAAAAGGCAAAACTTGCAGGAAAACCATAGATCTGAGGCATACAGCAGGAGAGGGGCAAAGAGAGGGGTCAAAACAGGGGAGGGAAGAGCACATGGGACTATGGTGACTGTTCATGGGTGCTGTGGTGGGGGGAGAATTATGAGGACTACACCTGAGGGGAGAAATCAAATATTGTACAAAAATGAACAATGGTATAAGAAAATTAAAAAATTAATTAATAATAAAAATACCCCTCCACCTTCAACCCCAGATGGACTGACAACCATAATTTCATAAATGTGACCACAAAAGATTAGATGAAGGTGCAGTGCAAGGAGGCTGAAATCACTACTGTGGGTGTTTTCTAAGACACCCCCACCAGGGACCAGGGGTCTGCTGTATCAGCATTAAAGATTGGAGCATCCAAGGACATTGATAAGTGCAGGGGTGTCAGCACCCTAACTTCCTGGTGTCTAATGTACTTTCCTGAAGCCAGTTACACATTTAAGACCTTGGTAGTCATCAAGAGGACCCGCCAGTGTCTATGAAGCACCTGATCCATCAGTTTTCACCCCTAGCTACACATTAGAATCACCGAAGAACTCCTTTAATGACACAGTACAAGCCCCCCACTTTATATGTTCTAATGTGCATTTGGGGTCAGTGACACCAGGGCCTCCCTTCAGTAAACACAGAAAATGGACCAGATATATCGAATCCTTAGTTTATGGGACAGAGGATATTTTGTCAGTGGAGAATGTCCCCATTTTTTTCACTGATGCTTACTGAATACCTACTATACTCATGGTTTATGGCCACAGTACCAAGGACTGAGATTTGGTGGTTTACTACCACAGACGTTTACTCGCAGTTCTGGAAGTCAGATGTTCAAGTCACATTCTCTAAGATAACGTGACGGTATCCCTAGTGCCATGCTCTGTTTAGAGGCTTTAGGGGAAATTTTTTCCTTATTCCTTTTTTAGCTTCCAGTGGCAGCTGATGTTCCCCTGTTGTGGCCATATCACCCCAATGTATGTCTCCATCTTCACAGCATATGTGTGCATGTGTGCGCGCTGGCACACATGAGGGGTGTGCTCACACAGGCTCAGGAACAAGTGGCAACCCCTCTCTTCTCCTCTCTCTTTCCCCTCCCCTTACCTCTTCCTTTAAGATCCTCAAGTGGCAAAAATTAAAAGACTCTCAATCCCACCCCAAGGGATTAACAGTTTCTTGCCCTAACAACCAAACTAGTCAGTCAAGAAAAAGCAGAGGAGTTCCTGCCGAATGGCCAAGGAAAGCCGAGTCCCAGATGAGGGTGATGCCAGGGTCTGGACCAGATTGTGGACAATGTATTTCAGCCACATCACATTACATACATTTTCTCTTCTGCTACATCCTCTACTGACAAGGCAATATTCACCCAACATAAGGCTCAAACCCACCACTCTGGATTAGTGTCATGTTCTTCCAAGTATTCATTCAGAAACACCCACGGAAGAGACTCCAGCTCCTTGCTCTGAGTCTTCATCTAATCTGTGATCACATTCTTGAAGTTATGGTTGCGTGTCCATCTGGAGTTGGAAGTGGAAGGGATATTCGTTGTACAACTGAGAAACCACTGATGCCACACCACTGAAATGTGTGCTCAATTACTTTCCTCTGAATGTTGATAAGCAGTGAGAGCCGACTGCCCTGATATTCCATAGCAAGATGGCGCTCCGGTTTAGTTATCTCCAGCTGGGTCCTTCTCTCACCTGTGTGCTAGCGAACACTCTCGTACAAGTTACAGCCAAGTCTAGACAAAGACTAGATGCAAAGTGCTCTGGGAGTTGATTTGGAGATGAATTTGAAACTCTTGTAAAGCAATATCACCAAGGCTCCCTGATCTCAAATCTCACCTGCTTTATTTCCTATCACACACTCTATGTGGTTCAATATATAAAAATGTTCATGTTTCCAGGGTCCCAAACTTCAGGACAATCCATGGAAATGACATTAGGTGCACAGACTCACAAATAAGTGCTTCAATATATGAGCTCCATATAAAAATCTCTCCTCTCATATCTTTCCTCTACCTTTTCCTCCCAAGGCTCTCCCCAGTCATGAGTCTCAGAGGGCAATGAAGGATCCACCCAACTGGAGACTCAAACCCATAACCCTGGGTTAAGAGTTTCATGTTTTACCAACTATGTTAGCTGGTAAGGAAATGACTAAATACTGGCACTAAATCTCTGACTAAATTTGAGCCCCAGATAAACTGGGGCTTAACTCATACACCACATTCCATTCAGAATTTCACATAGAAATTCCACATTAGAATCCCATATGATATTAATAAGTGCATGCCTGATTAATTAGTAATTCTATGTATGATGTTAATAAATCCACATCTGATGTTATTTTGTTTGCTAGAAGGTTAGGTGGGATTTTTTTCCCCTGGGTTCCTACCAGATAATGTTACTTGCTCTGCTTTCAGAAGGCAGAGAATTAAAAAATGAAAGCTGCAGTGGAGTTAGAGTAATAATATATTGCTACGCAGCCCCTTTCTAACAAGGCAAATCTTGCCAAAAGATAGGCAGGTTTTGCAACTAAGGCTCCTAAGTACACTTAGGGAGGCTGGCGCAAGTTTAACTTATGAATAACACAGATGAACTTGAAACCCCTAAGCCTTGATGGCAAGTAACGATAGGAGGCCTGGAGTGCCCTCCAGTGTAGAAGTTCTTAGGAAGGAACATAGAATTCTTAATCACCTTGTCAGTCTCCTACTGCATGCTTCATAAGGGCAGGGTTAGCTCTCTGAGGCTGCCACTAGGAGACCAATGTCCCTGCCTGCCTGCAGACACCTTTCCTCCCCACTCCCCACCTCTGTTTTGCTGCCACACACACTGTAAGACAAGTGGTACCAACAAATCAGGGCATTGACAAAGTGTCGCCATTCTGAGACTGAGTGAGTATTCGAACTTCGAGGAGGGAAGGAAATAGTAAATGGAAGCATTCTATGTGTTTTCTTGCTTTTGCCCAAGTAGAAAGGAATTGATTACAATAAAAATACCCATTCATCAGACATCATTCCTCCAGCAAATAGTTGTTGCTTACTTGCCATGTGTCAGGCACTGAACTAGGTACTGATGAGTAAGATATACCTCTTGTCCCGGAGTTGCTTAGAGCCTGGAGGCCTGAGGCAATGATATATTTTCTCCATTGTTATCCCTGTGGTTATCTCTTTTGTTCTTAGTTCTTCCCCTTTGGTCACCTGGAAATCTAGTTCTGTCTCATAAAATTGTCTTTCAAATATTTGAACTTTACAACATCTCCTAATTTTCTCTCTTTTTTCAGCTAAACCATATCTATGTTGTCTTAGGAGCAAAGAAAACAGGGAGAAAGACAAATATTCTTTTAAAACCTAAGACAAATTACTTGCAAATGTGGGGCAAAACAAGAAGTCCCTTATAGAAAAATTATTTGTGACTCCAAGCGTGGATTCTGCATTTCCATTGACAGTTCCTATGGCATTATTTTAAAATTTCAAAAACTGCAAGTCCAGAAATCTCAGAGAATTATTAAACTCAGAGACCTGCCACGAGGAGCAGGACTGGTTGGAGGGGAGCTGACCACACCGCAGAGCAGTCACCAGTCACACATCTAAGAACAGCCAGGCTGACTGGGCCTTAACTCCAATTCTGCCACTTGAAAATGTTACTTAACCTCTCAGAGTTTGTTTTCTCCTCTGTAAAATTGGAATAATAGCAGAACTTAATAATGGAGCTCACCTTACATTACCTATTCGCGTGATAAACTCATATGATAACCTGTATAAAGTGTTTAACCCAGTGAATACACATCCCTTTTCAGAAGCTGAAAGATCAAGCGACAGCACTAATGAGAAATGTAAGGTTGGGGGCAGACCATTCAAGCCCTCTGCACTTTGTAACTAGAGCACCCACACAAAAGCAACAACCACGTGTGGCTGAGGAGATAACCTGAGCTGTCCAGCAGGCGGCTTAGCATGACCGGAGGCTGTCACCGCAGATATTAAAAATACACCAAAGTAATAGAATGGAAATGCTATAGATTAGAGCAAGACTGACAAGGAATGAAATGATGAAGTTAGAAGTAAAGTTTTGTGTGAGCCGGTGGGACTGCATGGGCTGTCAAGAAAGCCTGGGTGGGAGCCCAGGAATCAGTTCCTATTTTGGTCTATTATTCTGTCTGTCTGTCTGTCTGTCTCTCTTTCAGTTTTGGAATCTGAGTAAAACTGGCCTCATAAAATGTTCTGGGGAACATTCCTGCCTTTTGAATTCTTTGGGAAAGTGTGAGAAGAATAGGTATTAAATCCTCTTGGAAAATTTGGTAGAATTCGCTAATAAAGAAATCCAGCTCTGAGCTTCTGTTTTTTCAGAGACTTTTGATTATTGTTTCAATTTCTGTACTGGTGTTTAGTGTAAATCACCAATTTCTTCCTGATTCAGTATTGAAAGTTTGTATGATATGAAGAATTTGTCAATTTCTTCTAGGTCATCCAATTTATTTGCATATAGATGTTCACACTAATCTCTTACGATCCTTTGTATTTCTGTGGTATCTATTGTAAATTCAACTCTTCCATTTCTGATTTTTTTTAAACTAGGATTTTTTCTCTTTTTTCTTAGTGAGTAGAGCTAAATGGTTATCAATTTTATTCCTCTTTCAAAGAACTAGCTCTTGGTTTCATTGAATTTTTGCATTCTCTTTTTGATTTTATTTCATTTATTTCCACTCTAATTTTTATTACCTCCTTCCACCTACAGATTTTTGGTTTAATTTGCTCTTTTTTTCTGGTTCATTCAGCTGTAAGGTTGGATTGTTTATTTGAGACTGTCCCTTTTCCTTCATGTAGATCCATTTTGTTATGAATGTCCCACTTAGTAGCACTTTCGTGGCAATCCATATGTTCTGATTGCTCATTTGTCTCCAGGTATTTTTTTTTTCAATTTCTCCATTGATTTCTTTGTTGACCCAAGAGTTATTCAAATGCATGTTTTAGTTTCTACATCTTTTAGCAGGTGCAGTTATGTACTCATATCTGATAAATTAGACTCAGCAAAAACAGATAATGAGATAAAGATGGGTACTATATAATGATCAAGGGGCCAATCCATCAAGAAGATATAGCAGTCATTAATATTTATGCATGCAACACAGGAGCACCTAAATATAATAAACAAATATTAACATACTTAATACCAAGGGATTTTAATATCCCATTTACATCAATGGAGAGATGATCCAGACAGAAAATTAACAAGGAAATAAGTAATGGTCTTAGATAACATATTAGACCAAATTGGCTTAATAGACATATACAGAACATGCTCTACTGAACTGAATACACACTCTGCTCAAGTGTACATGGAACGTTCTCAAGGACAGATGGTATCTTGGAACACAATACAAGACTCAATAAATATATGAAGATTAAAATAATATCACACATTTTTTTCTGGCCACAATGGTATGAAGGTAGAAATAAACCACAAAAAGAATACCAGGAAAATCTGTTTCTGTTTTGAATATCTAAAAATTCAACTGATAGGAGCACCTCTTGACAGCACAGCAAGCTGAGGATTTTTCTCTTTCCCATTAAGATTATAATTCTGCTCTCATTATTCCAAGTCCCTTTGCTAAGGATAAATTGTGTATGAACCAACACAATTTCCTCATTCTACCGACCTCATTTCCTTTTCACCAAATATGCATGAGCTAATCCATATTTATGGAAGCATGCATTATATTAGGAAGACCATGGGATAAGCAAACTGGGCTTGGAATCAGAAGAGGCTATAGTCAAGTCCTCGCTCTACCACTTCCTAGCATTGTCAACTGCATGTGTCACTGAATCTCTCTGAGCTGTGAAGCCCACACCTGCAAGTGAGTGATACTATTCCACACCTACTAGCTGCATGGAGCTATTGTGAGATCCAGATAAGGGAGCTGTGGAGTGCTACACAATATACATTTCCTCAGAGAATGGAGTATGAATGAGTTTAGTTTGGCTCATCTCTGAGAGGAAGACAAGGGTGTTACCAGCTGCATTTTAGCTCTCAGAGTTCAATACGATACAGGAGAAATAGGATCTGCTTTTGCTCCCTTCTTACATCTCCAAGAAATTCAATCCCAATCATGCCCCTGCTTCTTACTGTCTCTAAGGGGTCTCTGGAACCCTGGACAGGTACAAGGGCAGAGACTTTGAGATGCTTGGATCAACAGAGGTCCTCCTTGTTTTTAATTTATTTGTTTTCCACAATTTCTGTGAATGAAACAAACTTAGGGGAAAGAAATTTCCTTCCTCTCCCTCTCTTCAGTGTCTCCCCCAGATCAAATCCATTTCATAAGGCCCATCTGGACACCCAAACTCTAGAAAGAACAGTTTCCCCATCAACTGTTAAGGTCATTGTTTCAGAAGAGACCTATTTCCTCTGCCCATTCTCCCTCCAATGCAAAGCCATGGTGGAGGAGAAAGATACTCAATACTGCTTTGTTTTAAGTACTTTGGAGACAACAGGCCAATTTTGCACTGAGTTTTTAATGTCCGTGGCATAACATAAAGAACCTTTTCTCTGATACTGCTACCCATCTACCTTCCATCCTTCTCTCTCTTCTTTCTCCTCTAATTGCCCCACTTGGCTATCTCAGATCAGACTTGTTGAGAAAGAATAGCAACTTCCTACCCTACCAGGGAAATATCCACAAGTACAAAAGGAATGTGGCCATTAGTTTGTTGTTAAATGCAGTGACAGAGCCTAGACAAAATCTGAATAATTGGTCTCAACGTCCCATGTGCCTTTGTGTATCAGAAGGAATATAGGCTGAGAATCTGAAATCCCTGCTCTGTTCCTAGAACCTCCACCAAGAGTTGTGCTAATTGGGATAGCTAACTTCTCCATAGACTTTAGTCTGACCTCCTCATATCTAAAGGGAGGGTGGTGAGGAACAACAGTGATGATGACAACTGTCACTAAATGATTACTTGCTATGAATCAGTAATTGTGCTAAGCTTTTCACATGTATTGCCTTACTGCGGTTATTTATCACATTTCCACTGGTAAGAAAACTAAAGCTGAGTACAGAGGAATAGATGTGCCCAGGGTCATGGAATGAGTACCCTTAGAAGTGAAATTTACATCCAGATCTGTCTGTTCCTATGTGTGTGCTGGAAACCTCTGTGCCTACGATCACAATTTTTTCTCTGAAGACTTTCTTTCGCCTGCTCCAACCCAAGTTGAGTAATCATTGTAATGGATACTTTCCCTTGTGGCTTTCACTTTGCATTCTTCAAGGTAGATGTTTGCTGGCTTGTGTCTCCAATTAGATTCTTATTACATCTTGAGGACAGAGTCTGGGTTACATATCCAGAGAACTTAGCACAATTCTTGAATAAACAAATAGATTATGAACAAATAGTCTCTGCACAAAATATTTGAAAGCACTAATTTGACTCAAGAATCTGGTCAATCATTCTCTTTTTGAGTTTATGTACTACCACCCCATAACCAACCAACCAATCTTCTCTCATAGGGAAGTGTGGTCAATAAGCACAGTTCACAGAGCTACAGGACAATTTTTATGAGATTAAAAAAAATGTTTAGTTCAAACCACATTATTTTAGTAACGCTGTTACATGTTACATATCCTTCAATATGTTTGGATTTAGAGGTCATAAGTTATAAAGAAAAAAAATTCAGAAAAATGCATAGTCCAATAAGATATGGAATTCCAATAAAGTATAGAGAGTTATACACAAACTTTAGAGAACACATTTAAGAGGAATGTGCTTTAGTCTGATTTTATATAAGTAGAAGAATTTATTTCCATACTTACTGCATGGAATTAAGGAACCAAAAGTAGATAAATCTTTGGTTACTCCAAAAGTCAACTATAATTATGGATTCATACACACCCACAGTTAATAGTCCCTGCAGTTTAAACATCAGTGGGACCATTTACACATATGAAACACTCCCCACCCCATCTTACCCCAAGCACCGTGAATGACTTACCAGGGCAAGATTACCTTCCACTAAGCAGATTTCATACCTCCAAGCCTCATTTATGACCACTAGGGAAAACAGGGGCTGAACCAATTTTAAAAAATAAAAACTAGTCTGAAGCTCACAAAACCACATAATTTCACTGCATCACTTAGCATTTTGATTGGGTATTTGAAAAACCTGATACACAGGCCCCGAAACTACCTCAAAATACCTCATAAACAAAGTGCCTTTGTCTGCATAGTGTCACTTAAAAATTATTTCCAGGATATAGATGTAGGAAACAGACCGTGGGAGATAGGTACAAATGTAGAGAGAGTTTTCCCAATCTGTCTATTAACCATTACATTTTCATTCATTGCCATTTAAATTTTTAATAATAAATTGTCATTTTACTTGTAGAAGTACCCAGTGACATTGTCACACTATTTTTTCAGAGTGTCTTTCAGTGGAAGCGTGTGGTCTGTAGAATACCAATTGTAAACTAAGGACAGAGTTTAGAACTAGATATTCCTCTGCCCTAAGACACATCTCTTTGTCATTTTATTCACAACTATGCTAACTTGAACTCTGTTAACTTGAAAGGGGATTATCCGCCTACCTCAAGATTAGTCAGAATTTTAAAAATACTGTTTAAAAGTCTGCTTCTTTGTTTTTAAAGATTTATTTATTTATGCACACAAGGGCTGGGGTGTAGGCCAGAGTTCAGAAGGGGGTGGGAGGATTCACCAGAGACAGAGTGGGGAGCTGAACAGGCAGACTGACTGAAATACACTGCTGAGGGGAGCAGCGGGTGAGACAGGAGAGGTCTGCTTTGCCATGTGGATATCTCCCTGGCCAGGGATCGAACTCATGCTGCAGATGGCTGTGGACAGCTTCATAGGTTGCGTCTTAACCCCTCGCACCACCAGGGAGGCCCTAAAAGTCTGTTTCCTAATAAAAGCCATGGCATACCTACTAAGTAGGTATTTTGGAGAGCGGGTAGTGCTATGTGTTATCACTGAGTCTGGAAACATTTTCCCCATCCACTCATTCTGCCCTTTCCCTCTTCCTGCATCAGCCTCCTCAAGCACAGACAGGGTAGCGCCTTCCCAGGTCTTCTCATATTACTTTGCTTATTGAGAGGACAAATGTACGCCTGTAGCCAAGTGATCTTGAGTTTCTACACAAACACAGATCCAGCATGGGAACCCGAGTAGAGAGAGAGAGAGGCACTGTGGACAGACGCAAGGAATAAAATTATAATGAATGTTTCATGGAAGCCAACAATCACAGGGAAGAGGAAAGCCAAAATGGAGACATATGCGAGGAGAGGTCAAGATCAGGGGCACACAGGATATCTTACAAAGCACAAGTGAGGAATGATGAGGAGAGAAGACAAGTTGAGGGACCAGGGCATATTCACAGATACTGGCTTTTAAAAAGTTAATTAAAATATGACCCATACAAAGCAGACTGGATTCAGGATCTCTTGTATATTAAAACCAAAAACCCACTTTCTTATTTATTTTAATCCAAGTAGACAAATGAGACAATATAGATAAGCCAAAAAAATTGTAAAACTTTTAAAAATAATTAGTGATAACCACTGTTAACATTGGAGTATAACCTGCCAGACATATTCATTATTTGTTTAGGTTTTTAAAAGTTTTTATACAAAAAAATGCATAGCCTAGTTTTCTGATTTTCTTTTTTTTACTTCTAGCAAATAAAAAATAGTTTCCATTTTAGTAAACATAGATCTATGTCATCATTCTTATTTCATTGCATGAATAAACGAGATCTCATTTCACCTGTCTGCTGTTGGACACATAGGTGATCATGAACAGTACCTTATTAGTTAACTTTCACTGTGTAACAAACCACCCCAAACTTCATTGATTAAAGCAGAATTGTTTTGTTTCTTTGAGGAAACCAGATGAGCTTGCCAGACTCAAATGGCAGGGTCTCTTCCACCCTCCAGTAGGCTAGCCTCTCTCCTTACTCAGGATCTCAGATGCAGACCAATGGACAAGTGATTTTCAAGCCTTTACTTCTAACACCTGCCAACCTAAATCCCATGATCAACTCAGATTCAAGGGGTAGAGAAAGAGATGCTGTCACTTTGTGGGAGAATCTGCAATGTTACATTAAAGGTGGTGTATACATAAGGTGGACTTTGGACATCCTCCACAATGTTATATTAAATATCCTTTCAACTATTTCCATGCACACTTACCTGATTATTGATATGGGATAAAATCCTAGAAGATAATTTGTTGCAGTGAGTACAACATTTTAAATTATATACTTATCACCATAATTATAATGTTTACTCTAATCAACTAGATTTACAGTCACAAGAATTCAGTGCCTACCAAAATGCATAATGTAGTTAACAATAAATATTAATTAAATGACTAAATGAATGAACGAATGAATGGGCAGACAAAACTAAATAAATCAACAAAAAGATGAATAAATCAAATACTAATGTTACCATTAAAAGATGTACCATTTTTTAAATAGGTACTAATTGTGAGGCAAAAATATGGTCCTATTTTTAAATTTATATTTTTAGAATTACTCATAGTCGTTATATTTAATGGATATTTGGTATCCTCTACTAAATATGAATTATACGTAGCTAGACATTGTGTGTCTTTATTTTGACAAGCAGTAGTTAAGTCTTTGTTTATTTGCTGTGGATAAGGGTACTGCACAACTTGGGTAATAGTTCTATTATGATTATTTTTACATAAATGACAAAATATACCCAAACTGCACATTAATAGTTCAAGTGCATGTCACAGGGTGATGTCTTTACAGTCAATCTGATGTAGACTGTTGCCTTTGGTCCAGCATATACATATCACTTACACATTAAGTTACCTCATTTTCATTTCTTATTTGCCCAGGTCACTTGTTGTGAGCACAATCTTAAATAATAACGCAAACATTTGCAACAAAATACCATGTTGGTCTCGAGACAACTGGTATCTTTCTCAGCTTATCTAGTCATTGGAAAGAAAACATAAAATTTAAAATTCCTGCAGAGATTGCATTCAACCAATAATCACTGGGCACTCATTAGGCACCAGGCAGCTATTAGCTGCTGTAGATACAGAGATGGTATAGGCAGAGCACGCTCCCACCCCCAGGAGAAGTGAAGGATTGCTACTTGGATTTGCAATGATGAGCTGGAAGGGAGAAGCAACAAGTGAAGATTAACATGGTTATAAAGGATCTTTATACATTCCTTTCCATTATAATACTTTGACATTTCTAAATCACTGCAGGCATATTACTAAAATACTGCTAGTGAAAAAAGTCTATAAACTAATGCCTGAAATCTACCCCTCTCCAAATGCCCTCTAGTCCCCTTTCCTAATGGGTCACAACTCTGTTAACCTGAAACTCCCAGAATTTTCGGTGAGACAGAAAGCTGCAAAAGTTCATTTTATGAGTATAATTCTTTCTTTAGTCACTGGTCACCTTCCCCACTCATGACATTTTCTAAAAGGTGTCCTTCTTATGTAAGAGAGTCCTTCCAGATTGAAGTTAAAAGGGGCCATAGAAACCAGACTGGGCAAACGCTGGGCAAACGCTAGGTGAGATAGTACAGTTTTAGAATTTGCCGAATTGTTATCTTGTTGTAAGTTTTGTGAAAAGCATTAAATATACTGTTTGCAAAACAGCTTGCAAAACAGCTTGCAAAACACCTGGCACACCATAGTCACTTAATATATAGCCACTGCTATTATTACAATTAAAATAATGGTTGCTCTTGGGCCTCCCTGTGGCGCAAGGGGTTAAGCACCACACTAAGAAGCAATCCGCAGCCTCTGCAGCACAAATTTGATCTCTGGCCGGCCAGGGAGCTACCCACATGGCTCAGCAGACCTCTCCTGTCTCACCTGCTGCTCCCCTCATCAGTGTATTTCAGTCAATCTGCCTGTTCTGTTCCCCAATCTATCTTTGGTAGATCCTCTCACCCCCCACATCTCTGGCCTGTACCCCAGCTCTTGTATGCATAAATGGATAAATCTTTAAAAATTAATAATGGTTCTTCTTGAACTATTACTGGCTTTTGCAAGTGAAGTATGCTATGTCTTGATTAAGAAGTGATGGCAGTTCTTTTTCTGACAGTCTTGAGAAAAGTCTTTTAATGTGGCTGCCCATCAAGGATTACAGCTTTTATAATCTCTGGAACACCACTTCTAAGTTGTCCTTCCATCTAATATAATATCCCCCTTGTCCTCATAGAGATGTGGGGCTGGTCATTTGAATGGAAACTGGGTGTTAGTGTCAGGACCGTATTTCTTTTCCAACTCTAAAATCTAATTTCCTCAGAACTGTGTTTAACAGTTCTACGTTTACAGCTCGAGTTGCTGGCGTCCCATCCGCTCACATATACTACATCACTTAGGTAATGCTTGGAAAGTACTTTGAAGGAAATGGGCCCAGAAGTGCTAAGTAGAATTACATGATACGAGCCGACAGTGGGGAGCCACAGGAATAGATAAAATCTCCTGCCTGCACTATATTTCATTTTCTCTGGTACATTTTATGGAACTCTCATATGTTACACTGGAAATAAAGCAGGAAGTCACATTTTATGAGTAATATGCACGTTGAGTATTGAAAAAAAGACCCAAAGTAATGGAATGGAGTATCCGTATTCATTTGGGTATAATAAAAAGTCAGTTAGAAATTAAGGGTCAACCACTTTCCATTATGTTATATTTTATATTTATATTTGCAGCCACCTTCCCCCCACCACACACACACACACCAAAAACAAAACAAAACAAACAACAACAAAAAAAACAGATAGGAGAAGGTTAAAACATTGAGGGAAGAGTTTTGGGAAATATTCAGAATCAGTGGTTCTAGAAGGTTTGGAAGACAATTTACATGAAAATATTTTCTCATTCATTCATTTGTTCATTCATTAAAGCTTTATTAAATACTCTCACAGAGGCTAATGCTGAACTAGATATGGTATAGAGAGCACAAGGGCATGCTTTATGGAGGTTAGAAAAATTGTGTCCTTGTAGAACACGGGGAAGGGAATCCTCAGGGAAGTAGGGAAAGCGTCTCTCAAGAAGGTGCTATTTCCATAGTTCTAAGGGTGAGTGTTCTCTAGGTAGAGATGGGGAGGAAGAGATTTCACGGAGTCTGCAACAGCAGTATTCATGGGGGTAGAAAGGCAGGAATAAGAGCACAGAGGTTTGACAGAAAGGGAAGAGAGGAATGGTAAAGTTTAATAATTTGGAACACGCAATGTGTCAATCCAGAGGACTGACTAGAGAAAAAGCTAGTTGCAATTATGTAGTATCTCGTAGGTATGCTAAGACGTGTGTTTTCTCCCTTCTTCATAGAAAGAACATATTTGTGGACATGATGTGTTCTATCCATTAAATTCAGAAAACAGACCCAGTGAAATCCTGAAGACACCAAGATGCACATAAAAAGACCCCAATGGCCCAATGCTCATGCAGTTTGGCATAAATATTCTTCAACACACCTTGTTATTCATTCACTGCCATCGTTTGTTACTCTGTGGGTTGGTACCACACACAATATATTACTTTGTAAGATCAAGAGCAGTTAGGCACTGAGGGAGGCTCTAGCTTAGCTTTCCTGGGCTGAAATCCCAAATCCCATAAATACTAGTTCTGTTACTTTGGATGAGCTAATGGAGTTTCCTTCTCTGTAAGATGGGAGTCCAAACAGTTCAGTCTCACAAAGCTGTTTTGTAGATTAAGTGAGACAATGGGGGTCCAGCGTAGCACTTATAAAGTTGTAAGTGCTGGAGAATAGTGAGCTGTTAGGACAAGCACATACGTTGTACATGTGTGTTCCATTGAAGATGTGTGTCTCCTCAGAGCCACATGTGTAGCTCCACAGGAAGAAAACATCACTGCTGATTCTGCCTGTCCTGTGGCTGCTTTTTGTGCCTTGTGAGATGAGAACAGATAGAATTTGGAGATGTTTCTTCATTATCTTCTTAGGAACATTGTCATCATCCCATCCATATTGATGGAGAAAGTTACAATTTACAAATGTCTTTCAGGTGTATCTAAGTGGACATGAGAGCAAACCCTAGGCCATACAGCCCACATGTGGTTTTCATCAGGAAATAAACTGATGATTTTTAAAAATAAAGTTAAATGGAGAAAAGAACTTTCTCCTCCTTCCAAATACAAGAGTGATGTATATATTTTGCTTCTGAGTGCCTCCCCCTAACCTCATCTCTATTCCCTCAAAATTGATAAATCAGATGAGGAGACAGAAGGGTTCAGGAAGATGAAATTCAAGAATATAAATGAAACAGATGGATGACCTGACATGTGTGAATATATTGAGAAAATATTTTAACTTCTGGCAAGAAATAGGACTGAATCACTGATTGGTATATGGAAAAGTAAGCAATTTAAAAATCATGGCAATTATTAACTCCAGAGAATATAAAGAGTTGTTCAAGAAAGGAAATGTAGTCGTAATATAGCTTGTGACTCAGTTGTGAGAAAATATGCACCTACTTATATTAATGTAAAGTATGTCTCTCTCAAACTTATAACTATAGTGAGAGGATATGGAAGTGGATGTGAATGAGTCAGAAAAGCAGGAGAGGGCAAAAGTCAAGGTAAGAATGTTAAATATTAAAAGTCAAAATAGGGCTTTTAATCATGTTATTTACAAACCTAGGGGTCAGCACCAAAGAAACTGCTCTGAGAGCTGAAAATGGCTGCTTCTGGGATGGGAGCATGGGCAGAAGTTACTATTTTCCATGACAAATGTTGTAAAGTATCACTTTTTTATTAAAAATGATGTATGTGTATGAATGTAATAAATACACATTAAATATTTGAAAAGGCATGGAGAGAATGGTGTTCAGTTGGAAGTGTTTGAATCAGGGCTGTGAGAAGGAGCATGCCAGGTATGAGAACAAGGGATTTTGGCTG
This sequence comes from Talpa europaea, assembly GCF_964194135.1. Classification (NCBI taxonomy): domain Eukaryota; kingdom Metazoa; phylum Chordata; class Mammalia; order Eulipotyphla; family Talpidae; genus Talpa; species Talpa europaea. The sequence goes on along the minus strand of NC_140074.1, from coordinate 25,653,800 downwards.
CGTCTGTTATGCAGGGAAGACAAGGAAAAGAGGCACATTTTTAAGCAACGGCATGATATGATCAGATAGTTCTCTGGAAAAATAAGTCTTTAAGTTTATAAATGTATATATATATGAATGGAATAAAAGATAACCCTGCAGGGAGTAAGATGAGTTTTAAAAATAGGGAAGCCAGTTTGCAAATGTTTGCAATGGACCTGGCAAGCCAGGATGACTTCCAGAATCAAAGCAGTGGGTGTGGACAGAGAGAGCCAACCTTGGGCTTGGGTGGTATGTGTTACCTGAATGGGAAATGATAAGGGCAATGTAAAAACCCTTGAGGCTCTTGGCTTAGCAGGTTGGAAGGATGGTGGAGCCATGAACCAAAATGGAGAAGAGAGGCTGGCTCTAGAGGGGTGGCCAGACAGGGGGGGAAATGTTGCATTTGTTTTTGTACACATGCTTGAGGGATGTCCAGAGGACGAACTAGTGAATACTCATCAGGAGACCAGAATGGAGAAAGGACCGGAAGATGGAGATTTGGCAGCCCCTGGTTAATGTGTGGTGGTGACAGCCTTGGAAGGCCATGACACTGCCCAAGTATAGCTTACAGTATAAATCAGGGCAAAGACCTATTTTGGAGAATAAAATTTTGAAGAAATAATCAGCTGAGCAAGGAAGAACAAAGATAGTAAAAGGTAACCAGAGAAGTAGACCAAGGAGAGAGTGACACCACTAAAGTGTTTTGAGAATTGTGTGTGTGTGTGTATATATATGCATATACACACTCATATATAAAATACCATGTTTTTTTTATTTTTATATTGCTTACTTTTCCATATACCAATCAGTAATTCAGTCCTATTTCTTTGCCAGAAGTTAAAATATTTTCTCAATTGCATATATATATTGTATGTATATATGTATATATAGTGTATATATTGCATATATTATACATATAGTGTGTGTGTGTGTTGTGTATAAATGGAATAAAAGGTAACCCTGGAGAGAGTGAGGAGTGTTTTAAAAATACATGTTTTTGAGAAGGAAGGTGAGTTTCACCAAGTCAAAAGCTGAAGGCATATGCAGTGATGAAAGGTTACTACAGAAGCTTAATCATTTGAAAGTTGATTGAGCAGACACAGAAAGGACAGCAACATCAACAATAAACTTTGTAGAAAAGGGAAATTAGGAGATAGGGTACAATATGAAAATTCACCTGCTTTTATTGCTCGGTGCCCTTGCTTTCTTCCAGTTCCAGCAAAGCTGCTGTGTTCTGAAGCCCTGCTCGCTCACGTGGCTCCAAGCATGCTGCAATCATGATACTCTCTTGCAGGGTGACACATTGCCCAAGTAAGGCTGGGTATTAAATTGAAGATTATTAAATGGGAACTAAGAAAAGTTTGTTGTTCTTCTCTGGTGATGGTGCTAAAAAGAGATGACCCTGACAGATGCCCCTGTCATGTTTCCAATACAGTCTAAGGCCCTGAAGTCACACAGAGAAAAATAGAGATAAGCAATACGTGGAGAGTCTTCCGGAGCTGCCCCGCAGTCCCTGGCTCCAGTCCTCTGGGCCTGTTGCTCAGCTCATGGACTATCACTTTAGTTCTCTGAGTCATCCTGGGGTCTCTCCAGTCCACCCCTCTTTTTGCTCAGATTCATTCAGCTTGCTTCTTTCTGTCATTTGCTACTGAAAAAGTTCTGATAGACAATGATAACTGGAAGGAAAAGTAGGCGAGGGGGATGATGGATAGAGAGAAGATAGACAGGAAGACAGAGAGACAGACAGACAGAGCTACTCAGGGAAGTAAGCACTGCTTGAAAGCACAGGGAAATAAGGAGAAAATGGAAATTTTAAATATATTATTAGAGGAGCCGGTGGGGATTTCAGGGAACGTAGGATGAAATAGAATTATGAGCCCAGGTAGATGGACTAGTCGCCCTCAAACGGAAAACAAGTTCAAAAGCAGATACATTTGTAGAGAAGATTGAAGAAACTTTTTTGTGCTACATTTTCCCCCTGGCAAGTGAGAGGCAAGGTCATTTGTGAAAAACGAGGGGTAAGGGAATCTGAGTAGTAGAAATAGTTTCAAGACATGGCTGACAGTCAGGAGAACAAGAGGCAACTGGGAACAAGAATTCAATTCTTAGTTTCCTCATCTGTAAATACCATACCCTGGAGCATCACATAGAAATGTTTGTGAAAGTTGTCATTTATGAAATGACGTGTGAGGCGCTATGTGTACAGTCTGTTCATTTTCAACAACATGGAGGGCACTTCCATAGCCAATTCTCAGTTATCTAGAGCAGAGGTTGGCAAACTTTTTCAGTACAGATAGTACATATTTTAGACTTTGTGGGGCATATGGTCTTTATAGATACAGCATGAAAAATAGTCATAGACAATATGTATTTGGATTTCATTTGAATGGGTGAAGGGGCATACTAAGAAAACTTTATTTTCAAAAATAAGCCTCTTGCACAACCCAATTAAAAAATGGGTAAAGGCGTTCTGTCTCTGGTGAATCCTCTCACCCTCCCATGCATCTAGCCTGTACCCCGGCTCTTGTATAAATAAAATAAATCTCTTTTAAAAAATGGGTAAAGGACTTGAACAGGCATTTCTGCAAAAAACAAAAAAAAAAATGCAAGTGACCAATGTACGTGGCAAGTTCAATATCACAAATCATTAGGAAAATGTAAATCAGAACCACATTGAGGTAACATCTCACACCCTTCAGAACGACTCTAATCAAAAGTAACCCCCCAAACTAAAAAAATAACAAGGGATAGTGGGAATGTGGAAAAACTAGAGCCTTGCAGCAGTGTGGGTGGAGTCGCAAGGTGGGACAGTCCTATGGAAAACAGAAAGGGCATTCTTCAAAAGACTAAATATAGAACTAACACTAACTTCAGCAATCCCCTTTCTTGATATATGCCTGAAAGACCTGAAAGTATCTTGAACAGATATTTGTAGACCTTTGTTTACAGTACCACTATTTACAAAGCAAAAGGTGGAAGCAACCCAAAATATAGTATAAACACACAAAGAAATATTGTTCAGGCAGTGAGTGCTGTAAAGACAGGGCATTTCCTTGGTCTCTCTGCATCTCTAGGATTTCACCTTGTGGGTGGCAAATCATAGATGGCTCAACATATAGACACTAAATTGAGCTGTAGTTTTTGAACAGCAAACTCATAGAGAGTTGAGACTGGAGTGTATCAAAGAGGGGCAGGAGAAAGAAAGGAGTAACAAACATTATTTCTTGTAGAGAAAAACTGATTTCAATAACACCAAGTCTCTCCCCCAGTAATAGTAAAAGTTCCAGTTGCCTAGACTGAGAGTATCCCATGTCCAAGCCTCTGACCAGTCCCTGTGTGGATGTCCCCCCATGGGGCTGTTGTACTGTCAGTGCTGGCTTTTAAGAAAATGTGTGCCTGAGCAATGTCAGAAAATCTTTCCACAGTGTTTCCAACTATCCTGCTGGGCATAAACTAAGAGGACAATGTACTGGTGAGCTAAAACTCACATTACAAACATCCTCTGAGGCACAGATTACATGAGGTGGGGTGAGGAGCTGAGGAGAATGACTCCATTTTTTAGCAAAAACATGTGCAGCTGTCATCTTCAGGAATGGCGTCTGTGTCCATCCACTCTAAATTGTGGTTCAGCAATCCCCTTTCTAGCTATATGCCTGAAAGAATTGAAAGTAGTATCTTGAAGAGATATTTGTAGACCTTTGTTTACAGTACCACTATTTACAAAGCAAAAGGTGGAAGCAACCCAAATTGTCCAGGCTTCCCAATGCTCTTTGAACTAACTGCACAGTAGTTTTATCAAACTCCTTTTGTTCAAGGACACTTGCCCCTGGAGTTTGGAAAAGATTTTAGTAAAAAATGGAGGATGATGTAGGGTCACCAAATTATCAAGGGGCATCATAAAGGGATTTCTGAGGCCTAGTCACTAAGGTCCAGTCCTTAGCCTTCCTCTCAGAAAGCCAAATCTCCAGTGGGGAATTGGAAAATTCTCAAATCTATTTCCAAAGTTGAAACCTCCTCATATTTTATAAGGTTAAATGTTGAAAGTGAAGGTTTGATTGTTGGCTCTGTAAAAATGGGAAAGGAAGAAAAGGGACAAAAATGTGACTTTTCAGGTAAGACCTTTATCGTCAGCAGGTACATTGTACAACTCCAGAAGAGAAACAAAAAGAGCCTTGTGTAGATCCCTCTGCAGGTCGTTCTAGTGCTGTGATGGGATCAAAGGATTCAGGGAAATGGTTTTTGTGTGCTGTGGAAAAGAAAGAGCAATTCATGAGAGCTGCAAACAGGGGTTTTGCTCTGAGGTGCGCCTCTGGCCTGGCTTGGCCAGCGGTCATGTTACACCGTAAGGAGAGGCGGCCTGCCGGGAGTTGGAACCTGAGGGAGGCTAAGGTCTCCCCTAGTCTATCAACCATTGACAGAAGGACGATGCAGCCTTTACCTGAAAACATAATCAGAGCAGGAATCCGGAAGACTCCTGTCTGGCATTAGTTGGGGTGGGAGGCCCAGGAGAGTTACAGGAGATGAGAGACTAACCTGTCTGTTCTCTGAGGTGAATGCAGTGGAGAGCACCGTTCACCTCGGCAGCCACTAGTCAAAGCGACTACTGAAGACTTGAAAAGTGGTCGCTCAGAAATGAGGTATGCCGACACTTTAACAGACACCCTGACTTGAAAAACTGTGTACATGAAAAAAGAAATGTGAAATGTAAAATGTCTCAATAATTTTTGTGTTGATTACAAGCTTGGATAGAATGGGATTTTGCCTGCTTCTATTTACTTTTTAAAAGGTGTGACTATAGGATCTCCCCGGTGGCACAGTGGTTGAGTGCTGGGTTGCGAAGCTGCCCACAGCCTCTGCAGAGCCGGTTCGATACCCGGCCACAGGTGAGGGTCCCACATGGCGTACAGACCTCTCCTGCCGCCCGCTGCTCCCCTCAGCAGTGTATTTCGTCAGTCTGCCTGTTCTGTTCCCCACTCTGGCTCTGGTGAATCCTCTCACCCTCCCGTGCTGCTGACTGTACCCAGTGCTTGTATAAATAAATCTTTTTTTTTTAAAAAAAAGGTGTGACTGTGGAAAATTTAAAATTATATACATGACTGATATGTAATTTCTTTTAGAGGGTGATATGTTGGAGAATGTGGTCTGAATGGCCCTGACTTTTTCATCTTGTTCCCTTTTTGGGACTGGATAAAGGAGTGACTACAATGGAGGAGAAAGTCCTAGTGAACAAAGTAATGTGTGGACCTAACGCCTATAGCTCCTGATTTGAGATTGCAAATTCCTATGGTTTGAGGTGGTTAATTCCTAATTCCTTTGATGTCAGGGATCCATCTTACTCCCTTCCCCGCCATGGAGACTTGTGTCTGATTAACATTGTGTGCCTGGCACGAAGTCTGGCACAGAGGCCCCTGCATTTGTCCAAGGAAGGGGTGTGGCTGGCTGTGTGAATGACTGTGTTCATTTTCCAGGGATTTTCCTCTCCCCTCCTTCCCTAGCCCTGCCTTCAATTTATGGAGAGAGAACTTTGAAAATGAACACACAGTTACAATTCTTTAGAATTACTGCAAACCAGGTTTGGGGGAATATCTGTGAAGGAAAGACTGAAAAAGCAGGAACAAGGGTATTAGCTCTTTCGGGCTCTGTCATTCTTTTTCAGAAAGTCTCTGGTATGACAGAGTCCAAAGCCCTGGTTCTAGTGCAGTTTCACCCACACTAGCCTTAAGTCACTTAGAACTACAAGATGTTTCTTCCTTCCTTCCTTCCTTCCTTCCTTCCTTCCTTCCTTCCTTCCTTCCTTCCTTCCTTCCTTCCTTCCTTCCTTCCTTCCTTCCTTCCTTCCTTCCTTCCTTCCTTTCTTTCTTTCTTTCTTTCTTTCTTTCTTTCTTTCTTTCTTTCTTTCTTTTGTTTTTGTTAATAAAGGTAAATGAGAGGTTGGGGGAAGAGCATTTCATGTAGTGGTAAGAGCCTTCACAAAGTGTGAAAGGTGGGCCTCCCTGGTGGCACAAGGGGTTAAGATGCAACCTATGAAGCTATCTGCAGCCACTGCAGCAACAGTTCAATTCCTGGCCAGGGAGCTACCCACATGGTGAGGCAGACCTCTCCTGACTTGCCCTAAGCAGGTATTTCAGTCGATCTGCCTGTTCTGTTCCCTGCTCTGTCTCTGGTGAATTCTCTCACCCCCCCACACCTCTGGCCTGTACCCCAGTTCTGTATGCATAAATAAATCAATCTTTTTTAAAAAAAAGTGTGAAAGGTAAGAGAACATGTAGGATAGTCAGGAAATTGTTCAGTGTGGGTACCGTCAAGACACAGAATAGTAATGTGAGCTACATAGTTGGAGAGATACTGAATCATGAAGAATTTTCTTACAAACATATTTTTCTGTTCTGTTAAAGAAAAGTACTAATCATTGCCCCAATGTCCTCTTCAGGTGAGAATCAAATGAGAAAACGTATTCGAATATCATGTTGGCATTTGGAGTGTGAACAGATTCATGCAATTTAGTGTTAAGATTCTTTTTTTTTTTAATGATTTTTTTTATTTATACAAGAGCTGGGGTATAGGCCAGAGGCACAGGAGGGTGAGAGGATTCACCAGAGACAGAGTGGGGAGCAGAACAGACAGACAGACCAAAAGCACTGCTGAGGGGAGCAGTGGATGCGACAGAAGAGGTCTGCCGTGCCATGTGGGAATCTCCCTGGCTGGCCAGGAATCAATCCTGTGCTGCAGAGGCTGCGGACAGCTTCACAGTGCTGCACTCAATCCGCTGCATCACCAGGGAGGCCCTAGTGTTAAGATTCTTTTGAACAGAAACTGAAAGAACTCAAGGTTTGCATCTGAATTAAGAGGTGACTCCCAGGACTGATTGGAAGACAATGGATACCCCTCAAACTCCATCAATCAGTCAAGAATTCTGTGGATGGTCACTCAAAGCCTACCCTCCTAGCCAGGTACTGAAGGACTGGAAAATAATCAAAGACATGTTCACTTCATAAATGTTGTAGCTGAAGGAGCTCTTGGAATCATTCATCTATGCCTTTTTGTGAATAAGGAACACGAGAGGCAAGGAGAATAAGGTTTAAACTTACTTAGAGCTGGAAATACTGGTAATACAGTAAAACTGTTACTGAGGAGGAACTCTGGTTTGGGTGACCTGGACCTGAAGGAAGTATATTCCGGATGGGAAACAGTGGCCTAAGGGGTAGAAGACCGAGGTCTTTTAAAAACACTGCTTCAGAAAGTCTAAGAAAATAACTAATTGAACAAGGTGTAATGCTGCACAGGCAGCCCGTCAGAGCACTGGAAACCTGCAGTAATTTATTGAGAATCCAAAGGACCATCAATCAGTGAATTAAGGTTATGGGAAAGCTGAAGTATTTCCTTTTAAGGTTGAGGGATAAAGACAGCCCAGATGGAATGAACATTTCTTTAATAATTAAAAGAGTTTTGGGAGGGTTAAGAAGTAGATGTGGAGATGTAAAAACCAGGACTCTCAGTAGGTAGGTACGTGCCTGGTAACAGAGTCGAGGTGGTGAGATTGGGACAAGACTGGGCTTTAGACGGCTGCCAAAACCCATGTGATGGAAGCTGGTAGGAAAGCCCAGAGGTGAAGACCCATAAGGCCCCAGTGGTGGGAGGTGGGTAGGGCGGAATATTCTTTTTTATTTTTTAATTAATTTATTTTATTTATACATGCACTGGGTACAGTCAAAAGTGCGGGAGGGTGAGAGAATTCACCCGAGCCAGAGCGGGGAGCAGAACAGGCAGACAGATGAAGTACACTGCTGAGGGGAGCAGCAGGCGGCAGGAGAGGTCTGAGCGCCATGTGGGACCCTCGCCCAGCAGCCGGGGATCGAACCGGCGCTGCAGAGGCTGTGGGCAGCTTCGCAGCCCAGTGCTCAACCACTGCGCCACCAGGGGATGCACGGTGGAATATTCTGAGAACGAAACCTAGACACCTCAGTGGAGGCTACAGAAAACCTCCAAAGTCATAGTGAAATTCAATGAAGGGATTAAAGTTGACAGAACTTTCAACCATGGACGTGACCTTGAAGATCTCGCAGTAAAGTGGTTGTGAACCACAGGTGTCTGAGAGGCCCACCAGTCTGGTTGCCTTCCAGTTAGCAAGGGAACTAAAGAAAATGACAGACTTTTCAATTTTATACAATTATGGAGAAAATGATTATTTTTAATAAGCTCTGTAGTAAGCTATTTGTGCAAAGAAACTGAAAATCACTGATTTAGTCCATCTTCCAGTAGTTTTAATTTATAGATGGCAAGGGTGAGGTTAAGTGACTTTCCCAAATACACAGAGCTAGTTCATAGCAAAAGAAGAACCAGAATCTTATTTTGAAATTATAACCAGTCTTCTTAGTCCAACAATGTCTCTTTAAATTTCTATTTGGGGCCATCTTGGTTAGTGTTAGTTGAGTAACACACCACCCCAAACACAGTCACCTAACACAACTACCACATATTTAGCCCAGAATTCTGTGGATTGGTAATTTAGATTTCAATTGTTTTTTTTTTTATTCTTTTTCTGATCACAGTTAAACTCCCTTGTGGGTGTTGTCAGCTATAAATCAGCTAAGTGGCTGCTTCTGAGGACGGAGTGGCTGTCAGCCAGAATGATGGGGGTCATCTGTCACTCATGCTCCAGCAGGCTGTTTGTTCTTATGTCTCCTGTGCAGGTTTCAAAACAGAAAGTGGGAGATACAAGTCCCCTTGTCACTTAGTCAGAACTGTACATTGTCACTTGTACCACATTCTATGGACAGTTATTACAATGAAGGCCAGCCCAGATTCCAGGGATTGGGGAACAGACTCTTCCTCTTGACGGAGAGGAAAGTTGCAAAATCACATTGCAAGGAGTATGCATGTAGAGAGGAAAATAATTTGGCCATTTTTACAACCAATGTATCACAAGGGTCTTGCCTAATTTACTTAGTTCCCCTTACCAAGGATGCTCTATAGTCCAGCTATAAGGTAACCCTTCTTTCCCATACATGATGCCAGATTCTTTTTTTTTTTTTTTTTTTTTTTGTGGGACCCTCGCCGGCGGCTGGGGATCGAACTGGTGTTGCAGAGGCTGTGGGCAGCCTCGCAGTCCAGTGCTCAACCGCTGCGCCACCAGGAGAGGCCCCATGATGCCAGATTCTTTCAGCAATCTGTTTTCAGACTTGCTATTTTCTTGACCTAAAATACCTTTTCCATTCCCTCATGCTTTCATCCTGGATTTGCCCTTTAGAGTGTACCTTATGATTCCAGGTTAAAAAAGGGTTGACTGAATATGTCTCTCCTCTGCTCCCTCATAGAAATCTAGCGAAAGCATATAAAATGGGTAATTTCTAAACATGCATAAATCCACAAGTACAAAGAGGAGAAAATGACAGGTGACAAAGTATTGCAACAAAACTTCGGAATATGGAAAGCAAAGGTATGGTGTCCAGTGAAGCAGAGCAGAAAGGGTTGCCCACATGTGTGAGGGAGCGAGACAACAAAATAAATCTTTTTATAGACCCAGAGGCTTCAGGAACTAGAAAACTGATGCTATACAAACTGGGCTGGGAGGGCTGAAAAGGGAAGATATTTGAAACATATAAAAAGACATCCCTGTATCTATTCACTCTCTCCACACAGCCAGGTGGCGACCCCTCTTCACCCAGAGAGGGTAAGACTGAAAACTGTGCAGTGAGAAAGAGCAGGTATAGCTCACACAGGGGTGCCATTCTGAAGACAGGAATTAAGGCAGCCTACACATTAGAGGTTGGAACTGCCAGCTGCATGACCAACCTGGCTCTGGGAAAACTGGCAACCAGACTGGTACATTCCAAGCAAAAGACTGTAGGATTCCTCTTTAGGGGAATTGGCCAGCCCATACGAAAGGTAAAAATGACATTTGTGAGCTGACCAATAAAATGTCAACATACCTTCCTGGTTCCCTCATAGGGAAGCCTCCAGTCACAGACTTAGCCCTTCTGTGCAATTTATTCCAGGCAGCTTTAAACACGAACAATCTGGCAAGGTCAAGAGACCTTTGCACAAAGCTTCTACTGTGACCGACAGCAACCAACATGCAGTCAGAGAAGGGAGATGGGCAGCAGAGAGCGGTAAGTAATAAGGAAGCCATGAGTTGTTATACAATATCACAATTGAAAAGATGAAAAAATAGCATCATAAGCATATTATATACATATATAGGTAGTGGAACTAATACTACAAGTGCTAAAAATTATTGTCTCTAAGGAGTAGAATTCTACAGGAGCGAGCAGGGCTTAGCTGATTTCATGAAAAGCCTTAGAAATCTATGAGACATGCTATGTATATGCATTATTTTGTTAGGATAATTTTTTTTTTAAATAAGCAAAATCTACTCAAATGTTTTCTCTTCTTTGGCATCTCCTAGGCAAGCCTATGGCTCTGCTTATGTGTTTTCACATGACTGTGTTCTTAGATTACTTGTTTGAAATGTTCATAAATTAATAAATTAATGAGACTACCTTATGAATTTGGACATGTGCTATCTGTCATGTGTCTGCTCCATTGTCCATCTCCCCACCAGGCTTTACAACTTTTGAGTCAGCATTTCATCTTCCTCTAGTGCTGGACACTCAGGAGCTGTCCTCTACCTGGAACTGCGTAGCTGGGAGTGGTGATTAAATTACAGCCAATTCATAAAGCAAAATTTTCTCCCCTTATTCACTGTCCTTCTATTTTATTTATTGTCAATTTATCTATTCATAATCAGCCTTATCTCTAAAAGAACTTAAATTGACTCATAAAAAATCCAATTATAAAAGAAATAAAAGAAGAAATCAGGATAAAGGGAAAACTTATTTATTTATTTATTTATTTATTTATTTTTTTAATAGAGGCATGTTTTAATTATTTATTTATTTGTTTTGTTTTGCTTGTTCGTTTATGCATGCACTGGGTACAGTCAGAAGCGCGGGAGGGTGAGAGAATTCACCAGAGCCAGAGCGGGGAGCAGAGCAGGCAGAAGGACCGAAGTACACTGCTGAGGGGAGCAGCGGGCGGCAGGAGAGGTCTGCGCGCCATGTGGGACCCTCCTCTGGTGGCCGGGGAGCAGCCGGGGATCGAACTGGCGCCACAGAGGCCGCGGGCAGCTTCGCAACCCAGTGCTCAACCGCTGCGCCACCGGGGAGGCCCAACTTTTTTTTTTTTTTTAAATGCCATGCCAACATGTTATCTAAAACAAGAAAGAAAAAAGTGGGGACAAAAAGATAAAGGAAGGAAGGGAGAAGAGACAAGGGAGTGAGGGAGGAGAGCAGAAAATTTCAACAGCCTTGAGTTACAATGAATCAGCTACTGCTCTCGGTCTTCCGTATTCTCGTCTAGTGATTATTATGTGCACCCATTTAATATCTTTTAATCACAGCATAGTACAGTATTATACTATGATTTATTCTGTAATATTTTTAAAGTCACAAATTACTTCCTTGGATGAGAATAGTAAATTGGCAAACTACAATTTTGACAATTATTTTTAAAGGGTTATACTTATATTACATCCTGTCACCATGCCATAATTTAATAACTCATTCTCTTATTTGACATTTAGGCTTTTAAATCAATTCTAAAATGGTATCTTGTACATATAATGTTTTTTCCCCTTTAAAAATTGTCTCCTACGGATAAGCTCTCAGGCACATGATTCCAGGGTCTAGAATTGGCCAATTGCTTCCCAATTCCATTCAAATGTTTTATAATGCTATGAGCAGTGCAACATTGCGTGAGATAAAAATCTTCATTATCAGGTGTTAGAGTTTTCTAATTTTATTAGCATTTTGAAAATATTTTCATCTTCCTACTTCCATATTTGTCAGTTTCATCCCTTCACTCATTTATCTATTTATATTCTTGATGTTACTCATTAATGTATATTAACTATTTATGTGATATAAATATTGCTCCTTTGCCAGCATTGTTTATTTTTCCAGTTGATTTTCCATTTCATTTGGCTTTGATGTTTTTCATATAATAGATTTTTTTTTTTTTTTTTTTAGTAGGGCTGAGGGGCAGTCTTACTGCAAGATGGCATTGGAAGAAGTTCCCTGCTGTGTTCTGGGAAGAATGAAACTAAGAAGTCCAATTAGGCACCAAATTCCGAGGATGCCAAGGCAGGGATGGAAACTGAAGTACCTCATGATCACCAGGAACCAACATGACAGAAAAAATATGGAGGAAGTTCAACTCTCAGAATCAAAGAGTGAGTGGGTGAGGAGGCAGATGCTGGCGCAGAAACCAAGGTTCATAACCATAGCTGAAGGGGAAGGCAAATTGATTGCTGTGGATCTAGCCAAAGGAGATGGAGACATGAGTGTTGTGGTAAACCTGGCAGGAGGGGCACCTAGAGATGAAGGACAAGCCCCCAAAAGGCAAACCCCCCTCCATCCATTTCCCGAGGAGCAGGCAGGTGTGGGGATGGAGCAGACACAGTGAGGTGGTGTCCCACAAACTGTGGAGACATAAGTCTGAGGCCCAGAGAGAAGGGCTAGCAGACACCAGCAAAGCCCATGCCAGGGTCAGTCAAAAAAAAAAAAAAAAAAAAAACACTTGATGACGTTGTCAATTTTTTAATTGATATAATGTTAACAATTTCCACTGTTTATCCAGGCCTTAAGTTTGGAAAATTAGAAAATGAGACTGATCATAGATTCTTTGAATACTTCTATTGAAATAATTCACTAGCTGCATTTATATTTAAAATCCTATATACTTTGCAATCTTCTTAGAATGTTAGAATAAGAATAAAATTGGACTTTTAGCCATTAATTTAATGTAGTATATATTCATGTTGATTCTTTTTTTTTTTTTGAAAACTGGGATACAGGCAGAGGTGTAGGGGTGAGAGGATTCACCAGAGACAAAGCGGGGAACAGAACAGGCAGATGACTGAAATACACTGCTGGAGGGAGCAACGGGTGAGACAGGAGAGGTCTGCTGTGCCATGTGGGTCACCTCCCTGGCCAGGGATCGAACTTGTGTTGCAGTGGCTGCAGGTAGCTTCATAGTGCTGTGACGCTATGAGGCCTCTCCAGAGAGGCCACCAGAGAGGCCTCTCATGTTGATTCTTAATGATGCACAACAGAAACTAGTATAATGTTAAATTCAATGTCACTTCAATTAAAAATAAGAAAAAAAATTGAAGTGTTCTCAGGCAGGAAGTAAGAAGGAAAATGGAGACATTCCCCTGCTGTTCATCTTGCCCTTTTTTCCTTTTCCATCCTGGTCCCAGAATATTCATGATTACATATTTGGAATGAAATAAGAATATAGAGACGGAGAGCCTATTTCTTCTCAGATTTCCTGAAGATGAAATCACTGTCACACTGCTGAAGGTGAGGAAAGTTTGCTTTTTGGATTGTGATATAGTCTCTTTGTTTTTAAGGAATTAGAAGAAATGTAAATAGGCCGCAGCTAGATTAAGTTATAACCAAGATAGAGTTTCCTTCGACAAGAAATGGAATCTTTGTCATTCCCTAAAATGGAGAATGAATGGATGCTTCAGGTATAAAATTAAGTGAAAAAGAATGCAATCATGTCTAGAATATGAGTACAATTATGTGATTGAAAAATGCATAGCAAAAAAAGACTGGATGGAGGTACACCAAAATAGTGTGGTCTCCCTTAGAATGTAGTTGGGGGTAATACTTTTATTTTTTTTGATCTTCTGTGATGTAGTTTTATGAAAGTGTCATTAAAATTAATGAAGTGACTATTTCATATTCTACAGTTTTCAAAATAAAAGGACCACATAAGAATAGGGCCAACAGTGGTCTCTTAAGTTATAAAGGCCCGAGGTAGAAAGCATAGGAAAGTAAATCATAAACATTTCGTTACTCTCTTGATTCTTGGTTATGAACACGGAGAGACACCATCTGAAGGCAGCCATATGACAAAATCATAAAAAACTGAGACTTCTATATCCCCCCAAAAGGGTAGGTCTTGGTACCTCAATAAAAGAATTGAGGATTGCTTCCCTAACAGCATGAATTTAGTTTGTGTGTATGCGCGTATCTTTTTAGGTCAGAGATAAACATCGGCGATATGAAATCAGAGGTTTTTCATTACATAAAGTGGTTTTATTATATAAACATGTGATTGATTTACCAGCTCTAGACAGCTAATGAACTCAAGTTCGTGTATCATTTTCAAATACTCGAATATTGACTGAGAGCTTTGAAAGAGCCTATTTTAATCTGATCATCACTGTAACATGTTACAGAGACAGCAGTTAACCAAAAAAAAAGGAAAAGAATGTTGTTATTTTATTGTAATCTGTTGGAAAAGATGAGATGAATGCTTTGAAATGAAGCATATAATAAGAGAACATGGAATGCTGTGTTGCTATGAGGAAGCTGTCTTGTTTATCTACAAGATAAGGACCATGTGTAGCCAGGTGCTTCATTAGTTGTTTCCAGAAACTTGGTGTCCGAATCGGAAGTGACTTGACTATAGTTCTCCCAGAGGCTGTCGTTTTCTCTCCTTTACTAGTGGAATGTTGTATGAAAGCCAACATTGTGATCTTTTAGTTTGCAAGTTCATTTTCATCCTGTGGTATTATATTTTTCATCTATCCTTTATAGAATAATTGCTCTAGAAGCCTCTTCCATGTTGATTGCTAACACTTTTTAAGTATTTTTTTTAATTGAAGTAAATTTGGTTTATAATACTGCATATGATTCAGCGGTCCAGGATCACACTTCCTGCAATGTGTATTACCACACCACACCCACCATCCAGGCACCCTTTACTCCAAATCTTCTGAAAGAAGAATTTATACTCTCTTTGACTTGCAAGCTAGATTCCATTTGACACCGCAAAATAGGATTAAACTGAACTTGTTTCTTGACTTTTATTGGCAGACTTCTTGAGAGAGTTGGTGCTGCATTCTCTGCCTGTTACAGCCTATTCCTTCTTCAGCCCTGGCTCTCTTGGCCCCCCTCCTGCTTGGCTTCCAGCCACTAATCCTTCTCTGCTCACTACCCACCTGCAGTAAAACTTGCTCTAAAGCTCTGTTCTTTGACTTTATCTTCATTGACTGTCCCATCTCCTGATGTTAGTTTAGTTCTTCCTTTTTCTAAAAACTCCCTTCTTTGGTTTTATGACATTGTACTTTTTTGGTTCATCCTTGTCATTTCTGCTTATTTCCTCACCTCCTTTAAGAGCTCACTACTTGCCTGTCCTTGAAATGTAGGAACTTCCAAACATTACACCTTGCCTCTCTTATTTTCATATCTGCTGCCTCCTGGCCTAATCCACTATTATCTTCATTTCAATGTCTTCTCATACTATACATTCACATCACTTTGCAGTCAAGTTGATGGACTTCATTGTTTCATTCTAAACAGAGATTATTGTCTCTCCTACCAAATTATTCTTCCTCGCTTCCCTTTTTTGTTTTATGGCAACTTTTTTGGTAATTTCTAAGTTTTTCCATTTCAGTATAGAATAGTGATGGTATTATAAGATCAGTGGAAGATGACTCAGAACTATTTAAATTGATTTTAATTGAATTTAATTTTTTTCTCCTTTTTATTGAGGTAACACTGGTTTACAATCCTATACAATACTCTATGATTTAGAGGTATAGGATCACCCCCTTCATATGTATGTTACCACACCACACCCACTATTCAGCCACAGTTATTTTTTAAAATAAATCTAGTCTTAGAGTACTATATTTGAAACCTTATTCTCTGTGACCTCCACCATCTAGACAGGATGTTCTTCCCATCCTATGTTTCAATGGTTTTCTGAATTCTCCCCTTCCACACTTTTGATTCCAGTTCAGATCCTCCTTTTACACCAAGAACCACTGCAGTGGTCCCCTCCTGCTCTCAATGTTGCCTGCCTCAATAGTCTTCCTTAGCATATGACTGAGGCCATGACACATCCCTTTCTCCCAAAAGGAAGCTCACTGGCTTCCCATTCTCCAACAGTGTAAGAATACACCTTTCAGACTTGCATCCTAGCAGACAAAGCTTCCAGCCCAGTCTCCCAATATACCCTATGTCCTTATACTGAGATGAATTTACTCCACAGTGTATCTATCGCTTTCTGAACTCCATGTCCTGCACTTTCATTCACCCTTGCATTCATCAAAGTAACTTTCTATATCTAGATATTTCTATATCTAGAAATCATATTCATCCTATTAGACCCAGTCACTTCTTCTGCAAGCCTCTCCTGATCCCATCCAACCACACACTTGCTATTTTTCCTATCTCCTTTTCTCTTTTGCCTTTAGTATAGCTGTCTGCATATTTGTTTAATCCTTTACTAGACTGATCAGAAATATGTCAATGTAAAATGGGCTTGATTCTCAGCCTGGCTGTGATACCCAGAGTAAGTCCATACCACTTTAAGACTAGGTCTCCTCACAAAATGCAGATGACCTTGGGTTTTTGCCATCACCTTAGCATCTCAATTTTTGTTATAGTGGCCTTATCTATAAAATATATGTGTCAGTAGGGGTCTATTGGCTATTTCAAGGATTAACTGAGACAATGTGAAGCCCTTGTAGCCTAGTGTTCGGCACAAAATGAGAGCTTACCACATACTGTCCATCGTTATGATTGTTACTAATTCCTTCGCGAGAATGTTCTGAGAGTCACAAGACAAAAGCACTCCCTTAGCTTCAAGGTCCCCACAAACTCCAATTATTAACAGTTCTGTGACAGCCTACAGCTCTAGCATCTATGTACCCTGTACAATGTAGATGTGCACATGACTGTGAATCACCTGATGTGCTATAAGTCAGACCCCAATCCAGCTTCATCTTCAAGGTTTGAGGCATATGGCAAAGTAGAAAGAGTAGAGCCTTACATTTTATGAACTACTAGGACAGCAAATTCTGGGAGTCTTATATTGCTTGTCTGTAAAACACAGCTAATACTGTATCAATCATAGATAACAAGTCAAGTGACTATAAAGCTTTTAGTACATTACTTGGCATAAAGTAGCAGCTGAATGGATGGCAGATTGCTTTCTCTTATTTCCTCCCTTTTGAAAAAAATGCCTTACCTGGTATAAACTTACCAAACATTTACTAAAGGATCTTAAAAAGTACTAGGAATATGTGCCTAGAAGATGTGTTTTTGTAACGGGGGATTGATGCCTTGTCTGGATAATATACTGACTCCAGGAGAAGTCAGAAGTAATCCTTTTATATATATTTTTAATAAAATTAACTATTCAAACTGGCTTCTATGAGAAATTTTAAATAAAGATATAAATTAAAGCAGTAATTAAAAGACTAATCTAACACAGCCTGGATGAGGTAACAGCTAAAAAAGATGTCCAACAAGGCAATTTCCTGTTTTCCTACATGGTTCAAACTAGTAAACCTCAAAGCAAATACATGAACATTTTTTTTCTTTTTTCTAAACAAGTTTACACTTATAACAATGTATCAAGGAACTGCCTTACAGTTTTTATATGTGCTAATTTTCAAACTGCTCCATGAAGTAGGTACTATGATCATCTCCACATCAGAGAGGATGAGAATAAGGCATAGAGTAAGTGTCCAGAATCACATGAATACATGGCAGAGCCCAGATTAGAATCCTGGCTCTAGAGACCTTCCTTGTAACTCTTACATATGAAGGATTCATTTAGTGCCCCGTTTTGGAAAGCACTAAGGTAGTGGTTCTCTGGAGGCAAGACCTATTGAATCAAACTTCCAGATTGATGCCTGGAAGTGTGTGGCACCACTGGAAATCAGTAAAGGTGAAGCAGAATGGTACCGAGGTTTGATATGCTGATTCTGGGACAAGAAGAGTCTCAGGCTACATCATTGGAGTTGACTCCCACGAACCTCATTTCCTATTGTGGACCTCACCTAGGACCAGCAACATATCTGAAACCTAGACCTGCTTTCCTCATACCTGTGCCCTATAAGGTGCAAATATCAGGGGCTCAGCAGGGTATGTAAGAAACTAGTCACAGCACACAAAGTGAAAGGCCATGCCGGACACTGACTGTGCCCATGGAACCCCCCCCCCCATTAGTGCTTGTGGCAGCCATAAGGCAATGTGACCCCCTTGTGAAATTCCCAGAATCCAGACATCGATTGACTGCAGATTGTAAGATGTGCTGCTGGCGAGGGCTGCTGCCATGTGAACCTTTCCTGTCTTTTCAACTTGACAGTTGAGTGCTTTTCTGTCGGTTCGGTATTTTAGGGGGTGCAGAGCAGGATGGGAAAGGGCACTTATTTCTATATTGCTCTTGCTGCTACAAAGAGGCAAAGTTGAGGGTAACTGCCAACAGTTTCCCCTTTCTCTTCTTTTTGTTCTCTCAATCTGTCTGGACCAATGCACAAGGAAAAAAGACAGACAAAATAGCCCTCCAATGTAGCGCTCTGTTTTAAAGCTGATAAAAGATGTGTTTCCCACAGCTTAGGAGAAAACGATATTATAAAGTGCCTGAACAATTAAACAAATGGTATTTGCAAACATCTGCCGTCCAGGGCTGTTGCCTGTGTTCAAACAAAGCCTGACAGTGTCTTTGGCAAACCAGGGTGAGAAAAGCTGGGTGCCATTTGCTAAATGAACTTCTCCAGATTACAATTATGTGGCCCGAGGGAATTAATTCAAATCCACAAGGGGAAATTAATTCCCAAAGAGGTAGTGATTCCTTAAAAGAAGCAAAGAAAGTAGGACCAATAGCAAAGTTGGCAATAAGTCAAAGAGTGTTTTGCCAACCCCTACTTCACAAAATTTATTACTTATGTCTGATCACAGCATCCTGAAGTTGAAAAGATGCCAAGGGAAAAACAAAAATTCTGATTGAGAATGGCTTGTGTTTAAGAGCACCAGTGCACCCGCTTCAGTTTCTCTGACTGATCCCTATGATGATACACCTGAAGGTGGAGACCCTCGATGGCCCCACAAAGACCGACAGTCAAATGCAAAATCTGAGGGGGAAATGGAACTAGTGACTGAAAATACACAATTTAGGCCTGGAATTTGACTTTACTATTTAATAGCTGAGTGATCTTGATTTTCCTGCCTGTAAATGAAAATGATGGGGACAATTTGATAGGCTTGTTCTAGGATTAGGGATGATGCCTGTAAAGCTCTCAGCACTGTGCATGGCACATAGAAAATACTCACTAAATGTAAGCTCTGAGTAGCTGTTTCAGAGTTATTAATTGTAAAAAACAAAACAAAACAGAACTTTCCCATTGTTCTGGATACACAATCCAATACACAAAGTAATGGCACAAAATGTTCTAGATTACTGAGAGGTGCTGGAAATAGCAGTTAATAGAAAATAATAATTAAGGAAATAGTTTTTGCTTCACTGTGTTGAACTTTCTCAATAAAGTATATATTATTATGATTATTGGTTATAAAGGTGATGGAGAGAGATTTTTATAAAGAACCACAGCGACTGCCATTCACAACCAACCCTGGCTTTATTTCATGAAATAGTCTGAGAAAAGGCATAAAGGATCCCATATCTTTCCACCATGACCTGATCAAGCTTGTACAAATCAGGAAACTGGGCTGCCATTCCTCTCTCCCCATTAGAAATTGCTGTGTGAAAACACTTTTTTCTCCTGCAGTAATCCTCATCAGCAGCATTTTGCTGCGATGCATCAAATAACACAAATACCAAAAACAAACAAACAAACAAAAAAAACCTGGCTCAAAAATTAGAGGGCAAATGGCAGTGCTGTCTGAGATCACAGCCCACTTTGACAGAGTGCTGGAGGCCAGAGAAAATGGAGAGTATTGATGGCAGTGCACTCCGTTCTTACGCTTCTCCGTGTCCACACTTGGCTTAGAATATCAGAGAGACACATGGGAAAAGAAGAGACATCTGTGAGAGCAGAGGTTTACTGGGTCGAGGCTTCTGGAAACTAGGAACTAAGTGGAAACAATATGCACTTTTAGCTAATAAGAGGTCACATGAGTCAAGTGAGGCTGTGACCAGCTGTAAAATAAACATGTAGGGAGTAAACTCAAAGAGTCCAAAGTATTCTTAAATAGATTTTAAATGCTCTTTAAAATACTTTGAGTTATGACTGCATGTAAGAATCAGTTCATATTTAATGTTTACAACTCAATGAGCTTGAGCATAAGTATTTACCTGTGAAGCCATCACCACCATCAAGGCCATGAATACGGAATTTTGCCATTTATGGTAACAGCGATGGACCTGGAGGATCCTCTGTCACGTAAAATAAGCCAGACACAGAAAGACAAACTACATGATCTCATCCACATGTGGAATCTAAAGTAGTCAATCTCGTAGAAACAAAGAATAGAATGGTGGTTGGCAGGGACTAGGGGGTGCAGAAGAGGGGGGTGTAATGGTCAAATGGTACAGAATTTCAGATATGTAAGATAGATAGGTTTGGAGATACATTGTACAGCAATATACCTCTAGCTAATGATACTGCACTGTAAAAAAAAAATTATAAATGGTGATTTGATTTTCTAATTCAATCATGTCTCTCTTTTTTGATTTTGGAGTTATATCTTTGCTCTTCCACATGTGCACATGTTCCACTCATCCTCCACCAACCCATCTGTGCCTATAAGTCCCTTTGCTTCCCTCTCTCACCCCCTCCTCCCGCTCCTCTTTTCCCTCTGCTAACCATTAAATTCTTTCGCTGAATTCAAAATTTGTTCCTACTAAATTGTGCTTGTGTATTTTTTTATTTATATTCCACAGATGAGGTAAAGTCTGACATCTTTCATTTTCTCATTTATTTCACTTAATATAATCAACTTAAGGTCCATCCATTTTGTCCTAAAAACCACTATTTCATCTTCTTTCACATGTAATTTTCCACAATTTCTTGACCCATTCATCTTCTGAAAGGCACTTAGGTTGGCTCCATGAACTGGCAAGTGTGAACAGTGCTGCTATATACATTGGTATACATAAATCTTTCATATTAGAGTTCTCATATTTTTAGGATAAATACCTAAAAGTGGTATTACTGGATCATAAGGAATTTCCATTTTTATTTTCCTAGGAAATATCATTTTCCAAACTGGCTGTACCAGCTTGCATTCCCTCTAACAGTGGAGGAGTTTCTTTTTTTACTAGATCCTTGCTTTCATTTTTTGATTTCATTCTTTTTTTACATGGGCTATTCCCATAGGGATAAGGTGATATATCATTGAAGTTTTGACTTACACTTCCTTTATAAAAAGTGATGGTGAACAATTTTTCACATGTCTGGAGCCATCTGAATGTCTTCTTTAGTAAAGTGTCCATTTAGGTCTTTTGTCCATTTTTGGATTGATTTGTCATTTTCCTGTTCAACTGTGTACGAACTTTGTAAATTTTGGAGATTAACCCCTTTTCAGATGTATGATGTGCAAATATTTCTTTTCCCATTCTGTAGGCTGCCTTTTTGTTTCTGTGATGGTTTCTTTTGAGGTACAGAAACTTTTTAGTTTTAAGTGTAATGACTTCATTTTTCTTCTTTTCTGTCAGGAATTGCTTTAGCTATTTGGGAACTCTTAAATTTCCATATAAATTTTATAATCATTTGTTCAATTTTCTTGAAAAAAGTCATTGGGATTTTGATGGGAATTGCAATGAATCTGTAAATTGATTTAGGAATTAAGACCTTTTAAAAAATATTCTTACAATCCATGAGCAAGGGAAATTTTTCTGTTCCTTTGGTCTTCTTTTATTTCCTTTAACAGTTTTATAGTTTTCAATATGTGTCTCTCTCTCTCTCTCTCTGTGTGTGTGTGTGTGTGTGTGTGTGTGTGTGTGTAGGTTCTTCACCACTTTTGTTGGGCTTATTTCCAGGTATTTCATTCTTTTGAGTGTGATTGTAAATGGGATTGTATTCATTGTTTCTATTTCTTCTGATATTTTGCTTGTATACAGAAATACCACTGATTTTTGTGTATTGCGTTTGTACCCTCTGCTGTATTCATTTATTATTTCTATTAGTTTTTTGATAGTCTTTTGGTTTCTCTCAGTATATCAGCATATTATCTACAAATGGTGAGTTTCACTTCTTCTTTTCCAATTTGGATTGTTTTTATGTCTTTTTTTTTTTTTTTTTTTTTTTGCCTAACTGCTTCAGCTAGGACTTCCAATTCTATGTTGAACAGCAGTAGTGACAGTGGACATCCGTGTCTTCATCCTGATCTCAGGTGAAACACTTTCAGCCTTTTGACATTGAGTATGATTTTGGCTGTAGGTTTGCCATATATGGCTTTTATAATGTTTAGATATGTTCCATTTATTTCCATTTTACAGTTTTTATCATAAATTGATGCTGAATCCGTCCAATGTTTTTTCAGCATCCACTGATAAAAATCATGTGATTTTTATCTTCCTTTTTATTAATCTGGTGAATGACATAGATTGATTTGCATATATTGAAGCAGTCTTGCATGTGTGAGATGTCGCTTACTTGGTGGATGATTCTCTTAATATGTTGCTGTATTGGGTTTGCTAGGATTTTGTTGAGGGTTGGTGTTCATAGAGATATTGATCTATAATTTTCTCTTTTTGTACGGTTTTTGTATTGTTTTGGGGTCAAGGTGATATTGGCCTCATAGAATGTGCTGGGGAGTTTTCTTCCCTTTTTGGTTTTTTTGAAGATTATAAGTAGGGTAGGTATTAGGTCCTCTTTGAAGATTTGGTAGAATTCACTGTAGAAGACATCTAGTCCTGGATTTTTAGTCTTAGGGAATTTTTTTTATTACTCTCGATTTTAGCACCTGTGATTGAACCATTTTAAGTTGTCTATTTCATCTTGATTCAGTGTTGGAAGGTTGTATAAGTCTAAATATTTGTCCATTTCTTTTAGATACCCCAGTTTGTTTGCAGAGAGACATTCATAATAGGGTGTTATCATTCTATGTATTTCTGCATTATCTGTTGTAATGTCATCTCTTTCATTTCTGATTGTATTTATTTGGGTTTTCTCTTTTATTCATAAGCTTAGTTAATGGCTTGTCAATTTATTTTTTCAAAGAACCACTCTTGGTTTCACTGATCCTTTGTACTCTCTTTTTGTTTTCTATTTTATTTCTACTTTATCATTTTATATCTTACATCTTTTCTCCAATGTTCCTCTCATACTGCGTATATTTTTCTTCTATTCCTCCCATACTGCCTTTTCTCATGTGTATATGCATTGTGTCTGTGTGTGCCATTTTACTTCCTCTACTGATTTAAAACTATATTTTATTGGAATATTTGTTAGTGATTACTCCAGGCATTAGAATGCCTATTGTAACACATCATAAGCCAATATAGGTCAACACTAGATTAAATTCAAGAAAATACAGAAATGTTTTCCCAGTACAGGTTCATTTTCTCTCCTCTTTTGTGATATTTTTTGTTGTGTGTGTGTGTATATATATAAAAATATATAAATTTATAAATATATAACATAAATATATTCAATATATATTTAAAATTAAATATAAATTATATATAAATTAAATTTATATATAATTTATATACATTATAAATATATTAAATATAAATATATTTCAAATATACACTATAAATATATTTATATATTTATAGTGTTTATTTTATATAAATATATAAATATATAATAAATATAAATATATATAAACCCAAAATATGGTGTATAACCAGTAAGATACAGTAATTATAAATCCATATTTATCGAACAATGGAGCCCTAAAATATATGAAGCAAAAACCGAAACAATTAAAATATATAACTCAACAATATTTGGAGAGTTCAATACCATAATCTCAATAACTTATAGAACAACAGAAATCCTAGGATACAAAATACTTGAACAAATGTATCAACCAAATTGTCATAATTTACCTTCATAGAATGCAATACTCCAACATATATATATATATGTTTTTTATATATATATATAAAACAAAGCAAAATTTTAAATAAGGAAGATAACAAAACTAAGAATGAAAGGAAGGACTAATGACTACAGAAATGAAAAGGCTTGTAAGGGAATACTATGAACAACTTTGTGCCAATAAATTAGAAAGTTTGGATGAAACAGAAAAATTCATAGAAAGACATAAATTCCCCCCCAAAAAAGCTTGAAGAAATAGAAACCCTTAATAGACCTATAACAAATTAATACATTAAATAAGCCACTAAACACCTATCAGCAAAGAAAAGCCCAGGTCCCATTAGGTTCACCAATGAAATCTATCAGATATTTAAAGTAACAGCATAACTGTTACTTCATAACTGTTTCAGGAAATAGAAAAGGAAGAGTCACTGTCTAACCCATTACTTTAGACCAGTAATACTTTAATACTAAACCTAGCCAATACAATACATGAATACTATTGATCAATATCCCTTATAACACACACACACAAAGATACTTGAAATGCTACTATATTAACAGTTTTTAAGCAAGATAATATGTCACAACCAAGAGGGATTTTTTTTCCTAGAAATGCATGCTTGGAAATACATAGTTAGTAAACATATGAAAAAGATACTCAACATCATTAATCATTTGAGAATTACAAATTAAAACCGCAATGAAATACCACTACACATTTACTAAAATGGCTAAAAACAATATCAGACCTTGTCACAGATGTGGAGTAACTGAAACCCTCACACATTCCCGGTGAGAATATAAAATGATACTGTCACTTTTGACACCAGCTGGGTAATTTATTCTCAAACATAAATATACTATCCAATAATGATTTTCACAACAAGGTCTCTCTATCCCAGAGAAATTAAACATAAGTCCACTAAACACTTTTATGCAAGTGTTCATATCAGTATTATTCAGAACAGCATCAAACTGGAGCAAGTCACACATACATCGAGTAATGGATCAGATAGACAAAAAAAGTTATTTCCATAAATAGTCTTAATCAACAAAACAGAAAGGCTTACAGATACACAGTACAACATAGATGAACCTCAAAACTACTGAAAGCAGACAGACACAAATGATTAAATATGTATGATTCCATTTATCATAACTTTCTACAAAGTAAATCTATAATGAAACAAAGCAGCAGGTACCTATTTCTTGGGGTGGGTGCAGGGACTGATGGTAATGTTCTAAAACTGAATTTTGGTGATGGCTGCACAACAATATATTTACCACAAAGCATTCAACTATGCACATACAGCAGATTAGTTTTATGGCATTTAAACCACAACAATAAAAAAAATTTACAGTAAATATGCATGACAAAGGAATAGTACCCAGGATATATAACAAAGTCCTCAGTTTAACTTCAGTCCTACTTAAAATGGCCTAAAGAGTTGAAAAGACATTTCCAAAAAATATGTAAGAATGATCAATATGTATGTAAAATGCTCAACATCTTAGTTTTTAAGGAAACGTAAAATCACAAGTGATGTATGAGAGTGGCTAAAATTGAAAAAGGCTGATAATACCAAGTGGTGGAAGAAAACATGGAGTAACTGGAGCTCTCTCATATATTGCCGGTGGGAAAGTAAAATGGCACAATCACTTTGGAAGTTTTGTGTGTTTACAAAGATATACTTAGCATCCAACCCAGTAATTCTATCCAAAGGCATTTATCTAAAGGAAATGAAAATATGTCTGTATAATGACTTCTATGTGAATGTTCATGGCAGTTATATTCATTATAATAAAAACTGAAAGCAACCAAGGTATCTATAACAAGTGAATACATAGCAAAGTAAGGATTATTCATCAACAACTTCTACTCAGCAACAAAAATAAACAAATACTTGCAAATTAATGGTTCTCAAAATCATTATGCCAAACAAAAGCCAGCCAAAAACAGAGGACATACTATATAATTTCATTTATATGAAATTCTCGGAAAGGCAAATCTAATCTATAGTGACAGAAAGCAGACAGGTGTTTCCTAGAGCTGAGCTGCAAAAGGATCCAAGAGAACTTCTTAGGGTGATTGGATATACTATGGCTTAATCGTGTTGGTAGTTACAAAGACGAATATATTTGTAAGAACCAAAGGAAACAGACACATTAAATGTATATATTTTGCTGAATGTAAACTGCTTCAATGAAACTGATTTTTAAATGGAAGACACAACAATATTATTTAAAAATTCAAATTATGTTCATAAAAATTAGTGAGAATAAAATCATGAAATATTTCTTGTTTCTAATGCAGCAATATTAATTGTATGGGGAATATAACAATAAAATTAAAAAAAAATACTCTTTCCTGTATGAAAGTTACAATTAGCAAAATATAATCACACTTCTGAAAATTTTAACAGTAACTATGGGAAAAATAAAATGCAAATTATATATACTTTCAATAAAAACAAGTGCCACTACAAACCAGACATCAAAAAATGAACTATGCAAAAATTATGATGGTTGACATTTTATAGATCTAAAATAAATCACTATTATTCTCCCACTATAAACTTGTTACAAAAATTAGTTTACAGAAATATAAAAAATTATTGAAGTTTACAAAAACTAAAATTGCATTGGAGTTTGCAAACAGATTCAGAACCATAATGCAAAATCACAAAACTACCAGTTTTTGAAAAATACTAATCTTGATTTAGGCCTTTTAAAACAGGATAAAACCTAGACAGTTTAATTATTCAGAAAATAATTAAATTTCAAAATAATTTACTTCTTCCATAAAATATGATGATTATGGGAAATTTTATTTTCCACAGATGTCCTCAATAATATATCCCATTCAACAGATTTTTCTTGAGAAATATGACTGTGACACTCTTTCCGGAAGATGGTGTCTCAGCCCCTTTCACTGAATCTAGGCAAACTTGTGACTTCTAAGGTTAGGTCAGAAAACATGATATAACTTCTAAATCTCTTGGACCATTGTCTTCTGACACCCAACCACCAAGCTGTAGAAAAGTTCAGATGTGGAAAGATAGTGTAATGGTCTGGATGACAGCAGCCACTAAAGTCCCTGCTGACAACCAGCATCAACCGACAGACATGTGAATAAACGAGGCAGTAGCTGCCTGAAGTCCCAGTGGCAGACCTTCAGTCTTCAAGTCTTTCTAGCTGAGGCTTTAGATAACATGGAATCAAGAAAAAATGCTCAAATCCTAACACACAGGATCTGTGACCATAAAAAAAAAATTGCTGGTTGTTGCTTTATATTACTAAATTTGGGGTGATTTGTTACACAGCAATAGCTATAGCATCAATCACCATAAAGAAAAACAATTGGCTAAAACTTACAAGCATAATGAATAAATAAAAAAACATAAGAAAAAAACATAAGAAATTAGAGTGAGTTACTAACATTCAACAAGAAGTAAACAACCCAAATGCCATGAACAAGGAATTTGGAGACAAAAAAAATGAACAGATGCCTACCTCTATTAGATTTACACAAATTTTAATATTAATATGGCTGTAAATAAAGGGGTTTGGAAGGCAATTTTGCATTTTCTATTGAAACTAAAAATATGCATATCTTCTAACATCAACTTTATTTCTGATCTCTACCTTACAGAAATACTAGCAAATGGGCACAAAGAGTTTTATACAAGTATTTACTATAGCACAGTTACTTGCAGCCAAAATCTCTCAGAACTCTATTTGGTGTCCATTACTGAGGTACAGTTAAATAAATTAAAGGATATTGATATGTTGAAACCTAGAGGAAAATTCAAAAAGAATGTGACAGACTTATATCTTGAGGTGGATGATCACCAAGACACATTATGTTACTAATGCAGATCAGTGGATTAGTGTGATTCTCTTTATGAAAACCAAACCATCATGCATGCATGTGATTGATGGATCTATTTGTCTGTCTGTCATTATGTGAAGGGCAATAATAACGATGCACACTAAATTACTGCCAGCAGTTACCTTTGGGGAGGACAGTGGGAGTAGGGACTTTTCACATTTGTTCTACATGGTTTTATGGGAAAAAAGGTAACAGGAATGAAAGGGACTATTATGGGAGGTTTATAATTTTAAAGAATTGATCAAATAGATTTCCTGGTTACACATAAAAGTATAAAAATATATGGGAATGATACATTCCAAATTTAGAATAGTGTTTACTTCTGGTAAGAAGATTCTACAAGTTGAACAACAAGAGGTAGGGAACACCAGGGGTTCTCTTAGAGGTTAGCAATCTCAGTGATCACCCAAATTATTGCATTTACTTATTTTAATATAAAAGTGCACATGAAAAATAAAACAGGAAAAATTAGAGCACTTCACAGTAATATTAAGAATAGCCAAGGCCTAAATATCCCAAAACAGGTAAGTAGATAAAGAAGATGTAATGGAAAAGTAATCATCAAAAAAAAGGTAACCTCATGCCATTTTCAGCCACAAGGATGGAGTTGGAAGAGATTATGGTAAGTGAAACAAGTCAAAAGGAGAAAGATAAACACCAGATGGTGTCACCAGTATATAGAATTTAGAGAAACCATAATAAGAAATAGGGAAAGACAATGACAACCTCAAAAGTTAACTCTTGCAAACTGGCCATAGAATTGGAAGCATCTAAAGGGGAAGGTGAAGGAATAGGAACAAAGAGGGAAGGTGGTGGACTAGGGGTGATTTGGTCGTGGGGACCATACAATGATCATACCTGATGGGAAGAACTCTGTTAGCACAGTATAAAAATAAATTGTTATGTAAATAAATAATAAAAGCCAATAACCATTAAAAAAAAAACCAACCAGTAATATTTGGATGAACTGGTGTTTTCTACTATGGATATTTTTCATTGTTGATTTTTTTTAAAGATTTATTCATTTATGCATACAAGAGATGGGATACAGGCCCGAGGCCCGGGGGGGTGAGAGGATTCACCAGAGACAGAGTGGGGAACAGAACAGGCAGACTGACGGAAATACACTGCTGAGGGGAGCAGCGGGCGAGACAGGAGAGGTCTGCTGCTCCATGTGGGATTATCGCCAGCTGGCAGGGATTGAACCCACGTTGCATAGGCTGTTTTAAATACTTTCAGTCATTTAAGAACTCTCTAACCACACCCAAAATTTTGATATTGGTTACTATTGGTTGTCACTAAAATATGAACCTGTTCATCAGAATGAGGGTATTTGGCCTACAGCTACATAGCTTAGACAATTCACAGGACAAATTTCGTTAACATAATGGTCACTATCCATCAATGATCACTCATCCATAGATTGATAGTAGAACTATAACACCTCTGCATCACATTAGAGTCTCAATAATTGCATCTTCCAAGAATCACAAGTTATATTGTTAGAGAACACTTCTCTTTATAAAAAATAGTAAATTTCAGCATTAAGGATAGTTATCAACGACCATGCCACAATTAAAATGCTGCTGACACACTTAAGTGCATTTCTATAATAGCAGCAACTGAGCTTAGACTTGCATATTCCAAGTTTCCTATTTCCATGCAAAACACATTGCTCTTTGGGTGTTTGATCTTTAAGCAAAAGCACTTTCTTGTTTGGAGAAGAGGGCTAATTTGAAAAAATACTAGGCTACTAGAGGACATATAAAGAATGTGCTGTGACTGATACAAATATTTTTTTAAGTAAGCTTAGATTTTTTTTTCAAACTAACACACATCCTCTATCCTTCCTCATTTCTGTTTGCTCAGCTGGATGTCCACAGGGTCCAATTTTCCCTCCAATTGCCCTTGCACGCTAATATAATTGTTGCTCATGTGGGTAACTGGTAAGCCTGAAGCAGCATTTGTATGCATTTGTTTATGTATAGTACCTGGCAGCTTCTCAAATGAAGTATTATAATACAATCATGTATTTTTAGCTTTTGTCCATATAACAAGGCTGAATAGATATGACTCATTAAGGATGTTGTATTTTTAGTGCTTCAAAAGCAGAAATACGCAAGCATAAATCCTCTTTTTAGCAGTTAATGTTTCTCTTCATTTATCAAATAGAGTCCATGAACTTGAGGCTTAGATGCCTACACTCTGTCCTATATTCCCTCACTGCTTTCCTCCCCAAACGGAGCCAAATTAATGAGATTTAAACAAACTGACACAAACAAACATAAGCTAAAAAATGAAGTAAAGTCAGTATCACTTAACATGCACTTGATAAAGCAGTAAAAATGGCCAGCTTCATAAATTCTTGATTTTTGAGTACATTTTAAATATTGACAACATGGGACATACACAGCACTTGACTAGTTCCTTGATTGTTTATTCTTGAGGAGAAGGACTTGTGTGACTGTTGGATTTGCCAGCTGAACTAACCACTTTTTTCATGGAACACTGTTTTTTACTTGAAAAAGTAACTGAAGAACCAAGGATTTTTAGTCATGGGTACTTGGCAAACATTTTCTCAAAAATGAGTGAACCTGTCAGTTCAAGGAGAACTAATACTAGTATGTGGTTACCAATGATAAAATTCAAGCTTTCAAGGGAAAACAAAATTTGGAAAAATGTAATATGTTATTATAAGCACAACAGTTTTCCAGTTCTTATTTTTCTAACAAGATCAGTGGTGATTTTTTTATACTTAACTTTATAAAAGGAAATGTGTCAACACTTGTAAGATTTGCATTACTCTAATAGTTTCCAAATGACCAATGAATAATGTCACAAAATCATGTATGGGTTAAGGGCCTTTGAAAGTAAAAAAGAGACGAGCAGATTTTAATGTAACAGAGTATGAAGAGTTCCTTGGCATTGTTTCTAGTTCCACATTGAAACCAAAATTTAAGGAACCATCAATTGTTGAGTTTTTATGTAGCTGCAAAGAATATCTAGTCACTTGAAAGGAATATTAAAATCTTCCTCCTTGGTTCTTCTAAAAATTAAAAATAAAACTACCACATGATTCAGCAATTCTATTTCTAGGTATTATTCAAAGACTATGAAAACAGTAATTCAAAAAGGTATATGTACTCTTATGTTCACTGCAGCATTTAGAATGGTCGAATTATGGAAACAACCTAGTTTTCCATGGACAAATGATTGGATAAAGACGTGTGTGTGTGTGTGTGTGTGTGTGTGTGTGTGTGTGTGTGTGAATACTACTCACCTATAGAAAAGATAAAAGTTTGTCACTTGGGACAAGAAAAATGGAACTTGAGGGGATTATGCTAAGTGCAATATATCAGAAGGGAAAAGAAAAATACCAGATGATCTCATTTATATGGGGAATATAAAGAAACAAAGCAAATGAACAGATAAAACAAAAATCCTTGTATTCAGACAACAGAATTGAGGTTACCAGAGGGGGTGAAAGTGGAGGACTGGGGGATGGGAGGATGGGAGTAAAAGGTAGAGAGTGGGTCCAGTAGACTTTGGTGGAGAATCATTAGTATTTTGGTGGTAGGTATGGCTTGGTATCACACATTTCAAGAAGTGTAAACCTGTACTCCAAAACATATACAGTGTTACAAAATAATGTCACCGCAATAAAAATAAATCAAATATTCCTCCTTTTCCTAGCTGCATTATTTGCACAATACTGGATTTTTCCAGGTACTCCAACCAGACTAATGTAACAAGTTGAATGTAGTACCAGTACAAGTATCCAACTCTCTTTTATGAAGGCAGATATTAAATTTTTCCAAAAATGTAAAATTATGGCTCTCTAAAAAATACATTATGTTCACATGCAAAGGCTTCAATGTGTTTAAATGAATTAATAAAGAAGCACTTAAAATATTTCTGTTTAATTTCAATATAGTCAATACTGACAACCCACATAAACAAAACTCTTTGGACTTGCAATAATTTTCATGAATTTAAAGGAGTCAGTCCTGAAACCAAAACATTTGAGATTTGCTGTTACTAATCATCACTGAGAGCACAATTTCTGCAAATGCTATTTAGAATAAGAACAAGAGAAATTAAAAAGGGAGCAAGATTAAAGTTTTATAATTCTTGAAAGGTTATCAGAATGTAACAGTTTGCTTTGATTTTGCTACCAATGTAGCAAAAGTAAATTTTATTTGCAGGGTCTCCCCTGGTGGCTCAGCGGTTGGGCACTGGGCTGCGAAGCTGCCCGCAGCCTCTGTAGCGCCAGTTCGATCCCCGGCCACCGGCAAGGGTTCCACATGGCATGACAGACCTGTCCTATCTCGCCCACTGCTCCCCTCAGCAGTGTATTTTATCAGTCTGCCTGTTCTGTTATCCCACTCTGTCTCTGGTGAATTCTCTCACCCTCCCACGCTTCTGACTGTACCCAGTGCTTGTATAAATAAATAAATAAATCTTTAAAAAAATTTTTTTTATTTGCAACATCACCAATTCATTTATCTGTTAATCCAGTTTATCAACTTTTTATAATACAAATTTTAGAAAGAATTTTAAATAGAGTTAATAAGCCCCATTTTACAATCTCCAGGCAGTTTCTATTCCTTCACCATTTCTAAGACATTTCAGGTGATATTTTTGACTAATTTATACTCACTAATACAGACTCCTCCTATGGGAATTCTGGCATATAGAAGACAATTGAGACTTGAGAAATCTGTCAATAAGAAGCTGTCCAAATACTCTTAATTAAAATGTAATCTCAGGAGAGCAAAATCTTTAACTCAATATGCCCAGATTTAAAATAGAGCCTAGGCGTATACTTAAAATCTCTGCATTTTATATTGTGTAAATTATTCCTCAAAAAAAAATTTTCCACAAAATAGAATTTTACAAAATTAATTTATTAAATTAGGAGACTGAATCTAGCCATCTTAGTCATCTGTAGGCAAATATGCATTCAACTCTCATGTATACCTGAGAAATGAATTAATTCTTCTTCTTGAAAATGAATTAATAGTGAGATTATAGTACAATAATATCCTAAGGTTACTAACTGAACAGTCATCCAAATTGTATAAAACTAAAAAAGTGAGCTATCAGGCTGATAAGGGCTGAAATCTAGAACTTGGGTTGATTTTAATAAAGAAGGGAGGGAGAGAAAAACAACCCTATGTTTTTAAAAAATATTTATTAAAAATAAGATTTCTAAAAATACAATACATAATACATTTCAGGAGAAGTAAAAATTCCACAATTTAAATTAAACACAATATGCAAAGAAAAATAGAAATATTACATGAATAAAATTAAATCACAAAATAAATTTCAAAAAAAATTGTTCTTAAGGTAGATGATGTGTTGTTTTTTTTTTTTCATTTTAAGAACCAGTGTAGATTTTTCATGTAAATAGGAATATTTCAGGAACATGGTTCTCACATGTCATTAACCTCCCTCTTCCCTGTTATCTCTCCACGAGTATATTCTTTATTATCATTCATCAGCACTAGAAGTTTTGTGACAATTTCTCTTTAAATGCTCTTAGGGGAACAGCCAAGGTAAAACAACAGACAAAGCACAGGAAAACAGCACTCAGATTTAAATATATGCACTAAATGCAAAAATGCCCAACAGATTTAGAAACAGGATCTTCATATGGATATTGGAACATACCATTATTAAAATAAAAGTTTTTCTTCTCAGGGAGATAATAGACACAATTTGAGGTTGTGACAAGATTTTAGGAGTGTAAAAATAACACAGATAGTCCCTATTCGTCAATCTTGGCAGTCAGAATTTAAAAGACTTAACTCCACACACAGAGTTCATACAGCTTGATCATCTGTGCTCAGTCTCACCAACAGCCTGTCCTGTCCCCCACCTGGGACTTTCAACTCCCTTGTCTGAACCTCACTCTGATTGTAGTGCAAATTCTTCCTATCATATCAGTTGCTTTATTCTACCTGTGCTAAAGTAGAAATTTCTTTTTATATTTATCCCTGGGGGACAGCAGATAGTGGTAAATTCTCTACCACCCAGTACCCTGAACAAATTACATTCAGCCACACTAAATTATATGATACATAAACAAGGCAAATAACTCAGAAATCAGTATGTAGCAACAAAATCTAGGAAATAAATCATTGGCAGATTAGAGACATAATGTTGCTTCATCCAATTTTTCAAACATATTTTGCATTTACCTCTAATGACATGTACATCTGTATTTCTATGTGTCATTCAAAGATACAGGAGTCATATTTCACATAAATTTCAGGCTTGAATTTTTTTTCCATTCAGAATACACTGCAAAACCATAAATAATACCTACATTCAAGGTGAGGTTGATTTCAGTTGACTGAAAATAATGCAAAACATTCCTAAATGCGACTGTCTGCTTTTCCAGTACATACAAACTGTTATCTTTTTGCCCGAATTTTTAACCATTTCAGTGACAGTTCAAGGACACTAAATGAATGTTTTGAAAATTTGTGGGAAAAAAAAAATGGGATCCAGGATAGAATATATATCACAATTATATTGGGACTACTACAGTACTTCAAAAGGGCATTTTCTCCCATAATTTTTGTAAAATGAATCATTAAGCAGAATTAAGTTTCTTTTAAATAATCCTACCCTTCTTTGTTATGTAAAGCGAGTAACAACATCCAGACTTCTAATTTTTTTTATAAAGTTCAATTTTCTATTAACATCATTTACTCTTGGGGAAGTTTATATATGCAAGTGGGTTTTAAAGCATTCTTTAAACTTTATTTGAAAATAGATAAATGGCAATACTCTTTCATGCCATTAAAGATTACACACACTCACATACACACACACACAGATGCAGTATTCTTCAATTGTAATCAGAATAGACCCATAACTTTTAATTTTAGCATTTTGTTTCAGCATTCATTAAAGGGGTCCAATAAACTATATAATTCATTTATAGAAATAAAAGTATAGTTATTATTTCTTATGTATTCCTGCAAAAAAAATTTTGTGAAAAGTGCTTCAATTACTTTTTGTAACTTCTACCTATTAAACTACCTTTTAAATAGCCAATCTATACTAAAATACAAAAGGAAACCCAAACTAAGCTGCCTTACTAAAAAAGCGTACTCAAGTGAGATTTAAAACCAACCAAACTGAGGCAGCAGTGCGCAAAAACTAAGATCTGTTAATATTTCTTTGTAACATTAAATTCTATTTTACAAACACAAGGATGTAAAAACAAAACTCTGAGTCAACCAAAAAGAAAATTAACTCTTTGGTACAGGAATTAAAAATGTCACTCAATGTTAAAGTGAGTAGCACCAGGATGCTGTAGTTGTTGAGGTTGTAAAACACTAACTTCAGGCACCAGTAGGTTACAATGTCACCCAGTGCATACTGGCAAGAACACAGAGCTTAGCAATATGCAGACAAGCTTTCCCTTTAGTTAACAGTCAGTGCAACTAAACCCTGTACTTAGTCAAACAGGCAAGTGAATCTACAAAAAGAAAACACATTTTTTGTTGATGCAGCTTTGTCCACATTTTTGTTTATATATAAAGCTATCAATACCAAAAAAGATCAGAATGTTGTGTTGAGCTGTGAAAAGCACATTACATGTTGCAGGTATTCACAATACCAAAAGATATGAAGACCTTCAAGGTATCAAGAATTCCAAAATTGCCCAAACTTTAAGGTAAAAATTATCTTTTATATACAAAATCATTTTTCCTCTAGTGATAAACTTCATTGTAATACTTGAGACCTATAAATAAGGTCTCAGTTTTCTCAATCAAACTTGGGCAACCTATTCATTCCTCCTTGACATTAAATAGCTGCACCTTCCACATTATTCTTAATACTTCATATTAGCATACATGACACTTATAATATTTAAAAGATAGAAAATCATCTCAAAAGTATCTGGCCAGCTGAAGAGACCCACATTATAAATTCCTTGAATAAAATAATTACATGTACTAACAACTCTTACATTAAAATGGTGTCAATACAGATAAAGGCTGAAATGACTGCAGCAGGGAGGTTTTCCAATGTCATAGAAAGTCTATGCAGTCAGCCCTGTTATTGAGATGTTGATTATCCATATTCTAGCTAACCTTCTCTCAATTTTAATAAGGGTCTCCTATTTTCTTTGTCCAATATTTTGACTACTCACTACTCTTTTGTACTTGTCCTCTACAGTGGATAAGAAGAAAAGGACATAAGAACATTAAAGATATAATAATGGAAAATAATGGCAATACCAATGATAAAATTTTTAAATAAGATACTTATATCTGTTTCAAATTAGCACTAGCAGGCAGTATTGCAATATCCAAAGAACAAATATGCAGCAAATTTGTTGTGAAAAATTGAACAATTATAACAAAAGGATACATACATCAGCGAAAGCTCTTTCCTGAAGTTTAAAACCATCATCTAAAGACAGCAGAAATGCTAAATATCAGTTTAAAGAATTAACAACACTGGATCAGAAGACTTCAAGCAAGTTGGTTCTATTACTTTCTCAAATTCTACAATGGAATAGTCTAGAATTCCCCTGAAAATGGCTAAAAACAGAATATAATGCGAATTATGATTAATAAGAAAATTACAAGAATGATTTCTAGTATTGAAAATAATAAATGTGCACATTAAATAATATACTCATTCATTAGTTAATTATATGGTTAATAATACTAGCAAGCAGAACATACTAAATGACTTACTAACCACACTTGCCAATACTTACATTTTTGAAAGCAACAGTAACTGGATTAGAAGAAACAAAACCTAATACTTGTACCTATTACTAAACTACTTAATGTTTGTAAGTGTAAAGTTTAGCAAATAAATTTGAGATATAGCTACATATATTAGAGTTCATGTAAAAAACTTGCTTAATGCGCCTCCCTGGTGGCGCAAGGGATTAAATTTCAGCATTAACAAGCTATGGAAGATATAGCAGCCACTGCAGCACAAGTTCCATCCTTGGCCAGACTGCTAACCCACATGGTGCAGAAGACCTCCCCTGTCTCGCTTGCTGCTCCCCTCAGCAGTGTAACTGCCTATTCTGCTCCCTGCTGTCTCTGGTGAGTCATCTTACTCCCCACACCTCTGGCCTATACCCCAGCTCTTGTATGTATAAATAAATACATCTTTAAAAAAAAAAAACAACTTGCTTAATGGAAGCAGCTATAAACTAATGAACTTGTGTTGGGTAAACTTTTAGAGAAAAGTCCAGGGAGAAACAAGCAGCTCTTTTGATGAATATTAATGTCATTGTAAACCAGGGCTGGACAGACTATGATTTTATAGCAACACATGTGAGAACACTTGTAGTACCCTGTGATCCAACACATGTAAAACTGTGTGGTCATAATCTAAATAATTTGATGCTTCCTGGATAGAAGTGTTGTCCTAACTTAAGTGTTTATGATTAGCATTCAGAATTAATATGCCCCTCTGGGTGAAATATGTTACTTCTATGCACTTCAACTAATTACTAGAATAGAAGTCACTTGAAAAAGTCTAATAAAAAATAGCTGTAATCCTTAATCCTTAGAGAAAAATACCACTAAGCATTAGCAGAAATTCACTCATTAATTGGGACAATTCTAACTCAGTTGTTAAACTATACTTTATGTATGCTTACTGTCTCTACTTCTATTACTATTAAAAGCAAACTATGCCTTCTTCTGTAAGAGGTTAATTAACTGTAATTTTAAATATAGCTATCTCATATTAAACATAAATATTTTTAATACAACTCCAGCAAAATAGTCATTTTCTTATGCTGGAAGATCATTGATTATTAAAGTGTAAGTCTTGGTTACAAAGTACAATTGAATGTTCCCTGTTTGGAGGATTCTGAACTCAGTCAACTTTTACCTACAATTTTATGTCATAAACATTTTTCTTTGCAGAAAAGAACAACAAACACAACTATTCAGGACATGTAACATAATTTTAGGTAAAAATCTTTCATGTCCAAAAGTCTAATAAACGACTTTTCTGATGTAAAACATCCTTTAGCATACATTTTTCTTAAAATGTAACGGAAGATGAAGAAATAGGTCATCTAATAAATAGATCAGATCAGCAATCTCACTACTCATAATTATTTCAAATGCTCAACAACATTGGTTATTTTCATGATTCTCCAGAATATATACATAATTGGCTACTACAACTGTAGCTGTAACTCTAACTCTGACTAGGGAAGTTTAAAAAAAATGAGGAAAGGAAGTATAGAAAGAATTATTTACTTCTTATTTCTTAACATTTTAATGCAATAGTAGGATAAAAATCATTCCAAACTGAGATTAAGAAAACTAAATGTATTTTTTAGATATGCAATAAAACATATTAGATACTTGTTTGCCACTGTAACTACAATAAGTTTCTGTGTTTCATAATAAATGTGTAATTTTAATGTAACATCTTAAATGTGTAAAATTTTAATGTAACATCTTTTCTAATTTTAAGAACCTAATTTGTCAAAATAAGGCTTAACATAAAATTCATGAAATGGTTTACATTTGTTTATCCTTATCTAATACAAATTTGATAGTAAAAATATAAGAAAATACATAAATGAAGAAAAGCAGTCATATTTTCATGAACTAGACACTGACAATATACACAAGACACATTCATTTCATAAAATTTTACATTTTTGTACATATACTCCCCCTAAGTTTGTACCTCTGATATGAAGAATTTGACTATACAATTTACTTATGAGGCAGTAACTCTCTAGAGCCAGTATAATTACACCAATTAGCCAAAAGAGGGCGCAGAGAGAACACTGGAGTTTACATACTCCCTAGGAAACTCAAGTTATCTAAGAATTACAAAACTGAGTTAGGTGTGCTAACTTGGGAATACCGAAAGTTACAGGATTAAGTATAGATAGCGATACGTTAATATAGGTTCTTATATAAGCATATTGATATATAGCATTTCTGCCATTCGAACAAAACACACACATTCCTTGCCTTGTGTTTGTATTCAAGGAACTTAGAGAAACTGTAAATACACAGGGATGAGGACCAAGGAAGGTAAAAGAGAAGGAGGGAACAGGATGGGCGCTATAAGTGGGATAGCTAAGAAAAAATAAAACAAAATCCTCATAATTGGGAAAGTGACCACCACTGCTTCTCATTATTAAAGCAAATGTTGGTACTGAATACCTCTAGTACCGTTCAAAGTAGCTGTTATTATATGAAATATAAATGTTTTATAAAGCACTTTAAGGAGTCTTCACTAAACTTTGTGATTTTCTCAAGGCCCTCATTTGAAATGAATATATTCAACATGAGGCATTCAACTGATCTATCTACAATATCTATACATTATTTCCTTATAATAGATAGTTCTAATACCAGGTCAATTTGGTCAATAAATTAGCTAGCACAAACTGAACCTATTTGCCTGACACAAACTACCAATTCTGTGATTCATTAAGCTCTATAAATATATTTCATATTAAATTTACTATGTATCTTATCAGCACCAATAAGTATTTTCATTTGCCACTCTAAGTTTTTAAATAAAGCATTCTAATCAAACACGAAAAACATGGTACTTATATCTGAGAACAGCTTAGTCTATTATTTTAGAAGATATTTACAATTTCTGAAAGAACATAATTAATTGACTGACAATTGTAACCTTCTGTTCTCGTGATTTCCCAGGTATGACTTCTTATTATCAAAACTAAAAGGAAAATATTGACATGCACCAAGAACAGAAAACCCCTTCAATCTTCTCTTCAAGGGAAAGACTGACACACATATATATATATATATATATATATATATATACACACACACATATACACACACACACATATATATATATTTTAAAGATACATGGATTTTGCAGTATTCTAATGGAAAAAAATTTTAAAGCTGAATTTTTTTCAAAGCATGCTACATGTCTTTTCACACAAATTTCTATGCTTTTCAAGAGACCATCACTATTTGCAATTTAATTTGTATATGGCTAGTGATATAGATCATTAAATTTTCTTATTTCGAAGTCATTTCCTAACACTAGCTACTAATAAAAGGTCTTTTAATCTAAATCATCGTTGGCCAATTTCAATTTAATTTCAATTTGGAGGACTGATTATGGATAGACAAAAGTTACATTTATTAGTAACTTCCTATAAATAAAATTTCAATGTCAATTGGCCAATATCTATTAAATATAAACCTTTATTGTACAGTTTTAGATCTATTAGTAGGTAAATAAAATTATATGTATTTTCAAAAGCACAATATTCCTCTTTACACTGTACATTATATATTACCTAGTTATACTAGCATCTTAAAAACATATGCATTCTAATATAACTGCACTAGAAAAAGTATCTGTGAAATTATTGCAAATTCTCTACCCTTTTCCCTCATCAAAACCTTAGGGTAAAATAGGACTACATGCCCACTGCTCACAAATTTCTCCTTGGAGCAAATATTTTAACCACCACCACTTAATACAACGGTATAGGGAGGAAAATGGAGGGCTAATGTGAACCAAAAATTTAAGCTTTCTCTAAATAAGGTAGGTAGTTGGTGTTTTATTTTAGTGGTGTTTTTACTTTCTTTTGATGGAGAAAAAGCTAGAAAGGCTACTTCTAAGAAAACACTGCCCCTTTTATTTTGTTTTATTGTCATTCAATCCTAAACTGCATTTTAAAAAATCCTGCAGCACATATAAAAGGAAGTATATATTTTATATTGTACTTGAAAAAGAAAATTTACATATAAGATGCATCAACCTTTGTAAAACCTGAACAATTAATTTCAGATTTGGTTAGTACTGCTTAGAGTGAAAATTTAAATAAATATCTAAAATGTCCAATAAATTAAAATATGTAATATTGTCAGTACTAAAAGAAATCATGTAAATTATTTTAAACCAATCATTGCCTTTTGATATTAATAACAAAAGCATTTAAAGAAATCCCTGTGGATACCAAATTTGAAAGTAAACATGCTTTAAAACTTAAATATAGATCTTGTATTAGTCCCACAACAGGATCAAGATCACTATTAAAATAAAGCCTGGGGCACATTATGATGCCTAAGATTGGTGGGTGGATTTTAATTGACTTGAAGACTGTCATAGTTCTATTATCAGAAAACCTGTAACGCATTTCCAGCATGGAGGACCCATCTGTGCCCACCATCCATCTGTTTAGACGTGATTGGCAAAGTGGTAGGGAACTCGCAGTGGTTGCCTCTGCCTGAAAGGAATAAACCACAGGATCTTCCAACGAGTGCCAAAAACTTCTGAGAAGGTCTGCTGCCATGGCTTTCGGGGCCTCGATCTACAGAAGACAGCATTATTAGTGAAAGACAGCACTCCCATGGTGCACTTCAGTCAGCTAAAACAATACAGGTTGGCTGGGGATCCATTACTGGACTCTGATGAATTGTGTCCCAGCATCACAAATACAGCTTTTCTTTCATTATGGCATGCAGCTGAGTTTTAACTCTGGATAGCAGATATTGTATCTGTGTCGTCAATCAACCGAGAGGAACTTTTGAAGCAGAGGAGAATCTCAGGATTAACAGAATGTGTGTCAACAACACAGTAGCAAATCTCTTTTGATGTACTTTCAGGACAAATAATTCAATGTACTTTAGTTAGACAAGGAACAAGAATTATCAGTATTTATTTTGCTCAAAAACTATCATGGCTAGAAGATTCCTGCTATAAGACTGATTTACACTTGTCTAGCTCAGGCCCTAGACAAGACACCAGGAAAATTATGTTTCCATTATGTTGCACACATCTTTCAAATGTGACCAGCTGTTTCCATTTTTAATAATAACACCATAGACTTCATTTATACTTACATTTCTTCACAACAGTTTGACATCTTTTCAATAGATGTTGTATCCTATTAAAAATTAAAAAAATATACTTTGTAACTAAGTTATCAAGACTTTGTATTTCATGTTTTTATTCAGTTTCTTCTAAAGATACAGAGTTTATGTATGAGTACTAAGAATTTTAAATTATCTATATACATTGCCAAAATTCCCCTGAAAAAACAGAATCAGTGTTACAGCATAACAAAATTTTTTTTCAATTACAAACTTCACAAAAATTATAGAAACTCACCTCATTGAAATACAACCTTTTATTATACTCCTTTCCTTGATAATCCTTTTAAAAGTCTAGTATCTATTTTTAATTCAACTGTCAGTGAATGTACATTAAAAAATAAATACCCAATGACAAATGAAAGATACTAA
The DNA here is from genome assembly GCF_964194135.1 of Talpa europaea. Classification (NCBI taxonomy): domain Eukaryota; kingdom Metazoa; phylum Chordata; class Mammalia; order Eulipotyphla; family Talpidae; genus Talpa; species Talpa europaea. The sequence goes on along the minus strand of NC_140074.1, from coordinate 25,611,793 downwards.
AGAACAGAAAACTGCCAACAGCGTAAGAGGGTTACTGGCTCTGGATTTCTGTAAGCAAACGCAAATTCAACAAGGCATTCACCACACTACAATATCTATTACTTTAAACAGAGAAGTTAACAGATTAGTGTATCTTGATAAAAACTATTTCCTTTTGTTCGATAGAAAAGTCAGTCTCTTCATAATAATGCAATTTCTTATTATGTGTTTTCTGAGGCTCAAAACACAAATATATAAGAAAAACAATTCAACAAACAGAAAAAAAAGATTGTAAACATACTGGCTTCATTAGCATTAACAGAAGATCTATGAATAGACTGAAAAATTATGGTAACATTGCAAGATCAGACCACTTAATTTTTATTACATGGAAATATACTAGATTATAACTTTGAGGACTTCATCTAAGAAAAGTTTTTTCAAGTACTTCTGACATCTTTCTAGAATGTGTTTCAAGAAATAAGTAGACTACTACCTACTAAATCATTGTAAATGTTTGGTTACTCTATCAAAGGATGTGATGTTTACCATGAGTTTATGAACAGGATTTAAGAGGCTAGCTAAAAAATGCTATTTTTCCCCACTAGAAATGAAAATGCTTATCTCTTTGATATCCAGAATACTACTGAAAAAGTATAATTTGTATTTGAACAGCCAAACATGTCACAACATTATTGCACTGGCACTTATTAAATGCACTAGAGCAACACAAGTTATGACACAAACACATTCACAATTGAAACAGCAAACTAGAAGAAGAAAGGATACTGAGTACCAAAAGTTATTCTCAAGTGCTAAATTACATATAATACATGTTTTTTGATTTTACAAAGCAGAGAGAAGTATGAAATATTTTATCAAAAAAGATAAACTCATGCCATTCGCAGAATGAGGATGGAGCTAGAAGGAATTCTGATCAGTGAAATAAGCCAGAAGGAAAAAAGAAAAATATCGGATTGTTTCACTAATAGCAGGAATATAGGGGAACCAAATAAGACATCAGTGTAAAAAAATAGTAACAGTACAAAACACAACAAAGCAAAAAAGGGACTATTATAAATCAGAGACATACTGCAAGGTGGGGGGAGGGAGAGGGGTCAGAGGGAAGGGGGAGGAGTACAGGAGACTGAGGTGATGGTGCACAGGTGCACTGGTGAAGGAAACTTTATGGGGACTATACCTGGGGGTGGTGGGGGAAGCAAATACTCTTTAAAAATGAACAATGATGTAAAAAATAAAAAAAAAAATTAAAAATGAAAAAAACACACTAAAAATAATTAAAATATTTCTGGACATGTAATTCCTTTAAGATTTAGTATTTCCTGTAGGGACCAGTAGAAAACAGCCAGTAAGATATATATCTTCATTAAGTATAGCTTATAAAATCTTAGTTATGTGTAAATCACAGCTATCCAGTAAAATCCATTCTTCAAGGACTGATAAGAAACAAGCTTTGATTGTATAGGATCTACCATTAGGTTATCTTACTTCCACAGAAGTATTTATGTCTGAATATGATCTAATGTTAAAAAATCTAAGATTTTCATTAGTCTATACAAGTAAAAGAGACATGAGAATGCTTTCCTATTTAAAAAAAAAGGTAAGTTTCCTTTCTTTAAAAACAAAAAAGAATAAACTAGAAACAGAAGACTTACAGAAACACAGGCCTTACCTACTTTATCAACCATGCTTTTCTTCTCATGATGGTTGGCTGATCTTACCCTAAGAAATGGTCTTTCAAGTTCTAAGGAAATATGCTTGGCTACAAATGAAAGCTGTATCCTAACTAATGAGATTATGCCTGAATGAGGGGAAAAAAAAAAAAAAAACATTCCTAGCAGAAAAGGTAAAAAAGGTATGCATTGCCTAATAGGAAAAATGAGAGATGGGGGACAAGTAAGAATTTATCACCAAACTTTTCCTTGGTTAACAAATCAGAGAATCCAGTCCTCTTGGAACACGACAATTTTATGATACAATCCATCCAATATCTCGTCCTGCTTGGAGTTCATTCTTACTATGCAACACTGCCATATATGTTCTTATATGGCAGAAGAGAGTGTGCTGAGGAGTCCTTTGGCATATCTGAAGATGGCATATAAGGGAATAAACAATCTATCTGATTATAAGACTACTGCTTTGGAGTCTGGAAGTAAGAAAATTGCCTTTGGATCTGATTAACACTGGAAATATTTTTAATTTATTTTTCTTTGGGAAATCTTTTTTAAATGGAGTTTATAGACTGACAGTCTGAAGACATGATGAAAGTAAGAACATTCTATCAAAAAGACTCCTTGAAGTGAGTTCAATCTAACCTCAATGATCACTTTATTATAGGTCTTGGCAATGCTTTCAACTGTTGCACATACCTAATTCATTGACTGCTGATTTAATCTGAGCTTAGAAACATTCTCAGGAAAGTTTTCCACAACTAGAGATTATATACCTGTTTTATCTCTTATTAATTTCTACTACTTCTGAAATGGACTTCTGTGACTTTCTAGGACCTCTAATCAACACAGGGACTGAACTCTAATCAACTGAACTTTAATCAACACAGCTCACTGAACTTTGCATCATAGCACTAACAAGCATAAAGTGTGTTCTCAATACATACACTGCAGCATTAAATTAATTGAACATGGAGAGAAACAACAGATTCCTTATTTTAAATTTCTTTCTCTCTTTTTGAAATCTAGAGAGAAAATTTCCTGCCAGTCTAATGAAGACATGATCCATTATTATCCCTCATTTGAAAGAGTTAAATATCCATCTCTAACTCAGCACCAGATAAGTCATTCATTAGAGATCTGAAATTCACATAAACGTTTAATCAATCATGGAACTAAAGTGAGAGGGCAGATCTTATCATTATAGACACTAAATATGTATTTCCAAAATAATTCCCATTCTTTTCTTCTTCAAGCCACTTTCTGACTGTCAAAAACCTAAAACTCTGCATCTCATTCTTCAAGTCATAATTACCTCATAGGTTTTTGTACAGATTAATTAATATATGTTAAATCCCTTAATAACCCCTCAATAACTGACATTCCTAGTTTTTACTAGTTGGTTACTAAACACTTTCTGACAGAGTTTAGAGATATAACCTCTCACTACACCAGAATTTAACTTTTAAAAATGGTTACACAAACAAATGGCTTTTATAATGGAAGACAGAATGACAGAGACCATGGGAGGATATACAGATAAAACCCAGTGTGTACAAGTTTATAATCTTTTTCTTAAAAAGTTCTAAAGTTGGCATAAACCACACTCACTTATCTCAAAATTTTTACTGAGTACCTATTAATCAAGGAGTTTGTTACCTAGAGAAATTAGTCAAGTAAATATACAAAAAAGTAACTCTGCAAGAAAACACAGAGGCCATCAGAGAGGACGATTAATACAATGACATACTGTATTAATAAGACTTTAATCTGAGCTTAGAAACATAAAATAGCTTAAAAATTACTTGCAGTTAATACTCAAATTCAAATACTCTTAGTTTAAAACAAAAGTATACTTTCAGTAAGATTTTTGGCTGTGAGTAGATGTAAGATGGTAGTAACTAAATATTGGTAAAAAGGGACAGAGAAACAAATGAATCGTTGAGGGAAAAGGCTCTACAAGTTAACTAAAACATAAGATTTTACTGTTTTCTCCTATCCTATAATGTTCGAAAGTCATATTAAATATTTATGTGGATTTAGAACATGAGATAATAAAATGATTGTCTAGGGAAAGCTGCAAGTAAAAGGAAAACTCAAATGTTTAGCTTCCTTACCATTAAAAAAAGCATCTGTTTAATCACTTAAGCAATTAACAATGCTTTAAAATTAAAATGCACTATTCCTACTGAAAAAATATATATAAATAGATTGAAAACATTTTTTAATTACTTTTAATCTTATGAGAAATATTTCCAAGGAGTATATTACACTAAGCAAACAGAGATGACATAATACAAATACATTTTCGCATAGGGGTAAGTTTATGATAAAGATCACTCCAATTCTACACATAATCATTTTGAAGATAGCAGGAATTTTTTAAAAGATTTTTATATTATCATACAATGTAACTTAGTATGTATTTAAACTAAATTCCTTGGTAAAGAGGAGTCTAGTTTCTATGAAACTTTCTATTATTTCCAAAATTCAAAGATTACTATTATAGCCAATATTAATATGATATTAAAAACACCTAAAAGCAACATTTTAAATTGTAATGAATATTCTAGGTTTTAAAAAACTGAGAAGATATTTCATATGTAGTATACTACATTTCTAATACTACATTAGAAATGCATTTTGTTTTAATTAAACAAAAATATAATTTAAAAAACCCAGAATGCTGTAGAGATTCCTTTATGAAAAGTGAACTGGTTTCAGCATAATTAGCATTGATTTCCATATTTGCAATGCTGATTTGGAGTTGAGTAAACCAATATAATCTGTACCGAGATTGTGCTAAATGCTGCTAATTCACAGCAGTCAGTGGGATACTTGGCAAAATTTAATTGCTAAGTATTAACCTCAGGACTACATTTCTAGGTATATTTTAAAAGTAAAGTGAAAGTCCACTAATTATCTAGATATAGAGAGCACTATTTAATAAATAAACTCATTTAAAATAATTTACCATTTTGAACATAAGATACTTCTTGTTGCATAAGATAGCCAAGTTAAAATTAAGGCATCCCTGCATTTGTGATTCCGTATTTATTGAGGTAACCATGAGTCAGTACTTAAGGAGAGAAATCAAAGTTAGTACCTGTAAGGCCAAATGCAAAAATCTTTCACTGAGCATTTAAAGACTTTTACTAAACTGCAAGGAAATACATCTTCCCCACCCTAGCGTCAACCTCAACACAACTGAGAAAAGCACGAAGCTTCAGAGACACCATCAAAAGCTTAAGTTATTACATAAACTCCATGGAGCCCAGAAAACAAAAATGCTTGCATACAAAATTTAGATAAACTGTCAGAGCAGTGTCACGGTATACAATAGCTCACTGTCAGAACCTCACCAGAAGGCGCTGTACCAGCTGTTACAGGACTTCTTGATTAACTCTCTCCAAGCCCAATGACTAAAAACATGACTAATGTAATCACACAGCACTATTAGTATTGGTACTCATCAGAATGGACATTATTCTTGGCTGTGTGTGAAATACTGCTCAATAAGAAATTCTGATAACATCAATTACATTAATAATAACATCACTAGTCATTTCATTCAGAAACGGGGGGTGGGGGGGAGACAGCTAAACAGTCTAAGTAAGAAATAATTAGAAGAATCTGTTCCCTAATTAAAGAATGCTTCAAAGCAGATTGTTTTGAAAACACTTTAACTTCAATATTAATTTCAGTGAAAATGTGAAAACATTATTTTAATGCTATTTAAAACTAAATCTAAATATAATCAAAGATACTACTTTAAAAATGGGTCTAAGATTAGTCAACTCCACAGAAACATCTGGTTGTGTTGAGATCTTTTAACCTTTGAAATGGGATTAGAAATCCACTATTTTTAAGCTCAGTAATTTCTAATTATTTTATCTGGGTCAGATAATCTGCTCTTACTAGGTCTAAAATGACATTAGATTATCATTACCATGATTATCCTATTACCTTCTACTGTCAATAGAAGTGAAAACAAATAATAGAAATTACTGAAAATTGATATGTTGCTTCCTTAAAACCTCAATCTAAACCTAAAAAATAGGACAGCATTTGTTTTAATTGTTCTCTAATAGGCCTAAATTCAAACTATATAAATACATAATTTTACAATGATAATAACACTCCTCCAATATTTTTTCAAAATGATTCTTGGTCTTTAGGCTATAGAGGAAAGGGAAGGAGGGACATTTCAGAGGAAGGATTAAATTTACTTTGATTCCTTCTTCCCCATTTACTTTCTGATGCTATCTGCCTTCTTTTACACTGTAAGGACAAATGATTCAGAGGACAAAAGTGTGTCCAAGTGTGAATTTCCTGTAGGTAATCTAAGTTTTTTCACAAAATGAAACAGCAAGCATATTATACAAAGAAGTAAGCAAAATCTGTATTCTTAACTTTGAAATATCAAGCCATTATATTTAAATGCTAATAATTAGTTTTAAAGTCCATGACATTTTAAATCAACTTTAAATAATTAAGCCTTAACCTTTAAACTATGCATTCTGGATACCTTTGAAAAAAAATTTTTTAATCCAAATAGTATTGCTTGAAGTTCACTACTAAATCCCACATAAATGGAGTAAAAATTAACTGTAACTTTTCACCAAAAATGCTTTGATTCAAGGGCATTAGAGTAAATATAGGGTAGACAAACAAAAATAATATATTCTCTTTATTTCTTTTAATACCTGCATTCTTTTTTGAACGCTTCTGCAGATACATAATCCCTACAGATATCAGCTCTGTCTAGTACAGTGTTCTGAGAAAGTACTATATGTACCAGTATATATAAAGAGTACAAAGTGGTTTCTACTCCACTTCAAATATATCACATGAGAACCAATTCCGCTATTTTAATACAATGAAATGTTATTACAGCAAACATTACAGCACAAAAGAAAATCATGCAATTTGAAAACATTATCTTGTTGGTATATGGAACAGAGTTAGAATGGCATTTGATGCACATTCTTTAAAAACCAACAAATATGATAAATAAATTACTTATGATGTCCAACTCAGAAGTGAATGCTATAATTTTAGAGTAGGGATTCTTAAGATATCTTGAAGTCTGCAGCCAGACCTCCTTCTCTGAAGTTAGGAAGGCTGTCAGATGAGAAGGAAATAATTACCCTTAGTTAGAAACCCAACAGTTCTCCTAAGTAATTTGTACTCTTAGCAGGATGTTGCCAAATATTCATACTTGTAATCATTAATAGCAAGAAATTGGGGAAATCTGAGAAATCATGTTCTAAGTGGTAGAAATATATACCAATGATTTTGGTAAATTTGAAAGTAGAAATTACAAAAACTGCAAGCATAATCTGGCAATTTTGACATGATTTATGAATAGACAATAAGGTTAAAAAAAGACATTAGGAGAAGACCTTGGCATTGTTACAAATAATATCATTATGTTATTTAACATCATCAGAGAAATCATGAGATATTAGAAAATATGTCTAAAATGAATAAAAATATATTTAAGTAGACATTACACAAAAATCTAATAAACACACACAGAAGTATTCAGTATCATTAGTCATCAGGGAAATGCAGATTAAAACAGTGAAATAGTATTTAAAGCCAACAAAATAGCTACTATTAAAAAGACTGACAGCAACAGATGTTGACGAGGCTATGGAGCAACTAGAATTCTCATACATTGTTGATATATGTTCAAAATGGTAAAATCACTTGGGGGAAAGGTCTGCTAGTTTCTTATAAAATAAAATGCAAAGCTATCTCAAGTGGCGCAGGAATTCTTCCCTGAGGTATTTATACAAGAAAATGAGTACCTGTTTGAATAAGATTGTTCATAGGAGCTTTATTCATATTTGCCAAAATCTGGAACCAGTCTGGCTGCCCACCAATAGAACAGATAAACAAACTGTGGAATAGCCTTACGCTGGAATACTACTCAGCAATAAAATGGAACTATGAATACATACAGTAACATGGATGATTCAAAAAATATATTGTGTGAAAGAAGACTTACATAAATGGGTTCATATGAAGTTCTACAATTACTACTATAGAGGGAAAAAATCAGATGAATGGTTGCTTCTGCTGAAGATGCAGATTTACTGCTGAGAAGCATGAAGGAACCTTCTGAGGTGATGGTAACATGATATACACAAAAGGGACTTGGGTTGCCCATGTGTGCATTTGTCAGAGTTTATTTTATAATACAAGTTAAAGTGTACATCTCATTATATGTAAATTTTTTCTCAAAGGAAAAAAAATGTAAACAAGCTTTGGGCTCCAGTTAATGATTTGCGTAATGAACTATTTGATGACTGCCACTTACTTTGATATATATGAAAACATATAATGAACTGGTAGATGGATAGCTTGAAATGAGATAATCCAAATAGTCAAACATGTTAATTCTGGATGGGTATTCACTGTGAAATTCTTTAAAATTTTCTGAGCTTAAAATTTTTTTATAAAATTTGGGGGGAGGGAGTTTATACAAGTTCCTTGTAAAATATTCAAAGGTTATCAGTAAATATGTTTTCCTTCCATTCCTTATTTTTTTTCTTTCAATTCTTCTCTTTTGATGCCAGTACCATTACTACTTTCTAATATATCTTTCTAAAGATACCCTTCAAAGACTAGGTGAAAGACTAGATAGATGGATATAAAGCAACAGCTATTTCCTGCTGTTTCTTATTAGAAAGCTAATTTTTCATTAACATTCCTTATTAATAAAAGATCTTTAATAGAAAGTAGAAAAAGAATATCAACAAATATATAAAAAAAATGAACAAATGACTAAAATTAATAGTTAACTTATGGTAGAAATACTTTTTTTTGGGTAACAGCTTTACTAATATATAAGTCAAATACCTTACAACTCACATAATTAAGTATAGAATTCAATGATTTTTTTAGCATGTTCAGAGTCTTGCAACTACCACCACAATCAATTTTAGAACATTCATAACTCCATTGAAAAATCCCTACATTCGTTAGCTATTACGTCCAGTATCCCCAGCTTTCCAAGCCTAAGCATCTTACCAAGCCTCTATCTCTAAAAACTTACCTACTCTAGACATTTTATATAAATGAGAACACACAAAAATACAAGCAATCTTTAGTGACTGGCTTCTTAGAACACCTAGCCTATTTTCCAGGTTTACCAGCATTTGTACTTCACTTCACTTGATGGTCAAATTATTATTCTAACACATGACTAAACTACATTTTATGTATCATTCATCAACTGATGAACATTTGGGTTACTATCAGTTTGGGACTATTATGAATTATCCTTCTATAAAAATGTACAAATTTGTTTCTTTTGGGTATATGCCTAGGAGATAAACTACATTAGATGCCAATTATTCCATGTTTAACATTTTTTTTAAGTATATTCTTTTTTTAAAAAGATTTATTTATCTATGCATAAAAGAGCTGGGGTACAGGCCAGAGATGTGGGGGGTGAGAGGATTCACCAGAGACAGAGTGGGGAACAGAACAGGCAGACTTACTGAAATACACTGCTGAGGGGAGCATCGGGCGAGACAGGAGAGGTCTGCTGAGCCATGTGGGCTGCTCCCTGGCTGGCCGGGGATGGAACTCGTGCTGCAGAGGATGCGGATTGCCTCATAGTGCGGTGCTTAACCTCTTGCATCACCAGGGAGGCCCCTCCATGTTTAGCGTTTTAAAGAACTGCCGGACTGTTTTCTAAAGCAGTTGCACTGTTTTTATATTGCCACTCACAGCTTATGATGGTTCTGATTTATTATTTGCTATTGTTCATCTTTTTTATTGTAGTCATTCCAGTGAGTATGAAGTGGTACTACTTACTATGATTTTGATTTGCATTTCCTTGATGACTAATGGTACTGAGAATCTTTTCATATACTTATTGCCCACTTGAATATCTTCTCTGAAGAAATGTCAATTAACATATCCTTTTCTCATGTTTTAAACTAAGTTGCCTTTTTGAAGTCTTATCAAGTTTTTTAAATATAATGTAGATGCAAGTTTTTCCTCCGATAAATGATTTGTGCATATTTCCTTCCAATCTGTGAGTTGTCTTTTCACTTTCTTGACAGTGTCCTTTTCCTTTGATGCACAAAAGTTTATATTGAATAGTTTTGATGAAGTCCAATTTATCTTCTTCTTTGGTTGTTTGTGCTTCTGGAATCATATCTAAGATACACTGCTTAATCCAAGATATACGCCTTTGTTTTCTTCTAAGAGTCTTATAGTTTTGTATTGTTTATACAAAGAAGTGCAGGGGGTAAGAGGATTCACCAGAGACAGAGTGGGGAGCAGAACAGGAGGATTTATTGAAATACTGAGCACTGGAAGAGACAGGAGAGGTCTACTGTGCCATACGTGGGTTAGCACCCTCACCAGGGATTAAATTCAGGCCTCAGTGGTGATACCACTGAGACTTAACCCCTAGGCCACCAGGGAGGCCCAGAGTTTTATAGTTTTAAATCTTACGTTTAGTACTATGAACCATTCTGAGTTAATCTGTGTATATGGTATGAGGTAAGGATACAATTTCATTTTTTTTTTTACATGTGAGTAGCTAATGGTCTAGTACTATTTGTTGAAAAGGCTCTTCTTCCCCCTATTTAATAGTCTTGGCATTCTTGTTGAAAAATAATTAACCAAAAATACAAGTATATATTTCTGGGCTCTTGATTCTATTTCATAATTCTATATGTCTACCCTTACGCTACAATTTCTTGATTGCTGTCACTTTATACTCTATTTTGAAGCATTTTCTTACTATATATTTTTCACTAAATATATTCTGAAAAACTGCTTCATGTGATAAATAATCTATACAAAATAAATTTGCAGAGATTGGTCAAAAGAACTGTGTACTTTAAATTTTGATATAGATAGTGGTATTGGCCCTTCAGAATAGTCATACCAACATATATCCCCACCAATAATACATAAGAAAGTGTTTATCTTCTTCAATGTAATGTACTATCAAACTTTTAAATTCTAACTCATGGTCTTTCTCACTTTTTGATCTTCTCTAATTTGATAAACCCTATCTGGCTAATACATGCATGTAAAAATTTAATTACTAATAAAATGTTTCAATCATCAACTCCATTTGGAGGCATTTACTCCAAATAGTTTAAAGAGATATACAAAGTAGTGTTAATTGGTACAGAAAAAATTACTGTATACAAGATGCTAATTAACAGGAAAATGGTTAATTAAAATATAATATATTCACTAAACAGTGTGAAACGATTAAAAGTTATAAAAACAAAGTCTGCACTCATGTAAAAATACAATTTCTAAATGTACTTTACAAAATTGTATGTACACTATGTACACTGTTCATAGCTACTTTAAAATGATACAGCATATGGAAATGTTAATATATAAAATGACTATAGGTTATTTTATTCTTTAATTTCCAAACTTTCTATAATTCTATAGAATCAAGTTCATAATTATGGAATATGTTCATTAAGTATGTTTCATTACAAGTATACTTACTGTGATTATGCCAATCAGTTGAGTATAAAAGAGTCCAGTTATTCCAACCAACATAGTAATGGCCATAAAGGCAGCTAGTCTCATTATGGCCAGTTCATGTCTAACAACAAAGAGATCCTATAATAAAGAAAAAATAAAAGTCTTAAAAATAATTTTAATACTTAGTTGCAATAACAATGCAGAACTGAGTCATAATATTTCCCATTATTTTAAAAACTGCATCCACCCTTGAATTTGTTCTAGTTCATAAATACATACTTGAAAAATGAGTAACAAAACTAATGATTTTACTACATTATTGTATTAAAAATAATAAAACTCCTTAATCCTAATGTTGCAAGTTAGGTATGTTCATTTACTATTTGCAGGGGGAAACAAGCACAAAACAGATGGTGGAGGGCCTCCCTGGTGGTGCGCCTCCATGGTGGTGCAAGGGGTTAAGTTGCAGCACCATAAAGCTATCAGCAGCCACTGCAGCATGGCAGGAGTTTGATCCCAGGCTGGCCAGGGAGCTAACCCACATGGCGCAGCAGACCTCTCCTGTCTCACCTGCTGCTCCCCTTGGCTGTGTATTTCAGGAGATCCGCTTGTTGTGCTCCCCACTCTATCTCTGGTGAATCCTCTCAACCCCCCGCACCTTTGGCCTGTACCCCAGTTCTTGTATGCATAAATAAATAAATCTTTAAAAGGAAAAACAAAACAGATGGTATATAATCTTAGGTTCTACAAAAAGGAAATTTTACTACCATACAGCTTAAAAGCTTAAATGCACAAACCTGGCTTCTATTATTAAAGTTCAAGTGACCAAGATACACTGAAATTATGTAACTTAGTTAAAAGGAAGAGAAAATAATAAAATCATAAGGATAACTCTCTTTAAGCTTACTTCATTCATTCATTCATCCACTCACCCAACTGCCACTGCCAAGCACTATGTTATGCTGTAAAAATGATAAAGATATGGTCCATGTCCTCAAGAAGTATGCAGTTTATTTAGAGAGATCTCAGCTTTGCACTGATGGTAGAAATGTCAAGACAGGAAGAAGAAATGGAAAAACTATAAAGGAAACTAATTTTATGGCTCAAAATATAAAAGCAAGGGTCTTGAAAGTGAACCAAAGAAATTCTGATGGTAGGACAGGAAAACAAGAAGGATATTATTTACCCCCACTGTTATCAACCAGAGAGATCAATGGAATGACCGTGAAAGAACTCTTTTTCCAAAAGCTGTTGGTAAATCTGAACTAAAAGAACCACAGTAGATAAAATCAGTAAGTGAGAAGAAGGATCCTCAAACATGCTTTTTTAAATACTGCTTCAGATTAAGACTTAAAGGTATACTGGTAACAATACCAAAAATAGGTCACTGAGCATAATGTATTTGCTTGAAACAAAAGAATTAACGTTTTTTCTGTATATCATTGTGATCACCTACCAAATGTAAGCAATAATCTGATTCCTTACCCAAACTGCTCATTGATTAATGTGGAAAAACAAATTTCAATGGGAAACTTAAGATGTCATATTACAGGCAAATATAAGTGATTTCAGAGTTTTAGTAAAGAGTCTAATTCAGAACTGTTGAGAAACATGTAAAGATGAAAAGATGGGGTTATGAATGATATAAAAATTAAATATAGTAAGTTTTGCTAAAATACCACTTGAAAACACAAATTTGTTCCAACATGACTGGTACACTAAGCAACAATTTGATTATAGCATTGTTTGCTCATTGTGACTTGATCTGTGGAAAACCTGAAGTAAACACAGAAAATCATACCCATCTAAATCAAGCCATGTAAAAATACACAAAACACACACCTACCACCCTTGAAAAATCTACTCAATTTATCCTAACAACTTCAATTTACCACAAAGCACATTCATCCACATCTGATATTACAATTTCCCTTGTGTTTTCAGATGACCCTCCCTCCATCACTTCACAATAACTTACCTGCTACAACACTTTCCGATGCCCACTTTCACAAGAAAATTCCAGGTCTATTTCCGGGCAAATACTATGTTCTTTATAGTATTTATACATTAATTGACCATTTAATCCATGTAAACTGTGCTGCTGTTTTTATTAGGCTCCTACCCTTTTAAGTGTCACAAGTGAAATTTTGAAGTGTTCGGCCTCCATTTTCCCTGTTGTTTCCATTGCCTGACTTTGCATAGTGGGGTGAATTTTAGAAATACATATATTATACTAGAGCTTAATATAATAAAAATTTCATATATGATCAAATAAAAAGATCAAATATCTTCTAACAAAAAGAAAAAAATTTAAAATTTACAAATGTTAGGGATAAAGATAAAACTAAAAGACTTAACTAAACAATTATATTTATCATCTGGTTATATATTTACATTTAAGATTAGTTATGCAAATAAAAGATTAGTTATGTAAATCAGTTATCTGAAATACTTTAATTTAGAAAATACTTTTTATCACTTATATTTTCAAACATAACTGTACCCAAGTTTACACATACTTAATATCTTCAGTAATAAATCTACATTTGAGTCATTAAATCTAGTTCTGCACCATGGGGAACATCATCTTTAATTCTACCTTAGATTTTTTTGATAGAACACTTTCTGAATCTAAAAATTGGCTTGGGAGTTTTATCCAAATCACAAGAACCCATTTCCTGCTCATGATCTTTATTATATAATCACTATTATGGCTGAATTCTGTGTCCTGCCAAATTCCTCTGTTGAAATCCTGATCCCCAGCACGGTAGAATGTGACTGCATTTAGAGGCAGAGCCTTTAAAGTGGTGATTTAAGGTAAAATGAGTCCCTTACGGTGGGTGCTAATTCAATCTTGTCCTTTTAAGAGGAAATTCAGAAACACAAAGATAGCAAGAATGCTTCAGCACAGAGGAAAAACTATGTGAGAATACAGGATGAAAGCAGTTATCTCCAAGCCAAGAACAGAGGCCTTCAGAGAAACCAAACCTGCTGACATCTTGATTTTGATCTTCTAGCCTCCAGAACAGTAAGAAAACAAATTTTTATGGTTTAAGCCTCCCAATCTTTGCTGGCTTGTTCTGGCAGTCTTAGCAAACAAATACAATAACTGTACTTCTTTCTTGTCTTAATTTCTTCCCAATTTTTGTTAAGAAATATGCTTATGCACAGATAATGTACAAACTCTAAGTTCAGTTTGAAGAAAAGTAACACAGGGCCTCCCCGGTGGTGCAGCGGTTGAACGCTGGGTTGCGAAGTTGCCCGCGGCCACTGTGGTGCCAGTTCGATCCCCGGCTGCTCCCCGGCCACCGGAGGAGGGTCCCACATGGCGCGAAGACCTCTCCTGCAGCCCGCTGCTCCCCTCAGCAGTGTACTTCGGTCCTTCTGCCTGCTCTGCTCCCCGCTCTGGCTCTGGTGAATTCTCTCACCCTCCCGCGCTTCTGACTGTACCCAGTGCATGTATAAACCAACCAAACAAACAAATAAATAAATAAATAAGACATGCCTCTAGAAAATTTAAAAAAAAAAAAAAGAAAAGTAACACCATGCGCTCAATATGAAAATATCTGAAAGTAGGCAGAGGATCCTGTGCCTTACCTTCTCATCACATTCTTTCCCTCACTCTGTTCCTTAAAGGTAAAGGTTACTTACTGATTCATTCTTCATACATTTTTGGATACTAATGTATTTCAGTTGCATATTACAAATAACTTCTCCCTCTCTGAGTTTACCTTGTCACTCTTTTTATAGCATTTTTGATAACCTCAAGTTCTTAATTTAAATGTAGTCCAGTTTATCAATCTTTCCTTAAGTGCTTTTTATACTGCTTAAGAAATCTTTCCCAACTGAGGTAACGATTACATTCTCCAATTTATCCATCTAAAGGTTTTCAAGGCTTTACAGTACTGCCTTTTCCATTTAAGTTACAATCCACCTGAAATTGGTGTTTACTTTTTGTGCAGTGAAATAGAGGGGTCTGAACTGACTTTAACGATATGGATATACAATAGTTGCAGGATGGTTTATTTAAAAAGTTCAGTAATCAAAGATCAAGTATCCATGCATGCAAAAGTGATATGGGCACTCTATTCTGTTTTCTTGATTTACTTTTTTTTTTTTAAAGATTTATTTTTATTTATTTATACAAGCACTGGGTACAGTCAGAAGCGCGGGAGGGTGAGAGAATTCACCAGAGCCAGAGCGGGGAGCAGAGCAGACAGAAGGACCGAAGTACACTGCTGAGGGGAGCAGTGGGCGGCAGGAGAGGTCTGCGCACCATGCAGGACCCTCCTCCGGTGGCCGGGGAGCAGCCGGGGATCGAACCGGTGCTGCGGAGGCTGCGGGCAGCTTCGCAACCCAGCGCTCAACCACTGTGCATCCCTATACTAGTGACAGGTTTTAGTTACTATTGCTTTATAATAATTCTCTATACCTGGTAGATCAAGTCATCCATCTTGCTCTTTTTAAACAACGTCTTGGTTATTCTAAGATACTGGAATTTCCATGAATATTTTAAAATTAGATTTTCACCTTTATAAAATATGCTCAGGCACACACACACATATAACAGTATCTCCAGTAAGCTTAACAATTTCCCCCTTAGAGATCTCCTGTACTTTTTTGGTTAGATTTAATTCAGGAACTTCCAATTTCTTGATTCTTTTATAAATGGTTTTTACTATTAACTTCATTGTCTAAAGGAATGTATGTTAATATATTCAAACAGAATTGATTTTTGCACAATATTGTTTTGTAGTTACACCTCTTGAATGTTCTTAATAATTCAAAAGAATCCATGGACAAATTATTTACACAGTCACATCATGTAAGGGTAATGATGGCTATATTTCTTTCAGCAGTTATACCATTTATTTAATAACAGTGGTGATACTAAGCAGAATGGACATTAATGCCTTCTCCCGCAACATGGAGGATAAGAAGTCAACATTTCACCAGTAAGCATGATAGAATTGTTGTGTATTGGGTTCCTGACTTTTTGGAAATCTTTTATCTCACAAGAGAAGTTTTTAATTCTAATTTGCTAAGAGTTGATAACATGATTATATTCATATGTATGATTTCTTTTTGTAGTCAATGTGATAAAACACATGAACTTATCTATAACAAAAATCACTTTTCATCTCTTAAGATAAGCTCAGCATGATCAAACTGGTTATATTTAACTAGTTTGCTAATACATTGTCTGGGACTTGTTTATGTTCATAATCAGACTAGTAGTCAGTATATGCTGTATATATATAAAATGAGTTGAGGAGTGCTCTCTCATTTTCTATTCTTTTAAAGAGCTTGTGTATGACTGGAATTACAGTTTTCTTTCATATTCGTAAAGTGAAAACTCACTGGTAAAACTGTCAATATTCTTTGCAGGGGAAGTTTGAACTATTCACTTCTGATTATTGGATTAGCCATGTTTCAAATTTCTTTCTGAAATAATTTTCTTCTAAGAGTTTTACCATCCTTATGGATCAGGAAACTCAGAACAGTCATGTGTTACATGTCCCAAGAAAAGCATCATTAGGCTATTTTATCATTTTGTGAACATTAAAGTATAATTACACAAACCAAGACAGTATGGCCTACCACACACCTAGGATATATGGTATAGTCTGTTGGATCCACCATCCTATATGAAGTCTGTCACTGACAGAAATGTCCTTAAGCAATACATAACTAATGTAAATATCCAATCCCAAATACCAAATATCCACACAACAAAACCCCCACCAATACAGTATAGACTTAACTGGTGAGAATCTTTATTTTACTTTGTTTTGATTTGTGGAAACTGCTAAGAAATCTGTCTCTACATATCTTAGGAACAAAGAACAGCATATGATTCCTATATGAAAAGAATAAGGCAGGAGGAGTTTTGTTTTACTGCATTTTCATTAGGGGTTTTCTCCCTCAAGGAGGGAAAAAATTGGCTCCTGGAGGGAAAATAAATCTTAGGTATCACAGTAGTTCACGGCCATACACCAATCAATCCTACCTGACAAAATCATATTGCTTAGTACTTAACTTTATGGAAGGAAAAGGAAGAAATGTCTAAAAAGATTCCCTTGGGGAGCAGTAATAATAATAATGAAAGGTTGGGAAACGGTCTTCTGTTGGATTTATTGTAAAACTATAGTTATGAGGCATGTGGTACAACCACAAGGATAGACAAATAGACAGTGAACTAAAAAAGAGCCGGAGACAGATACATATATATGGCTCTTGGTTTATGACAAAGATGGCACTGCAGAAAAGGGGGAAAGAATTATCTCTACAATAAATGGTACTAAATTAACTGCATATACATCTGTGAAAAAATGAAACTCTGACTCCTACCTCATAAGAATCACAAAAATCAATTTCTGGTAGAAATGTGAAAGACATCCATGTATTCATCTAAGAGATGTATACATACAGCTAGAGGCACAAACAAAGTTGTTTATGGTGGTATTATCTGTAACACCCCCGAACAGGAAGCAATGTAAATGTTCATCAATATATGGATAGATTGTTTCATCTTAAAGTACTGTATTTATGACAATATTTATAAGCAATGAAAATAAACTATATCGTAACAAAAAAAAGTCATATTAATGTTGTTCAGAGCTTTTGCAATAACTCACTGAGCTGTACATTGTTTTGTGTACTCCTTGGCATGTGTATTTTACAATATAAAAGGTACAAAAAATGAAAAAAATAAAGTTTTGATCATGAAGTATAAATTAGCTTTATTTTGAAAACAGAAACAGAACTCTTTCAAAACACATATAACAAAATGTAAACTAAAATTTAGTTCCACCGGCCTGTGAATAAAGAGACAAAGATGTCAGGTTTAGAAATGGATATAAAAGACAGAGGAAAGACAGCAAGAGTCAGACTGGCTCCCTGAAAGTCACCTACCACTTTTTTTCCTGGCCCACTCTGATCTGATCACACTAAGCTTCTTGTTACTTCTCAAACATATCAAGAAAACGCTTACATCAGGGTTGCCACATTTCTTTCCTAAAAACCCTGTCCTCACATACCCACCTGCTCACTATCTTCGGATCTCTACTTAAGTATCACCTTATCAGAGGCTTTTTCCTTGACCAAACTATAGAAGATTCCTGCACTATCTCCTTGCTCTATTTTTTTCTATTATTTCTCACCTGCACCTCACATATTTATTTCCTTACATAATGTCTGCCTCTCTTAATAGTATGCAAGTTTTTTGAAGATAGGAATTTTTGCCTCTTGTGTTCAACGATGAATCCCTGGCAGCCTAGAACCATCACTAGCTCAGAAGGTGCTCAATAACTGAGTGAATGAGGAAAAATGAGGAAGATAGTCAGACAAAAGAATAGTGTCTCCTTGGACAAAAAGAAACAATATTATTTACAAAGACTGCTACGTATATATATATAACAGCAGAGATAAACGGGGAAAAAAAACACATAGACAACATGTATAAGACATACATGCCACATACACCAGCAGAGGAGGAAAGAGGCTTCAAAGTGCAAAAATACTTCCATATTCCTACTTGGTGAATTTTTAGAATTTTATCATTTAAAATTTCAAAATGTTACAAAGCCAGGCAGTAGTGAGGGTATCATTTCTTGATAAAAGCAAAATGAAGTAACCCATTTTGTCAGATTTGACTTCTTACAATCAAGTAAATATTGTCAGATTTGACTACTTATAATCTAACAAATAATTCTTAAAATACTCACAATGTGAATTTCCTGGACTCATTCTTCTCAATAATGTAAATCCAAACTATGATTGTTTACCCTAACTACATCCATAACAAAGCTGCAATTTCAAACACTTCGGCCTCTGAGCATCTCCTATCTTTCAAACTAACTCCCAGACTCGAGGGAGGGTGAGAGGATTCATCAGAGACAGAGCAGGGAACAGCACAGGCAGACTGATGAAATACACTGCTGAGGGGAGCAGCAGGTGAGACAGGAGAGGTCTGCCACACCACGTGGGACCCTCCCTGGTTGGCAGAGATCAAACCGGTGCTGCAGGACAGCTTCACAGTGCTGTGCTCAACTGCCTGCGCCACCAGGGGAGGCCCTCCCAATACTATTATATGACTACCAACTTATTTATATTCCACAGCACACTGCTATAATTTGTCCTTTTATATACCATCAACTTTCTTAACCCTGCCTGCTGTTTTACTAGCTGTTCCTTCTTAGTCACTTTTCTGGTTCCTCCTCATCTTTTTGGCTTCTGAAATTGAAAAATGGTCTTCAGACCTCTTATCTATCTATACTGAACCCCCTAGAAAAACTCATACCAAGTTCCAAGGCTTTAAATACTATATGTATGCTACAAACTCCCAAATGTGTATATCCACCTCAGACTACCCCATTGAAATCCAGATTCCTTTATCTAACTGTCCAGTTAACCTCTCTTCCTGGAGGTCAAATATGTATCTCAAAGTAATGATGCATAAAACCAAAATCTCTAACTTCTTCCTAAAACCTATCTTCCCTACAGGCTTCCCTACTGCAGTAATGGTATTTCCATTCTTACAGTACTTTGGCCCATAAAACCTTGAAAGAATCTTCTACTCTTATCTCTTTCTATCTTATATTCCCTATTCAAATCATTGCCAAATCCTGTTAGCTCTTCAAAATATCATGGAATACTTCTCAATAATTCCAGGAGTCCACAATCACTTAATGTTTTCATTGTATTTTAATAGTCTAGTAACTGGCCTTCTTGTCACCATTCTTGTCAAATTTATTCTTTTAAAACTATTTTTATTGAGATAACACTGGTTTATATCATTGTTTGCGTCTTATATGTACAGGATCCCCTACTTCAGGTGTTGGTGCCATATAGTAATTTATAGTTTATAACAATTTCTTTGTAAAATGTGAATGAGTTTGTACAAGTACTCAAAATCCTCCAACAATTTCCAAAGCACCAACTACTAAACATCCTAACAAAACAAAGTCTCTACCTCTAATTCCAACCCTCAACACTCTTACTTCATCTCCAATTACTCTCTCCCAAACTCACTCCACTCAAGACACACTAACCTTCTCACTGTTCCTGGAAAATACCAAGTATGATTCCAACTCAGGCTCCTAGCAACAGTTCTTTCCTCTCCTTGGAATGCATATTTTCCCTGTATCTGTGACTTGCTTGAGTTTCAGTTCTCTACACAAGAGTCACTATGCAAAAGGACTTTCTTAATATAATATCAATCATTACCCTCCATTCTTTACTCTGCTTTACTGTACTTGTAATACTTACCTTATATACTATATATCTGTTTACTGATGTCTCCCCCAATTAGAACATAAGCTCCTTAAATACAGAACTCAGTTTGTCACTGCTGTATCTTCAGCCTAGGACAGGGACCAGTGCACACAGTAGGCACACAATGAATATGTTTATATTTTACATTCAAATATTAATAGGTTTTATATCAATCAGTAGGAAACTTTTTTTTCTTTATGAACTATTATTTACAAATAGTTATGTTTTTATAGGACTAATCTGAAAATTAACAGTTAAGTGATATATTTCTCAACCTCAGCACTAGACTTTGGTCTGGATCATTCTTTGTAGGAGTACACTGCCCTATGCATTATGGAATATTTTGTACTATCCCTATTCTCTACCCAATAGATGCTAGTAGCACTCCCCCAATTGTGACAACCAAAAATATCTCCAAACATTACCTATGTTTACCTATGTCCCCTGTGCTGATTGGGGGAGATTCTCTCTCTTCCCTACCTCTACAACTGTTAAGGATTTGCTTTTCTATATTTTCAAGAATGGAAACAGCCACTGTTAAATGTAAAATATACAGATTTTAATTTTTAAAATGACTAAATAACCAGCTTCTCATATTGAGGGTAGGTTTATGTGGTAACTACTCTTGCGTAAAATAAAATCCTGTTGTATCTATATGGCTATCAACACTTTTTGGAATGCGACTTAGCTAAGTTTTATCATTATACTTTAAAACACAGGCCAAGAAATTATAGAATTATTCTATGTATCAACTCTGACTTTCAGCATACAAGTAAAATGCATTTTTCAGTCTTGTTAAATCTGATGGAAATGGCTAAGAAAAAAAAATCAATATTCAAACTTACCGACTATCACTGAGTGTTCAGAATTACACATTAAATTTTGATACAGAAATGAATGCAACTTTTTTATGGAGTGAATTTCACTGGCATGTAACGGCCAGGCTGAGGGCAAAATATTTCATAAAAATCATTTTTTTGCAGAAGTATCTCTAAAAAAGCAACTCTTCAAAAAAAACAAGATTAATATTTTCTTACAGCACTGACCATTTAATACAATGCCATAGTTTTTGGTGAAAGAAAAATATAGGTGAGACAACAGAGAAAAAAATTATTAAAAAAATAAGTAAGTAAATAAACAAACAAATAAAATGAGTCTCCTCAGCTCTCACTCCTGGAAAGTCTAGGAAAAGGCTGGTGGTTCCCTGCATGTACTCAACATCATAGAGGACCCACTTACCTTCTCTTTCTCTCTGCTCTGCCCTAAAGGGGTGTCCTTCATGGTGACAAAAAAATAATTGCTGCCATGGTTTAATATTTAAATTCAAAGTAATAAAAACATTTTTATTGAGAAATAAAAACAGCCAATTTTGTATGCTAAATGTTATAATATTGATAAACTGTTAGCTACACAAACACGTTCAATGACGACATACACTCAGTAGACCGGTACTACAGAATAAAATTAAGATTTATATGGCTTCTGTGCTTGTAACTGGTTTTCTCTACAAAGATGAACTAATTAAATATCTGACTTTATTCCTTGCAAGGGAAAAAAAATTACCAATGATATCACCACTACTGTTTCAAAATACATGAACAAAAAATACTAAATGACTGTCATACTAACATTTAAAATAATTTCCATTTTATATTAATCTTAATTCCATGCTACTGTTGGCTATATTTTTACAATCAAGTATTAATAGTTGAATTTAAAATTCAACTCTTGCTAAAAAATCTAAAAAGCTAAATTCATATTTCAGCAATTTTGTCCATTCTTTAGTGATCATAATAAATGATCTTCTGGAAATAGGGAAGGCTACTGAGTAAAGCCTAAGATATTTTTTAAAAAATAGTAATAAGTAACAGAAGTATTCAGGATATTTGAAGATTAAAATATAAAAAGTTACTTCCAACAAACTCTTCTATTCTCTGTTAGCCAGGGAAAATTCTGTCTCATAGTTCTATCTAACACCAAATCCCTTAGCAACACTATTAGATATATAAGTCAATAGAATAACGATAATGTATCTTCCTAGGTGAAAGTTGGTTTGACTGCTAAACTTTATTTATTTATTAAATATCCTTTCTCCAAATTTCTTCCTTTCTTCCCCTCTTCTGCCACTCTCTCCATGTTTTAAATGCAGTTAGATATAAAGACAGATACAAAGGAATCAATTAGAAATTATCTGAATCTAGCACATTTAAAATAATGATATAACTTTAGAGGTGGTATGTCACAAATTAGTTGCATAAACTCTATGCTAAGAATCACAAATTATTTCTTTAAAAAAGAAAAGCACCTTTCATTTCTCATGTAGAGAGATGCTAATGCCTATAATATCTGATTACCAGAGCAAGAACCTAGTTTTAAAAATATTTTTCATCTACTACAATGCCTTTATAAGATATAATTTGACAGTCTTTATATTAGATAAACTACTCAAATGGAATGGTTCAATGAAAACAGAAAAGTATATTACCAATCAGGAGGTTCAACAAGCAGATTTTGTGAGTATTTTTAATATATGTATTTTAAAAAATAAACAAGGCTACAAAAATAATATTGCTAAAATTATTTCCCTGGGGAAAAATGGATGACTTTAGAGACAGAAAGAAATGGTCCCAATTCACACCTCCGCTAAGTGGTAATTCTGATTAGACAAATTATGGAATTTTGCTAAATCTAGGTCACTTAATCTCTAATATGGGAAACACACTACTTATATATGTAACAAAGTACACTAAGCATGGTAATGCCTTTCTTTATACTTAAAGAATTATAACTTTCTAAAACTATTTTTGATATGCAACTGGCATACAATAAAAAGAAATGGATTTATTATAATTTAACAATATACGAAAAAGCCAGGCATTTGTTTATAAACATTTGAAATAATTATGTGAAAAATAGCCAAAAATCTGGAACTTGGTCAAAAATAAAAATTCATTTTCTTTAATATCCATTTATTTTATTTATTTAAAATGCTAAATCATGCCCTCCAAATTACAAACCTTGAAATCCTTAAAATGATTTTCATGCTAATAATTACTTAATGCAAGAAATTAGTTTCAAGAGGGCTTTAAGATAAAATTCAACATACATCTGGATGATAAACAAATAGTCAAAATAATTTAATGTCTGATAGAAAAGCTTCTCCAAATATTTCAAAATTTGCAGCCTTTATAGATTTTGTATTCTATAGTTCCATTTAAAAATATTTAACTTGTTCCCATTTATTTAAAAGTAACCTATTACTCAAGTTTTTGCAGTTTTTCTAGAATATACATTTCACCTTAATATTGAGAAACTGTAGGATTTTTTTTTTTTAGTTACTATTTTCAACAGAGTAGTAATTCTTTTTTAGGTCCATAAGTCTTCTTTAATATAAGACTAAGCTCTTAAATCAGTATTTATAGTTTAAAAATACATTTTAAAGTTAGGCAATGATTCGTGATGAATAAGTTTTTAACTGCCTCCTTCTTACTATCCTCTCATTAAAGGATACATTAAAGTATTTCATCAAAACTTCACATTGCAAAAACATAAAACACAGAAAGTGTGTGGAAAGATATTTAAAAAGCAACGATTAAGCAAAAAATCTAAAAAGCATTGTTACTCTATAAAACAATGGGGCAAATGCAAAGCAATTAAAACAATCCAACTCAGAAAAAACTCTGTAAGAGAAATCTAGGCAGAGAGAGAAAGGGAAGAAAATCGGGGTTCCAAACCGTTCATTTCCCAGAGTTTGTGAATAGCCTGCTTTCTCTCAACTCTCTCTTTCCCATGAGCTTAACCATAATGTACCAGTTTTCTACTGAATACAGGTTAAGTGCCATTACAACAAAGTTTAAAGGGCAATCCATTTTTTCTCTTTTGTTTAATGAATAAACACTTTCACCTTAAAAAAAAAAAAAAAAACCTAAGTAAGAGTTGTTAACACTTTCTTTTCCCCACCCAGGGAATAAACATTCAGCTTTAGAATTAAAAAAAAAAAAGAAAAAAGAAAAAAAAAAGGTTACAAAAAATACTATGCTGCCATCTACCTATCCGAAAGGGTATAAAATAAAATGCAGAACTAAAGCCTTTAGTTCACTGTGGCTGACAGCAGAATATAGAGTCCAAGTCCATGGAATACTTTAATTATAATCTTTAATTTCAATATAATCTCCAAAGGTAGCTTGAGATCTTTGGGGATCTTTATTTCATAACCCAAATAATGGAAAGGGTAACAAGGTGAATGGGCAGGGGTACTTACATTTTCTGGCTAGCTTTATACACAAAATCAAGAGCTGGATATAATTTTTTGTTTGTTTTACAGGAAAATGGAAGGACAAACGCAAGAAGGATTATTTTTAAAAACTTCCTGTGTAACACTATTCTTTTTTTAATGTCAATGGTAGTAACAGTGACTCTTGTACTGAAATTACTGATACTTTCTACCATTCTTAAAAAATACAATAAACGTCAGAAAAATGAGTATTACAAAAAATGTTATATATGTTTTATATTTTAGCCTTAGAAATATTTGCTATTCAAACCCTTAATTGAATAAAGAGGTGCCTTTTCTTATAGCCTATTCAAAAAAGGAGTAAATCATATCTTGAAAAAGAAAATTATCAACCAGAACTTCCACAATTTGTCTTATAAAACCCAAGTATCCAATACAACTTATCAGACATATTTGAAGAACCAAATATCTGAAAACATTAGAGGAAAAAAGGCAACAAAATTAGACCCACAAGAATATCTCAATATTGAAATTGTTAGACATAGACACTAAAATAACTTTGATTAAAATATTTTTTAAAAATGATGAGAAATGGAGAACTTTACTAGAAGTGATTTATATGAAAAAAAGTATCAAGTAGAAAGTTAAAAAGTGAAAAACAGGGGCCTCCCTGGTGGTACAAAGGAGTTAAGCGTCAGCACTATGAAGCAATCTGCAGCTACCGCAGCACGAGTTTGATCCCCGGCTAGAGAGGCGACCTACATGGCACAGCAGACCTCCCCTGTCTCACCTAATTCTCCCCTCAGCCTTGTATTTCAGTCAGTCTACCTGTACTGTTTCCCACTCTGTCTCTGGTGAATCCTCTCACCCCCCACACCTCTGTCCTGTACCACAGTTCCTGTATGCATAAATAAATCATTTTTAAAAAAGTGAAAAATATAATGACTAAATTATATAATTAAGCAACAGAAGACCTTGCCAGTAAATTAGGCAGAGCAGAAAGCTGATCAGTAAACCAGAAAATAGATCAACAGAAAATATCCTGCATAGAGTGTAAAGGAAAATACGAAAAAGACTACAAAAATGTATGCAGTTTAGTGAGAGTTCATGCATACACAATTAGAATTAAAGATGGGCAAGAGGAAAATTGGGCAGAAGTAGTATTTAAAAGGAAACAGGCCAAGACAGTTCCATTACATAAGAATGTCACCAAGTCACAGATTAGAGAAGTTATATGAAACTCTCAAACAGGTAAGCTAGAAAGAAAATAACACCAAAGGGCCTCCCTGGTGGCGCAAGGGGTTAAGACGCAACCTGTGAAGCTGTACGCAGCCACTGCAGCATGAGTTCGATCCCTGGCCAGGGAGCAACCCACATAGTGCAGCCGACCTCTCCTGACTCACCCGCTGCTCCCCTCAGCAGTGTACTTTGGTCAGTCTGCCTGTTCTGTTCCCCACTCTGTCTCTGGTGAATCCTCTCACCCTCCGCACCTCTGGCCTGTACCCCAGCTCTTGCATGCATAAATAAATAAATCTTAAATAAAAAAAAAAAAGAAAAGAACACCAAAGTACATCTTGGAATAACTGCTAAAATACAGTAACAAAAATTTAAATCTCATGACTTTCAATCAAGATGGTACAAAAGGCTCCTGATCCCAACTCCTCCCACAGGCCTACTGAATCTACAGCTCTCTGAAAAAATTCCAGAAACTATCTGAATGACTCCTGTACATCACAAAAGAGAGAAAATACCCACAGAAAAATGGGTCTTAGCATACACTACCTGCTGTGAGTCACTCAAAACAGAGAAAGTGACTCTGACAATCACAGAGGTCTGAGAGAGAATCAAGAGCGTGGGGCAGGGTGAACAGTAAGGTTCATCTCCTACATGAGATCATTCTGTCAAGACTTAAAGAGGTGACTATTTAATGTAATGGACAAAAAACCAATGCAAAGAGTCTAAGAAAATTAATAAACAGAGGAATATGTTCTAAAGAAAAGAATAAAACTCCAGAAACAGACCATAATGAGATAAGTGATTTACAAAGAATTTGGAATAATGCTCCTAAGGATGTTTTTGAGATCAGGAGAATCATGAATGAGCAAAGTGAGAATTTCAAGAAAAAAAAAGAAAATATATGAAAATATCAAAGAGAAATCACAGAGCTTAAGAACAAAATAATTGAAATGAAATTTTAAGAGAAGTTCAGTGGCAGACTAGATCAAGTGGCAGAAAGGATCAGCAAATCAGAGGACAGGGCAGCGGAATTCATTTGCAGAAGAGCAAAAAGAAACAGAAATGAAAAAGTTTGGAGTGCTTATGGAACTTATGGGACACATCAGGTAGATCAATATTTGCACATTACGGGTCTCAGAGAGGGAGCAGAAAGGGACAAAAAGGTTATTTAAAAGATAATGGCTAATAATTTCCCTAACTTGTGGAAAGAATTAGGCATCCAGATCCAGGAAGCAGAGTCATATATGATGAATCTGATGAGATTCACACAAAAATACATATTAGTTAAATTGTCAAAAGTTAAAGAAAATGAATCAGAAAAATTCCAAGAAAAAAACAACTTGCTATACACAAGAGAACCCCATAATATTATCAGCAAATTTTTAGATGTTGTCAAGTGCACACACATTGTTACATTCATATGAAAACTTGATTCATATGAAATTGGTAGTCAATTACAAGAAGTAAACCGGAAAATACACAAATCTATAGTTTAATCAACGTGCTACTGAAAAACCAATGAGCCGAAGAAGAAACCAAAAAAGAAATTAAAAAATCTCAACATTTGTGGTGAGAGATATATAATAGACTCTGGTAATCATTTCACTATGTATACAAATACCTGATTATTATGTCATACACCTGAAATTTAAGTAATATTATTTTAAAAAAAATCTTATGACTAATGAAAATGGAAATACAACTTAACAAAACTAACTGGGCAGGGCCTCCCCGGTGGCGCAGCGGTTGAGCGCTGAGTTGCGAAGCTGCCCGCAGCCTCTGCGGCGCCGGTTCGATCCCCGGCTGCTCCCCAGCCACCGGAGGAGGGTCCCACATGGCACGCAGACCGGAGGAGGGTCCCACATGGCGCGCAGACCTCTCCTGCCGCCCGCTGCTCCCCTCAGCAGTGTCCTTCGGTCCTTCTGCCTGTTCTGCTCCCCGCTCTGGCTCTGGTGAATTCTCTCACCCTCCCGCGCTTCTGACTGTACCCAGTGCATGTATAAACAAAAACAAACAAACAAATAAATAAATAAATAAACATGCCTCTATTAAAAAAAAAAAAAAAAAAGATTTCTTTAAAAAAAAAAAAAAACTAACTGGGCATATAAAGGGAAGTATGTAGCAATAAATGCCTACATTAAGAAATAAGAAATATCTCAATTTAACTTTATACTTCAAGGAACGAGAAAAAGAACACATGAAGTACAAAGTTATGAAATAACAAAGATCAAGAGCAGAAATAAAGACCAAAAAAGAAAATTAAAAAATCAATAAAACTAAGAATTATTTTTTCAGATGATAAACAAGATAAACCTTTGAATTTGATGTGCAAAAAAGACTCAAAACTAGAAATATAAGAAGAGATATTGCAACTGATATTACACAAATACAGCAGATCATGAGGTTACCATGAATAGTTATATACCAACAAATTGGACAACCTTTAAAAAATTCTTAGAACCCACCAAGTAGAAAATCTAAACTGACCCATTACTAGCCAGTAATAATAATAAAAAAAAAAACTCTACAAACAAAACCAGCTGCCTCCATGGGTGAATTCTAATAAACATAAAAAGAAGAATTAACACCAATACTTCTCAAATTTTCCAAAAAATTGAAGAGGAAAGAGCAATTACAAATCATTTTATTATGCCAGCATTACAATGATATCAGAAACAGGATTCTACTAGAAAAATGAACTGCAGACCAGTATCCTAATGTACAAAGATGTAAAAACCCTCAACAAAATTTTAACAAACTAATTCAGTAATTCATTGAAAGGATTACACAACATTATCAAGGGAAATTCATTCCAAGAATATAAGGATGATTCAGTATCTGCAAATCAATTTGCTTCACCACATTAACAAAAAAAGTATAAAAGTCACATGATCATTTCAATAGATGCCTTAAAAGCATGTAACAAAAATCAAAATCCATTCATGATAAAAACTCAACAGACTACCTATTGAGGTAATGTCCTCAATACAGTAAAAGCTATATTAAACAAGTCCACAGAAACATCATACTCAATGTGAAAAGCTAGAAGCTTTTCTTCTTCTAAGACTGGAACAAGACAAAGATGTCTACACTCACCACTATTATTCAACATAGAAGTGGAAGTGGAAGTCCTCGCTAGAGCAATTAAGGCAAGAAAAAGAAAGGAAAAGCAACCAAATTGGAAAGGAAGAAGTAAAACTCTCTCTTTGCAGATGACATGATACTAAACATAGAAAAACCTCAAGACTCCACCCAAAAACTCTCAGAACTAAGGAGTGAATTCAGAGTCGAGTTGTAGGGTACAAAATCAGTATACTAAAATCAGTTGCATTCAATACAATAATAGTATCAGAAAAAGAATTTTAAAAATATTTATAATTGCATAAAAATAAATGTAATCAAGGAGGTTAAAGCTCTTTACATTGAAAACAATATGACACTGATAAAACAAATTCAAGACACAAGATCTAAATCTATAGAACTTAAAAGACTTTCTCTTACTCTACTAAATTCCAAGATTAAACTGTTATTTTTAATATAAAAGTTGTTAAAAATGTAAACAGTATGAACAGTAAGGAATTTTACCATTCTTCATTAGGGATTCTATACTTCCCTTTCTCCTTCTCTGCTTGGCTTCCTCACATGCATACTGTATGTGCTCTTTCTCTTACTCTTATATTCTCTCTCCCTCTCTCCCTCTCTCTCTCATGGTATTTAAAACCAGAAAATTTAAATAACACACAGGGTCAGGCTCACTCACCAGCTCTGCACACAAAACACACAAGACTCAGAAAATACAAAAATATAAGCTCAAGTTCAAATCCCAGTTTTACAACTAAAACCAGTTGAATAATCACTTCCTGGCTTCGTGACTTCAGTAACATACTTTACCTCTAATAAGTCTATCTCCTCATCTATAAAAACGGAGGAAAAACCATTAAATCAAGAATCAAATCCAATACCCATTGTGCAGTATTGATAGATAGTTAAGTGCTTAAAAATCCTCTCTGTTATTACCACCACTACCACCACCACCACCACTATGGTGACCATTTTGAACAAGTCGTATGAGCATATATTGCAGTTTCTTGATAAAATGGGAAAAGCATTGTCTCAAATGGCACATATAATAACTTTATAATGGATTCTACAAATTCCCTTAATCATTGTTAAAAGTCATAGGGGAAAAAGTTCTTTTTCAAGAACTTAACAGTCCTTTGAGAACAAGTAATATATTTGACTGTTTTTATTTTTTTATTTTTTTTTTTAATAGAGGCATGTTTTTATTTATTTATTTGTTTGTTTTGTTTTGTTTGTTTATACATGCACTGGGTACAGTCAGAAGCGCGGGAGGGTGAGAGAATTCACCAGAGCCAGAGCGGGGAGCAGAGCAGGCAGAAGGACCGAAGTACACTGCTGAGGGGAGCAGCGGGCGGCAGGAGAGGTCTGCGCGCCATGTGGGACCCTCCTCTGGTGGCCGGGGAGCAGCCGGGGATCAAACCGGTGCCGCAGAGGCCGCGGGCAGCTTCGCAACCCAGCGCTCAACCGCTGCGCCACCGGGGAGGCCCTTGACTGTTTTTAGTTCTGAAAATAAGTGAACACTTTCCCTTTGTTTTTGATTATTGTAAATATTTTTTAAATTCAATGACATATACTGAGAAAGAAATATGTTGAATTTTAAAGACAATCTCTCTATACTAATAAACAATCACAAATAAATTTGGTAAAGAAAACGTCAGGCTATGGTCCACTTTCACAATCCCAATATAATTGTAAATACTGTAAAGTGAACAATTTGGTGGAGGGGGGTTGTTTTCAAACTTCTTCACTTAAAGACATTGCTGTATATTAATAACTATAATAACTGTATGTTATACCTCCTCTAACAATAGTGGATATAAACGCCTCTTACCAAGTCGCGCTTTTTTAGTGGCAGAAAGTAGTAATAGTGGCAGAAACCAACTATCAACGCATAACAAGTAAGAAGTTCAGTGTAGAAACACAACTGCAGAAAAAGCCAATGATTATCTTCACCAACACAATTGTTAATCCTGAAGAAAAAAAAATGAAAAAAGAAATATTTTCAACTTTAATAAGACATTAATTTCAAAATTGGTGAAACTGAAAATAAACAATTTTATACATTCCACATATGCGGAAATATGTTAAAGCCACATAAATTAAAAGCCAACAGTATTCAGTAAAAGATAATATAAATATGCCATTTCACAACTGTAAGGCACTGCTACTGCACACAGGAAGTCCACATACATGATGCCCTTCAACTACAATTCAGTGAGGCAGGAAGAACAGATGGCAGTCTCCTCCTTTCATTGATATGGGAACAAGAACGAAGGTGTTTTAGCCACTTTCTAAAGCACACGCAGTTAGAAGAGATAGTATCCAAGCAAACAAGAATGCTCCTCTCCTATATAATACTTTCCATCACAGCTTTTTAGCTGCGGAGAGAAATTTGAATGATTCAAAACAAAATAACTTCAACTTGTCATTCTGACACACTTGCTAAGTATACACAATTTTTCATAATTTTAAAAACTATCTAAGGTTGTTAAAAATAAAAGCAGATACCAACTATTTACAAATTCTTAGGGCTACAATAGATAACCCTAAGCGGGACAAAGGATTAATGTTACAATCCCCAAATTTTCAAGATTAATGCAGGTGAATATTTTATTATTCCAAATTTTTACTCTACCCAAATTTTCAATATTTTAGCAGAAACTCTATTTCAAAACTAAAAATTACTTTGCACAATGAAAATGCTTTCATTTCAATATACTGTCAGATTTTTCAGTATACTGTCACTATCTGAAAAAAAATATATATATATATAAAAACCAGGTTCAATTCCTAACTCCAATTGTTATTTTAAACATATGTCCATAAAACTATTTTTTAAAAAATCAAATATAGAACTAAACTGAAAAATCTCCTGAAGTAATTTCTAAGACTTATGAGCTCATGTTTTGTAAACAAGAAAATTTCCTGTGTGTGGTTATTTATAAGCAGGACTAACAGAGAAACATGCTTTTGTATGAACTAAAAAATACACTTCAACATCTGTTGCTTGAAAGATGACATCCTTTTTTCATTCTTCCTGCCCCCAAAATCTGAGACATAACTGCTATGATCATGGCATTCGTCTTATCCAGAGGGCTTTAAGAAACACTGTGGCACTCAATCTATACAGGTAAGACTTGTTTTTGTAATAATCAAACTACTTAGTATAATCACAATCAGAAATACAGAATATTCTGAGGTGATCTGAGAATTAATCTCCAAATCTAAAACTGTCAGGCTGTTAAAATAATAGTGTGGAAAATATCAAAAATTCTCTATCACATTCAAGTGAAATCATACAGTTTGTTTTTCTATGTCTGGCTAATTTCACTAAGCACATTTCCCTCTAGAAAGCAAACAGATGAACTAAGTGAAACAAAAATAAACTTTGGGACTGTAAGACCAATTAGTGGTTATCACAGGGAATGGGGCTGGCTAAACCAAGAAAAGGGGACAATGGCATGGTGAATGAATGATAGAATTGGATTTTTAGTGAGGAATTTAATGTAGTATATACACATGTTGATTCTTATTAATGCACATCTGTAACTTATTATTGCAATAAAAATTTAATAAGGCAGTTCTATTTCACATATAAAAAAATTCTACTTCCTTCCAGTTTACACTGTACATTTCCCTCACTCTCTGCGTATCTCTGCAGTACTATATTAGGGAATATAATCATGAAAATTCCTAAATCTATTTGCATCTAGACCACCTTCCTTTCTTATCCTCCAGCCGTTTCTGCTTTCCCTCTCCCTCCCAACAACATTCTGAAAAAATAAGTAAAACTATGGAAACAAGAGGTCCCAAAATAGAGAAACCACACCAATTTTAGAATTTAAGTTAAAGGGTAATTTATTTGGTCACTGAGTTAGTCTTTATTCCTTAAAAATAAATAATAACACTAATCTCTATCATACAATCCACTTTTATTTATTTATTTTATTTTATTTTAATTTTTTATTTTTATTTTTTTAAAGATTTATTTATTTATTTATACAAGCACTGGGTATAGTCAGAAGCGCGGGAGGGTGAGATTTCACCAGAGTGGGGAGCAGAGCAGGCAGAAGGACAGAAGTACACTGCTGAGAGGAGCAGTGGGCGGCAGGAGAGGTCCGCGTGCCATGCGGGACCCTCCTCCAGTCGCCCGGGAGCAGCCAGAGATCGAACCCGCGCCGCAGAGGCAGCGGCCAGCTTCACAACCCAGCGCTCAATGGCTGTGCCACCGGGGAGGCTCATGCCATCCACTTTTAACTGATTATCTTTTAAGTTTAACTACTGAATTATTTTGGAAGGAAATATCAATATACAAATGTATCGTGAACATTTATTATATTTTTCGTTAATGAGAAATACTATATTTTATATTTATATTTTATATTTATATTTTATATTTAAAATATTATATTTTTCGTTAATGAGAAATACTGCCACTTATCTAAATACCTAGCTTTTAAAAAAATCTATTACTATTGTGACTATACATGATCACTGAGATTTAGATTCAAGATAAAATTTTTTAAAATGTAACTAAATGTCATATCCTATCTTGTTAACAAAATCACAAAATTTTTAAATTTTATATAGCAGTATGCTGTTTTCTGAAATTTTTTTTCTCCAATTTCAATTACCTTCTACTTAAATAATCAGTTTGTAATAAAACACAAATTTCCACTAAAAGACTACTAATAACTTGTGTAAAGATACTGAAAATAACAGAAACTTTAAATTGATTAGCATTACTATTAGGCAAAGTTAGTTAACTTTAGAAATATGCAGTTATAAACTTAATAAGTTCATTATGTAGCTAATTTTGTATATATGCATACATGTGTGTACAACACACATGCATGCAATCCCATGTTAGGAAAACAGAATTAAAGACACTATCTTGCTCACAAATTTTTATGACAGTTCTGAAGTGAGATACAATGCAGAATTCTCACAGCATTTGTTTTTAAATATTCTATTTCTCAAGTGAACTTTTTCTTTAAATATTACAAGAGAGCCCCCTATTGACAAAAAATGTTGACAGTTCAGTAGAATCACTCAATAGGCCTGCAATATTTATAATATATCTAAATCAAAATACTGAAAAAGACTTAAAGAGAGAGAAAAGATGTATCAGGATATCTGAAATGCATTATTATTTAATTTAGTAAACAGGAAGGGAAATTCAAAAAATAGGATATATATAGCACTCATTACAAGTAGAAACAGTAGCATCTACCATTTAGGTACTTTCTTTGGGTCAGATGTTGCACTAAATGCTTTACACACATTGCCTCATTTAATACAAATACCTTAGTTCATTTGCATTTACATGGGTGCATGTACTTTCCTAGTTTTCTGCTCGGTACTCTTTTAGAATACGATCTCTGCAGAAAAGACTTTGGAAGTTAACAGAACCATATGACCAAAGAAAAATGACCTTTTAAAAACTGTATAACTTTAATATAATTTTTGTTTAAACCTGTTAAGTATCAAGATTTACTTTTTACTAAAAATGAATTATTCTTTTCTTACCATGGACAGTGATGATCCATTCTCCTAACACAGTGGCCACAGCGGCTGCAGTGATGGGAACGCTTTGGTCTCATCAGATTACACTTGTTACATAATTCCCAGAACTCCCTTTCTAAAGAAGGAAATTAGAATCCATTTAATGAAGGCGAATGAGTAATGTCAAAATTCAGCAACAACTTTCTCAAAGATATAAGACGTCTCCAGCATATACTGAAATTTTTCTTCTAAGTCTCCAGTATAAATGTGTTTGCCATAAAAGCTGTTGTTCTATTCTATATGTCTTATTTATGTCTTTCTAATTTAATTTCTTATTTATGTCTTTCTAATTTAAAACTATGAAAATAAGACTATTAATAGTCAAAGTAAAAGAAAACAATGTATTTGGGTTTCAGCTAGAATAGTAAGTAAAATCTAACGACAAAACCCTAAAATACAATCAAATTGCAGTATTAAATATTTAAGCAAATTAATTTCCAGACATTTATTACCTGAAGGCTCAAAAGAAGAAATGAAACTGAACCCTGACTTCAAATGAGTTTAGAGGGGATTAGAATAATTTTAGAAGTGAAAGTGGTAACAGGAAAAGTTAATAGAAATAAAGGAGTTCTTCACAAGTAGGGACCACCTCTAATCTGTAGTGAAGAATGAAAGCCTAAAATTAAGTTCTGTGATAAAAGCATGAAATTTGCAGAAATAAAAACTTAATTGTTTTCATTATAAGGTATTCTAAACAAATCCACTGAAACTGTATGGGAGTCATCAACAAAGACAATACTTTATTATATCAGAATTTATCATATTTGTTAAAGTGGAATTTTACTTTCATAAAATTCTTAAATCCTTCATCACTTACATTTAAACTTCACCCTAACCTCATTAAAAATATGGACATAGTAAAATTAACCTAACTTCCATGTTTAGGATGAATATTAGTACATGTAAAATGTGACATTAGTATACAGTATGTAGTCACTAAATGCCTGCTGACATATAATTTTACAATTTAAAAAAAGAAGATCATTTTCTAAATTTCAATGTTCAAAAAAATATACACTACTTTAATTCCATTATTTCATTTTAATGACTCAGAGTAAGATTAATAAACTGAAATTTTAAATAGTAAAGTTTTAGGAAGACATTTTGCTATAGGTACCACTGAAAATATCTATAGCCAATTGTTCCAATAATATGAAAGTTGAGAAATCTCTTACATTTAAAACTTCATTAAAATTGTTTCAATTCTTATTTTAACAAAAAAGAGCAATGATAAAAAGTTCAATACATACAAACTAAACTAGTCTTACCATAAATGAAATAAAGCCTCATTTAATATGTGGCATCATACAAAGTCAAATGCATAATCTTTTTTCCCATTTAGCTAGATGGGAAACATCCAAATATTAAACATCCAAATATTAAAACTTTGAATTCACATGAGTGAATTCAAACAGGGATAATTCTGAGAAACTCACTGATAGGCAGCTTTGTTGCTGTGTGAACAAAATAGAATGTATATATTTCAAACAGTAATTCTCCATTTCTCTGGCATTGCAATTCAGGAGTGGTTCTTGGAAGGAGAATTGAGTGATCCATGGTTTCTCATTGCTCCAGCTGTATGCTGGCACTGTGTACTTCTTACTATACTTGAAGTCCTCGGGGTTGCATGTCAGATCACAAAAGGTTTTAATCTGTAGTCTGCAATACTGTCCCTGCAAGTCTGCAAGACTGTTACCCTGTCCTTAAAAGCTTATAACCTGGCACTAACTTGAACGCCTAATAGAAGAAAGTATTTTCACATATCCTTCTCCAGAATAGGGAGGTTTCATCTATATTGAAGATTTGCTTTGACAAGTAATTTACATCCACAGTAAGCTTTTCTAGAGCTTCTTTTTATTTTTTAAAGATTATTATATTTATTTATGTATATAAGAACTGGGGTATAAACCAGAGGTGTGGGTGGGGGAGAGGATTCACCAGAGACTGGGTGGGGAGCAGAACAAGTGGAGCTACTGAGATACGCTGGTGAGGGGAGCAGCAGGGGAGACAGGAGAGGTCTGCTGTGCTATGTGGGTAGTTCCCTGGCTGGGATGGAACTCATGCCACAGTGGCTGGCAATAGCTTGATAGCACTGAGACTTTAACCCCTGTACTACCAGGGAGGCCCCTTATTTAGAGTTTCTTAAAATTTTTCAGCTGCCGGGCATCCCTGGTGGTGCAAAGGATTAAGAATCAGCACTCTGAAGCTATCGGCAGCCACTGCAACATGAGTTCAATCCCGGGCCAGGGAGCTAATCCACATGGTACAACAGACCACTCCCATCTTGCCCACTGCTCCCCTCGGCAGTGTAACTCAGTAGCTCCACCTGTTCTACTCCCCACTGTCTCTGGTGAATCCTCTGACCCTCCTCCCTGCACCTATGGCCTATACCCCAGCTTGTATGAATAAACAAATCTTTCAAAAAAATTTTTTTCAGCTGCCTTTACATTAGAACTCACAGACTCATCACTCTTCCATTATATAATAACGAATAATGTTTCTTCTTTTTTTAAAAGATTTATTTATGCCCTCAAGAACAGGAGTGCAGGCCAGAGGTGCGAGGAGGGGTGTTAGAGGATTCACCAGACAGAGTGGGAAGCAGAACAGGCAGACTGACTGAAACACACTGCTGAGGGGAGCAGCGGGCAAGACAGGAGAGGTCTACTGCGAGAGGATTCACCAGAGACAGAGTGGGGAGCAGAACATTCACCAGAGATGGACTGACTGAAATACATTGCTGAGGGGAGCAGTGAGTGAGACAGGAGAGGTCTGCTACGCCATGTGGGTTAGCGATGGAACTTGTGCTGCAGTGGCTGCAGAATAGCTTCACAGTACTGACACTGAACCCCTTGGGCCACCATGGAGGCCTGTGAAGAAGGTTTCTTAAATCACTTAAACTACCCATAGTTAACAGTAAATTCAATGTTGTAGCTTGGTCCAGTCTTTTGTTTCAACAATACAAACAAATTTTTACTTTGGTCTTGACTGTCAAGGAGCTGAGCGGCAAACACTTCTATGTTCAGTCTTCAATCCAGGTCATTAGATGTTTCTCCATCTCTAATACAGGCGTTTCTTGAATTTTTGCTAGTCGTCTTGTTTTCAACGAAGCAGATCCTTTTAACAGCTTCCTTCTCTTTGTTCTTGTTCTTCAAGACCAACTGGCAAGAACTAGCCATCCCTGATTATCTACTTTTGTAGTCCTTAATCACTCTGATTCTGTTTCCTGGTCTGATGTGGCCTCTTACTGACCATAGATTTTATATGCTTAGGAATAATTATGAAAAAAAAAAAAAACAACTAAATCAAGCACAAGGGAAAATGATATCAAAGAGATGCAGTAAACATTAGATGGACAAGATTGCTGCCAGCACAAAATCTGACTTTACATTGGTTACGACAGCACTTGACAATAGGAATTTGGAGCCCAGGCCCTTTCAGTTGTATAGTTTCTCCTATATTGATAGAAACACTGCTATGCAGCACAAGACTGTATTGCAAGGAAAAGGGTGAGGAAGGAGAGTCCTTGAAGAGCCAATTTTCATTGAAAGACAACATAAGAACTTTATGTTCTTAAACCAGTCCATTAAATTATAGAAGATACATATTCATTATTGTCAATTTCAGAGAAATCAGCATGTAATGTACTAGAAATAAGTTATTTACTTCATACCTAAAATACTGTACCCTCAGAAAAGATGACACAATTTGGCTATCATCAGAGAAGGCCTGTAATTGCGTAGTCTAGACCGCAGTTTGGCAAAACTATAGTCCACAGGCAAATTCAGTCCACCACCTGTTTTTGTATGCCTCATGAGCTAAGAATGGTTTTTTACAATCTTAAATGACCGGGGAAAAAATAGTTTTTGGTGTGTAAAAATCATGACATTCAGATTCAGTTTTGATAAATAAAGGCTTTTTAAAAAATTTATCTAAGCCCATTCATTTACATATGGTCTATGACTACTTTTGTGCTCTGATAGCAGAGCTCAGGAGTTATAACAAAGACCATATGTTCCATAAAGCTGAAAATATTTACTATCTGACCCTTTATAGCAAAGAAGAGTTTGCCAATATATGGTCTGGCTGATTAACTTATTTAAAGAAAGTGCTTAAGAGTCATATCTTTAGTCAAATTTAAGATATTATACAAGTATCTCAAATGAAAAATACCTATGAAAACTCACACTTCACACACATGCACAAGTATACACACAACCAACCCCATTTGTTTAGCAAAGAAAAAAGTAAAAATTTAAAAATCTAAAAATTTAATTGATTATATTTGTTTTTGCTTGTACAGCAAGGAAAAAAAATCTATTTCAACCTATTCTATATATCTAGAAATGATTTCTTAGTTTTTTTCCCCCCTTTTTTTTTTTTAGGGTTTGTTCATGTCCAAATATAATGTTGGTGACTGATACATTTTGGTGACTGATGAATAATACCTAAAAGACTTTTAGACTAGCCAGCTAATAATATAAAATAAAAAGTTATGGGAGTGGGAAACCAATTGATAATTTTCTGTAGCTATAAAAAATTAAAAACTAAAAGGTACATTTTTTAAGGGAAGAAAAAAATCAAAATATAAAACAAAGAAAAAGTGACAAACACCATAAATGATTGAGGCTGTTCAATATGAGTTAATAGCATTATACTGATTACCATGGGTCTTTATTATTGCTATAAATGTCTAAATGAATATAAAGATTTGACTTGGTTTAATCCCTCAGGAAGAAATCACTTTCTGAACCTTCTAAAATACTTGCATATTAAGAGACCCTCTCTCAACTACTATATTTCAAATCATAACATAATGCTTCTGGGAGAAAAACTACCAAAACCAATACAAGGTTTGGATCTGAATACAGATTTCTCTGACAGAACTGACTGCCAATGTAGGAAATAAATGCTAATAAGCCTTTTATAGATCATCTTTGTAAAGCAATAAAAGGGGGAAAAAAACAAAAACTATTGGTGAATACATGACAGGCCATTAATAGCACATGTACACTTAAGCTTTGAGCAGAATTTCAAGGGATGGCATCAGATAACTTCAAAATGTGCTATATTTTTTTAAAAACTTAGAAGGAAGATTTTGCTCTGTAAATCTGTTCAAAAGTGACTCTACGGATGACAAAAATTCTGAAGTTAAATTATGCAAATGAAGCACTTGATGATGAAAATGTACTACTACTGATAGTGGTATTGGCTTAACAACTCTGTGGATATGTTAAAAGTCATTAAACCATACACTTTAAATGGGTGAATTATATGACATGTAAACTATACTCCATAAAACTATTAAAAAAAATTAACGGCACCAATAAA
Organism: Talpa europaea; assembly: GCF_964194135.1. NCBI lineage: Eukaryota > Metazoa > Chordata > Mammalia > Eulipotyphla > Talpidae > Talpa > Talpa europaea. Next base: position 25,571,917 of record NC_140074.1, on the reverse strand, counting down.
ATCATTTCATAAAATGTGAAAGTGACAAAAATATTCATATATTTCAAATACACATGTGAATAATTTGAATAATATAGACTTGTAAAGATTTCATTTGACTATTTCATCTAAATGCCCAGAAGATAATAAAATCAAATTCTAGGAATCTTTGTATGAGAACTGGAACATTCTCTTATATTCAAATTGCCTCATATTTTGTGAGTCACTTAGATACTAAACTTACTCTGTTTTAAAATAAAACCAGACTACCAGACAGGCATGTAAAATATTTCAGGGTATTTCAACAAAAATGGTCAAAATCAAAAAAGATAGTGGTTTTTAGTTTCCTTTTCTAAAAAAATAATATGAAACTGCTCAACGTTAAAACAGAGCTGAATAAAATGTACAACCCCAACTTCTATATTATTTTTCACAGTTAAAAGTTGGGTTTTATGTTTTTTACTAAGTTAAAACCATATTTACAGGGCTTTCCTGGTGGCGCAAGGGTTAAGACACAACCTATGAAGCTATCTGCAGCCACTGCAGCCTGAGTTCGATTCCCCACCAGACAGGGAGCAACCCACATGGCACGACAGACCTCTCCTGACTCGCCCGCTGCTCCCCTCAGCAGTGTACTTTGGTCAATCTACCTGTTCTGTTCCCTACTCTGTCTCTGGTGAATCCTCTCATCCACCACACCTCTGGCCTGTACCCCAGCTCTTGTATGCTTAAAAAAAAAATTTACAAAATAATTATGTAAGCAGCACCTAAAAGCACATATAATGACTTCAATTTTCCCCAGAATCAAAGCTAAGGTGAAAACTGAGCTAAAATTATCAGCCGATAGATATAGAGATCCATCCATGGTTTTAAAAGAGTGGAGACAAGAATTTAGGCCTTAGTAGTTCTCTAACAACCGGCTGAGTGCCCATAAGGGACTATCACTATCTTGAGGGTCACGATTACCTTGAGGATCACATTAAAATATGATTAATTTTTTTCTTTACTCAATTGGGCAAAAGGTCAGTCTTCTAGACTCAGAGAAGAAAAAAAAGAGACCAAACATGAACTGAAATCAAATATAATGAATATCCATATATTCAGCAAGATGCCATGGTGTCCTCCATCCCTGAAGTCTATAAACTAAAGGTAACACACTAATTTCATGGGGACTTAATTAGACCCATAGACACAATTTGTTTTATATTTATTTAAAAAGAATGTTTTTAATTTTTTCAATAAGTTGCTATATTTTTGAAGAATCATGAAAGTTCTCATAAAAAAGGAAATCCTCTATTTTCTCTGAGAAATAAATTGTAAGATCTAAGATTACCAGCAATGTTTTGATAATTTTTTTTAAAGATTTATTTATTTATTTATTTATTTATACAAGCACTGGGTACAGTCAGAAGCATGGGAGGGTGAGCAAATTCACCAGAGCCAGAGCAGAGAGCAGAATAGGCAGAAGGACTGAAGTACACTGCTGAGGGGTGCAGCGGGCGGCAGGAGAGGTCTGCGCGCCATGTTTTAATAATTTTGCTGTAGTTGAGGAGTTGCCAGCCATGATAGATAATATGAGATTTATGAGGTTTTCAATATGAAACAGTTCCTATCTGACCCATCACACTTATTTGTAGTAGGTGACATTTTGTGTGTCTGACTACCAACAACTCAGGAACAGGTCCTGAATTATGAAAAGCTTGCTTCTTTGATTTGCTGGGGCCACTGGGTTTTAAAGTTGAAGCAGACAACACTGTATATCAGTATTTTAGAAAGACTTCAGATTAGGCCAGTAGAGAATAGATTAATCTATATTGCAAAGCGCCACCTTACATGCCCATGTATAAATGTTTACACATACTCAGTAACTGCTAAGTGACACTGATAATGCATCTCTAAATTAATAAAAACTAAATATTCAACATAGTTTCTAAAAACTTCAACATCCATGTCCTATTAACTTATAATCTCTAAACTTGCGAGGCTATCAAAGTAAGCCCTTAAATGATGGATCTGAAAAACAACTATCAGGAATTCAAGGGAGGCTCTGAAAGTGTCTTGCCACTGAATCTAACTTCAGAAGGAATTACTACATTGGCTCTCAAATTTTGCTACACATAATAGTTAACTGTAATGTGCTGCAATTTTGGAAACCACTGAATTACAAATTAAAAGTATTCTCGTTCTAATATGTACAACAAACATATAAACTGCTTATTAGAAGAAAGCACCAAAATTCTCAAAATTTACAAAACAAATGATTAAAAAATGAAGCCTGAAAAGAGGATAACTGTATCTGGCAAGTAATAAATTAAGCAATATATTTTCAATTCTTATGGTTTAAATGGTTATTATGCAATAAGGGGATTAAAAATTTTCATCAACTGACAAAAAATAAAAGGTTTTCAAAGTTTTCACTAAATTACTAGAACCTGGAGAAATATAGGCAGTTGTATTCATAATACTATAAATGTTTACACCAAACAATATTATTTTTATGAAGTGGCACAATCAAGAAAATTTCTTTATAAAAATCTAAGAAATATAATTTCTCAGATAACTATGTATCATTCAAGAAATAATTACCTAGTTTCTACTAAGTGACAGAGACTTTTCTGTCTGTATCTAGGGATATAGTACTGAATAAATAAAATATAACCAAAAAAACCTACAATCTCACAGAACTTATAGCAACAGAATGGGAAGAAGAGTGGGACAAACCAGTAAAGTAAAAAGGAGAGAGTGAGGGATGCTGGCAGTCAGTTAGGTTTTGCAATTTTATTTTTTTTTAAAGTTCAAGAATTTTTATGCAGTTCTTATGTCTTTATCCCACAAAAAACATTCAAGCACATTATTTGTTCTGATAATGACTTATCCTAAACAGAGTAGTATGGAAAGGAAATATTTGAGAAAAGACTTGAAATGAGATTTTCCGTGACACATATAACTAATATATAATAAAAGCAATAAAATACATTCATAAAGATAATAATTCTGGCATAGTTAAACTGATAAATCTGAAAAATACCATACCTCCATGTGGAATCTTTGGGTTTTCAGGAAGTCTTCCGGGATCAGTTATTGAGGCCCTCACTAAGGCAACCAGACAAAATATGGAAATGCCATAGAATACTTTAAAAGAAAGAAATAATCATTAACCCTTCACAATCTTTTATCAACAAACATTTAAAATTTAAAATGCATATTTTAATTAATAGCATAAGGATAAATAATTTTCAAAAGATAGAAAAATTAAACAGTTCATTTCACTCATGAAATACTACCAAATACTACTGCTACTACCAGCTACAAGTTAATGTATCTTTCTTTCTTAATATTATTTTGCATATTAATAACTGATGAACTTGTTATAAATCAGATTCTTTATCCATAGAGATTCCCTGTGAAAAATGATATAAATGAAGGGGTTCCCTTTTAATTACTTCTTATTTGCAAGAAGTAAAAGGAGAATTTTAAAAACCTATTCTACAACTAAACTTTCTCACTAATTCCAACTGGTTATCTTCAAAATTACTTTAAGCTAGTGAGTTTAATCACTCCTTCTGATGGATCTTAAGATTCAATTTGAAAATAAAGAATCTAGAAACTCCTGAGTTTTAAAATGAGTAACTAGAGAAATGACAGTAAGGGAAAATATTCAGTCATTTTAATTTCAGCTTTTAAAGGTAAAGAATATAGGCATGGGGAGGGGGAGAGGAAGGTGGGGAAGAAAGTACTGCACAAGTAATGGGGAACTTGGAGCTAGTGCTAACTCCAGGCTGACTGCATGGTATTCGTCAGTTTTATCATTTGTTCAACAGAGACCGTATTTCTCACAGCTCTTCTCAGGTCAAAATGATGTAATGAACATGAAAATTATAAATGCGATGTACATGTAAAATATATAATTTCAACCTTTTTCTTCTAACCATAAGCAAGCCTTACCAATGAACCAGAGTAGAAAATAACTAAGTTTGAAGAGTTATCACAACCAACATCTTACTGAATAATTTTTGTATCATAAAATTTTTATTTCTCAATAATGTTTACCATCTTTATTCTTGAAACTCCTTCCACAATACACATCAGAAATATTAAAAATACACACAGACACACGCATATCAGTATTATTATGCCAGTTTTTTTTTTTAAGTTTTATATTTTTTTTTTTAATTTATTTATTTATACAAGCACTGGGTACAGTCAGAAGCGCGGGAGGGTGAGAGAATTCACCAGAGCCAGAGCAGGGAGCAGAGCAGGCAGAAGGACTGAAGCACACTGCTGAGGGGAGCAGCGGGCGGCAGGAAGGGTCTGCGCGCCATATGGGACCCTCCTCCGGTGGCCAGGGAGCAGCCGGGGATCGAACCGGTGCTGCAGAGGCTGCGGGCAGCTTCACGACCCAACGCTCAACCACTGTGCTACCGGGGAGGCCCTATGCCAGTTTTTTTAAAAAACAAATTGGAATTTATATATTTGCAGAATTAGATAAAAAGGTTATTTTTTTAAAAAAAACTTCAATAATTTAGTAAATAACTACTATTAATAGCACTAATAATATTAAAAGGAAGGTTATCATAGTGGAACTCCAAAATATTCACAGTGAGAAAATCTTTGATTATGAAAAGAAATAAAGATCTAGAAACTTACTTATTATTAATATGCCAGGAATATGTCCTTCTTCATAGTGAGGAAAGAGGACAATTTTGGGAACTATAATAATATTGAATAACCAGACAAAGACAATCAAACCCATGCAGCACCAACCATGCGGGTCAACAACAAAGTGAATCCGGAGACCCATTTTGCAGTCTTGTAACTGCCTGCTAACCCACAAATAAAATCCTAAAAAGGGAGGAAAAAGAGAAAAATTACTTGTAGAGAAAAAAATTATTTGACTATGACAAAACTAAATAAGGCAACTACAAAATGGTACTTAATGAGTTTTCTTTGTATAGCTGATTCCTTTGACAAAATATCACAACTTGAAACACAAACATAAGTTTTGGGATATTTCAATTTAACCATACCTTCAAATATTTAATATCAATTTTCATTATGAATTGCTATTATAGAGCATAAGTTAGCATTACCTTCTGAAGTTAAGCACAAATCTATCAGTAGTTCCACATGTGAACCCAACAGAAATGGGAGCACATATCCACCAAAAAGACATATGCAAAAATTTTAGTAGATTTAATCATAAAACCGAATGATTGTTATACAAATCAAAATAGTGGTCAGAACTAGAAAGTGACAAGAGGGAAAACTGCCAAACAAGAAACACCTATATCTTGACCTGGGTGGTGAGTTATGAATACATACACATATGTGAAAATTCATTGAGCAGTACATGAAAGATTTATGCAACTTAATTTTAAACAAAAAAAGTTCAAAATTGTTTTGAAAAATTAAAATATAAATTTCCAACATTAGAATTCATGAATGAACTTCAAGGAATCTTATTACTATCAATTTAAGAAGAATCTTTTTTAAATGGGGATTTTTTTCAGGTGATTAACAAAAAGTTAACAGACCTTCCATATGAGATACTTAAAGATAGTTCTACACATGCACCGTACCAAAAGAGTGACATATAAATATATACATACTTTAGTATAGATAACTCATAAAACTTAAACAATAAATTCTAAATTCTAGGGGGCAACTTTCTCATACAATACAATGAAATAATACAATAAACTAGGACAATGTTTCTCAAACCTATGAGCAAACAAGAATCAAGTGAGGAACGTAATGAAAATACTATCCCTAAGCCCCATTCCCGAGCTACTGAATCATAGTTCTTTATGCGGTAAAGCTCAAAAACAAATAAAATATTTTAAAATGCTCCTGAAGATGTCTATGACACAGATGACTGATATCCAGGACCACAGACCCATTGTTACAACAATGACTTGAACTCAGTTCAATAAATAACTATAATACCAGCAAGTTAACTGTAGTACCAGTTACTTTGTAGACCTTGTAAATACAAGGATGAACAAGATATAGTCTTTTCTGAGAAGAATTAACAGTCTAGTGGGAGAAAGGCTGATTAGATGGGTTTAAAATAACTTGGTAAATTTCAGAGACGTGGACAAGATATTACTAGGTAATCAGGGTAAGACTTCCATTAGAGGGTAACACCTGAGCTCAGTCTTAAAGGTGAGTAACAGCTATCCAAGCAAAGAATAGTGACAATAGAAGAAAGAGTAGGAGGTATATAAGAGTAAAAATTGTGGAGGGTATTATAAACTGCTATCATAAGTCATAAAGCTTTCAGTGGAGAGTAAATAGTGAAAAAGGAGCTTTATCATGAAGGGCCATAAAGATGCCATCTTAAAATATTAGGACTTCATTCTTAGATACCGGAAAGCTATTGAAGCAGGGAGCTAACAAAATGAGATTCATACTTTAAATAACTGCAGCTCTGTGTTAAGAATAATATCAAAGACAGAGTCAAGTTAGACAAAGAAAAGATAAAAAGCCAAAACTAATTTCAGAGAAGCGATCAACTGAAGAAATAGCTAGAATCAAACTAGTAAATTTTACTAATTGATTATATATTAAGGGTTACAGATGAAATAGTCAAGTGTAACTCCTAGATTTTCAGTTTATATCCCACACTATTTCATTCTAAGAATTGTCATTAATTGAAGAGCCTCAGGGTGCCATCCCTTAGAAGCTTTGTCAATGTTCTTCAAAGCTACAAAACTGCCAGAACAATAAATAGATTAGCACTATCCTATCATCCCTAGAACTTGCAAATAATGGGGTAGCAAAAAAGAACACAGTAACTCAAATTCAACACCCCCCAAATGTTTAAACCAGATATGGTCTCAATTAGTAGTTATATGTGAATTCTAAAATAGGACTAGTGCCTGAACCTTGGAAAACTTAAAGCTGAACTTCACTATCTTTCAATTCAAAAACCAAAAGAATTATGAGTATCATAGCGAGTAAAATCACAGAAGACAAAGCATGCTGTTTAATTTCCTTGTTATCATTTCAGTAACTAAAGAAGTTAAAGGACAAATGGTACTTATTTGCATAGCTATCTACATAGCTAAAGAGAGAAATATTTTACAGTATGTTTATTTTTTCATCCTTGTCAACCAGTGAGTAATAAAAGATACAAGGCTGTCTTTCAATATACTCAATATTACTAGCTTTATGTTCCTCCTCTTTTTTTAATGTTTTGGTTCCACTCAAGACTAAAAAAAAAAAAAATAGAAATTCCAATAATTATATAGAATACAAAAAACTTAATTACTTATCTCTAAATATATTACTATTAGAAACATAAAAGCATCAAGTCAGCAAACCAAGTAGGAAAATTATCAAATACTCATTCATTTTTTGAATTCTTTTTATTCTCCTCTACTAAAGAGGAGAATTTTTCTTATCACTGAAAGAATTCCCACAACAGAAAATTAGTGAAAAGTATAGTTTAAAATGTGTTTTTTCTTAGATGTTTAAATAATGAATAGTTTAGAATGTGTCTGTTTTTTTCTGGATGTAAATATACAGACAACAAATTCAAAAGAACAAGCATCCCCAAGGAAAAGTGAGCAAGGATTAGAAAAATAAAACAAAGAGCAGTAAGATTTTAATTATCTTTTTAAAAGTACCTGATTTTTAAAAATTAGTAGCATAAATCCTTACAATTGGAGTGTAGACAAGAAACGGTAGTCCTCCAAGAGCACCAAATCAGATTACAACCAGAGTCACATAACTGGGAGAACTGCAGGATCTACCAGGCGTGGCTATGGTTGAACAGAAACTATTACACATTCTGAGCAACAACTGAACCAAACATATGGCTGCTCTAGGTTTTAAGGATGGCATTTGTAAAATACTTTCATTAGCTGGTGATTCCAACATGTTAATTTGTATATTAAATGGTGAGCTCATAACTCAAACTTTGATGTAACCAGAGGACAGGCTGGTATTTCAACATTTTTTAAGATTGCTATCTGGTACTTGAGTGCTATGATTAACTTCATTAATGATGTAAATTACTACAGCACAAGCTTTTCTTAAAAGAAATTATAATTCAACTCCAATAAACAAGACCACATAAATATTTACAATGTTCAATTTATCTAATAGGAGGTTTCCTTTCCTTTTGTGCCTTTTCAGGAAACTAAATTTCACTACATATTTTCCTCAGAAAGAGAATAAATCATTAAAAATATACTGAAGTCACAATGAAAAGAAAATAACAGAAAACTATTATGTGACAGAAAACTACCATCAGATTTCAGAAAATGATAAAAATTAGCCAAAATAATTTATAAGAAACCCAGTAAAAATGTATCTCTAATCTATACTTTTATGACTCTCCATCTCAGCCAAAGTGGTCTTATTACTGTTTCATAAATTTGAAAAATATATTCCTTTTCCCATTCCTCCTAAGTGAGGAATTCTACTTTACTCTATTTCTACTTTACTCTATTTCTACTTTACTCTATTTCTACTTTACTCTACCATTCTACTTTACTCTATTTAAATTCAACTCATAATGTAAGGTCAATTTGAACTTCACTCTCCACATGAAATTTTTCCTGGCACCTCAGTGCACAGTGATGTCTTTGTCTTCTAAATTAAAAATAAAAGGCAAAACTATTAGAATAAAATAGCAAGAGCCTTTATAACATGAGAATGGAAAGGGTCTTTACAAACAAGACTAGAAGCCATGTTTGACCACAAAAACACTAAAATTTCCAAAGTTGAAAACAAAAAAACATGAAAAAGATAAAGCATTCCTGGAAAAAATATTACTTGGTTGATAAAAGGCAAGTATGTACATAAATACATGCAAATAATTTACAAGAGGAAAAAAAATTCAGTGGCTGAACATCATTGATGAGGGAAATGTGAAATAATTAGGTACATTTTTCATGCTTTGTACTGACAAAATTTTAGCAAGATGATATCCACCCTTGAGAGATGCGGCATGGGGAAAAGAACATTCATGCGCATAAATGGATATAATCACTTCTGGTGAGCAAATTGGCAGTATCTGTTAAAATGTCAACTCTTTGAGCTGATGAGACTCAACAAAAACAACGAAAATAATACAGTCAAAAAATGGGCAGAAGAGCTACACAGAAACTTCTCCAAAGAGGAAATACAAATGGCCACCAGGTATATGAAAAAATGTTCAACGTCACTTGCAATCAGGGAAATGCAAATCAAAACTACCATGAGATACCATCTCACACCAGTGAGAATGGCACATATTAAAAAAACTAGCAACAACAAATGTTGGCGAGGATGTGGAGGGAAAGGAACTCTCCTGCACTGCTGGTGGGAGTGCAAACTGGTCCAACCACTACGGAGAGCTGTGTGGAGATTCTTCAACCTACTAAAGATAGAGCTTCCATATGATCCAGCAATTCCACTCCTAGGTATTTACCCAAAGGACACAGAAACATTAATTCCAAAGAGCACCTGCACCCCTATGTTTGTAGCAGCACAATTTACAATAGCTAAGCTTTGGAAACAACCCAAATGCCCAAAAATAGATGACTGGATCAAGAAGATGTAGTACATATACACCATGGAATATTACTCAGCATTCAAAAAAGATAAACACATGCAGTTTGCAGCAACATGGATGGAGCTGGAAGGGATCATGCTCAGCAAAATAAGCCAGAAAGAAAAAGAAAAATACCAGATGGTCTCACTCATAACAGGAATCTAGAAAAGCTAAATAAGGGTCCAGGAAAAAGAATAACTATAAGAAAGAAAAAAAATCAAAATCACAAACAAAACAACTATATGAACCAGAGACACACTATTGGGGGGGGGGGGAGAGAATGGGGTCAAAATCAGGGGGTCGCAATTGTATGGGGAATATAAAAATAAAAAATAAAAAATAAAAAAATATCAACTCTTTGACACAGAAATTTATTTCTAATACTACTATAAATGCATTCATGAGACTGTACAGGTATATATATGCACAGAATGGTCTATAGAACACTTGTTTGTGATCACAAAAAGTACGGCACAACCTAAATGTCAAGTAGAAACAGGGGAATGATCAAATACATTTCCAAGCTAAGGCACTTTGAAAAGAAAAAAAGTAGAGATAAAAGGAGTTCTAAGGAAAACTATCTAGAGGATTACCCATTACACATAGTGTTGAGTCGATAAAGCCAGTAACCTAGGCAAATTCTATGGAAGAAGGAGATGAATCTTTTCTGAGTTTTTTTGACTCACAAATAATTTTGTCTTTAATTATTCAATTTATTAATTGTAGCACACACCAGACATTTGGAAAACAGAAATGGTAACATGTGTATGACGCAATGCCGGGAAACAAAACTTGAACTTGTGAAAAACAGTTTCTTAAAGAGTTTTGATAACTGAATTTTTATGCTTATAATTTTGTTCTTTTTGGAAAAACAATCTCAGTCATAGTAAAACATAAGCTGAAATTTCACTACAGTCTGGGCATATACTGTCTCAAATTTAAAAGAAATTAGAAACTTCAGAGGGTACAAGAAAAATTACAAAGGGTCATTATAAGTTGTATTCTATTAAGGAAGAGTTTTGAAGGTACACAATTTTGATGAAAGGATTTAGGAAGAAAGAAAAATCCAATTAAGGAGCAAAGGAGCTAACTTTGCAAATATAGGATGGTTAACTTAAATGAGGTATTTGCTAATCAAAAATGTAATAGAAATATTTCATCACATCAGAAAAAGTTTGGAAAGTAATATACAAGTCATTTTGTTCTAGTCAAAACAACACTGATAATTTCAGTTCAGTTGACTACTCAAAGCATTTGTCAACATTATTTTAAACTGTTCTTTCTCCAACATATTTTCTGCTTTTCTTTTTTTAGGTTGGTAGTCATTTTAAAGGTAGAACTTTTCAGTTTTATTTATCTGATTTGTTATCAGCCTCTGCCAGTCATCTTTATTAGTGAAAAATGCACTCAAATCAGTAGTATCTTTTATCTTGATAGTCTGAAAATAACTTTATGGCAGAGCTGATTTCAAATTCCTTGTTTTCACATGTTCTGTGAGAAAAGAAGAATCATAAAAAGTCTTTGCAATTACATTCCTCTTGTCACTTGGCTCTCCTTAGGAACTGGATGGACACTTGAGTTAAAGAGAGTCAGTAACTTTGCTATTGCTAGAAGTATATTCTATTATTTCTTCTATAAATGGGTCTTCCTTTCCTCCATTTTTAGGATCTGAACAAAAACCCACAATCTTTTCATTCCTAATTTCTTGCCCAGAATTATACTTCTCTAAGACATTGTTTTGTGTTTTTTTCCATTGACATTTCACTATGTTTGGTATTTACTACTGAGATGATCCTAAAACTTCTTGTCTTCCTCAAACTTTTTCTCATTGCATACTTTGTTGTTATGTTCTGATAACTTAATATGAGTTTATTGAAGAGAAGAAAACTTTCTTAATCTAATTAATTTCTCCATTAAGTTCTTCAACTTAACTTTTCATGATTCTCTTCTACCAATCCAAACTGACCTGCTATTGGGGCACAGTATTTCTCAACTTCATTTAATTATTTCCAATGATCTTCAGACAAAAGATATAGTTGGACTTTCTGTTCCATTTCACTGCAAAAAATATCTGGAAACCTTCTGCCATTTAAGTTCCTGTATCTCATCTACAATTATCTGACCAATCTGCTGTTAATAACTGAGTTTCAGCTTCCTTTGACATAAACAATTGAGTACTGATTAGAAAACTCAAACTAAAAGTCCTTACATAAATTGCTAAAACAGAACATGAACCAGCGTAAGAAAAAATTCTGGAGGTCCCAGAAATTTCAAGGGTTAAACCCTCCACCAGGCTTTTCTTCCCCAAAACTCACCAGGGGCTTATTGGGAATGTTGGACAGAACACTTTGAAAACACTTAGAAAACACTTAGAAAACTTTGCCCTGCAATACTAGTTGGGAAGGAGAAAAACAGTCATAGCCATCTGCCACCACTGAAACATCTCAGAAGGGATGAATCTTAACAGTGATTTCCTAGAGAAAGAAAAAGACAGAGATAGACAAGAAAAAGGCATAAGGAAAACTTCTGGGAATGTTGATAAAGATCTCTGTCTTAAATGAGATACACACATGAACGGAACTGTCAAAGCTCAGCAAATATAAACTTAAGGTGGGTGCATTCCTTGGCATGTAAATTTACCTTTGAGGAAAAAAGGTAAGCCAATATTGAACTCTAATGATATGTACACTAAAGTATTAGGGGAAGGGGAAGGGAGTGTACAGAAATCTGCAATTTACTTTGAAATGGATCCAAAAATAAAAAAAGTTGGTTGATGGATAGGCAGAGAGATGGATATGTGTGATGAAGTTTAGTAAAGCATTAATTGCAGTAAATAATCAATTGGGGGTTCAGATGTCACACTATACATTTTTTTCAACTCTTCTGTTTGAAATTTTCATAATTAAATGTTGGAGGGTAAACATTTACATGATTCCTTTTCACTAGAAAATATTATTGGTATAAATGACTTCTGTGTACGTAAGCGGGAGAAAATGTGGAGGAAAACACATCAACCAAAGTGTTAACAGTAGCCATCACCAGCGTGAGGAAATTAAGAGTAGTGAGAAGTTTTCACATTTTATATACGTATTTATGTGTTCTAAGTTTATTAATAAATTTATATGCTTCTAAATTTTTCTCAACCAACTGAAAGATAAAGACAGCATAGCAGGTCTGACTACACTACAAACTTTGAAACAAAATGTTTAAGCCTCTCTTATCACTCTCATCCTTATATTACTTTTAAAATTAATATTTTTAACATATAGTGCAAAAACATCATTTGTAAAGCCATATAATATAAACAATTCAAAAAGATGTTTCCAAAACTCTCATTATAATACAAATTATTTTTCTGTGCAAAAAGACTTAAGAAAATATTTACTTAAAATTTAATGAGTATTTTTAAATAACTACAATTTTTTTTGCTAATGAAAAATTATTAAATGCATCTAAACATAAGACTTCGAGGACCTAAGCCATATATCCAAAAATACATTCCCATGTAAAAGTAAATGCAGACTTACCACTTGCAAATTCACTGAGATGTGTTGCAATTTCTCTGGTACTTGCATTTAGAGGCTCTATCTTCATTCATTTTTTTTTTAAATCATATCCCAACAAACGGATCTCTCCTCAATAACAGCTCTTCATGAGAATCTATTAATGGTTTAAAAAAAATGATCTCTCATAAAAGTAAAAATAATAAACATAAATATTCTAATGGTGAAATATCAATTACAAAAGTTTTCAATTCATAAATAAAAGGACTCACCTCCACTGATTCTACACTTTCATGTCTCATCCCATAACCTCAAAAACTTCCATCTGATTACCATTATACATGAAATCTCTCTCTTTAGAAACTACCCAATTCCCCCAAATCCCAAATTGTCATTATGTATATAGCTTTTAGGTTCAAACTTACTTGACTACAAATCCCAAAATGATAATACTGATGTGACAGAATGCAATGTAATATCTATCAACATGTGAGGCTAGAGCTATCTAATCACAATTGGTAAATACAAAATAAAGAGTTTAAAACAGAGGTAAACTTTAGCTTAAAACGAATGAAGGAAAGTTACCCTTTTTTAATGAAACCATTAAGAAACTCAGCAGTGAAAGCTGGTTTCTACAATTTAAGCTTAAACAATACTCTAAAATGTTCTAGATAATATACTGACCCAATTATTTCATTAATTCAATTAACATCTTTCAAATGTATACTATACTTTGTGAAAAAGAGATGAGTGCTATCCTCAATAAAGATAGATTAGTAGACAAGATTAACATCAGGCAGGACAAGAGGGCAAGAAAGCATCTCATATAGGAAGGGAAATGGCTCGTGGAACTTTTTCAGTTATATCAACGCATGTGTTTCCTGGGTTACTTTATAAAATTTCGTACAGTGTACTGCCATCAGGAAATTATTTCTGGAGAAAGTGATGCCTATGAGTTAGCTAGATGAAGACTGGAGGTTGTTCTGAACAAGGTAGAATAAGCAAAGGCATGAGGACGATAAGCAAATGCCAACACATTCTGAGGAAACCAAAAAGGCCAGAGGCATTGCTTATGGGAGAAAGGAGTAAAGCATGTCTAACACTTTCATAATCAACTCTAAGAAATAGATCTCATAACATTACTAGTACACACAGAAATATATAAAATATATAAGAATACACTTCATCTATAACTGAAATACAAAACTCTCAAAGTTTAATGAATTGATATTTACCTTTCTACATGTGATGTATTCTGATATTCTACTTTATTCTATTTCACTTTAACAAAAATATATAATGCTGGTCACAGCCTACTAAACTGATTACAGACCCACAAACAGAAAGTGATTCTAAGAGTGAAAATCACTATTAAACCATGTCAATGAGTTTGGACTTCACCCTGCACACAGTGGGAAACCACTGAAGGATTTTAAGCAGAAGAAATTTCCTTGCACTTGAGGGGAAAGAAAAGCAATACTTTCAAAAACAGACTGGCTAGATGAAATAAGCTAGTCTTACTAATTACCCAGGTGAGAAATGGGGAGACATGGTAAGTACCTCAAATGTGGTGACTTATAAGGAGAACGAGGGATGGAGACGTGAGGAAGGAACACTTAAGATGGGAGACTTGCAGAGAAAAGGCAGATTAAGAAACTGATGATAAAAGTTCCAGGGCTTGGTGATCAATTAGAGGGAAAGGGCAGATTCTAGCATGGCTCCCAAGTTTCTTAGAGACTAGGCAGATGTTGGTACCGTTCTCTGAGACAAAAAAAAAGGGGGGTTGGGAAGGTTATGAATTTGTTAAGCATACTCTGTTTACTACAGCAATAAACTATTATATACCGAGGATGGGAAAGATTCAGTAAAACCACTATCATTACATTTCCATTCCCTTACAGATTTTTTTTTAAACCTATATTTTTTCCCAGGGTAATTTTCCTATTGCCCCTGAGTGTCAGACTGTCAAATGTATTTGTTTCTACTCCTAACTTTCTAAAAGAATTTTCAGTGGTTTGCTTGGTCGTGCCTTTACTTCTTAGAGACAAAATCTGGAATGACAAAGTACAGTAGCTGCTCCCGTAATGGTAAATGAATGAACTCATCTTCTTCCAGAAAACAATAAATGTACACAACACAATACTCTGAAACACGCCCAACGTCAACAACGCTACTAAGGCCATGACTCTAGGGTGCCCTATTAATGTTCCAGCAAAATAGTAGTTGCTGTCAGTAACATAATTAGGAAATAGCACAGGTCAACCATCCACCAGTCAAACCCTGAACACTGGCTTAACATCAAGGGCAAAATCCTACTTTAAGTTTACCATTACAATTATAAAAGTTACATTGCAACCAGGGTATCCAAAATAAGTTCAAATTCAGCCCCTTCATTGTGGAATCAAATCTCATCTGTGTGGTATAAAAGCAACACTGGCCTTAAGAATTCAAGAAATTCTGTAATAACTTAGACTATCCAAAGTTTCAGAATTATATCATTAAACATTTATAACATTGCCATGTCTGGAAGAACACAACAATTTACAGAAGAAATTGTCAAACAAACCTCCCCCCAGTTTTTTTTCCCACAGGGTCAAAAGAAAACGGTTAATGTATCATACAAACATATAAAATTCAAACCTTATGGTTGTACATTAGAATGAATTCTAAAAACATTATTACAACTGTACACTTTTTAGTATGTTTCTGCAGATAGCTAACTTTTGATTTCATCTACTCTGAAAATTGGTCAAATGTGGCAGCTCAATAATTCTACCTAAAATATCATGCCATCGTTATTCTAGCCATTTCTCTAATAATGTGATAATTCATTTTTTATATTACATAGGTATTATTCAGTTTAATATCAACAGAGTAGGAAATTAATCTTGTACAAATATTAAAGACAGCACTGTTCAATTATGATCCAGACTCTTACTAACTCTCTAAGTTCAAGATTAGCCATCTGTAAAGTAGAGATAAAAATATTAACTCATGGGACTCCCCAGTGGCGCAGCGGGTTGCATGCAGTGCTGTGAAGCGGTCCGCAGCCTCTGCAGCATGGGTTTGAATCCCGGCTGGCCAGAAAGATACCCACATGGCACGGCAGACCTCTCCTGTCTCGCCCGAAGCTCCCCTCAGCAGTGTTTTCCATCACTCTGCCTGTTCTGCTCCCCACTCTGTCTCTGGCGAATTCTCTCACCCTCCTGCGCCTCTGGCCTGTACCCAGTTCTTGTATAAATAAATAAAATCTTTAAAAAAAATACTAACTTGCAGAGTTGTTGTCCTCCTAAAATGACAAACTGCCTAGCAAATGATAAACACCTCCAAAAATGGTAACTTGAAAGAGGTTAGGGGGAAGAAGCGCAAAGGAGAGTTAAAGATGAGTTCTTTACTTCTAATCTTACAAAGTCCAGGACAAAACATATTTTGAGGTCCCCTCAATAAGGAAGTGATATAATTTAACCATATAAGGTAAAGCAGCTATCTACTTTTTTTTTTTTTAAAGATTTATTTATTTATTTATACAAGCACTGGGTACAGTCAGAAGCACGGGAGGGTGAGAGAATTCACTAGAGCCAGAACAGGGAGCAGAGCAGGCAGAAGGACCAAAGTACACTGCTGAGGGGAGCAGCGGGTGGCTGGAGAGGTCTGCGCGCCATGTGGGACCCTCCTCCGGTGGCTGGGGAGCAGCCGGGGATCAAACCAGCGATGCAGAGGCTGCGGGCAGCCTCACAACCCAGCGCTCAACTGCTGCGCCACCGGGGAGGCCCAACTATCTACTTTCTTAACAGTAAAGTCTGAGAACTACTTGTCAAACAACAGAAACCGAAGAGAGTAGAGGCTTTCAACTACTATGGTACTATAAGCTAGCAGGGACGTTGCACTTCAACTTTAGCATGAGGTCTCTCTAAGCAGAAAACCAAAAATAGAGATTGTACCTAAAATAGTGGTCAAACAGTGACTGAACTAAAACCTGTAAATTAAATCTCTCAAGTAAGAGCAGTATTGGAATGTTAAGGAATGAAGCATGGAGGGAAAAAAAAATCACAGCTTGCTTTCAGAAGATATGAAGAATGCACAATTAAAGCAAGAATTCTTACCCAATAGCTAAGTTCTCCAGCAATTGGTGAAAATGTGGGTGGGCAAAGTGTCAGAGTGCAACATACTTGCAACATCAGTGGTATCAAGAATCTGCTTCCCCTTCCCTAGATCAAGTCTTTGAATTCTGTGCAACACTGAACACAAGCCACACTCTTCTAAGTGACTGCCTCATGAGTGAAAAATAAAATACCTCTATTAAAAATAGAGCACTACAGTGACTAATGAGAACATCCTAACAAGAAATAAACTGGAAGGTTTGGGATGATACGAAGACTACCAAATACTGTTTTCAGTCATACAAAATGTCAACGTGGGAATTTTCATCTAGGGAGGTAGGGGAGCGGGAAAGGAGCCAGGAAAGGTAAAAGGAAAACAGGAATTAAATGTCAGGTTGGGACAAAAAGGCCAAAGATAACCTCTGCTAGAAAAACAGTGTAAGGAAAAAGCTTCAGATACAGTAAAAGCTGGTAATGAAGAGGCTCTGGTATTTCCTGGGCATGAATCGGACATGTTCTTCCCAACAGGAAGGGAAATCAGCTACTTAACTCCAGTACCCACTGTATCAAGACAGATTGGGGGCAAAAAGACTGAATTCAATTTCCTTCACACCAGGCTTAATCAAAGCAGGCAGGATTTAAGAACACTAACACTAAAAGGAAAAAGTCTCATTTAATTGCTGAAGCTAAAAATCTTGCAGTAGGTTAAAAAAGAAGTTATCTGCTCCATACAGATAAAAGCCTTAAAATCAGAAGCATGGTTGAAATCACACTGGAGCATGTTAAGTCAGAATTAAAGTAAAATCAGTGAGTACTAAAGACTAATTCTTAAAGAGTCATTTGTGGAAACAGCAACAATTACTTGAAGAGAGTAGATACTAGTCAGTCTCTTAAGTGGGGAAGGTTAATCCACCAGAAAGGAAAAATTACAGAAAAAGGAGGCCTGAAAGACAGAAGACAAACTCTGAAAAATGCAAATTTTTATCCAGGGAAATAAAATGACTACCATTACACTACTTTTGGCCAGGTAGCTACCGAGAGCAACAGTACTTACATATATGACCATACTTCTTAACCGAGGCTGACTCAACTTACCAAAGATTCTTACCTCCCCAAATCACTAGCCTGACATTAAGAAAAAGTGGTGTGTATTTCCATTTAGATCTTTCCCCTATAAATTTTACTGATTCAAAATAGTTCAAATAGTATTAATACATGAGATTATTCTAAGATTGCTAGTATTCTACTAGATTGTCAGTATTGTGCTAAATTACCATGTACATCTAATGGATTTGAAAACTTGAATCTGAGCCCTAATGGTTTTACTAAAACAATATAAGATGCCCTCATTCTTAAAAGAGTAAAACTGAGCTTAAGGAACAACTTTCTAGTTCCCTCTGCCTTCCATTGTGTACTGATACCAACATGTAGCCTTCAACACTGAAAAAGGTTTCACTCACTCACACGCAATTACAATTCCAGAAAAAAAAAAAAAATTCTACGGAGATATCACTAGACTTTTCAACTTGTTTCTTCACTAATCCAAGGTATTATTTTATCCATGTGCTTTCACACAGGTTCTGAATCAGTCCCTACAAATTAAAGAAATCAGGTTGTAGGCAAGTAATAAAAATTTCATAATCCACTGATTATTTCTTGTTTTAAAACCTGCTGATAGTTGTATATTACCTTTTTGTAAGCTTCAATTCCTTTCATTAACTAAAACACCCCAAAGGTAGGCAATGACACAGTTACCATCATTTTACTGAAAATACACTCTCTTTCACTTATTCCACCTACAGCTTCTATTTCAACCACTCAACCATTTTTAGTTATATTTTGATATAATTTTACTAATGCTTCCTCAGATAAATGTTTTAAATGTACCATTAACATGTCACATGGTCTTGGGAAAGCTAAAATGACCCTGCAAGGATTTAGTCTGGCTTCCTAGTTGTATAGATGAGGGTCAGAATGATCACTTACCTAGCCATGAATGCACAGCCAAATAGTGACAGCAATGTGACTAGAATCTAGTTTTTCCTTCTACAACCCCAAATCTCCCTTGATTCTTTCTGAAAGATTTCTCATCTCACCTCTCCTTCAAAAACCTTATTGTAATTAAGAGACAGCACAATTAAAACAACACCTCTCAGAATTTATCTTTAAAATAATTCAACTCAATAAAGAATTGGAAAGATTTAACAAGACATAACACCAAAAGTCTTTTGGTTCAGGGAGGGCACATACTAAGCACTCATCACATAGTACCACTACTGTTGTTACTATATTACAAGTAAGATAATGAATTTTTAAAGTACACATACTAGCATGGTAGGCCAAGGATCCATCTGACACATCTAACTTGCACTTAATTATCCTCTATATTTTAGTCCTCCATATTTTAGACTGTAACCTTACACTGAATTATGACCAGCCCACAATGACCTTGCTTTTTCTTTCCTCTTGTACTTTTATAGATTGCTGTATGGCGACATTTTCCAGTAATAAGTGGTCAGGTCCTCGCAGCCCTGCAGATACAGACATCCTCCGCTGAGTCACAAGGATCTTAAAATATGACCCAAATACAGCTTGAGAACGACCACAACTTTAAAAGGACTCTCCAGTTAAAATCCAGCGACCTACAAACAGTGAACGGTAACAAGTGCAAGCTGCTGCCAATCACAAGCCATTTTCTCAAAACCACACTTGGATCTGGGGGTGGGAGGCAGAAGGTTAAAACAGGAGCAAACAATTCCTCCTCCAGCTAGTCGTTTGCAGCCTCACACCAGCGATCTGGAAATGAATGAAAGGCTCTGCCCTGACAGCACAGGGAAAAAAAAAAAAAAAAACAGATCCTAGCGCAGGTCTCCGGGAGGGATGCAGAGAAATCATGGTAGCTCACAGGCGAGAAAGTCAGGGCACAGATTTAATGTTTTTTGTTGTTGTTGTTGTTTTGTTTTTTTTTAAAAAAAGCCTCCCCCAAACCATCTCGACCACAGCCTGAAACCACACACCAGCCGTAGCGGGGGGAGGGGGAGCAGTTGGCGGGCGGCTGCGCCTCCAGCTGAAGATGCTCTGAGAAATGCCGGGCCAGGGGCGAGCGGGGCGCAGAGAAGACGCGGGGTTCAGAGCAGGGGCAGGTGCGGGGGGTGGGGGGGGGCAGGCTTTGGGCCAGGTGAGGGCGGCGGGGCCCGGCGAACCCGAGGCCCGGGGCGGGGCTGGGGGGCCGCCGGTCGCCCCCCGCGCCTTCACGCACTCACCGGCGCCGCCACTGCTCGCGCGGCCACCGCGGCCCTTCCCGCTCCGCGTCCTCCGCCTCCTCGTCGGTGGCGCCGCCGCCGCCAGGGCCAGGCCGCTCTCCCCTTCCGCTTCCGGGAGCCCCAGCGCCTGGGCGGCGAGGTGGGTGCCCGCCCGCCCGCGCCTCGGTGCCACCGGCGGCGGCGGCCGTTCCCGGGGCCGCGACGGGAGCCGCCGAGGGCCGAAAGAGCAGAAATGGCGCCGCGGGAGGGGGGAGGCGCGCGGGAGGCCCGGAACCTGCGCCCGCCGCCGTCGCGCGCTACCTGACGCCCTCGCTGGGCGCCGTTGCCCGCCCTCGCTCCCCCTTCCACCCCTGCCCGGGCCGACCTTTTCTTTGTCCCCTTGGCCTCAACCGCCCAGGTCTTCAGGAGGGCCGGAGAGACGTCCCTTCAGGGAGCGCTTCTGTTGTTTCCGCGTCAGGGGAGGTGGTCCAGGCACCTCTCTTTCCCTAGTGTTTGCTGGCGGCCCCTCGTCCCTTCCTTCCACGCGCGGTCCAGCCACAGCATCAGCACCCCCTGGGAACCTGTTAGAAATGCATGATCCAGGGCCCGCTGAATCGGTGTCTGCATTTTCACAGGGGCTGCGAATCACTCCTACCTGTGCACCTTAAAGACCGAAAAAAGCACTGAATTCTAGTGCACCGTCTTGTGCCGTTCAGGCCCTGTGTGTGACAAAAGCTGAAGTCGGCCCAGCTATGCAAGGTTTTTCCTGTTGCTATCAACAACCAAAATCCATACCCAAGAAAGCTTTACCTAGTATTTCCGGAGATGGCCAAAAGTTGCCAGCTTTCTCAAATCTACAACTTAGGAAAAATTGACCTGATGCTGCAAGTAATCCACCTTAAGCTTTAAAGTAGTATCTTCATCAATCACCAAACTCACTAACCACCCCCTCCTACAACACCCCCCCCCCCCACACACACACACACACACACGCAAGCCCTAATGTGGAGGTAGATCCTTGTGTCAGCCTGCCACAGGAGAAGGGACTGTGTGGATGAAAGAACTATTATCTGCTACATAAAATCAGAACTCCTTATGGGATGGCACTGAAGTCTTAACTAGTTTCATTTACCTTTCCTAGAATGCCCTCCATCTTCATCTCTGGTGATCTTAATAAGATCCATGCTAGAGAACCAAATCAAATTCTGCCAACCCAGAGATCTCTCTCACCATGGCACTTACATCATCCACAGTGCAGCTAGTTTGAGGCCCCTGTGTTACCTTGTATTGCCAGTTATTTTTTAAAGAGTTGTGTCCTGGTTTCAGAATTAATAGCATACATCTTGTAATCTTAAAGACCTAGATCTTTGGTTATCAAAGTTTGGTCTCCAAACTAGCAACATCAATATCACCTGGGAACTTGTGAGAAATACATATTATCCAGCTCTACCCCCAAATCTACTGATTAGAAGCATTAGGGGTGAAGCCTAGCAATATGTGTTTTAACCAGCCTTCCATCTGATTCTAATGCACATTCAAATTTTTAAATTAGTGTCCTAGCATATTTCCTCTTACTCAATGGTAGGTTTTAATTTGACCCATGTAAGTTTTATTGCCATTCAGGTTAAGAAATAAATGGTTCCATTCATACATACCTAGGTTGGAAGGCTGTCACAATTGCTTTAAGAAGAATTTATCTTTTATTTTCATTTGATGTGATAGGATTTTTGTAACTTGGTTTGTGTGAAAAGAAATAATCCAGATAACTAGTCACTTTGGGGAAAATAGGAAATATGTGGCGATCCTTCCCCCCCCCCACACACACACACTAAATTCAGGTACCTGAATTGCATATTATTTGGTATGTCAATGCACTCCTATAAGAGGGAATAATTTGTGACAGATGATTTCAATGAGTGCCAAAATGAGAATTCATGATGGGCACATGAATTCACATGACAATTGAAAGTATACCTATTTTTCATGCCCCTCTCTTTTTCCCCCATGAATTAACCTGTCTCCTATCACTCAAATCAATCCCACAGAGAATTTTCTGAGAGAAGCATAGGAGACACATGCCAAGGAAAACATTCTTAGAAAAAATTCATAAACCTTTTTAGGATGGAAAGTTAAGAAGCATGATCACAGGTTTATCTGTCCTTTCACTGAAGGTCAAGTCACCTCGTCCTATCACTAATGCTAAATATTGAATGCAATGTATTGTAACCCATAAGCTTAGACACCCAGGTCATAATGAGAAAGTAAGGGAGACATGGTGTCATGCAATCTTTTGGAGGAGCTTTTTTGTTTACTGTAAGAATAGAGAAGTAGGCATTGTGAACTATTTTTCCCTCCAGAATTCTAGTCTACTTCATTGTGCCTGTAGCTGAGTGAAGCATGATTATTAATCAGTCTAATATTTATCTGGGAATAGAGAAAGTAGACAAGGACAAGTAGCATTGCTGCCACTGCCAACTTAGCTTCTCAACAAAGGCACAGCCAGGGCATTTATGTGGATAAACTCAGCCAACTACTGTGCTTCTGTGCCGTGACGGGGGAGGACTGGATTTTACAGCAATTTCCAAAAGTCAATGCAAGTGCAGTCCAGAGTTTAATCAGTATTGGCTAATAGCCCTTGGCAGCTTTGGGTGGATGGCGTTCTCCACCTGCCCAGCTGGGTACCATGCCCTAAGCACCCACATTTGATGCACATTCATGATTCTTGGTTGCTTATAGTCATTTCTCCCATCTGTTTGAGTGGCAGAGTGCCCATTCCACAACAGTCTAATATTCTAATAGTTATTCTTACCCTCCTTTGGGTTACACATCTCCTTAAGTATCTGATGAAATGTGTGGACTTTCCTCAACAAAGTATACACAAACACACAACTGTATAAACATGCACATCTATATTATATATAAAGTGTCACAAGCTGCTCCACCTGTCCATACTTCCGAAGGATCACAATGAAGTCATAAATTTCAAGTTAAGAACTTGCCCTAAGACATAGACTATAGGTAAAACCCTACCCCCAGATATCAAGGATATATATCAAGGATATAAATCAAGGATATAATGTCACTGTATGCTTAGGAAACAAAACAAAATCATTGTTAGATAGCATTATGACCACTGTGTTATGAGAACACCAAAAAAGAAGCTGGTAGTTCCAACAGGGTGGTTTACAAGTGACTTCATAGACAGAGATTCATGCATCTGATGAGTGAGAATAGGATTTGACTGGGAAAAAAGGATCCCTTCAGGATGAAGGATAGTACAAGCAAAGGCATGGAGACATGCAAATACAAGGTTTCATCTGATGGTGGCTTAAATCAAAATACATGGGAAGACAGAGAAGAGATGGAAAGGTAGAAAAGATACATATATATCATATATATACATATATATCATATATACATATATATCATATATACACACATATATATCATATATCATATATATGATATATAATAGGACTGTATTAATGATGTCAACCTTCCTGCATATACATATATATATCATATATATATATAACCATCAAATAATGGTTAGCTTCCAATACAATACTATGAATATTTTTGTTTCTCTTCATATCATGTAAATATTTTGCCTTTTACCAATATAGTGCTATGTCCAATGAGGAGCTTTTGGAGTAGGGTAAAGATTTGCTTCAATCTTTCCCTATTAACCTATTAACAAGGGCAGTGGCATCATCAAAAGGCAGAGTGTTGGGGCATTTGCAAAAGTTCTAAATATCCCAATTTAGAACATATTAGTGAAATTGCATGGCTTTGTCTCAAATTTTGGGAGTTGATTGGTGTTTGCTCTAGAGGTTTCTATTAAGTTAAATCAAGATGACTCTGACATTTTTATGGGTTTACTGCCAGTGGAGAAATGTATCTGGTGAATGATCAGGTGAATTTAAAGTCCAGGACGCTGAAAGAATTTAAAATCTGTTCAGAATTGAAAGATCAAAAATCAACTTGGACTGAAAAGAGGAAAAGAACCGCTGCCACTAATCAAATTCAGGGGACAGACACAAATAAAGCCAGCTGCAAAGTTAATAGAAAACACTGTTTGTGCCAAGGTTGGGCAGCAGTTACAATTTACCATAATTACCTACTTTGGGGGTGATGACTGACCAACAATGCCTTAGAATCTTGCTATTTTTATTTATCATAGGGATATCCAGTGTCTCAGCTACCTTCACCTCATGACCGCACCCAATTTCTAGTTAATTCCCTCATATCCTAACCCCACCTCCAAACCGCAAGCAATCCAAAACGGATTCCCTCCTTCCCATAGATAGTCTTCAAAATCTCTCAAAGGGAGCCCAGTGCCTAGCTCCTCCAACTTATCTAGTGGCCCTCTTTTGCCTCCTTGCAAAATAATCTTATTATGTCAGGCCACCAGCTTGTGCCTGATAGTCTTAGGTGATAAATTTTAGCAACTCATTTGATAATGAAAACCACCTGTTGCCAGGACTCAACGTCAATGTTCTTCAGGAAAGGGTTGTCTCTTTCTGTGTCATTGTTATAGTAAAGAGCAACCATTCAGAGATGTGAGGCTCAGCAATTTCACACATATGTTCTTCCAACATGGGAAGAAATGACCAAGTCACCCTGGTCATTCAGTCTTTGGAGAAATGTGGATCAAGATAGAAGGCAGAAGAAGAAAAAGCCTTTAAAAACAATGTTTATAAATAGATTCCTTTTAGATAACTGTTTAGTTTAAATAAATGGGACTAACAGAGTTCCAAGACAGAAGTAAAGTGATGAAAAGTCCTACCTTGGTTCAATATAAACAACATTAAAAATAGGATTGTATTAATGATGCCAACCTTCCTGCATAAAGGAGATTGAATGAGCGTGTCATTAACTGATATCATTGTAAAGAAAATAGCAAAAAAAATAGTCTTAGTTTGTTTCCAGAATAAGATCATAAGACTAGAAAAGAGCAAGATCTGTTAGAATTGGAGCTTAAAGAATGCCTGGGGCAGGAACATGGTAGGATCAAGTGTCTAAATACAATGGTTATCTTTTAGGTGATGAAAGAGTTACTCAATCCTCAAAGTCAGAAGCAAAAGAAGAACCAGAGTCTCACCAGGTGGGAGATTCTGAAGGGAAGAGGGGGGTAAAAATGTTAAACTTCATGATTTCTATCTCCTGTACCCCAAGAACAGGAAGTGTTGCATTCTCAGAAAGGGAACAGAAAGAAAGAGGGGTGTGCTCAGTGCCAGGGAAAGAGATGAAGAGCTTGAAGGAGACAGAGCTCATGACTCATATGAGATAAAGTTGACTAGGAGAAAAACACTGCTTCTGAGTCCTTCAAGAAAAACTCACATGCCAGAAATAATAAAAATAGTACTTTTCTGTTACAGTTTATATTTCTAGAGCAATTTTGTTGTTTCCAAAATACACCAATGCAACAGAACAGCTATGGGTTCATAGTATCCATAACTAGTAGAAGGAAAAAAATTAGACCTCCTTATACTTCATCTTTTGACATCTTGTAGTGCCACAACAGGAAACTTCAGTCTTAGCTGGTATTAATTGGTTGCCATGAGTGCAAAGGCAAATAGAGATGAGTGAAAAAAAACCCATAGGCAATGCAGGCTCCAAGTGTCATAATGGAGAACAGCATGGGTCAAGCAAACACATCACTGAGGAATTCAGTAGAAGAAATGATGAAAGATTGATCAACTGCTTAAATTGTACTGACCACATCTTGGATTTATTAAATACCTCTGCTGCTTGGAATAGTGATAACTGCTAAACTCATACACTGGTACACACACACACACACACACACACACACACACACTTCATTTCTGTTGATATCCGTATTTTTTGTTCTCTTAGTCAGGAGTAACTTTTACTGTAACTGCATTACAAAGACAAAAAGTCACTCCCAAGTCATACCTGTCCTAGCAGGCAAGCTACTTGTTCACTCCACCTATTCTACTTTTGCTATTTGAAAAGAACCTGGCAATGTGAGCATGCAGAACTGTGTAGGCAATTAAGGAATAAGATTGACCTTAGATTTAGAAAAACTTGCACTTAGGAATCATCCCAGTGACTAGATTTTTAAAAGCCAACATTCTTAGAGACCCTTCCTCAAAGTGATCTGATCACAGTTGTGCTTTCATTCATTAATTGCCACAGGAATCACCAGCCATCATCATGAAATCTTTTACGGGCATGCTGTAAATATTAAAAGAGCATGTTAAAATTACACCGTGGGCAGCAGCAGCTGATGCTGTTTTATGGATCCAATATTAGAGAGCATGCACAAGAATCACACTATAACTCCCATGATCACTATATCTTACAGTTCCCCTAAAGCGATGCCTGGGCCACAATTTTAACTCTTTAATCACAACAGGAAATCAGGCAAACCAATCATTTGCACTAAAGCAAATATACGTGAAACCAGGTATGTCGTTAATGCTTTAGATGCCCTTTTGTACATTCACCAGTCAATTTTCTACTGTAAAAATAAGAGGTGGCTTTCTTTGCAAGTTTCCCAGGGCAGGAAAGGACATTTCGCCTTTCTTATATTTAACACCACTGTGTGGGAGTGCATCCCAGGAGCTGTAGGCCCTGTCTGACTTCTCTTTGATATTTTGTCAAGCGGAATGGGCCTTCTGCCAATATGGAACATTGGTCTGTCCTGATTTGTGAAAACTACCCAAAGTTAACAAGAGACTCATTTGTGTTCCCTGTAAGTACTGCTTGCTCCCCAAAGATCTTCCTTAGCCCACCATAATGTCTGAAACTTCCACCTCCATTCTTGAGAGAGCAAACTAGCTTCAAAAGTTACCTGTTAAAATGCAAATGATTAGGAATATTTTGAAAATATTGTTAATGTTTTATGTGTGATTATGATATTATCTTTATCATATAGGAGAAAATCCTCAGTCTTAGGAGATACACACTGGAGGAATAAGGTAAAGTATCATGACATCTGCAATTTCCTCTCAAGTATTTGAACAATATAAAAATAATGTGATACACACACATCCATAAAATTTGAGACATAAAGCAAATATGGCAAAATATCATCAGTTGTTTAACTTTATGTACATCTGAAAATTTTCAAAGTGAAAAAGTAGAAAAATGCATATTCCTGAGCATACTCCAACCTAACAGAGAAAGAATTATTTGCGAGCACCCTAAGTCAGTTATAGGTATACTAGTATTTGTCAGACTGAGTTATAGTGCTCAATGCTAAAAGAAGAATAAGTGCAATAAGTATGTGTGATGAAATGAGTAACTTATTTAGGAAAGAAAAATCTACTCAAACACTCTATTTCCTCAGGGTGGGGAGTGGGGGACTTTTTTTTAATTGGGCAGGAGTAGTATACCTCGTAGATTACAATGGAATGAAATTTAAAGATTTTAAGAGCCCTCCAGTGTAGAACAGCAAGAGGATCAAGAAGGTCTGGGAGAGAACTGCACAACCTTTTCATCCAGAAGAAATCTGAGCAAGTGTTCAGAACACCCTAGATAAGATTTGTTCAGGTACTGCTACCTCTTCATTTTGCTTGGGAGCAAAATCATCTGTGGAGCTTTAATATTGTCAATGCAGATCTGTTGTTCTCAGTCCCTACATTTACCCATTGAAAGAACATTCATATATTTTAAAACTCATAGGTAATTCTAACATACAGTCATGGTTAAGAAGTAGTCACTTGGAAGATGTGGTACATATACTCCATGGAATATTACTCAGCATTCAAAAAAGATAAACACATGCAATTTGCAGAACATGGATGGCACTGGAAGGGATCATGCTCAGTGAAATAATCCAGAAAGAAAAAGAAAAATACCGGATGGTCTCACTCATAGCAGGAATCTAGAAAACTTAAATAAGGGACCAGGAAAATGAATAACTATAAGAAAGTGAAAATCAAAATCAACAAAAAACTATGAACCAGAGACACTTTTTTTTGGGGGGGGGGGCACGAGGGGAGGGATTGGGGTCAGAATGAGGGGGTTGCAATTGTATGGGGAATATAAAAATAAAATTTATTATTTAAAAAAATAAATAAATATACAAAAAAAAAAAAAGACGTAGTCACTTGGACCCAAACTCTTCAACCAGCTAAATTCTGTCTCAAGGGCAGGAAACTGACATAGTCACCTTGGTACCCCAGTGGGTCAGCACGGGACCTGACGCTTATTAGATTCTAATAGATGTTGATTGAGTGAACACACTAATGGGCTAGATAGATCAATAGATTTGAATTAGGAAGCCCAGGTGATTGTAGACAACTTGAATATCCTGAAATGAAGGTGAGATCATAAGGTGTTTGTGGGTGAGATCATAGATATAAAGGAGTATCAGTCCACCTGCTTTGCAATTTTCCTAAGAGTTATGCCAGGAGTCATAATCCCCTTTGCAGACAAGCAGCAGAATGGGACATACAGTCCCTTTTGTAATATCTGTTCATGTGGGAGCTCCTTCATTAAGAGAGTCACACACTGTCTTCCCAAGGTCCTGAAAAGTTCCAGGATATAATTTAAGGCCCTGCTAAAACCCATGGATCCCAGGCCCCTTGAAGGGACATCTCTCATTATCTTACCTAGGCTAGTGTTAGATGTGACATCTAACTATTTAAGTTTACTCCTACTTATTTTTTTAGTGAAATTGTATTGATTTACATTATTATATAAACTCCAGAGGTCCTTATTAGTATAGTGGTATCTCCACCTCTCACCTATTTTTTGCCTGCAGCTTGCACAGATGCAAATTTCCTTTTAGTAATAGAACTGTGACTTATTTTTAAAAAGTACTAACTGGAAATTCTTGTTCTTTGACTATTGGACTAAATAGGTGTGTTTCCCTTAGCTGGTAGACAAGAGGAAATTGATAATTCCCTT
This sequence comes from Talpa europaea, assembly GCF_964194135.1. Classification (NCBI taxonomy): domain Eukaryota; kingdom Metazoa; phylum Chordata; class Mammalia; order Eulipotyphla; family Talpidae; genus Talpa; species Talpa europaea. The sequence continues at coordinate 25,542,663 of NC_140074.1, read as the reverse complement.
GAGAAGCATTAACCTAAGTGCCCACCCACAGGTGTGTCACTGGTGATGGATCCTTTTGAAGGATGGAAGGAGGAACAAAACAGTAAGAGGGAGGATGGCAATAAAATCAAAGTCTGAGCTCTCTTGTGGAAATGTGGGTGGATAAGAAGAACCTGGAAAACTAGTATTACAGGCTAGGTGATTCCCTTGCTCAGGGTGTTATTACTCACACAGTTCACCACCACGAGCTCTTGAATGGGAATATTAGACTTCACAAGGTAAAGGGGAACCACTGGTGTGTTTTAAAATTCATCCTCTGTTCCTAAAATGGAAACCTAACTTTCCTGAATGCCAGAGATTTGCATGTGATTTCCCAGGTCCCTTCCACCTCTTCTGGCCTCCATACTCCTTCTCTTTCCCAATTTATCATAACTGTTGTTAAGATTTTTGGATCATAGAAATTTTTTAGAATCTCATGAAAGTTTTGGACCTTCTTCCCTGGAGTATGTACGACTGTACCCACAGTAGTTGTACACATTTCAGGGACTAATGAGTCCCTCTGAAATGGCTGATGTAAACCCAAACCATCTTAATCTGCGCAAACACCTGTAAAAACTCCCCATCATCAACCAAGTCATTAAAACTAATTGACACTTAGCTCATTTTGTACACTATCTATCATTTCAAAAAAGGATCCCCAAATTCATTCAGTTAGCTTACCTGTATAAAGTATTTATCCCTTATGACACATTAAAATTACATATTAAATGTATATGTAAATTTATGGATATAACAAAACATAAATATTAAAATCTACAAATGTATAAATCATGCTTGTAATAATATGCTAAAATAATATAACATATAAAACACACACAAAAATACATTAGAAAGAGAAGCCTAACAAAGATGTATCATAATACATAGGACTTGCTGTGAAGAAGTTTACAATCTAAAAGGAAGATAAGATAGGTAAATAAATAATAACATAAGTAAGTAGTGATCATGGCATTGACAGGTAATCTTGCTACCCTACCTACCTGTTTCATTCTTTGATTATACTCAAAATTTTATTCAGCTCTTGAAAAGGGATAAGTGGAAGAGAATTTCTTTTTCCTTCTGTGGTCATCAGTGTGAAAACTGTGATTTGACCAATCATAGACCTAGCTGCCCCCCAGACATCTTAGTGAAATGACAAATCTCTTTATAACAATACATTCTGAGTGGTATTTTCTGATACTTGGCAGCATTCTCACTGATATAAGTGATGTAACAAGCATGGATAAAGATTTCCAGATATGAGACAAGGAATAGACTAACAGATGAATCAAATGTTTAACTCTGACTCTGTGTGAGTATGTGGGTATCTGTATGTTTATGTGTATATGCATTTATATGTAGATATGTACATCTGTATATAAAGATATATGCATATGCACGTGTATGCACATGTATACATAAATAACATGTATACATGTATAATTTTATATAAATATATACATATATATTTCTAGTCTTGCTATCTTGATACAATTTGGCATAGTTGGAAAAATCTGGGAATTTGTAGTCATTTAGCTTCTGCTACTTCCTGGCATTGATGCCTTGGAATGGTTATTTAATTCATACAAGCCTTGTCAAGGATGTGAAGAAAAAGGAACATTCTTACACTGCTGGTGGAGATGCAAACGGTACAACCACTACAGAAAGCTGTGTGGAGGACCCTCAAATTACTAAAAATAGATCTACCACATGACCCAGCAATTCCACTTCTAGGAATCTGCCCAAAGGACACAAAAACATTAACTGGAAAGGATACCCACACCCCTATGTTTATGGCAGCACTATTTACAATAGCTGAGATATGTAAGCCACATCAATGCCCAAAAACAAATGAATGGATCAAGAAGATGTGGAACAAACTCAGCAATCAAAAAAGATAAACCCATTTGCAGCAACATGGATGGAACTGGAAGGGATTATACTCAGTGAAATAAACAGAAGGAAAAAGAAAAATATTGGACAGTTTCACTTACAGGAGGAATATAGGGGAACAAAATAAGGGCTCAGGAAAAAAAATAACAATAATAATTAAATAAATAACAAAATGAGCAGGCTACTATAAATCAGAGACATTCTACAAGGGAGAGGGAGGTAGAGGAATCAAAACAGGGGAGAGAAGAACACAAGGAACTATGGTGATGGTTCACAGGTGATGTAGTGGTGAGAGATTTACAGGACTACACCAGAGGGGAGAAATCCAATACTGTCAAAAATGAACAATGATGTAAGAAAATTTAAAAATGAATAAAAAATAATAATTGGTATGAGCCTCAGCATCTTCATCTATAACATTATGCAGCAGTCCCTACTTCAGGTGTCATAAATATTAAAGTAGTGTGCATGAAGTACTTGGCACAGTGGGTGACACCTGGTATACCTTTAACTTATGATACCTCTTAGTATTATTTCTTTCATGCAGAAAAAATTATTATTGAGTACCTACTCTAAGCTTGACTCTGTCCTAGGCATTCATTAAAATGGTGAAGAAACCCTATATAGTGACACAAAAAAAGGTAGATATAATCTTAAACTGAGATGAGTGCTATGAAATGAAGGTATACAGAACCATGAAATCATGTAAGAGGTAAATCTGGGGCTTCCCTGGTGGCACAGCGGTTGAGCGCTGGGTTGCGAACCTGCCCGCAGCCTCTGCAGCGCTGGTTCAATCCCCGACCTCCTGGCGAGGGTCCCACATGGCGCGCAGACCTCTCCTGCTGTGCCCGCTGCTCCCCTCAGCAGTGTACTTTGTCACTCTGCCTGTTCTGCTCTCTGCTCTGCCTCTGGTGAATTCTCTCACCCTCCCATGCCTCTGACTGTACCCAGTTCTTGAATAATAAATAAATCTTTAAAAAAAATATGGACTTCCAAGGTGATCCATACTTGATTGTTAAAAAAAGAGGTGAATCTGGGCTTGTCTGGAGAGCGGTGGTTGAGCTTGGGGTTAGGAATGTGGTAGAGGGGTCAATGCTCCAACTTTAGGGAAGCAAATACTTTTAGTTACTTGTTCCAGGACTTTAAGTTTCTCCAGGTCAGAAGTTATATTCAGGCAATCACATATTCATTATCTATCTTCCTGTACCCAGCACAGTGACCAGGCTTGCCACAGATACTCATAAATATCTGTGACTGAATGAATTAACCTCTCTGACTCTTACTCTCCTTGTGAAAAAAAAAAAAAAAGGGAGTATAAAAGGTCTACTTCTAGGAATTGAGGACTACAAAGCACTTGAACTCAATTGCTAGAACTTATGTTATTACTATTATTATCGCTTTATAAATACCTACATTGTAAGCTCCAAGATGGTGGAATATGTCTTATTTAGCTTTCATTACCCCAGAGCTCTCAGCATAGGAAAAATGATTTGCTAAATTCAGATAATACAAGCCGTTATTAAATAGGGATTAAATCAACAGTTAAGGAGACTATGCACCTTGAAAAAAATAAATTACCAAGGGCCTCACTGGTGGCGCAAGGGGTTAAGATATAACCTATGAAGCTACCTGCAGCTGCTGCAGCCACGGATTCAATCCCCGGCCAGGGAGTTACCCACATGGCATAGCAGACCTCTCCTGACTTACCCACTGCTCCCCTCAGCAGTGTATTTCAGTCAGCCTGCCTGTTCTGTTCCCCACTCTGTCTCTGGTGAATCCTCTCACCCCCCGGGCCTCTGGCCTGTATCCCAGCTCTTGCATGCATAAATGAATAAATCTTAAAAAAATAAAAAATAAATTACCAAAATGATAGGGAATATAATTAAGTTTCTGCAATAGATATAAAATACATGAAAAGAAAAGTCCTACAAAATATTGTAAAACCAAATCAGGTTATGTGAAGAAAAAAAATAACTTAGAACAATTAATAGAGGATATCATGCATGTGCTTAAAAACTCAGCTTTAATATCACCCTTTGAGAGACTACTTAATCTTAGTAACTAACCTCTAGCACACTTCCCTATTTTAATTCCTTGCATAACACATATAATCAAATGATATTTTTCCTTTTAATTGATCAATAAGTGGATCAATTGATTTTGAAATTGCTTGTCTCTCTTAACTAAGCTCTGTAGGACCACAGATCTGAACTGACTTGTTTCCTTCCTATAGTCACAGCACTTAGAAATGTGACGAGCACATAACTGGTGAACAAATAAGAATCCACTGAATAAAGGGAAATATGCACAAAAATACTAGCATGTATTTTTTTATAAATGTGTGTATACCTTTGCAAGAATATGAAAGGGTATTGGAAGCATAAATAAGAATCTTGGGGAGGAGTTGTCAGGGGGTGGGAGGTAGCACTCAGCATGGTGGTTAAACTCAGCAAAAATCCTTATGTGAAATTATTTCTTAAAAAAAAAAGAAAAGAAGCACAGATGACAAAAAATGTTCCAATGATGAGAATTTGAGTGTTTGTTACTTTATACTTTACACTTTTCTTTGTTTTTTAAATTTCTCAAATTTTTAAACAAGGAGAAGTCTGAATAGAGAAGAGTAAATTAACCCTTTGTAGTTTTACAAAGTTAAAACTCTCTGAAGTGCCAATATCTATACTTTATCATCACAATAATTTTGAAATGATTATTACACAGGAGGAAAAAGAGGCCAAGGCTGATGGCAAACATGCTGTGACCCATTCAAGTCAGGCCAATGCTTGGCTGAGAACCTAACCTAGGAATGCTTTCTTTTTCAAGAGATAACGCCTTTGAATCTGAAGGAGAGACAAAAGGCAAAAATAATTAGCTTTGAGTTATTTGCAATAACTGATTCCAAATTGATGGACAGTGGATGAACAAATACTTTAAAACAATGCTCCAAATGACCTTAGGCAAGTTGCCTGAACTTTCCAGGACTTATTTTCCTCACCTATAAAATGGGTATTTATCCACCTTGTAGGATTTCTTGGTGAGAATTACACAATTTAGATATTTTCATATATACTGCATAATGTGTGTACAAGTCCAAGGACAATATCTGACTTTTAGTAGATATTTGAATCTAGTTTCCTCTCGGTAACTTAGGCTTCCACATATAATATATCAAACCATTGGAAATTACCAATTTTTGTTTGTAAACATGGTTCAATGAGGAAATTTCACAAGGTTCATTATTCTATGAATGTAAGCTCTATGAATGTAGCAACTGGCTCATCTTGAATTCACATGTGAGAGGAGGCATACCAGGAATTTGAATAAAACTGATTGGGGGCTTGGACTCAAGAGTCTATTTGCAAAGATAGATAAAAGGGATTTGCAAGTGTGTAAGAAGGGAAAGGATAGTCCAATTGGCAGAACTAGGTTTACATAATCAGGATGAGGCAATAGCAAACCAGACAGCTGCTCAATGGCTTTTGGCACCAAAGTATATTGACCAGCTGGGATATCATTAATGCTTAACAGTTTTATTCTTATGACCATATCTTGGCCAATTAAGTTGTCTTTGACCACCAAAGGGTATAATATATTCTGTTGTCAATGCCACATGCATATCTGTGTAACATATATTCTGTTACGTTGATGTGTTGTAGAATATACACTAAATATACATGCATTTGTTTGTTCAAAATACCAGGTTAAATGGTGTGATTAGAGAGAAATAGAATGAAAATATACATTGACATCTCTGAAAAAAATCATTATTCTGGGAAACACTATTTTTGTGTGTATGCTGAAGTAAAGGGATCCAAATAATTAACATTTTAAGATGAATTTTTAATGACTGATTATTTAAAAAGTAACATGGCTAGGAAATCCAGTTTTGCGTAAGCTCTACATACAAATAAATACAGAAGAAAGTGTTTTTTAAAAGACAGTGATCAGAAAACCTTAACGGAAAGTTGGTTACAAAATCAGAAGAAGCAGAGTTGTGACCATCTTAGAAACGCTTCTAGCTAGGAAATCACCAGGTAGTACCTTTAAATTCTGGGACAGACAAAACAAGTAAGTCAAACTATAAGACAACTGAATACCAAGACATTTCCCACCATGCTTTGCATGTTAAAATTTAATGCATTAAGATATTCAAATTATCTTCAGAACTTGCTATTGTGGCATTTTCAGAATAAAATTTGTAACACAGAGTTTTTAATATGGTAGCCCAAAAAAGTCAACCATACTCAGAACCCTTACTTGGTATTGAATCTGAAAGGCGCTCCTGTACGTAAAAGACTTCATCTGTAAATTGTTTCCATTTTAAATCATTTGAAGTTTATTTAATTTGATATTTACTAGAGTTCCTTGGTTACGTTCATTGGCATCTCTGGATTGAACCTGGTGCTGGTCATATGTTTTTCCTTCCTCCTAATATAGCTACTTATTTAACTGCCAATGGTTGTTCCTCTTCCGCCTATGTAAACCAATAAGAGTAAAATCAATGTGCTTTCTTCAAAGTCAGAGACCTGATATTAAGATTTTATAAGAGGAGTATCAAAAATAAGGAGGCAACCAAACAAGCACACCTTATATCTATGCCACAATTTAATTACCTGATAGAAGTCAAATAAATCACTGCCTGAGATGCAAAGGAATCCTTTCAAAAATAGCCCCCTGCCCTTTTCTCTTTTTTCTTGATGCTTTGTCAATCTATTAAAGAAGCCCATTTTTATAGTCTAGTTTATCTCATTACCTTCCTCAGTTGGAGAACTTTTACCAAAATGTGGAAACAATAAAACATGGCATAACAGTAACAGAAAGGACATTAATGATCATCTAGTTCAAGATTCTCCAGTTAGTGGCAACATCAAGAGTAGATCCCAAACACATCCTGATAACTAGATAAATACCATTTTTTCTAAATCATTCTAGTTTAATAGCTATTTTTGAAACCTCCTTTCCCTTAAAATATTATGTGCCCACTTAACATTCCCAGACAGAATAATCAGCAATTTCACTATTGTGGTTTGGCTTCACCAAAGTAATAGTTGGATAGCCTTTTAAGTTGAAAAACCTGGGATAAAAGGATCCTGGGCATGAAGTTCTGCTTGGGAGCCGGCCCGGAGGTGCCCATGCTTGTGCTCTGTCTTCACCTTGCACTGGCACTCCTCCACCATCATCACCACCTTGACCACGGAGGCAAGGTCAGTGCAGTTCAGTGACAAGTGCATCATGGTGAATTTGGCAGGTGAGCAGTGGGAGCAGAAGGTAGGGGGTTGCTGCACAGCTCCAGGAAAACTAGCAGACCCACATTTCCCAAAGCAAAGGTTGTTCTGTACAACTACTGTCTCACAGTCTTCATGGGTGATCATCTAAAAGGCAAACACATTATCAAATTATCTGCAGTTCTTTTTTAAAAATATTTATTTATTCATGCATATAAGAGCTGGGGTGCAGTCTAGAGGTGAGGGGGGAAGAATGAAAGGGTTCACCAGAGTCAGAGTGGGGAGCAGAACAGGCAGACTGACTGAAATACACTGCTGAGGGGAGCAGCGGGCAAGACAGGAGAGGTCTGTTGTACCATGTGGGTAGTTCCCTGGCCGGCCCAGGATCAAAATCATGTTGCAATGGCTGGTGATAGCTTGGTAGCATTGAGACTAATCCCTGAGCCACCAGAAAGGCCCTCTGCTGTCATTTCTTCAACACACATGATATAGAAGTCATAAACAATAAGACTGAGGATCATTTCAACTAAAATTCCAAGAACTTTCTAATTCTGGATACATTTTGTAATATGTCAGTAATGGTATCTGTAAGAGCAGAGAGCCATAAATTCCTTTTATTGAGTAAATTAACAAATTAGCCTTTAAGAAAACCCTAAGTTAATATGAGATATTGTACTCTGCCCTTCAAACTTTAAAAAAATTTTATCTAGTTGGATGTTACCAGCTGGAAGATCCTAACGGCTAGTTTCTTACGTAAGTAATTTGCCTTAACTTTCTTCTCTTCACCATATATTGTGCATAATAGATTCTCAATACATGTTTGTTCCATTGGTCATAGAATAGATCAGAACATCACAAGTTTAATCATACCCTATTTTGCTGGGTCTGTAGTACATTCAAAACTAAGACTTTACTTGGAACAAAGTTGCAACACACATGCTTACAAATCATCATACATTGCATCACCTGTGCCTCCTCCATAACCCCAAACTTAACTTTATGTGCCCTTCAAAATATGATTTAAACACCTTATTTTAGCCTAATTACCATTAGAATTCAAAATCAGAGTTTCAAAGGAAATTTGATTGCCCAATTCTCCAGGCAATTTTCTAATTGCACATGGACTAAAAAGCAGTCATTATTGTTTGATAATTGACTTATTGCTACATCCCCTTGCTTTGCAGGCAGAATACTTAACTGCCTTGCACAGACAATTACCTTATACCATTGCCTGCTTAATTGGGTAGCATTACTGGACTATAAAATTTTACTCTACACTGCATCGTTGCTTTGGGTTCAGTATCTTCATATTTAAGGACCTGATGCAATTTCTCAATTTGATTTAGCTTTTAGAATATAGGGGTTGCCCGAACAGACTGAAGAAAGTAGATGATAGAATACCCTTTTGTCTTAATAGTGTGGAATCAATCATGATAACCACAAACCAATCCATACCCTATGAATTAGGAGATAGTTCTTTCTAAGGGGAGGAAATGTAATGTCTCACCAAGATTATTTTTTCAAAGCTTATGAGAAAATAATTTAAACTAAATCATTTTTTTTTTGCTATGGTATCACTAGAAACGATAGGGCGACTTCTGTCTGACAACCTCAATATATTTCACAAGACTCTGAAGTGGTTAGGTGTGAAATACAGGGGATTAGACCATCATAAATGTATATGAGAAGGTGTGAGGAATAGCCCAGTGCATTCCAGCTTGTCTACAGAGAGCCTGCCTATCTAGCCACAGTAAAAATGTTATGCAGAAATAAAACTAGAGAGAATTTCTGGTGATTGCTCTAAATTCACAGGTTCTAACAGGATACAGCCTTAATTATCTCTCTGAATAGACCACTGCCATAAAAAAATAAAACCCTATAAAACAAACCCCTTTGCCATCAGAATGAATGATTACTTGCATTGATAGTACCATTTACCATTCACGCAGAATTTTTGGGACACCAAGAAGCAATGGAAAGTTTAGAAGGAAATGTAGGAAGCATCATCCTGTGCTAAATGGCCAAGGACCAAATCTGGGAGTTAGGGGAGACTCAAGCTCCTGGCAGCCTCTTCCCCCAACCCCTACCTGTCCCTACTCCAACCCTCTCCAGAAACCCTTCCCCCCTGAATAACTACCTGGCTGAAGGGTACTGTCCTACAGGTCTCTCGATGTACTTCATGGCTTTTGATGGGTAAGATGACTCCTTGAGAACCTGGACTCATTCTGAACATGAAGTGGTGCCAAAATTTCTTGGCTTCTTCCCTCAAAGGAGATTTCTCCATTTGCCTCCCATCCTTTGGCTGAGTGAGGGGCTGGGTCCTAGCAGGGATGTGCTGACTGGCCGACTCCCAAGGTAGGTAGAGTTCTCTCTCGGGCTTCTTCCAGAATCTTCCAAACCTGGACAGCATCTTCTCTCTCTGCCTCTGACCTTTCCCAACAGGACCTTCACCTAACAGGTGTGGCATTGCAACAAATAGATCTGGCTTCTCCTCAGCTTCCTCGTGGTTGCTTGTGGGGAGCTGTCTACGATTCCTTTCTAGAAGCACAAAGGAAACAGGACTCTGACTCTGGGAGCCATCCTTGTGCCACACAGCCTTCCCGAGAGGCAAAAGCACCAGCAGCATCAGTAAGAGGCGAGGCATGCTGTTGGGGCCGAAGCTTCTCAAGTTTCCTTCAGATTCACAGATGATAGGGCCCAAATAAGAGGCTCACTCACTGCAGGACTGTGAACAAGAGAGTCTATATATAGATACCTGCCTTGTGGAATGGGGAGGCAGGTGGTCAATAGCCAGGCAGAGTAAACACATTTATTGTTTGCTTGAATTATGTAGTGCTAATGGTGTCCTGCCTTCACTCCGGTTTTGTGTATTTTAGAAGACACCAGTGAAAGCCTAGGACCCAGGGGGTAATTAGCTGACACTTGATTGCTGAGATTTAAAGAACAGTATAAGCAAAAACAACACATTCTTTGCCCAGATTTCTCATCTGTTATTAGAAAGGACCAGTCAGCTGACATTGGCTGTGCTTCTTTTTGTAATGGGCTAGAATAGACAAGACATGTGAAATGTATCAGATAAAATGTAAAAGCATGTATTTAGCAAAAACCCAGCCTTTTGTGCCACACACACACACACACACACACACACACACAAAATGACCCAAGAATTATGTGGATATTGTAAGGAAGGGAAAGGAAGAAATTGAAGACTATTAACTTTGTTGAGTTGACAACTCCCTCTCTTATCAAGATGTGAATGGGGCTATTTATTTCTATATGTTAACAGAGTAAAGGGAATATATTATCCTTTTCCATGCACGGAGACTCACAATTCCCAAGTTAATCCCTTCACCTTAAGAGTCAAATACTTGGGGCTAAATTTTACAACTGGTTAGTTATCAGATAAAGTCTTTCAATTATTCACAAATTTTTCAAGAGACTTCTAAGTAACAGGCTGGCAGCTCATCAGTCTTCATTGAGGATGGGGAAATGGCTGTCTCCAGCCACCCTATTAACTTTTCTCTTTCTTTAAACAAAGAGCCAGACTTGAGAACTGTGGATTCTAAGAACCAGGTTTGATAGCTCTGGGCATGAAGCTGGATAGTCAGTTCTTTATCTTACAGAATCCACATTATCTTCCCTTGCTCTCTAGTAATTAAAGATCCAGTTAAATCAAGATGGAGACGAGTGAGTGTTTCAAAGAAAAATTTGTTAAGTGACTATCATTTAAAAAGCTCGTAAATCAGGCAAGTATATGGGAAAGAATCATCGACAAAACTGAAAAATCAAATTGAACCCCTTACCATTTGAATAGTGTTTCCATTGCAAATGAGTTCAAGACTTGCTTATACTTTCTTCACTTTAATTTAATCACCACATTTTGTGCTTTCAGGAACACAAATTATGCTTATTCCTCTTTTTTCAAAATTGATGTAGCTTTCTTCTCAAGTAGTGACCACTGAAATGTCTTTTTCAGATTTGTTCTTTTTAACAGCCAAGTCCAATTTCTGTGACATAAAGCCTGAAATCCACTTACTTGCATTAGTTAATGACTTGTAAACAGAAACCATCACTTTCCCAAAATACTACAGGTGATATATTTTAATGGTACCAAATATTCATAGAAACCATGCTGGTATGAATTAAAGTACAGTTGATCCAGATTAAATGAGCATTAGTATTTGACACTTCTCTTAAAGTATTTTAAAAGTTGTCTACTATATTTGGATTTTTAAAAATTCCCCTTAGCAAGTTAATGCAATAGACTTTCCAGAAGTGACTACTGTGGTCCTGATTATAAAGATACGAAAGCCAGCTGTGGTATATCTCCTGACTCCTTTTAAACTTTACTTTTCAGTGCCTAAAGTTCCACTGCCATCAATCACAATACCTAACATCCCTCCAAAATAAACTGTACCCCAGCAATTCTATTTAGCATCTCAAGTTACTTGTCTCGGAATATGCGACGCAACACAAATAATTTCTGTTGAACTGAAATTTGTAGAAAACTCATTTCGTAAAACAGGCATCCGGTTAGATAGCAAGAAATGGTAGAAAGTGATTAAACCCTACTCTCTAGCTGGTTGTATAGTTTATATTATACATTCTATGGCTTTGTTGTATTAGCTGTAGAGGTTTCATTTAACTATATCATTAACCTTTCTTTAGTCTTAAGTTCTCTTCCCTTCTTCTGATCCCAGTTTTGGTGGTTATAGATGTTATTTAAAAACTGCTCATGGAGAATTTCCTTTTGCTATTCTCTCATTCCTGTTGAGAAAACACACAAATACCCCGAAGGATATATCTGGCAAAGTAAAGCCTTATGTAATGACAGCTATGGAACATATGTCTATCTTCAATCCCTGTTTTTATAGTGAACGGCAGTGGATGGTCACCTTTCACCATTGTGTTCTTTCCAATCAATTCTAGAGCCACGTATGCTGTACCTTACAAACAGCTCTTAAGAACATAAATAAACATTTTGTAGCTTTTGAAAAGCAAAGTTACACTGCCTCTGTGAATGCTCAGCAGTAGCAGGCTTCTAGTTACCTCCCAATTTGGATGAAGCCAAATGGAGGTAGGTCTGGAGGGGCCTCTAGACACAGCAGGAAGCTGGTGTGTGAAGACATCGCCACAAATTGTTGGTGTACTTAGTGCCAGAGGCAGGTCCAGTGAAAGGCAAGCATGAGCTCAGGAGAGCCCCAGTTGTCTAAATCTACTTCCTGGTACAATGTCAGGCTTGTGAAAGCTGAAATCCAATTTTATAACTTACTCATTCCAATTTCCAACTCATCCCCAACCTGAACTGAAATGTCTGATTTCACTGTCCAGGCTCCCTAGGCACTAAGTCATCCTTAGGGCCAGGTGGAATTCCCCGTGTATTTTTGAAAGGTCACTATGCTTTCTGTTTCCTACAGAGTCTCAGAAGGGAGCTAAAAAGTGGTCTAGTGCTCTCTGTGGGGGAAACAGAGAGGCTAAGTTCCTTCCTGAAAACCCCAGACTTAAATCAACAAAAGGTGAGAGGAAGTGTTGGGGTAGGAGGTGAACACAAGAGTTAGAGAAGGAACTGAGAGACAGAAAAAGGGATTTGAGATGATGGGCTTGTGGAAGAAATCTGGGTAGGTGCATGCCATTGCTTCAGAACTACCTCTATTTTTAAAAATATAGAATAGCAACGTTGTCAAAGAGGTCTGATCATTTAAAAAAAAAAAGAGCAAATAACAGAATGAGGAAGAGGACAGATTAGGATAGTTTCCTCTTAAACCGCTTATCATAATTAAATTTAGTAAATTATTCTAAACCTCACATTCTGCTCCCAGCACTCCTTTCCTTGCCACTTTCTATGGAAAGAATATATTGCAAAGGTCACATTCTGGAAAGCTGCCCCATTCATTGGACTCATTCACTCTCTTTATTTTATTTTTTTAAAGATTTATTTATTTATTTATACAAGCACTGGGTACAGTCAGAAGCATGGGAGGGTGAGAGAATTCACCAGAGCCAGAGCAGAGAGCAGAACAGGCAGAAGGACCGAAGTACACTGCTGAGGGGAGCAGCGGGCAGCAGGAGAGGTCTGCGCGCCATGTGGGACCCTTGCTCTGAGGCCAGGGATCGAACCAGTGCTGCAGAGGCTGCGGGCAGGTTTGCAACCCAGCACTCAACCACTGTGCCACCGGGGAGGCCCTCTTTTCTTTTTTTAAAGATGTATTTATTTATGCAGATAAGAGCCGGGGTACAGACCAGAGGTGGGGTGGGGGTGGTGAGAGGATTCACCAGAGAGTGGGGAGCAGAACAGGCAGACTGACTGAAACACACTGCTGAGGGGAGCATCAGGCGAGACAGGAGAGGTCTGCTGCGCCATGTGGGTTGCTCCCTGGCTGGCTGGGGATCGAATTCAGGCCACGGATAGCTTCATAGTGCTGTGCTTAACCTCTTGCTCCACCAGAGAGGCCCAGACTCATTCACTCTTACAGCATATATGTGAGTGCCAAATCTGGGAGAAGTCCTGGGTATAATAGGGTGACTGTATCCTTATCCAGGCCTAGTGGAGTGTGTAATCCAGAGGGAGAGCCTAATTGTTCAAAATAAGATACACAAGGAAAACCTAGGCAGGCACCATCCCTCTGCTTATAAGGGATTGTCAGGTAGATTCAAATCTCAATGACACAGGATTGTCATACTGGATTTCTGCTGATTTTATTTCATAAATATTTGTTGAGTACAAGAAAGCACAATAGATGCTGTGCAAAAATGTATAATGCAAGATAAAGCTGCTGCTAACCTCCTAGGCTTCCTATCCCATGGAGGAGACAATTACTATTATCAGTGCACTTATATATTTTTAAATTGTCACCTATAATGGGCTAAACTGTATTCCCTGCCCTCCACCCCTGCTACATCCCTCTAATTTATTTATTGAAGTCCTAATCACCAGTACTTCAGAATGTGACGATTTGGTGATAAGGTTCTTAAAGAGGTAGTCAGGATAAAATGAGGCCCTTAGGGTAGACCTCCTCAGAAGAAGAGGAGATTACGATATTGATAAGCTCAGAGGAAACACCCCGTGTTTGAGATGCACATATGAGATGCTGCTATGAGCAAGGAGCAGCCTTCAGAGGAAAGTTACATAATGGACACCTTGATCCTGGACTCCCAGCTTCCAGAACTATGCAAAAATACATTTCTGTTGTTTAAAACCACTCGATGGTACTTTGTTAGGGCACCTGGGGCTGACGAATACCTTACCCAAAGAGACCAAAGCATGCAGTCAATAGAAAAGGACAAATTTAAATGGTGCGGCATGCCACAAAAACTCCCCATTTCCACTTCTAGGCAATATTATCTTTTAAGGTCAAATTATTCTGCTTACAGTTTTAGTAATTTTACTATTCTCTCCAAAACACTCCCAAATTGGGCCTCTCTGGTGGCACAGGGATTAAAGTCTCAGCGCTATTAAGCTATCACCAGCCACTGCAGCACCAGTTCAATCTCCAACCAGAAAGGTGATCCACATGGCTCAGCAGACCTCTCCGGTCTTACCCCTGCTCCCCTCAGCAGAGTATTTCAATCAATCCACCTGTTCTGTTCCCCACTCTGTCTCTGGTGAATCCACTCACACTTGCACCTCTGGTCTGTACCCCACTTCTTGTATGCATAAATAAATAAATCTTTAAAAAAAATACTTTCAGACTACTGAGAAGAATTTTTTTTTTTTTTGAAACTGGGTATGTAGTTATTACAGTGCACAACTCATAGACAATAACCATATGTAACCAATCATCTACTTAGCAAGTGTGCAGAGAGGGTTCCTGCAAATTCGACTAAAGCAACTGAGGCGACTTCCCTACAAGCCCACTTCCCACCCTCTATCCATTCCATACTGCTCACAGCCTCTGCTATAGTCAGCTCAGGACCACGTTACTGACACTAACCCTCTGCCACGCACCTTCATCTCCATCCTTAGAAGTTATCTTGATCAATTTTATTCAACAGAAAGCTGCTCTCAGAGAGAGTAATGTAAGTGGGGGCAACTCTGAATTTGAAGCCAGAAAGACTTTTATTCCTGGCTATGCTTTACTGCTTGTCAGCTCCATGGTCTCGGGTATTTAACTTCACATCTCTAAGCCTTGCCTCCCCAGCCACGCTGTAGGTTGACCCCTCCTATTACCAGGAATGACTCACCTCCAAACTGTGAATTTCACATTCTATAATTTCATAACAACATTTTCTTGTTTCAGTTCTATCACTCACTTGTTCTCAGCACGCTTTCTGTTTTATTCCTATCATAGTACTGCCACAGTTGTAGTTAAATGATTATTTGTGCAAACATTTGCTTAACATCTGCCTCCACTTTAGATTTTAAACTCCATGACTGTCCCTAAGTCCTCAGATTTTCATGTCTCCCCTGTTCCGCTTGGCTTCACGTTCCATCACTTCAAACTTTTGCAATGTTCTCTACTTCCTTGGCCCGTATCCTTCTCTTGCTCTCATCAGCACATTCCAATGCTTGAAACCCCCAGCTACCCACCTTTCCTGGCCACATCTGGGCAGTAGAAATCTGGAAAAGTAATGGCACTATGGCAAAAATTGATTCTAAATAAATTATTTTCCATCTTAAGTGAATCCTGTACTCTGCCCAGCAATCTTTTTTATTACTGCTGTAGTCAACTTTCTCTTTATTTCTCCACACAGAGGATTTTAAAATCCTCTTTAAATCACCTCAAACCTTTGACAGCTCTGTCTCTTATCACTTTCAGGCAAATAAGCTCATCCCTTCCTCCACAGAGACTGAAGTCCTCAGATGTCAGTTTCCTCCCATTTGACCATCAGACCATACCAATCCACTTCTTTCCACTGTGTTCTTAGAATTCCACCTTTCTTACCTGTTTTATTGAAGTTTCCCACATATCATCAAACTGCCTTTATTCTACTGTCTCTCACTAGCATTTACTTAATATTTGCTCATTTTGAATCTTTTTAAAAAAAAATCTCTTGACTTCATGAAACTGTTTAGGTTCTGTACTCCAGTGTTGTCTCCTGCCTTCACAGGCAAATGTGGGAGACAATTATACAAACCTAATCTTCACTGTCTTCGATCTAGTGTTTTTCTCCAGGTCTCTTTTAAAACTTCCTTCCCAGGTTCGCCCAGGCCTTCTTGTAGATACTGGAGCTCTCTGTAACATTTGACTCTTTTCTCCTAAATTTGG
Organism: Talpa europaea; assembly: GCF_964194135.1. Classification (NCBI taxonomy): domain Eukaryota; kingdom Metazoa; phylum Chordata; class Mammalia; order Eulipotyphla; family Talpidae; genus Talpa; species Talpa europaea. The sequence goes on along the minus strand of NC_140074.1, from coordinate 25,526,324 downwards.
TCCTAAATAAAGTGGAGAAAGAGAGGTCAGGGTGAGCCAGAGAATTATGAGAATCTGAAGTTTTAAGCTACAAAAGCAGACCTACCACTAGGTCCTCTGCCTTAGAAGTAGAGAATTTACAAGGGCGCCATCTCACCCAAAACATTGGGGTTAACTTGTATCCCCCAGCCATGGCTTCCCCACTGGGGAGGGAAGGAGGCTCTTGCGAGGCAGGGGGTGATGTATGTTGCTGGGGGCTGCATTGGCAGCAACTTTGAGAACAGGGATTTTGTTTAAAGCATTTTTCTGTTTCTTTCCTGTTCCTGGCCCCTTGCTCTACACTTACAAGGTTAATGAATGTTTGATTTAACATACACCACCCCCCCCATAAAAAAATGTGGACAGAACTTCTGGCACAGGCCCTTGTACTTTTCTAGTGAAGAGATATCTCTTTGTCATGGAGAACTTATCTTTAATTTTAAAACCACATTTTCACTGAATCTGGGAAGACTCAGAATAAACCTTTCTTTATTTCTCAGCCTGGCCACGATCTCAATGTAGGTCTTTGAACTTTGTCACATCAGCCACAGTTCCCAGGCAAGTCTCTCCTAAAGGATAATTACACTCCTAGAAAAGGTAACTCGTGCCAGAGGACTGGATGTGTGTTAGGTAACTTTATGCAAGCTTGTAAATTGTTTTCCTCCAGTTGGAGGATGGGGGTGGTGTGTCACCAACAGAAATGAGTGTAGGGGGCATCTGTCTGAAAACCGTTCCCCCACTGGCTACCTTGCCAGTTTCTGCTTATACAGTGCAGGCAGTTGGGGGAACCATATTGTCCCTATAAGCTCATAACACATGGACAAATGATTAAAAACACATGGAAAACAGTTCCACAGCTAAGCTCAAATTCAGATGGGAATGGAAAATCAACTTGCAAAGCTTTCAACTGACTCAGGGCCAAATGTAGGACAGAATGCAAAGAGAAGTTGCCAAAAGAGAGGGAAGTTGGGGGAAAAAGCAAGTCATGGATAGGAAACCTAAAACAATGACACCTTGTATTGACAACCCTTCTCGAAGACTCTCCAAGGGTAGGCACCAAAATCAATGCTGGAAATATTAAGACCTTCATTTCATGAAAGATTTCAGACAGATTTATATTTTCTACCCTCTATAAATAAAGGTTGGCTTGACTATCTTGGCAACACCTATGCAGAAACATAATGTTAAGTATCTGTAACACAAATATTAAGATATTACACATTTTTTCCCCTTGAGGTGTGGGAATTAAGTAACGAGACAGCATGAGACAAACTGAAAAACCGTGTCAATAAAATTCAAAAAGCAAAGCAGACCTTTCCAGCCAGGTTTGCCTTCTGTTGTGTACCTGATCCAGGGTCTGGGTTTGCCATAAAGTTGAGTAACATTTATAACAGTTCAACTCTTGGTTCAAATCTGACACTCTTAAGAAATCTTTTATTTGTGACTAGATACTAACATGACCAAAGAATTCAGATGGCCAGGACATCTGTAGGAAAGAAAATATTTTATTGGGAGCCAGTGGTCTGCTGGTCCTTTGAATCCTTCTTTATCTGAAACACTGTTCTCTCCACTTAGCACCATTTAAATATTCACATATTCATTTCGATGCATGACAGAGCCTCAATATATGCAACGAGTGTGTTCCTTAAATACTGAATGCAAGGGAAAATTGAAAATGTGGCTTCATAAAGAGCCATCCTGAGAATATGACTATCATCCAAGTCTAGTCCATTAGCCAAGTAGACAATCCTTTCCTTCATGTGAAAAACTATCCCCTAACTTGTCTCTTTATGAGATTTATGTGCCCGACATCATCTCTAAGCACAAGACATTCTGGGATTGTAAAAAAAGTTTTGCTCAATCATCTGCATTTTTCCAAAAGCTGAAAACATGTCCATGTTTGACACAAATGTTCTACCTTACTTGTAATGTGGAAATTTAAAACCCCGAGTCTCCCATCCCCAAAACTCCACTTTTCCTGGTGAGCACAGGCACTGTTTGAAGTTGTTACCATCTTCCGAGTGCATTGCTCTGTACAAACACACATGTGCTTTACGGCTTTTAAATAGTATCTTTTATTGAGTGCTTACTATGGCCCAGGCATTTAATTTACACAAATATTGTTCCAGGAAGTTATTTTTATCCCATTTTATAGATCAGAAACCTAAGTTTAGGGAATATAGGATACATAGCTAATAAGTGGTGTAACTGAGATATAAACACTCCCCTGTCAGTTTGCTTATTGCAATGTAGCTATTAAATGGTACATACATTATTTTAATACTCTGCTATTTTAAATTGACATTATATGATAGAATTACTTAATGGAGGCAATCAAATATTCCACTAAGTATCTATTCTCAAATATTTAAATTGCACAATTTTACTCCATATAGCTTTCATTTTCTTTTGAAAATTTTTCCATCGTGTTATGGAAATTATATTGTTTCTCTTTCTTAAAACAGCTTTTTTTTTTGCAGTGTAATTGACTTACAATAAACTATAGATATTTAAAGTATAGAATTTGAAAGATTTTTGGCACATATTTATGTGCACATATGTATACACATATATATCTGTAAAACTATTACTACAATGAAGATAGTGAACATATCCATTGTTCCAGAAGTTTCCTTATGTCCCTTGGCAATCCCTCCTCTGAATTTCCATATCCATCTCTCATTCCCAGTAATGCTTTGTTTTGTGTCTGTATAGTTAGTTAACAATTTTCAGAATTTTCTATTAATGGAGTACAGATATACTACATAATACTTTTTGTCAAGCTTCTTTCACTCAGCAAAATTATTTCAAGAATCATTCACGTTGCATCAATAGTTCATTTATTTTTATTTCCAAAGAGTATTTCTTCATAAGGATGTACTTTGTTTATCCACTCTCAGGATAGTGGACATTTGGTTGCTGATTGCCAGCCTGGACCAAAACAAATATAGCTGCTACGAATATTCACATGTAAGTCTTTGAATAGATATATGTGTTTTCTTTTGGGTAAGTATTAGGGAAACTGCTGATTGATGGGGAACTATGTGTGTAACTTTTAAAAGAACCACCCAATTGTTTTCCAATGTGGTTTTACCAGTTTATATTTCTGCCAGCAGTGTATGAGAGTCCCAGTACTTCCACACCATCACCAATTTTTGATATATCAGCTTTTTCAACATTAGTCAATATATATTTATTATATAATATTTTATATACTTATAAAAATATTTTATAGAAAATATATATTTTATACATTTATTATATATTATTATAAACAGCTTATATAACAATATATTATATATCATATAAATATAATATGTATGTTATATATTATACATGTTATATATATTAGTTAATATGTTGGGTTGTCAGAAGTTATGATGCATTTTTGCACGGAAAACAGAAAAAATACATCATGACTTTCCTGACAGCCCAATATATTGATTATATAACAGTATCTCATTGTAGCTTTAGTTCACATTTCTCTAGTGACTGACAGGTTGACGTATTTTCTTGTACCTTATTTGCTACTAATGTATCTTCTTTGGTAAAAGAGCTTTTCAATCTTCAGCCCATTAAAATTTTTATTATTGAATTTTCAAAGTCTTTAAACTATAGTCTGTATACAAGTCCTTTATCAGATTCATGCAGGGTAACTTTTTTCCTAATCTGTGGTTAGTCATTCTCCTAACAGTGTCATAGTCAAGGTGTGTAATTCTCTTGTATATATTATTGGTGTGAATTGGTAAAATTTTGTAGAATTTTTTTATCTAGTTCCATAAAGAATATTGGTCAGAAGTTGCCTTTTCTTATAATATTATTGTGATAATGCTGGCCTCATAGAATAAGTTAGAAGTAACCATCTTCTCAAATTCTCTGGATGGGTTGTTGCAAAATTGCTGCTATTTTGTCTTCAGATATTTGTAGAATTCAATAATGGAGCTATCTGACTCTGGAATTTTTTTTCATTTTTTTTAATTTTTTACATCATTGTTCATTTTTAAACAATATTTGCTTCCCCCCACCCTGACTCTGGAATTTTCTTTGTGAGAAAATTTTAAAATATAAACTCAATTTCTGTAATAGTTACAGGATTTTTTCAAGTTATCCTTTTTATTTTGATTGAGCTTTGGTAGTTCTATGTCTCTCAAGGAATTTGTCCATTTCTTTTAAGTTTTATAATGACAAGAGTTATGATATTCCCTTTATTTCCTTTAATAGCTATAGCATATAGTGATGTCACCTTACATTCTTGACATCTGTATCCTCTCTCAATTTTTTCCAGTCAATCTGACTAGAGACTCACCAATTTTATTGATAACATCAAACAACCACCTTTTGATTTCATTGATTTTCTTTCTTTTCTTTTGATTTTTGCTGTTATGTTTTCTTCCCTTATCACCATCTTCTTTATCTACTTTCTTAAAGTGGAAGCTAACGTTAAGATATTTCTTACTTTTTAATGTAGGCAATCAGTGCTGTAACATTTTCCCTAAGTACTGTTTTAATGGCATCCCACAAACTTTGACATGTTGTTTTCATTTTTATTCAATTCAACATATTTTTTTTTCATTTCCCTTTTAACCCATGAGTTAAAGAAATTGCTGTTTTCCAATCATGTGGTGGTTTTTCCACAGATAATTTTGCTATTGCGATCTTCCTAACTTAGTTTCATTGTGGTCAAAGAATATTTTGTATGACTTGAATTCTTTTTTTCCCCAGTGTAGGTCCAATTTTATTAATGATGATAACATTTGGCCACTTGGTCACATCCATTACATAGCATCTTGCTTCAGTAGCAAGAATTTCTCAAAAGCTTGAGAAAACCCCCAATTTCTGAAACTTACCTTCTATTAAGATTTTCCTGAAGGTTTAAAAAGTCTCCATTTTCTCAAACTTCCTTTTGACTTGAATTATTTTAAATTATTGTGACTTATTTTACATCCCAGAATAATGTCAGTCCTCATAAGTGTTCCATGTGCACTTGAAAAGAATATATATTCTGCTATTGTTGAGTAACACAGATGTCAATTAGGATAATGCTAGCAACAGTATATACACATCTATGTCCTTTTCTGCCTACTTGATCTAACAATTATTAAGAGAGAGTATTGACATTTCTGACTATACTGGTAAATTTCTGTAAATGGTAATTTTGTCTTTGCAGTTCTCAGTTTTTGCTTCATGTGTGTATTTTTTAACTTTTTTTCCTCTTTAATATACTACAGGTTTTATTTATTTTTTATATTTTATTTTATATAATTCTTACATCATTTTTCATTTTTGCACAATGTATGCATTTTAATTTTGGTTATATTCCCCATACAATTGCACCCCCCCTTATATTGACCCTAGTCCTTCCTCTCCCCATCCCTCCCCCCTGCCCCGGTAGTGTGTCTCTGGTTTATAGTTGCTTGCTGATTTTGATTTTTACTTGGTATTAATTAGTCTTTTTCCTAGTCCCTTATTTAGGTTTTCTAAATACCTGCTATGAGTGAGACCATCTGGTATTTTTCTTTTTCTTTCTGACTTATTTCGCTGAGCATGATCCCTTCTAGCTCCATCCATGTTGCTGCAAACTGCAAGTGTTTATCTTTTTTGATTGCTGAGTAATATTCCATTGTATCTATGTACCACATCTTCTTGATCCAGTCATCTATTTTTGGGCATTTGGGTTGTTTCCATAGCTTAGCTATTGTAAATAGTGCTGCTATAAACATAGGGGTGCAGGTGCCCTTTGGAATTAATTTGGGTAAATACCTAGGAGTGGAATTGCTGGATCATATGGAAGCTCTATCTTTAGTAGATCAAGAAATCTCCACACAGCTCTCCAATAGTGGTTGGACCAGTTTGCATTCCCACCAGCAATGCAGGAGAGTTCCTTTTTCTCCACAACCTCACCAACATTTGTTGTTGCTATTCAATGTTATCCCAATAAAAATTTCAATGACATTCTTCAAAGAAATAGAACAATTATTGATGAAATTCATATGGAATCACCAAAAACCCCAAATAACAAAGCTCTTCATGTGTTTTTAAGCTTTGTTATTGGATGCAAAAACGTTTAGTATTGTTATGCCCTCTTGATGTGCTAACCCATTTAAATTGTAAAATTACTTTCTATGTTTTTGGTAAGATTCTTGACTCTAAAACCCATTTTATTTTAACATAGCTACTCTAATTTTAACTAGCCTTAGAATGGCATATTTTTTTCCGTTCTTTACCTTAAATGTGTTTGTGTATTTGTATTGAAAGTACGGTTCGTGTAGGCAACATATAGATGGGTCTGGACACACATTTCTTCTGTGTGGTAAGTTGGGGTTGAAAGCCAAAAATGCAGATGAGGACAGATGCAAAAGGTGAACTCATATTTCGTTGCTTGAAGAAAAGTATTGCTAGTTACCCCGAGGGCTTTAATCCAAGTGTTGGTTGATTTTTGCTCCTTCGTATCTTAAGATAAACGAAACTTTATTGCTTAGCAGAATATGAGACTTATAAAATCTGTTCAAAATGAACAGTTATATATATCTAAGTTATGAGGATAGTATATTCATTTCCTGCACAATCTTTCTCTAAAGGCTAGTAAAATTAACTTTCAGAAAATGATGGCATTCGGGACACTACAGACATTCCGTCACACCCCGCCATCAGTAACAGTTCTCCCATGATTGATGGGGAGGAAGAGGAGGAAGATCAATAAAACAGCACCATAAATTTTAAAATATGTCAAATCCGCATTCCATTCCACTTAACTAACTATATAAATAAATAAACACCTGGGTAAGACATGGGGAAAAGGCTGGAAAAAGATTTTGGCTAAGTCAGATACACACAGCAAACACACCAACCCATTTATGGCTTTCTAAAATAAACATTTATATGGTGATTTTAATGGCATTTTTACATAATGCTATATATACTTCCTATAACACAAGTCATCATTTTAAAGTGCATGTGTCAGTAGTTTGTAGTATATTCACCACGTTGTGCAACTATCACCATTACCTAATTTCAGAATATTTCTATCCTCTCAAAAGAAACCCTGTACCTAGTAGCAATTAGTACCAATTTCCCCTTCCTGCAACCCTTAGCAACCACCAAATTACATTCTGTCTTTATAGCTTTGCCTACTTTGGTATATTTCTTATCAGTGGAATCACATACAAGGGGAACTTTTGTGCCTGTGTTCTTTTGTTTACAGTAATGTTTTCAAGCATATGGTTAATTTTATCATATTCATCAATCAAAGAGATTATACTTGATATTAAAGCCATTTGCTCAGAGTGGTGATAGATAGTGCAATAGTTAGAAGAGAGTCTATAATTTGGAAGATCCTAGAGTTCTAGCTTTGATTTCTTCCCATTTTGACTTTAGGAAATTAATAGACTATTAAATGAAATTATATCAAAGGTCTCTTTCTTTCATGCCTGTTACTTTCACTCCAGGAATCTCTAAGACACAAAGACACATACCACTTATCTTTGTGGTAAAATGTGATTGTTAAACGTAATTAGCTACATTTGAAACTTTCATCCTAACTTGATTTGGAAGACAAGAAACTTGAGACAGCTACTGCGAACTTTTAGACCTGATCCTAAACCCAAAAAGTTTATAGCAGTGTCTACATCAGGAGAGAAATATAACAAAATGTAACTTACCTAAAAAAAATCTTGGTTTATTTCCCTCTAATTCTGAAAAAGGATAATAATGTAATCAATGATTTTCTTTACAATTTCTTCCCTGATCAAAAACTCCACCCTTAATAAAACCACTAGAAATTTTCATAAATATGCCATAGACTTATACTTTGTTTTTTCTCTCATTCACTACAATATTTCTAGGATTGCAAACAATGACAAATGCAGGGTGGAAGGGAGATAGGGGGCTGGGTGGATGGATAGAAGTCATATAATTAAATACTGATCTAAATAGTTATGATTAGAAATACTCATGTAATTTCTTCTTCATTCCTTCTTACAATGAATAGAATATAAAATGTCAGAAACTAAAAGAATAATGACACAGAACTCAAAATAAGCTTATTTTATTAATTTTGATACAACACTAGATACAGTACATTTAATATGCTGTTTTATTGCAAAAATTAATCAGCACCAGTTTGAAGTTTAAGTCATACAGAACCATATTGTTAATGAGAATATGTGCATGTTCTTTTGACTATATTAAAAATAAAAACAGAAATTTAAATAGATGTCACCTGGTCGTTGGAAGGAGATGGAATAATTATCATATGCTTTTTAAGTTAATGTTTAGCAAATATAAGCTGTGTGTTTGTTATAGACCAAAAATGAGAAAATACTGAAATGCTACACACTATTCAACTAGGTTGACGCCTTTGGATAAAGTAGGCCTTTTCCTGAGCCAATAATCAACTCGGGGAATAACTAGGTAGTATTCAGGGCCTTCTCTCTGATGCTTTCCTTTCTAGCTGCCATTAGCCCCCATCTCTTCCTACTCAACCTTTCTCTCCTTTCTCCATTTCCTCACTTATCCCCATTCTACCATTAGTCTACTTCTTGCTGTTCCTAAGAGAACCTGAAGGGTGGCGGTGACCAGTTAAGATAGAGAGCACCATGACAATCATTTACTTCTCCCCAAGTGAAAGATCATGACGAACAAAGGAAGGTAATGGTGAATACTGCCAACCACCCAAAACTTGCCTTACTTTTTATTTGTATCTTCTTTCAACGACTTGGATTTAACAACATGATTCATGATTTCACAATCTGGAATATTTAAAAATATGCTTCAAGCATTCCTAGTTACTATAAAAAGTCAAAGCATTCTCTTTGGGAAAACACTTGCAATTACACTTAAATATCATTGTCATTGCAGAAATGTCTAATAGTACCTACCATGCTGACCAATTGGGTTCTACAGAGTAGCCTCGGCTCTGGATTTCCATTTTATAAGTTAATATGGTTCTAGAGTTCTAGTAGAAAGGAATGGCCCTGCCCTCAAATTCTTCATTCCTTAAAGTTTTACTTTCCCTCCTAGGGTTTAACCCTTTAGGCAAACAACTTTTTTTCTTTCTCTGGCATTCCACTTTCCCCATTGCATTGCCAGTGGGTCAGGAGGGACTGGGGCTGGTGTGGAGTCAGGTTGTGTGTCTTTCATTATACACTCTACATGAGACTACCTGTGACATCCAAGTAAGGAGCTTCCTGACTCCACAATGATGTTTACATTTAAATAAGAGATAGAATGTTGAAGTCTTGTTCTATTCTCTCACTGTAAATTTTCCACTAATCAAAATCTTGACAGATGAATAGAAATGAAACTATGCTGTCTACCCAGAAACTGACCCAAATTTCTTCAGCCTTTTTTAGTTTCATTCAAGATATCATTATAATGAAACCTGCACCAAAGAGAGAGTCGACTTGAAAACCCTGTTTTGATTCTGAAGCTACACTGGTCTCATACAGCAAGTTACATCTGGCACAACCATATTTTTCAGTGTTCATGAAAAACAGGATAATTTTGAGTGAATGTTTCAGAAATACATTTCTAATTACCTGCAGTTAAACCTTGATTTCAGAGGGGAGTTCTTGGAAGACGGCAACAAGCATCACAGCTATAAAAATGTTTAACTCAGCTGAGAACATAGATGACCACAACACAGTTACATTAAAGAATAAAGTTAACATGGTATTTCTACAAATATGAAAGATTCAGGGTAAAAAATCATATCAAAATCCTTTCTGAGAATATAGACATTCAAGGGTTCCTTTATATGCATAGTTTTTCTTTGCTTATCAACATACCTCATTTGGTTACTTCTAAGAAACAGTGTGTTTCTTCTACATATTAACCATCATTCACATAGAGACTGTATTTCAAATGTCCTTGAGAAATGCTAGTCAGTATTAGAAGTATAGATAGAGAATTTCATATTATTTCAAATTTCTCATGAATCTGAAGACCAGGGCAAGTCCATCCTTAGCTTCTGAAAGGAACAGTGCCAGCATTCTTAACAGAAAAGATCTAGTTTATGAATGGCAATGGGCAGACCCCTGAAATCAAATAGCCCCTGAATTCTTATATTGAATTAGAGTTTTGAAAATGAGCTCCCATCTGCAACATCTTCCATCTAAACCTGCATTTTCACCACAGAGAATTCTCCTTTTTATCCATAAGTTTCTTATCCCAGGTTTCACATTTAAAGGGTCTCCAAAGGGACAGAACAATCCTTTGCATTTAATGAACTGGTGGGGTTATTTTCACTCAGACTGAAGTAGTAGCAGCACCTGCAATACAGACTTCAGAATGAACTCACTAGAGGCATTATGGTGGAAAAAATAATCCAAGGACCATGAAATTGGTGCTGAAAGAGATGGAGTGGAATCAGGGTGGGTTCTTCTGAAATAAATCTTGTTCCTTTTAATACTTCAGAAATTTATTTTGAAATGTTTTGAGATACAAAGCTTTTATCTTTCTAGAAGATATATTCATTTACCAATCTTCTTGGAACTATTCATCTATGTTCCTTTTTTTCTAGGTAGAATCATTCATACACTATGATTTAAAAAAAAAAAAGTACCAAGTCAGGCATGACACCTTGCTTTCTATTGAGCAATATGCACAAATCCTGTAAATAAATAGGTGAGAAATCCCAAGTGGGCACCCAGCTCTATTTAGAGTTTCCTGGAGCATATGTAATTATGAGGTTTGCCCTTTCTACAGTTCTTGATTTGCCATTTCCCTTGTCTTTGAACCAAAACACAGTTCTTGCCAGGCTTTGACCGTTGAGGGGGCCCTCTCTTCCAGTTGGTGAAGGTGACAGGTTCACCACCAATCCATTGCCAGAGGCCAGCATGCACTTGGTCATTCAAACCTAATGTGAACCAAAAGAATGTGCCAAAGGATTTTATTACATTTATGCTCAGATATTTATCAGTCTGTTGTAACTACATATAGACTACAGTAACTACATGTAAACATGAATCTAGGATCTAAAACATGAAATAGGAACCAGGAGGCCTATAGGACACAATTAAGAGGACCTCCCTGGTGACGCAAGGGGTTAAGATGCAACCTATGAAGCTATCTGCAGCCACTGCAGCGTGAATTCGATCCCCAGCCAGGGAGCTACCCACATGGTGCAGCAGACCTCTCCTGACTCGCCCTCTGCTCCCCTCAGCAGTGTATTTCAGTCAATCTGCCTGTTCTGTTACCCACTCTGTCTCGGGTGAATCCCCTCATCCCCACATCTCTGGCCTGTGCCCCAGTTTTTGTATGCACAAACTTTAAAAAAGAAAAAAAGACACAATTAAGAACTTAAGGCTGATCCAAATCCAAATCCTAGCTCTACCTGGCCAGTAAGTTACTTAACCACTGTGAGTTTTCGTTTCTTTGTCCAAGAAATGGGAATAAAAGTGAAACATCTGTTTTAAGGATGAAAAAAGATAATGGGTAGCGTAAAGATGAAGCTCGTGCCATGTGTTCAATGAATGGCAGCTGTTATTATTCAGATTATCCTAAAGCAGAACTCTTATCACAGAGAAACAGATACACTCTTGTCTATTGTTCTTCTTTCTTATTATCAGATGCCTTGGTTTTCATATTTGAAAGTAGCTTACTATGTGTTATTTTTAGTCTGAAGCTTAAGATCTTTTCAATCTGCTGCAATTTCAATAAAAGCATTTTTTCTCTACTTGACTCTCTACTCCCATTGGCAATTTTTGTAAATCACATCTTACTGTTGTAAAGTTCTTGTAATTTTCCTTAAAGAAACAATTCTCTGCCTCACTTTTTTTCATAATAGAAATAAAAGGATTAAAATGAGAAAAGGATTTTCTTGAAATAGCATGATCTGACATCTGTGAAACCAAATTTTAGAGTGAAAACAGTTTTAGTTACATAGCATATTACCTTTTTCCAGCTGACTCTCAGTCAATATTTTTGGAGAGATTAAAATGAAGTGCTTTTGGTTAGGGTCAATCAATTTCCTTCTGGATTGTTTCCTTGAATTATTGATCAGGATATGCTATGCTTAAGTACATTGTAAGGATAGAATCAGTCATGGTGGATGTATACAATATTATCCTCCAGCCTTCATGCACTTAGATAATTTCTGAATTCAGACACTCACTGAGTACTACAGAAATTTTGAGAAGCCAAGACTGCGTTTATCATAGTTTCCTTAAATTCAATTATTATAGTTTCCTCAAATAAAATGCCTTCAAGAGGAGACAGTAAGAACACTAGGTTGAGGTCCCCTGAGAATTCTATCTTTAAATTAAATAGATTTGTATTGTGGTATTATTGAAAAGAAAGGTGTTATTGTTAAAATAGTAGAAAATATTAAAATTTCAGAAGAGAAACCAATTAAGATCACCTAGAATTCTTATGTGGAGGTTAAACATCTCATTCTTTAGCATATTTCTTTTATGTATCTATGTGAATGCATTGCGTAGGCTTTAAATATAGAATGTATATAAATTTGTATATAAATGTATATAAATTTTTTTTAAATTACTTCAGGTTTCAAAAGACTACAGGCGCTCCCTTTTCACTTAATACCTTGCCAAAAATGCAATACTTTACATATTTTATTCATAGTATGCACCAAGTATATATTTATGCAATGAATTGATAAACATAAGGCAATTGATCACATCTTTAATATTTAATTCCTTACTAAAGCACTAAATATTAAATATTTCTTCAGATGGTTATACTATATTTTATTTAACCATCCCCTTTTTATAAGCAATATCAAATTTTTTACTTTTAGAAACAGCATTTGTTGGATTCCTTTCCTATCTGTCTAACCACATCCTTTATAAATGTCTAGAAAAGATTATGTCAAAGTTTTCAGGTGAGCCTTAAAAATCAGACTATCTGGGGCCTCCCCAGTGGTGCAGCAGGTTGAGTGCAGCGCTGTGAAGCTGTCCAAGGCCTCTGCAGTGTGGGTTCAATTCCCGGCCAACCAGGGAGATACCCACATGGTGTAGCAGACCTCTCCTGCCTCGCCAGCTGCTCCCCTCAGCAGTGCTTTCAGTCTGTCTGCCTGTTCTGCTCCCTGCTCTGTCTCTGGTGAATACTCTCACCCTTCTGTGCTTCTGGCCTGTACCCCAGCTCTTGTATAAATAAATAAATCTTTAAAAAAAAAAATCAGATTCTCTGGCCATCTAACAATTGCTTGTTACTGTGAACCAAAATCATTTGGACCCTGGAAGGAAGATGTTCTCTGTGCATTCACGCTTTCCTTCTCTGTGCAGCAATAGGACTTACCTATCCAAAAAGGCTTTCTTCCACTAATGTCCCAGAGCCATCGCATATGCCGCCTGGAGAGGACTGTCACAAGGCTGCCCAGGTAACTACATATAAACAGATGAAAATAAGTGCTTCAGTGACCGGAGTTCAACATTTATGCTGATATGTAATGCAAACAGGAAATCAAAACCAGTTTAACATAGAAAAAGGTACATATGTTGAAAGAACTGTCCAAGATTTTAATATTCTAGTTTTCTTTATATAATGAGTATCTATGGGGTAGAGGTAGGTGATGGGAAAGAAGTGATGGTTTATTACAGCATCTTGATTTTAAGCACAGATTCAACATGTTTTAAACATTGTTTGGAAAATTGGAAACTGCCTCCTTATGAAGATGAAATACTTAATGCCAAAATATTACACTTTCACGGGAAGTTATTTCTAAATGGCACACATTTGGCAATTATCCAGTTAAGCTGATCAGATAAAATTTGTTGAACTTGGTGTGTCAAAACATGTAAACAATTGTGACTCTTCATCACACCCAAGTGAAATGAGTATGGTTTCACTATTAAACCATCACACCTGTCCTTTCAAATGTAAATAAATATTATTTCCCAAACAGAATTATTTATGAACTATTTTTGTAGCTAGCTGAAATATTTCTATAGGCAATATTTGATTGCATCTAATTCCCTAACAAAGCTCACTAAAAGTTCTTTTACAGAATTCTTTCAATAAAAGCCAACAGATTGTCATTTCTTTCCCCCTTCTCCTCCTCTATTTTTAATACAAAAAGTTTAAAATCAGAAACAAAATCACTATAATCTTCTTGCTTGGCTAGTATACATTAATAAGAAAAAGTTTAGACAACTGGTGAATTGAATTTTATTCATTTTGCCCAGGTCTTTCAAAAATTTAGATCCACTTCTCTGCTTTCCCAGATAACATATAGTGAACATAATTTATTTATATCAATGATTTTTTTCCTATTAATAGCTGTACTTTACTGTTCCATAACGCAGTGGTGACTTCAAGGCCTTCTGTGATATGTCACAAATGGCCCCAGGCTGATGGATTTGAGTTTGGGGACTGGGTTCTGACCTCATTATTTACTGTCAGCTCCTGTCTGACAGTTATAGCAGCTATGATAACACATTTTCTTCCCTCCTTCTCATATCCAAAATGGCAATTCTAATACACCAAGGAGTTAGAGGACAAATATCAAATGTTTATTAAATGTGAGGTAAGGAGGATTTCAGGGGCTGCCACAGCCAGTAATTTGACAGAGTGTAGGAGATGGGTTTCACTTTCTACTCTGTGCTAATTCCCTTTGAGATGCAACTTTGCACCCTCAACTTCATCATCAGGAAGTAAAAGGTTTAATTCAAGGATATTTAATATCTCCTTCTTTTAAGATTATTGAAATTATCATAAAAATGACTTTTTTATCTACTCAAATACTAATTTGATGTCCTTTTTGACTCTTTAAGAAGCAAAGAAAAAAAAAAGACCCAAAAGAATGAAAGGAGAAAATAGCTGTGTTTAGAATGGGTAAAATGTTAGAGCACAATTATTTACAAAAGAAATATTTAGGCACTCGTAAGTTGATTATTTTACAAAAATATTTTTCCTTTTCTTGTATGTCCACATACATATAAAATACAATGGACATTATTTATACACATATATCTCTATAAATATAAAAATAAAGTATAGAGATAGTAACCTTTTGACAGCTTTGTAATTTTAAGACATCCAAAGTATTATATTAAAAGAAGGAACCTTATTTTTTTTTCTAGTTACAGAAATAGACATCTACTTCTTTGAAATGTTTTGATTAAGTATAGATATATTTTGGAGTGACTCTTTAAGGAAAGGCCAGCAGGGGTTCCAGACACTCCTGTGGGAAAACAAAATGGTTTCATAGATAATGATCTATAATAATAGAATTACCAAATGTACAGTGATTGCCTAAGGAAATGAGCAGATGAGATTACAATATGTAAATTTAAGAAATACCTAATCTAGGAGTCTGGCTCCTCTAGGTTAAAAAAATAATAAAACACCAATGAGGAGGAAAGGAGATTGTAGATAAAGACTGAGCTGAGTTAGCAATCTGATTAGGGACAAGGGATAAGGTAAAATTTGCTGCTCTTGAAACAAGTTGCTATAAAAGACCTCATAGAAGATGGTAAGGTAGCAAGTGAACCTGAGGAAACAGCTCAGAATTGACAACGAGACCAAATTAAAAATTAAACTAGATAAGTAGCAATTTGAATGACAGAATTCTGACAGAAATCTGATAGAATCTAAGACCATTTCCTAGAAAAATACTTCATGAGAAGGCAAATATCCAGGCTACAAAATGTTGAAACTGTGAATTTTACGTCATAAGAGGAATTGATCATTCCCAAAAATATCTATTTTTCCAGCCCAAGGGGTTTAGATGAAGAGTATAAAATGAACCTGAAACATGAATGAATGAAAGGAAGCAGTGCAATCTTTAGGATGAATAAAAACATGTTGAATGTTATCAGAGCATTTGGGATTCTAAGAAAAAATTACGCTGAGAAGATGCATGGCCACATTCCTCTGAGATTGATTGATTCAAAGGAAACTGGAGATATTATCATATTTTGTTAACCTCTTTTACATACCCTAGAATACCATCAGAAATGTTATTTGAATTCTGTTTTAATTTATTGACCAATTTGGTCAATAGATGTGAAATCTGAGTTTATATTACTGATAAATATATAGTCACTTCCTAAAATTTAATAGAAAAACTCTGGTTGTCTCTAAATCTCTTGTTCCAAAACCTTTCTCAGTTTTACATGTAAAGGAAATCACAGTTCATTTAAAATGATTCCCTAAGTTATCAAAATAATTTAAAGAAATTTGTTCTGAACCTTCTCATACTATCACGTTTGATCTGTTACACATGACCATACATTCCCTTGAATTAATGGGGAAGATGGAAAACTTAATCACTATTATAGTAGATTTTATAAGTTTCTTCTACAAGAGATCTGTGTATTTATACGATATCTAAGTACCATTTTTCTTCCTATATATTCAATCAATGAATATTGCTTGCAACTCATTATATTTAGGTCTAGAAATTTTTTAATTGGACCTATAGTAGGATACCAACTCAGTGAGAGCTTAATTATGCAATTTAAATTCAGTGTACTTTACATTCTTGATAGAACTTTGTGAAAAGGGGCTATAGAGAGTAATAATCAGGTGTATAATAAACTCATGGATGTAAAATGTAGGTTTTGGAATTTACCATATAGGATAGCTGATGTGGAAAGTTAAGTATCAGCTCACTGATGAATGAGGAATGATTTAGTTATTGGGTTGTAGGGTCAGTACTAGAGGAATAATACTTAAATGTGTAATATGGTCTAGACATTTCCGATACAAAAAATGCCAATATTTATTGAATGACTCTATAAACTCAAAACTTGATTTACCTTAGGTTTGCCTTACATTTCCTTCCCAAACTTAGGATCCATAATTCAATAAAAATCTGAATATGTCTTTGCTATGAAAGACATAAAGGTATTAACATAATTGTGAAAACCTCTTTAGACTAACCCAACACAAAGTTAAAATAAGTCTGTTGTCAATACACTTTACATGTGGTATCTCCTGTACTTATGGAATTATTTGGGGGAATAAAATTTAACAAATAAGTCCCGTCTCTCCCATTTACTTGTTTTTATGACCGCAACAAGCGAGTTGCTTCCCAAAATCTCTTTATCTATAAAATGTAGCTATTAATACCCACTTCCCTCACAGAAATGATGGGAGGATCAAATAAGCCAATCATTTGAAATAATTCTGTAAACTGTAAAGTGTAATATAAAAGTAAGGTGCTAATACAAGGGGGCACATAGAATGAAGTCAGGCAGTATAAAGCGTCATGGTGTGAAGGTGCTTAAAACCTAGTTGCAGATGAAGTCAGATTAAATGCATGACAAAGTAGCCAGGCTTTCAAATTAATTTAGACTTTTGCTCAGAGGACAAAGGTTTAAAATACTTTGCTTAACTATTGTCTTATTTTCATGCAACTTTATTTGAACCGGACATTTGGGAAAGCTGGAGGATGAGGCCAGAGTTGCTTTTACTTGTGGCCAACAGTCTGTCCACCGCCACTGTGCTGTTTGCTGGGAGAAGTAACTGTTATCTCCCCATGGGAGGAGATGGGGGCAGAGCCACACATTAGCCTCACACCCTCCTAGGGAGCTGGTTGCCAAAGCAGAGCTATTGGTTCCACTCTGGTCCCCTGGAGCTACTGGCCTGATTTCAGAAGCCTCATCACACAGTCAGAGGACCACTGGACAGAGGAAGAAACTGAAGGTCTGAGAGGGAAAGCTGTTTCCCTGTGTCTGGCTGAAATTTTGTTAAAGACCCTTTTTCAAAGGACTTCACTCATTTTGCCCTCAGAAATCTGAGAACAAAAACATTAATTTCTATCCCAGGAAAGGTGTTGCAATAGTTAAAATAATACTCTCAGTATCTTTTATCTGACTTAAAATTGAGACCTAACCAATGTTTAGCAATCCACCTCAATGTACATTCTCAAAATCAGTCTTCAAGAATGAGCAATACATATATCATATACGAAATATCACATGTCTTAGAGAATTTGGGACCTTTCTGGATCATGATCATGTTTATTTAAATTCTCTGGGGAGGACCTGTGGTGTTAATTTTAGATTTTGCACCCTAGTGCCCAGGACAATGCCAGGCACATGGTGGACCCTCAATAAATATTATTAAAGCAATTAATTAATTGGTTTCAGCCTTAAGTTTAACATTGGAATAAGTAAACTGTACAATATTAACATATATAAGAAGAATCCCTTTTTAACTAAGTTTGCTACTCTTTGTATTCAGCATTAAAACCCAGCTGCAAATAAATGGACAGATGAAATAAAATTAAAAGATAAAATAAAATTAAAAGATAAAATAATAAAATACTGGGGGACTCAGAGAGAGTAGCCAACATGAAGCATCAGTGACATTATTCTAAGCTGCTATAATTTTGTAAGAAACCATTCTGACACCAAAGAGCTATCAGATCATAATCTCTGAATAAAGAAGTGTCCTTCTGACAAAAGACACTTGCTTATTTCAGAATAACATCAGGAATGGAT
The DNA here is from genome assembly GCF_964194135.1 of Talpa europaea. Classification (NCBI taxonomy): domain Eukaryota; kingdom Metazoa; phylum Chordata; class Mammalia; order Eulipotyphla; family Talpidae; genus Talpa; species Talpa europaea. The sequence goes on along the minus strand of NC_140074.1, from coordinate 25,507,896 downwards.
GGAAAGCTATCACTCAAAAAACATGGAACAACCAGTAAAAACATCATTACAAGAGAGTAAATGTTACTTGTACTCTTGTTTGGGATTTACTGTAAGATGAATGAGGCTGCTTCCAAACTTGGGGTTTGGGCATTCTGTTCCTCTGTTAACTTATATTTTACCCAAAAATCCCAGCAGCAATCTGATCTTAATAACCTTGGTAAGAGCACAACTGCACTTCTGTACTTGTACTCATTTGTGTTAGTAGAGAAGCCATATCTTCCCTTGGGTAGCTTGTTGCAATCTTCATTTAGCTCAGTGAACTTTTGATTCCATATAAAAGTTCTTTTCTTAAGGAAGACAAAAGATCTATACCACTATCCCTGAGTTTTCAGTGCATTGAGACAAATGCTAAATAACGGTGGGACATCTGGTTATTTTAGTGGAAGGATATATTAATTGTCCTTAACATATAGCATATGGGAATATATGTATTTAAGCAATGGTTATTTGTAAGATTAAAAATATATTTTAACTTATTTTAGATCACCAACTCACCAACAAAAACCTGTAAGTCATGACTAATTTCTATGTTGACCCCTACTCACAGTTAAGTCATGAAATACATCAGGGAAGAAGAGGGTGGTGGTTAATTTTATCAATTTTTAAATATACCTTTAAAATATTCTATTAGTATTTTTTAAAAAACTTATGTGTAACTTATAGACAATAAATGCATAAAGTTTTAAGTACTTAATTCTATCATTTTTAATAATTGCATATATCCATGTAATGACTCCCTGGAGGTAGACATAGAACAGCTCCATCATTCTGCATCCTACCTCATGTTACTTCCCAATCACCTCCTAATCATTGCCAGACAAAACAGCTTTTATTCTGATACCAACTAATCAGATTCTCCTAGTCACATAAATGAAAGCATACAGTATGTACTCTTTTTATTTGTGTTGCTTCATCTCTACATAATGTGTTCAAGATTCATCCACACAGTTGGAAGTTTCAGTAGCTCATTTAGTTTTATTGTTTATAAAAGAATTTATCAAAAAAAGAAAAAAAAATTCATCTATTCCCCTGGTGATAGAGAAAATATAAGGAACTCCTATACACCAATAACAAAAATACAAATGATCCAACTACTGTGGATATAAACAAGTTGCCATGAAATTCTGTAAATATGATTTTTTGAGAATTTTTTTTCTGTTGGACAAATACCTAGGAGTAGAATTACAAGGCAGATATATGTAATTGAAACTAGAGGGTAGATATATGTAATTTTATAAAATAAGTGCCAGACAGTTCTACAAAGCGGTTGCATCATTGTATACTTCCACCAACAATATGTAGTATTGTCACTGCTGTGATTTTAACTATTCTAGTGGGTATGAAGTAGTATTTCATTATAGTTTTAATTTTCATTTCCCTGGGGTTTAATAATAACAAACAACTTTTCATGTAATTATTGACCAATTGTCTGTCCTTCCTTATGAAATTTCCAAGTCACTTGCTATATACTTATTGCATTGTCATTTTGTTATTGATCTGTAGGAGCTTGTATTTCCTGGTTTTGAGACACTTATCAAATACCTGATTTGAGATTACCTTTTCCTTACTATCGGTGGCCATTTCATTTTCTTAATCGTGCTTTTAGATGAGCAAAACTTTTCTGAATTAGATGAAGTACAATCAGAAGGGATTTTCTAGTTTCAATTTCCTGCCATGGGTATATTAGTCTATTTCATTGTTTTGGATAATATTCAGGTAAACAAAGAGGAAGTTCAGGGATACGTACAAATGCATTTTAAAATCAATCTGGACTAGACAAATTTTGCCATTACTTAACCATAAGTCATCCTTCATGGAGTGTTCTGACCCTTTGTCTAACTTGCCTGCTAATGTAATCATCAATGCCTCTTACATCATCATAGGCCTGAAGCTATTAGACCTTTCATTGCTCTCTATTTTCAAATCAGTGGGTAGGAATGCCTATTCATTAAAAAAAAAAAAATTGTGAGCCTCTCCGGTGGCACAGCAGGTTGAGTGCAGCACTGTGAAGCTGTCCACAGCAGGTTCGATTCCCAGCTGGCCAGGGAGAAACCCACATGGCAAGGCAGACCTCCCCTGTCTTGCCCACTGCTCCCCTCAGCAATGCTTTTGATCCTTCTGCCTGTTCTTCCTGCTGTTTCTGGTGAATCTGCTCACCCTCCTGTGCCTCTGGCCTGTACCCCAGCTCTTATATAAATAAATAAAACTTTAAAAAAAATTCTTTAAAAAAAATAGTGCTGCTGACTCAGAAAAGCTTTCTGACTTTCTCCAAAAGATTGAAATAGATAAGCTAAAAGAAAATAGAATTGTGGCAAAAGCACAATTTTAACATAAAAGAGGAGCTAAGTCAAAATAAATTATCAATGTCACAAGCCAAATCCCATTCAGAGCTACAGAATTCCCTCCTGGCTCCTAAAACAAAGGTAGGTATTAGACAATCAACATTTGAGTGAATGAAGCACCCTACAGTTCCACTAGAAAACAGAGAAACAGTAGGGGAAAAAAAGCATTATTAAACATGAAATAGGATTTCTTACTTTTCCCTGCAAGCTCGGGCAGCTATGTCCCAGGTGCCTTTCTGCTCTGTGATCAAGGTGTGGCAGTATCCAGAGTGATGGTGCCACCCAGCTGGGCAGGATTTGTCTTCCACCTCCTGAAAAATAATTGTCCCATAGTCACATCATAATGGTTTTCTACAATCCAGAGTCTGGTCTCAGCATAGAGAGTCTTGTGTGTTCTCTTACTTCAACAGAGTGATTTTTTTCCACCAGGAAGGAGATCAACCACTCAATTTTCTTTTTTAAGATTTATTTTACTTATGCATCCAAGAAGTGGAATATAGGCCAGCGATGTGGTGGGGGTGATGAGAGGATTCAGAGACAGAGTGGGAAGCAGAACAGGCAGATTGACTGAAATACACTGCTGAGGGGAGCGGTGGGTGAGACAGGAGAGCAGTCTGTCAGGAGCAATGGGTGAGACAGGGAGGCTGTGCCATATGGGTTAGTTCCCTGGTTGGGGATCAAACTCATGCAGCAGTGATGCTGCAGTGACTGCTGATAGCTTCATTGTGCAGAGATTTAATCCCTTATGCTACCAGGGAGGCCCCCTAAACTCAATTTTCTACCTTGAAAAATGCAATGGCTTCTTACAGAAAAAACTAGTAAAATCAGCGAAGCTTCGATTTTATGCCTTTGATGAGATGAGTAAACATCTTAACCCATATTGATTTAACAGATACTTGTTAAATCACTAGCATTTTTCCCTCTGTGCCTTCAAAGTGTAACAAGAGGAGACAGATGTAGCGAGAGGTGATCCATCCTTCTCCATTTGCTTTTCATAAGGCACATTGCAACATTGCAAGTAATGGTACTTGGCACCTTGGTTTGGGGACTCCAAGCTTTCCACACAATCCCGTTGCACTGATACAGCTTTTGGAAGCTTTCTTCAAAATGGAAGAGTCCCTTCAGTTCTAGTGTGCAGTTCTTTGGAAATGATGGCAACCAGTCCTATGGGAAGGAAGGGCAATTTAGACATGACTTATTGTCAAGTTGATCACACACTTATCTCCTTTTGGGTCCTTATTTGTTGGGTAGCATTTGAATTGAGTATAGTGTCCTCAAGCTTGAAGGCTGTTTTATGGCTCAGCAAACAGCCCTTGTAAGGTGAATAAGAACTAAAAAGATTTTCATACCTGTCTGGGGAAGTGTGAATCAGTTGTGGATTCCATCTTATCTGCTTGAGGCAGTTCTGCCACTTTGAATGTCCTTTGTGGCTGACTAATAATGGATACTTTGGCCTTCCTTTTGCGAGTTAGGGAAATGTCATCTTCCATTTTCAGGGACACCATTCCATGATACTTGAGGAAATCAACAAATGACAATAAAGAAAAAACAAATACCAAGATAACAAAAAACCTCACTATAATGAGTAATTTAAAAATTAGATCAAAGCAAATAGATGAGAGGTTTTTTCCCTCCCCATCCAAGCATCTAAAATTTCAAAACAAGTTTTTCGAGAAATATGTAATTGTAAAAGGTAGAAAATAAACTGCGCCTAAATATTTCACATCCATAAGTACAAAAACCAAAGCAATTCTCTGTGTATGCTTACATTATAAATGATGTCTGTTCCATTTCTGTAAACAGAGGATGGATGAACCTGAAATCAACCGAGAACAAAATATGAACAAAATTGGCTAGAATAACAATTAGCAATAGGCTAAAACCTTTCCAGTGAGATCTTGTTAATGTCTACAGATTTTTTAAACATATGTTGCTGAAGATTTTCTTTTCTCAAATCACTGAAATTTTAAAAATCTCCAGGCCTAGTCACAACTTTTCAATGGTGATTCATACATTCATAGTCACAGTGACGGAGAAAAGACACCGTCTTTTGTTGGTACATGTTTAGTACACAGACACAAAACACACACACACTCATGTGGGTGTCTGTTTAGGATGCTGTGTTAATAAAGCCAAAAAAATGGTTTCCACATCCGAGATCACTTAACCTCCTTCTATTTCAGGGTCTCTGTTCCTTCCCTATCTGTCTTGATCACAGAAGGAACAAAGCAGAAATCATGTCCATGAGTCAATATATCCATCACCTCAATTAGTCCAATTAATGGGATGGAGCAGCATTATGATACTGGTATATAAAAGTCACTGCATGTTTGTGTGAGCAACCAGGACCCTCACTTACTATGAAGATCAAAACAGCTTCATCAGTGTTCAAAATACTTATTAAATATCTTGCTATTCTTAAATAAGCGATCCATGCATCAAATCCCAAAAGGTCCCCATCCTTACTGTTTCGCCATTCCCTTGGGTCCTAAGCCTCTTTCCAGAAAGATCTGCGGACTCAAAGCCCTGAAGGGCATCTCCCTTGATAACAGCTAGCTGCTTGGAAGGAGGAAGGGGTCTTCTTTGCAGATGAAGGGAACCAGAAGTGGTGGGTGAAGAAGACCCTGGGGACAGCGGGTGCCAAATGTCCTTCTTGTGCTTGTTTGGGCTGAATGAATATGAAGGATGGCACTGTCCTGGAGGCATGCAAGACAGCAGGTCAGTTCATTTTACACAAACAGATAAGTGATCACATCGAAACAGCCCCTGGAGCAGCTTGTCATTAAACTTAGATGGATGTTCTTCCCACCAGATGTTGCCTTTTTGCCATTTGCCAGAAACTCCTCTACTCTTCATCAGTTTCCATCCAGGAAATCTGTGCCCTTCTGCACATCCACAGGGTGATTATTAAGTCATGAAATTGATTTCATGAACCACAAGTGAAAATCATTGTCATAATTTTATAATTATACCCCATACTTGGAAAACAACCTTACTTTTCTTCATATAGTACTCAACAGAAAGATGTATCACTGACCAAGTATCATCCCGCAAACACTTCAAAGAATTCATCCTTTCCACATTCTCCTAGAGGCAGATAGTGGAATTGTTTAAAGATGTCAGTGAAATCAAGTAACAGTTACAGAATTTAGCATGATGGAACAAAGATCCAGTAAATTTGAATGGAGCTACTCCTACTAGAAAACTCATCAGTTTCTGAGAAGGCCTGAAAACAATCCAAACCCAGAACTCTCCCTGGGTATCTTATAATTAATGCATAAAGTGTGTGCTTCATGTATTTTGGGTACTTAATTGTACTTAATGTGAAAATTATACTGAAGAAATGAATTTGGTGGGGAAAGGGGTAGGGAGAGATGTTGGGGAAACATGAGCATCATAAAGGACAAAGAATGGAGTCTGATTTTACTGTCAAAAAACCAACGAGGAGATAATAGATTTCAGGTGGGGAAATCACACGGCCCAAAGCCTCGGCAAGTGTAAAATTGGGGCTGGTAAGACTGAGCACAGTAACAGACCTGCCGAATGCTAAATAGACAAATAAGTAGAAAGCATTTGGCAGGAAAAAAATAATCAGAGCACCAAGGACTTTGGCTGGTCTTTATTTTATTTAGTTCACAGGTTGTTCTATAGCACATACTATCAGGACCTATTTGGCTCTGCAACCCAAGGTTATTCATTAATATTCTCCAGCTGCTCCTGAATCCCCAAGCCAGCTGCATCTATTTTTCTCCAATTCCTTCCTCTTAGAATTTTCCTGGTCACACTACAGTGGGGGCTCAGATTTTAGGCATTAAAAGCTCTCTTTAACAGAGGAAGATAATTACAGCCCTACAAACTCTGGGGGAAAATAATTGTCGATAGATTCTCACCAACATTGTTTCCCCCTTGGTGAGAACAACAAACGGGGAGGAAAAAAAAAAAAAACAACTACAACACAGACTTGTTGCTTTTCTCAAACGATAGTTCTTAGCAGGAGGAAAACCACATGAAGCAGAAACCAGAATAAAGAGCCTACATCGTGGCTGTGGTTGCTTTCTTGATAAGAAATTAAGCATTTTGATTTGAAGGCGCTATCAAGCACGTTGGCTGTTGAAAGCAAGCAGCTACAGCGCCAGGACTGCTCCTGATTTCAAGATGAGGATCAAAAGAATACCTCCTTTTGAGTCCAAAATTTTCACTGCAGCTTTTGTCTTTGTGCCAAGAACCGCATTCACAGGGGAGTTCAGAATTACTTCAAAGACCTCATCATCTTCCTCTAATCCGTCATAGGTAATTGCTATATTCCACATCTTAGTTGACATTCCTACAAGAAGTAAACATTTTAATTACTCTTTAATTGCTATTTCAATCACCTAGGTGTCAGAGAAATATATTAATTAACATGTCTACAGCTAGTTGGTAGTAGCCTGAGTGAGCTATTGTACTACTACCAGCTCACTGAAGTCGTGCTGTTCTCCCAAATAATATTAAAAGACCACAATTTGTTCCTGGACAATGATGATTCCGTTTAAATGCAAACACTGTAACAAAAAAGTAAGCTGCATTATGCAAGGGATGAACAAAAAAAGAAATGGTTAGTAGGTGAGACCCAAGCTTTCATTTTTTTTTCCTAACCTGCCTCTTCTCCCCTTAAAAATAAACAAGTACTGCAATCTGAAAATCTTAAGTTTCAGAATCTTAAGATGTTGATGCAGACAGAAGTGATTATTGGATGGCACTTCATGCTATTCATGGAACCCTTGAAATGATTGATTTCTACAGACAGCTGCCTCCATCGGCTGCCCAGCTTTCTGAGCCCCTTTTAACCCCAAAATGCTTTTTATGATGATGTAATACTCAGTAGCTTGATCTCCTAGAATTTATGGGTTGGGGGTTCTAGAAGTAGTCTGAGCGAATTTTTATTCTGTCTGCCTCTATTCAAGGAGTTATAAACAATTTTGGTTCACAGTAGCTTTGTGAACTTAATTCAAGCCAGTTTGGATGCTACAAGTACAGCCCCTGCAATCCTGTCACCACTAAGATGGGTTAAAAACAACCTCCAAAGAACTAAATCTGAAAGCTGAAAGAAACTTTGAAGACTGTCTAACCCTAGCCAGTTCCTGATGTGAATTACTAGAACGCTCCCTGAGTTTTATTTAGGAAAGTGGCAACACAAAGAAATGAAAATATTATTTGTTGGGGGAAAAGAGATTTGAGTTTAAGAAAAAGGGGAGGAAGATAATAAAATTATACATTAGCCTGTTAACGGTAGTTTTGAAACCTTTACTATTGACTATGTGAGGCTTTTATTCCCATAAATTCCTCTATATAAGCTGTAGAATAATTTTTCTAGCCTTATCTTCTGAAAAAGCTGGGTTCTTTTTATCATGAAGATTGTTTTCTATAGATTTATTTCAATTTAGCTATGATCTAATCAAAGTCTCATCATTCAAACAGAATCTTATGAAAGGACACACTTTTCCTATTCTTGGCTGCACCTTGAGAGAAAAAGTTGCATGTATTTGGAATCATTGTAATTTAAAAAAAAGTTGATGGCTAATCCAAGTTTTCAGTAGCAACTGAATTCTTAAATCAATTACCTTAGCAGTCTTTGCAAAACAGAAATTGAAGCATCTAACAGAAAACACTGTATGGCTCCCAGCTCATGGATGTAATAATCAATCCATACATATTTATTTTTTGGGCCTGTGAAGTACTTACCTTTGCTTTAATTACTATGGAGAATACTAGAAGTATAACATTAGCCAGACTCTAATATAAGAGAGTTTAAAACTTCTTTGAAGAGATAAGATATAAATACAAGAAAAGTTAAGGATGCAAGCTACGTGTCACTGGCTGCAAGAAAACTACAGAATAGATAGTAAATACTATGCATAGGTGGGATCAAAGTTGGGAGAATTTGGAGAGAGGAAATGGAAAAACAACATTAGCAACAGCAGCTTTCAGCCAGACTGTGAGAGCCCTGGCATCCAGGTGACCAGGTTCAGACTTGAAACCACAGGCAAGGGGGAAGGCTCTTGAAAAGGAAAGTTTTAGAAAAAATGAAACAGTTTCATGTGTGCAGATTTAGTGGCCCAGGCAGATAAGCAGAGGGAGACCACATAGGCAGCTGAGATAAGAGGTTGAACAATAAAGAAAGCATATGAGTACTTAGATTTTTTTTTGAATATTCAGAGTGTTGTTTCTCAAAGTCCCAAAGTTAAGCCTTATTCCAGTAAAAACCAACAGAAAAAAATATTTCCAACTTCCAACTACCCTCTCAAGAATCATTTAAAAAAATTATTTTACCTCCATTCCCCGCCCCCCACTAAATCTCCAGCCCCCTCCGCACCAAAAACAAAGTTTTTGTAAGACCTTATGGAATTGAACCAGATGTTTAGGGAAAATCTACTCCAGGTTTCATTTTACTGCCTTTGATTTGCTTGCCTGCATTTCAACTTTGTCTCTAGGTGTGTACATAGCATCAACATTTTTAGGTTAATGAGATTGGAAATAAGAACTTTCTTGGTGTGTCTTTTTTCCTTCCCTCTTCCAAAATGCAAAATATTTGTTACTGAATTTATATGCAATTTCAGAAGCCTTGAACTGGCCTCCAGTTCCCACAAAATAAAAAGTGCTGAAGAAAGGAAAGAAGGTGTCATTTTATGCAGACATACCCCACTTTTCAGAGTAGGTCAATTCCTGGATATTTCCCTGCCAAGCAGATTTCCCTATTGAGAGGTATTTTCTCAATGTATTTTAGTTAATGCTACATTAGAGAGTTATCCTTTTGAAAAACATTTTGACGCCTAATGATGAAGTCTCAATTAAGAAGGTAGCAAACCTTTCAAGAATACATATTTTAAAGGAAAATAATTATTTTCTTAAGAATAGTTACACTTTGACTCACGATTACTTACAATAGCTGAATGCAGAGTAGTCAGGATGATTTTCTGGTCTGTTACAACAGCTCACTTGAGTAGATAGCTCACTAGACTGAAAAGTCATTGTTTCTCCCCAGCGCCCTCTCTATAGTTCTCAGATCTTACAATATCCCCATAACGTCTTTGATTATTCACTATTTCCTTAATAATCATGAAAGCTGCAGTTTTTTAAAAAATGAACAGATTGTTTTGGCCAAAGGGGGTCGGCTGGGAATGGGAACACCATGCCCAAAATAGCAAAGGATTAACATGTGAGTAAATAAATACAGAAACTCTAGATATGGGGAACTTTAAAATTCTCAAAATAAGACTTCAGTTTAGGGGCCTCCCTGGTGGCGAGGGCTTGAAGACAGCACTGTCAAGCTGTCACCAGCCACTGTAGCATAGAGTTCAATCTCTGGCCAGCCAGGGAGCAACCCACATGGTGCAGCAGACCTCTCCTGCCTCACCTGTTGCTCCCCTCAGCAGTGTGTTTGGGTGGATCTGCCTGTTCTGCTCCCTCCTCTTTCTGGTGAACCCTCTCATCCCCTGCTCCTTTGGCTTACACCCCAGTTCTTCTATGCATGGATAGATAAATCTTAAAAAAAAAAAAGACTTCAATTTAGGAAAGTAGTTCTAAAATCTCTAAAGAATATCTAAAATATTAAGACCATTTAGATCCCCTAGATGTCATTTGTGTCTACCCAAACACCTTATTAAAATCTTCTAGACAAATGGATATTTATCTTATCCAGTGGAAATTGCAGGACGAAGATTTCAGACTCCTCTGCTGGTCTACATTCCACTTCCAATCAATGCAAACAGGGGCTGCTCAAATCTACTGAAAATTAAATCAGATCTTGTCACAAACAGGTATCAAATGATAAAGATGACATATGATAAAGACTCTTGACTCTTGAAAAGAGGAAAGGTTGGAATTGCTTTAACATGAAGGCAAAGGGGCATAGTACAAACTGCACCAAATCTTTCCACTAGGGGGTTGACCAAAACACTAGCACCTGCAGCCACCAGAGGGTAAACATCAGCTACACGACCAGATAGCTCTGCCCAAGAATGTCTTCAACCTGAGTAACACACTCATGTAAGTGAGAATGGAAATATCACAGGAAGGAGGCCAAGACCCAAGTTTGGACTGTTGCATGTCAATATTAAGGTTCATGTAGTCTTGGTTATATTGTGTTGATATATGTTAAAGTCCTAACTCCCTGTACTTCAGAATGTGATCTTATTTGGAATAGTGGTCATTACAGATGAGCAATAGTTAAGATGAAGTCAGACTGGAGTTATCATAATCCATTATGACTGATGATCTTATTAAAAAGGGGAAATCTGAATGGACACACACACACAAACACACAGGCAGAACACCATATGGAGATGAAGGCAGAGCTCAGGGTGAAGCAGCAGAAGCCAAGTAACACCAAAGATTCCTGCAAAACACCGGAGCATGAAGGTAGGCATGGAACAAATTCCCTCTCATGACCCTCAGAAGGAATCAACCTCCCGGACACCATGATCTTGAACTTTTGGCCTCCAGAACGATGAGAAAATAATTTTCTATTTTTACATGACCCAATTCGCATCTATCATTAGGGAGTCCTAGCCAACAAACACAGTCATAAAATCCCACACTACTTATGGTGAACTGCACAAGGGTATTTCTTTTTTATGATTGGTAGATGGTTATTAATTTTGGCGTGGAATTTAGGCCATTTTGTTTTGCCCCAAGGCAAAACATCATGTGTCAGTAGCGGACAATGACAAGAGTTAGACTTGGCGGAATGTCCTCAGAGTGCACAACATGTCATCTGCAGGAGAGCTCAGAGCCACAAACTCTGACTGCTTCTCAAAGCTTTTTCCACTTCCCCTTGTTCATGGGATCCAGGTCCATCCCAGACCAGAGGGAAAGAGAGAACTGTGTATGCAGTAAGGGAGACTGACCTGTCCCATCTACACATGCCAGGTATGGCTCCAGTCCCAGGGCTTTAGATACAATTCCTCAAAAGTGTCACTTCTTCAGCCTGAAGTACTTCTTCTACCTGCTCAGAATACCATTTCTGCCAGGAAGTCTTCTAGGATTTTCCTTAGCCAGAACAATGCCTCATCCTTTTAGTCTCAATGTACTCTCAGTGAGTTCCATTTCTACATTTCTCGTATTATACAATGTCCTTGAGAGTGGACACCACGACCATGCTTTTGTGTTCCTTTTACTTAGCAACTCCTTTCCCACAAATTTAAGACAAAATATGGTCTAATTAATTATAATTATCCATGGAATCTCTTCATGTCAACTTAGTCCAAGAGATATCAATTTAAAATGTCCATAGGAATTCATGTGAATATGAAATTTGAAAATTTCTATCAAAGTATGAAGCAATTAAATAATTGCAACTTTGTGTCGGGAATTTAAATAATTTTTGAAATGACATTATCTTTTCTGGTTTTTTTTAGATATTTACTTTGCTATTTTATAGTTGTTATGTTATGACATTTTATTTCATTTTAAATAAATGATCACTCGTAATAAAGAAAAATATGAGGGGCAAAACCTTAAGTCCAAATTAATCTCTCTCAGAGGAAGTGATATAGTTCCCTGAGGAGTATATAGTTGGCTGAAGTTGTATCAAATGCTGCCTTCTCCATAATCTCCAGATTTTCTTGCAAAAACATGAACAAACTGTAGACAGTACGTACCTGGGTCAAACTGGACCAGTTTAGATGGAGTCAGTGTAAAATCTTTTCCAACTGCAGCTGACACTTGGTTGACCTTAAGAGGGAAGAATGTCTTTTTTTAATAAAAATGAATATTCTACAATAGAGAAACATCTAGTCTATATTAGATGAAACTAAATCTAGTCATATTATGCTAAACTCATGCTCTTAAATCTTATTTTAACATAAAGTATTTTTAAAAGTATAATAAACCATTTTAGTCTAGGCTACATAGACTAGAAAAAGTTAACTTTTTTCTAGACTAATACCAGTGGAAGTAAAAGTACAGATTTTTTTTTTTTTTGCTTCTTCTCTATTAATCATTCAGTTATTTCATTATTTTTTCTTTATCCCAGCCTGGTTTTACAATAATTCCACAGGAAAATAAAGGAGGAGCAGTACAAGCAGGCACCCCTGATAACCCATGTCAGAGTGAGCAGGCAGTTTTGAGGTATCCTGCAGGCTTCAGGCCACGTGAACTGAAACAAATCTGCTTCTTTCTCTGTTGGAATGAAGCCAGCCCTCTACATAGACAACATAGACAAGAACGAGCTCTGAAGAATAACAGACCTGGTGAACACAAAGGCAACCCACACCCTGGACCCCCAGAACTGAGGGCTTAGGAAGTTTCATCAAGTCACTCAGGGAAAAAAAAAAAAGTTCTACTTGAAAAAGACTATTGACTGATCCCCTGCTCCCTACCTTCAGAGCTAAAAATCAGAGGTAATTTAAGATCTCTGAAGTCATGACCTAAACTCCCCCATAGGAAGCTAAAGTATGTGTTAAGAATATGTGTCCTTGGCTGGTTTGAAAGAGGTCATCAAAGGAGAACCCTGTGTAAGCACAAGTGGCAGCAGTTACTCTGATATTTCTTTTAGACATTTAAGATAATCAGAAAGGTAGGTTAATGTGTTTCTTCACTTTTTCATAAAGGAATGAAATGCACAGTTACAAACTTGAAAGTTCCCTGTTTCTAGGGCCTTGGACATATCTCCATTTCAAATCAAAGGCACCCACATGGCAAGGCAGACCTCTCCTGCCTTGCCCGCTGCTCTCCTCAGCAGTGTATTTCAGTCAGTCTTCCTGTTCTGCTCCCCACTCTGTCTCTGGTGGATCCTCTTACCCCCCACATCTCTGGTCTGTACTCCAGCTTTTGTCTGCTAATGGGTCTGTGGTAGAAACATTTTCCTGAAGAAGGTTATCAGCTCCTAATCTTCCATTTGTTCTTTGTCTACAATGCCAAGGCTCCTCCTGAACAACCTTTTATTGTGAAAAGGCAGCCCATTGTACACCTGTATCCACCATATGCTGGAGGTTACATCTCCCTGCATGGTTCTTGCACGTGCAATTACCTAGTATTTACCACCACTGAGTTTACAGAATCCTGCGTGGGGAAAGGAGTGGTCTGAGGCAGGGCGGTTGGAAAAATCAGTCAGGTGAAATCACACGATTCAAGCTGGGACAAATAACACCAAGTGAAAGTACTTTCTTTCTCCTGCTCCCAGTTAAGTAGCCAAACAGACTAGCATAAAGCAGAAGGCTGTGTTCTGGGGAGAGTGGTCCCTGAAGGACTCAGGGCTGTGTTTGCTGAAGGCCTGCACACTCAGCTGGCAGGTTCCTGGTGTGCATTCAGCTTAAGTAGACAAAAGGTTCCATGTCATACCACGTATGTTCTTCCTGGCAAGGTGAATGGTGGCATGGCCCAAAACTCCCGACTAGAGCATATGGTGCTTTCTATGGAGGACCCGAGGATTATTAGAAAAACATCCAGGCAAATTCTTTCTTTTTCCATAAACAATCTGCTGGAAAATTATAAGGCATACCAAACTGCCTGGTGTTTTAATAACAATTCAGCATCAACAGATCTGAGAAAAAGCCTATGCTCGCTGGAAAGATAAACACTGAATCGGGATATGGTAGGATTTAAATGTAGAAGGTTCTGAAGTGAGCTGAATTTATCCTTATGATTGAGCAAACTGAGACACCACGTCCCTGACAAGCTAAGACCAATACCCTTTTATTAGGTCGAGGAGGGGAGTCTTCAAGGGTTGTTTCCTATCATTGGTATGAACAAGATTTTCACATACTCATTCGCCTGAAGTACTATTGTTAGAGTGATCCTATAACATCTTGCGATTCTAGAAGTCATATGTGGTGCTCCACAGTCTATGGAAAGAATAGGTATTGCCTATTGACAATGCCTCATGTTTCAGGGCGCCTGGACTGATTGATGTTCCCTTAGTTCTGTGTAACTCAGGTGACTCTTGAGCTAGGTTTGTCTCCTCTCCTGATTTACCTTATCCACTAAGATCACAGGAAGTGATCTGCTGCATATTAAGAGAAAGCTGTTTGGGAACTAAAATTTGGGTACCCCACAAAGTGATTTGCATACCACTTTTCTTTCCAAAACAGTTTGGCCCAAGTTTACTAGATTGAATCTATCTCCCTGCAAGATGAAATGTCAAAACTTAATGGTCAGATTTTAACACTAAAAATAAGTTTAAAATCGTATCTATGAGTAATGAATATAGATGAAGGGTGGAGGGACAAGATTTTTTACTTAATATGTCTAAACTAGTGTAACACCCCTACAATTTGACATTTCCTTGGCTACTCTGAACTTTTTAAAGAAAATCATCAAAGGTAACAACAAGTAACCTAAGTTTTAGCTTGACAATTGACAATTCAGAGTTGTTACCTTCACACTCACAAAAGCTGAGTCCATGGAATATCCTTTTCTGGTAATTTCCAAAGGCAACACCCCCACATTTTCACAAACCTCATATTCAGTCTGTGACCATTCAATATGAGACCACTTCAATTCCAAACTGTGGATGAAAGGAAAAAGAAAAAAGATAAGAAATATATAGTAGATGCTGGGTAGGCAGCATACATCTTGGTGAGAAAGATTTTTTCATCGACTCACCCCAGTGCTAAAAAACTCCTCATACATATATAGTACATTTTAGTTCATTAAGAACTTTGAACATCTCACTTGATGCTTACAACAATGCTATGAGAATTCCATTTTACAAATGCAGAGCCTAAGGTTAAAAAACTGTCAGGGGTCACAAGGTTATTAATGATAGACAAGCCTCAAACTTGAGTGTTCTGAAGGAAAGGAATCATCATTGTTAGGTTGACAACATTGTTAAGTTGACAGTGATATTCACTTTGGGGGAGGGCACTGACAGGCAAGCTACTGACGTATCTTTTGGCGCTCCTATCTGTGCATCAAGAACTGGTCTAGACACACTTCTCTGAACTTGAGTTCAGTTTAGTGACAAGTTATTTTGAGAATCTGTCTAGGAATTAAAATGTGCATGTGTTGTATACATTCTCTCTTCCTTCTTTTGCACATATTAAAGCGTTTTACTGATGTGTAGCTTGGATGCAGCTATACAACTGAATAAATCTGATAGTGGTCCTCCCTCTCCCCCCTCAACACACACACTTAGTGAGCTTAACATTTGGGCAAATAGTCTTCTTTAATCCTTATGTGGAAAGGAACATCTTTTTCTCTCTTTTTTTTTTTCAGGAAAGGAAACCAAGCCTAGGGAAGGTTAAGTAACTAGTACAAAGGCATAACACCAACAAACAAAACTATGACAGAGAGCAGAGTTAAAATCCCCAGCATAAATCTGATACCAAATCTCCTCTTCCTTTGCCATTCTTCTTCCCAATGAAGTACTTCATGGTTCTTATCTGAGCTACAGCCAAGGAATACCTTGAAACACTTCCCTTTTGGAGGTGAGAGAACTTGAAGTGTTTCGCCCAAATTTTTCTCCCCAAACAGACTTGGCCCTCTAGCCCCTGTTACCTTCAACCCCATATACACAAGCGACTTTCACTATGATCACTTAAGACACTTCCATTGCTTTTGTTTTATTCATTTCCCTTTCATTCTAAATGGAGAAAACTTCAGTGGCTCCCTGACCTACTTGTCAAGCTTCTAATCATATCCAGGCTCTTCCCTCTAGATTTGTAGATTTTTTTTTATAATTAGAAATTTTAAAAATTTCACAGGGCTCTCCAGGTTTTCCTGGGATGATTTGTATTAGAGAACAGGTTTATTCTCTATTGACCTCTTTATGCCCTTGCACCAATCATGTGTCACAGTCACATCCTATGATTAAGTTCACAAGCAAAATCAACTCAATAGTACTGGCTTCTACTCCCAGGACCTGGGTCAGTGGGGCAGGGTAGTGAGGGAAACTGCAAAGGTTCATGAGTCTATATGAACCGAATGTTTATTCAACTAATAGAGTCAATTATTGTTACTGGCATTCTGGGCTTAATGAAACTTTGATATAAAAACAGAACCCTTATTAAAAAATATTGAGACTTTCATGGGCCTTTGATATAACTGAAGTTCAGCATAAAATATATCAGTAAATAACTATGCTTAAAGAATCAGAAGAAAACAAACAACAAAGATATTAAAATGCCAGAAGTAACATGTAGCAAATAATCCCTAAAGGATCCACTTAAATGAGAAAGAAAAAAGTATCAGCATGAGGGTTTGGGGGAGATGACAGAAAGATGAAATTGGGAAAAAGAACAGTGACAACAAGTAAAATAGGTAAATATGGATGGATTTCAGCTAAACCTTGGGAAAGTTCAAAGGAGTTTCAGTGTTCATTCTTCTGAGAATCCATTCATTACTAATGGTAAACATGACAAGCAAAAATTCATCAGTGTCACTCCACAGATCCAGGTGACCTGAAGGCCTAACACTAAATGCATTTTGGTTACTGACCTAGATCCATAAGCATCTACTGACCTAGATGCTCCTCAGCTTCAAAGCACAAAGGGTTTTGATATTTGGGAAAGTGAGTGCCTTACCCTGATGCACTATTAGAGCGCTGCATAATGCTTAGAGGTCAAGGCAGTCATTACATAGCGTTCTTATTTGTTTTCTTAAAACTCATTACAAATAATAAAGATCTATTGAAAAGCCATGCAATTTAAGTCAGACTATATATCTTCCAGAAAATGATTTCAATCACAAAGCACCTACAGGAGATGTGCAACATGTGTTTGTATATGACTTTTTGGTTTTTGTAGTACTGTGTTTGAGAAGATCTTTCTATGCTAAGAATCTGATTTTTTCAACTCTACATAAACACTTGGAAGAAAAATAACAAATGCATTCAGTCATAGGAAGTCTGCAAGAAGCCACAACAGCTGTATCTGGGATTGTGTAGATAACCAGGTGCATGAGCCCAGGAGAGAAGTTTGGAGAGCTCTAAATGGGTAGGTGTCATGTACACAAGAGTTGGTTCAAATCTTCACATTTTAACAATCACTCCCTTCTCCTATAACCCTTGAGTAAAGCTCATGCTAAGGTCAGAAGAGAAGTTTATGGGAATACTTTATGTGAATCCCATGCGGCAATCATTTCAAGTCATTTAATAGGAGGTGAGAAGTCCTTAATCTCTGAGTCAGAGTTTCTCAACCTCTACACCATTGACATTTTGACCAGATAATTCTTTGTTTGGGAAGCTATTCTTTGTATTGTAAAATGTTTAGCAACACCCTACAACCCTAGCCAATACCTGCTAGTTCAATTGTATCATTCCTCTCCAGTTACGATGATTAAAACTGTTTCTGATATTTTCAAACTTTCCTTGGTGGGAAAAATCATCTCCAATTAATACATACTTTTCTAAGTGATTTTTGAGATACTAATCACAATACAGAAACTGATTTAATGGAAAACAAGATGTTGGTACCTAGCCACCATTGTGAATGGAAGATATAGGTTGGAGTAGTGGGAATTTTTCTGGATTAGAAGTTATGAGCTTTCTGTTCTTTCTGCCAAGAGTCTGTGATTAAAAAGTAGTTAGCTGTTCCATGCCTCAGTTTCCTCATTCCCAAAGTCTAATAACTATGAGTCTGTAATTCAAAGTGGTTAAATGAACCTTAATAAATACTCATTAAGTACATTGAGTTTCTCAGTGAAATATTTTATAGAAGCTACAATGGTGATTAGATTTGTCTGATAACTAGATCTTTGTTTATAATCAAATAGCATGACTTAAGAAAATGAAATGTTAAAAAATTATTCTTCTAAGTATTTAATTTAGGACATCAATTCAAAGATGATGCTATTAAGTTCCATAATCTAATGTTATGAACACCTGTGTTTTCATTTTTGTCTTTCTCTCATGATAATGGGGAAACAGTTTAGCCAGGAGACAGCATAGTGAGTACCCAAAACAAGTGCTCTGGAGTCAGACACATTTTGCAACCACTTATTAGTGTGTGATTAGGGTCAGTTAATCTCTCTGAGTCTCAGTTTTCATTATCTTTAAAATGAGGAGAATTACATGCACATCAAATGATGAAAATTAAAATTAGTTAATATGTATAAAGCACCTGTACACAGTGGGTGCTTAATATGTGATTTCTCTTCCCTTCCTCTCTACTTTCCTAGATCTAGTCTGGAAACAAATACTTTAACTTCTGGCTGGCAGGTAATGTATAAGTTTTCCCCAGTCAACCATTTCAACCTCTTCCCCTATAAGGTGTTTCATAAGAGTTGCTAAAACATTGCAAAGTTCACCTGTTAAAATTTCCTTTTCTTTTTAATTTCTTTCACCCCTTCTCTTTTATGGCCAAGCATGAATAATAGGACAGCCAGAATGAGGGCAGCCAGATGGAGGAAAGGCAGAACTGGAATCATGCAGCAGCCAGAGGAGCCCCCTAAGTTAGGAAGAACTTCTCTGTGGGACAATTTCTCCTTTGAAGTTGACTTTTTTCTTCTCCAGTGGGCAGAAAAAAGAGATCAACATAGAAGACATAGTAGGAAACTGTCTTGGTAAGAAGCTGGATACATTCTGTGGTCTACAAAGGTGTTTCTGATGAACAGTGTGGGTTCTGTGCAGCTTAGCTTGGGAGTTGTGATCATCTTGAGATTGAAGTTGGACCAGAGAACAGGCATGAGCTTATGAGTATGTCAAGGCACGGGCAAGGAAGGTGAGCATGCACTTAAAGTCAGGAGATTAGGGATCACTTCCAGCTCTGTCACTCATCTACTTAGAGATTTCAGGCCAATTAAGTAAGTGCTTTGAGGCTGATTTCCTTATTGCCCTTAAAGGATTGTGCTTTGCAGATCAAATCAGACACGTGAAAGCACCTAGCACAGTGCCTGAAATTTAGCCAAGTCTAAGTATTTATGCAAATTTCACAAAAAAGTGTCCCTTAAATGTATTCCAAGAAATCTTTGTTCAGTGAGGTATTAGGAGGAAGGTGTTTCTATATTCAAATCAAGCTGATATACGCTGCTGTCTATATCCCTCTCTCAGAGATTCCCTGTCCATACAAGCATCTCCATGGTTCTGGAATGTGATACAATTAAACAGCAGCCAAGTTAAGTAGCCAGCAATAACTTGATTAGTTTTGCCTAAACCAGCATTCCCGAACATTTTTTCTAATAGAAAATCAATTGACCCATTCCATAAATATGCTGCAGTAGCAAAAACTTATTAGCAATCAAGATTCTGGAAAATTCTCACTGAACATAGGCCTGTCTTGCTCTTTAAAAGACCCAATTTCTAGTCCAGGTTGCACACAGTAGTCCCTTTAGTTTTTTTACAGGTTTTCACCCCTTTGAATATGCAAACTATTAATCTATTAATTCTGTTTAAGTGAACCAAGAACACAAAGTTCCACAGCATTTAGCTTATTCAATAATAAGCAGGTTGATTATTTACAATGTGAGTCATCCCAGAATCAATTCATAATTAGAGATGGGGCTTAGCTGGCCACCAACTGTCTCTGGGATACTTCTTCAAACAGTCAATTACTGTATCCACCCAAATGAACGACAAGAGAGAGCACCATAAGGTAGATTTGTTAAGGTTTTTAAGTATTCAGGATGCTGTTGTATGTGTTTTGTTTGTTTGTTTGTTTTAAAGATTTATTTATTTATACAAGTGCCGGGGTACAGGCCAGATGCACTGGACGGTGAGAGGATTCACCAGAGACAGAGCAGGCAACAGAACAGGCAAACCGACTGAAATACAATGCTGAAGGGAGCAGCGGGCAAGACAGGAGCGATTGCTGCGCCATGTGGGATTCTCGCCGGCCAGCCAGGATCGAACCCTAACTGCAGAGGCTGCAGACAGCTTCATAGTGCGACACTCAACTGCCTGCGCCATCAGGGGAGACCATGTTGTATTTTTTAATCACATTTGTTTCTCTACACAAAATACAGTACTCTCTTCATTTTACAGATGAGATAACAAAGGTAAGAATGATCATTTAGGTCAAAGGCAGAGTTAAAGCTCAAACCCTATCTTTTGACTCTAAGTTCAGTGGCTTATTGCCTATTTTCCATACCATAGTCTCAGGGTGTTAAACAAGTTTACACTAATATTCATACTTGTAATTTACATTAAAAAATAAAACTTAAAGGTTCTCGAGGAATAAAGTATTCCTCCTTTTTTTGCAGCCTGGGTGACCAACATCTAGACAAAAAAGAGGGAGTTAAGTCTGCTGCCCCTTATCCTTAAAGTGAGTTTAATATACTTGTTAAGGGTAGCAGTATCTTTGGTGCAGTGAGGAAAACTATGAACTCCACGGCCAGACTTCCTGCGCCTATATCTGAGCTCCTTCACTAGTAGCTGCATGAGCTTGGAAAAGTTGCTTTCTATCTCTGTGCTTCAGTTTCCTCATCTTTAAATTCTGTGTCATAATTGCACCTAACTCACATGTGGCTGTGATGATTCAAGGGGCAATGAAATAGAGCAAACATCAATTATATTGCAAAGGCCTATGATTTATATTTCCATGTAACTAGGTTCTTGCTGGCTCTTAGGAAGAAACCCACTATTCATATCATTGTATCTTACTGGGAAAATGTACGTTTTGTTCCAAAAACATCTACTTACAACTGAGGTTGGGAATAACTACACCATTCAAAAATTATGCGTAATTTCTGACTCCTCCTGCCTACTCTAAAGAAAGCAACTTAGTGTGTATCAGAATAAAATCATAATTATTTTGGGGTTAGTTCTTGGTAGGTATATTTTGTACCTTTTTGTTTCATTGGTTGCAATTGTTTCAAATTGAATTCGAAACATCTGCCTAGGAACATGAAATTGAAGTAGATGTTTCAAATAGGGGAGCCTTTTTAAAATGGCCTCAATTGGGCCTCCCCTGGTGGCACAGAGGTTGAGTGCTGGGCTGTGAAGCTGCCTGCAGCCTCTGCAGCGCTGGTTCGATACCCAGTAGCTGGTGAGGGTCCCACATGACACGAGAGACCTCTCCTGCTGCACCCACTGCTCCCCTCAGCAGTGTATTTCAGTTGTCTGCCTGTTCTATTCCCCACTCTGGCTCTGGTGAATTCTCTCACCTTCCCGCGCTTCTGACTATACCCAGTGCTTTTATAAATAAATAAATAAATCTTTAAAAAAAATGGCCTCAATGAAGATTATAAATTCTTCTGTTCACATCCATGAACATGTGGATATTTAAAAATATAAATCATCTTTAAAAGCAATGTCCTTGGTAACAATAAGAATGAAAAGGGCCTGTAAGTGACATAATTGCATTAGCACCATTGTGAGGACAATTCTTCTGTTCATACCTGGAGGATCAATGGCAGCATTATGTCAATAACAAGTCTGACTTGTTACTTTTTTGGCTGAACTATTAAAAAAGTAAATGAAGTGAATGTATTTGTGTTTGGAGCTGCATATTTTTGACATTTTCTTGAGGACTGGAAGACATTTGTTAGAAATTACAAGTAGTTAATATATTTTATATAAATATTGTATTTATATTTGGAAATGTGGAAACATTTCTCCTGGGTAGGAGTGAGTTTAATGAGTAGTGGTTATTCACTTTAGTTTTATAACCTCATGACTACATTTTAATGTCAGGGGCCAGCTCTTCCTTGCTCATGCCTATTTCATAACTTTTAATACTATGTACGTGGCATATGGTAACCACTTAGTAAAAAATCTGTGGAAGCTAGGCACTACTACTCTTTCTCAGGCCAATGGAAGTAGGACCATGGGAGTATATTTTGAGATGTCTTTTTCTAGCAATGACTATAGAGACATCTGCTGGCAATTGCTGGCATTGCAATTCAAGACTGAAAAAGCAAGAATAAAGACTAGAGGTGGATTTCTCTTTTCTTTTCTTCCTTTGTCCATGTTCTGTTATAAAGGTCCCGTGAAAGAGTTGAAATCACCTATGATGTGTTTAGTTTGAGTAGGATATGGTGTATACCAAAACTAGGGTAAATCAAAAACTTTGTTTTCAGTTGACTAAAAAGCATTAGATTTAAAAAGAAAAAAAATACACACAAAGGACTGACTAATCTTTCTGTGGTCATCTGATGGTAAGTTATTCAAGATTTACATTACAAAATCCAGAATAGTGGACCAGTAAGTGAAATTACTATGTCTGTTGCTTATCTTAAATTTGAGGAATTATTATTCTCATTAACCTGAGAGTCATACACTATACAATGTCTTCGTGACACTCAATACCGCTCCAAGTCCATTTTCCTCTTTCCTTGGTCCCATCTTATATATGATAGGTTCATTAACTTATATAGCAGCTGGAAGTAATAATTTTGGGTTTTGTTTTGTGAGCCAAAGAGATTTTGGCTAACACTTCAGACTACCTCATTCTTCCTGGCTCCAGGGGCTTCAGAAGACTGGTTACTAACTCAGTCCTAGAGTGACCTCTTGCTGCATGATTTGTACATTAACCTGCAATTGCCAAGACAGAAACCTCTCTGTGTGAGAAAGTGTATGCATTTACATGCATTCAATGAATTAATTGATTTTAAATATTTCCATACTCCTGTAAAACTACTAACTTTCCCAGTCTCAAGCAGTAATAAAAAGAAAATTCTTCTTCAAAATAAACTGTATGAGTTTGTGATATAGTCTATCAATTTATCCTCTTAATTTTTGTTTGAAAAAGAACAAAAACAACAATTTGTTTGAAAAAGAAAAAAAAAACAATTTTTGTTTGAAAAAGAACAACTTTCCTAATCAGATATGTTCTGAACATTCTATACAGGACTATTGAATAAGCAAAATAATTTACAGTTGAGGTGTTGCAGAGTTCCCTGTTGGGTCCATGATTTGAAATTCCATGATATCTGAATTTACTTCCAAAGATGGGTTTATGATGTAGAGAATGGTCTTACTGTTTAAGTCCTTCTGACTAAATTTCTTGCGGATAACTTCACCTACAAAAAGAATAAATGAATTTCATGAGTAATCTAACAAAATATTCAATAAAATTGTTTAAAATTGTACATCTATTTTATTTTAAACATGGTTTTAAAACAGCCAAAGTATATATTTTTAAAGAAATTACCATTATTGTAACTACCTTCAAACTCAAATGCAATGAACTTAAATTAGGCTTTAAACTTTACTTTATCCCAGAAATATTGTGCCTTAAAGAAAATACAAAAACAGGAGAGGACAATAACAAAATCTGCAATTCTATGCCATTCTGTTTCGTGATCTAACTTGATACTGTCTTCATAAAGCACAAATAATAAACAATGCAAAAAAATCATTACACACAAAAAAACACCCAATTCAGAATTTTCTAAACTAACTGCTTGACATCATTTAGAATTCATGATTAAAAAATTAGTTACAAATTTGAGATTGGTCCTCACACTGTGTGTTCCTCCTGATATATTACAATCAGGCTATTGACAATAATTTAGAAACAATACACAGCTATGGACCAGTATTTCATTCTCCCACTCAAAATGAATTTGGGAAAGTTCAGCATCAAGCCTTCTGTAGCACCAATATTTGTTTATAAACTGCATCTATCAGTAAGCCCAAGAGAGTGTCTACCAAATGGGTTTCCACTTAAATTACTCTCTAGCATCAGCAGCTACTGGGTATTTTAAAATGAATAATTACAAGGATTAAAGAAGTCAGTACCTGTGGTTGTGTTCTCCAGATGTCCATGTTGGGGTGCTTGTAAAATCTTAAAGATGATCTGATCATCATCAGTGTCAGGATCCGATGCCTTCAACACCCGGGAAGAAATATAAATCCCATAACAGCCATTTTTCAGGAGCACCACTTGAGAAGGGGGGTACAAGTGCGTGATGTGAGGGGCTGTTTTGTCCTGCTGGTCCACCTGAATCATCAATAATCATATAAAGTATTATATAGAGGCTCTGCATCCCCATGCATAGGACTTTAAAGAGTCAACAAACTTCCCAAATTTCAAATTTTCATTCCCTTTGCTTGCTAATTTCTGCTAAAAACTGTCTTCTTCACCATTTCTTCAGCAACTGTCATGATGCCTAAAAGAGAATCCAATTTTCCACTGCAAACTTTGACCTTCTTTCATGTGTCTGTTGTCTAACTCCCCCACTAAGACATAAGCCCCATGAGAGCAAAGACCAGGTCTTTTTTTTCTTCTCTATTCCCTACTGCTGGCACAGTGCCTGAACCATAACAGAAGCTCTAGGAAAAGTTGTTGAATGACGACAGTAAAACTGACCCAGGAATTGTATTGCCAGCTTAATGTTAGCTGCACAGGATTCCCCATTTTCCTAGTATTTGGTAATTTATAGTAACAAAGTTCTAAGGTTTTACAAATGCATTAAACATTTTTTAATGTATCTTTGTTCAAATGGCCTAAGTATTAATAAAAATACTTCAACAAGAAAAAAAATGTCAGGTGATCAGTTATAGGTATTTGTGCATTTGTTTCATTGAGGATGAGAACCAAGTTAACTAAACGGGTAGACTCAATTTGTGAAGATGGTGGATGGATAATTACTCACTCATGAGTAAGAAGAAAAATATAGGTTCAAATTCTACACCATCTAATTAGATGTGTCAGCCATCCAGGTCGGGCATGGAGGGCAGTCCTTATTGCAAATGATTATTGTAGGTTACAGAGGAAGCATGTTTAGCACAATTTACCACTGAAACTAGAAAACAGGTACAATAACAATGCTGTCTTCATTCCCTTTACTCCTAATCATTCATTTACTCAAAAATAATATTATGGGAATCTCAGTTCACATTAGCAAAGAAAAGAATAATTGTTAATGACAAGGCCTATATATTGTTTGTATGATAACATAAAAGAATACTCTGCAACTATTAAAAAGATTAAGAGAATAGGTGAATCATTTAAAAAAATTCCACAAAACCAATAACTAGCTAAGTATAGGGGGGTTTTAATGCTAGATTTCCCTTGAAAACCAAATACCTTTGGTGACCACTTGTTTTTTAAAAAACGTTATTACCTAAACTCTTGTTACAGTTTCCTTTTGTGTCTTTACTCATATTTGTAATAAAATGCATCCTAATCTTATTAAATGCCCAGCTTCTTCAAAAGCAGGTCTTTTGGCTCAGTATACTAAAAGCATTTTTAAATGATTAGAATACAAGACATTTTATAAAAGGAAAGGCTACACTCTTGTAATCACTTGTATTGTATTTTCTGAAAATCATCTCAGACTTGCCTAAACCATAGGAAGCAGGGACTGGTCGACCCTTTCTCCCTCACCTCCAACTGCACCCCCTTTTAAGGAAGATCACAGGAATGACTGCTGCAAGATTTCATTATCTTGGTCAGACAGACACGATTTCCTGTATAATAAATGTCAGATCAGTGTCTACTGGTATCAGTGAAATGCACCTGTGTTTTACACTTGACAAGTCTTGAAGCTTTACCCTTCCTTGCTTACCCCAATTGGTACATTTAGAGTGGTATACCCACACTTGGGAGATTTATTTGGACAGAGTCATCACTTTGAGCTGGTTAATATCATATTGCCTTGCCAAGAAGAGCCCTTGAATACAAGAGACTGAAGGGGCATCTCCCCCACTGCTGATGGGGACCAGTCACTTTCTAAATGGCTTGAGCACTCAACTCAAAGAAATTGGGGAGCTGGAATTATGGGTGAAAATGTGAGGCTTTCCCTGTGAGGCTTTTAACCATGTTTTTGTTTTTTTGGCATGGAAATCCTTGTGAATCTTTACAACATATATCCAACATTTTCCTATCAGTAAATTCTGTAACTTGTAGTGGGTACCTCTCTATGATAACTATGTTCTGTAAGATGAGTATTGATATTGGAAAGACTTGATTTAAATTCTAGTACTTCTCTACACTCTACCCCTTTCCTTCTCTTCTCTGGAGTATAGGAAAGAACGCTTGTGTCTGCACTCATAATGGATAACTCCTACAAATACAGCCAAGTAGACCCCCAGAAGATTATTCCTGGTTGGACAACACAATGACATTCCCCTACCTAGTGTGGGGAGTCAGGAATCAATAAAATGACTATTAATACACTAAAAAAGTGTGAGTAATAGCAATTAAAATATATAACAAAAACCATAATTATGTTACTGTATAAACAGTACTTCTAACACACCATGTCAGTTCTAGCAATATCTTCTGACTTCTTCCAGTACACCATTATTTCATTACATTTCCTAAAGCTCTCTAATGCCAAAGATTCATGATGCATGCATTATATATTATCATGACTCCCTCACCTTTCTACTCAGATCCTACCTTAAATAGAGACCATGATGACTAATTTTTGTGTCAATTTGGTTAGTCTATAATGTCCATTTGTTTGGTCAAACACCCAGCTAGATATTGCTGTGGAGGTGTTTTTTTTAGATGTTTCTCCTTAGCTTTGTGTTTTTTTTTTAACACACACACACACATATATCCAGTTATATTTTCCTTAGAAAAGGATATATGTATATATATATATATATATATATATATGTTTTTGTGGAGGTATTTTTAAGAGTTGATTAACATTTATGAGCTCACATCAACTCTCCAACATTTAACTATGTAGGTTTTATCCTGTCCTTCCTCCCTTTTAGTGTTTTGTTATTGACTCATAATATTCTTGTTCGTGCTTCTGATTTCATATTCCTATTGTCATTTGACTCAGAGTTTTGTGTTTTGTTTTTTTCTTGTAGAATGCCTTCCAACATTTCTTGTAGGGCAGGTTTGATGCTTATCAACCCCATTTACTTCTATTTGTCTAAGAAAGCCTTTATTTCACTTGCATATCTGCATGATAATTTTGCAGGATAGAGTATTCTTGGCTGGCAGTTCTTGTCTTTTAGGATTGTGAATACTTCACTCTACTCTCTTCTTGTCTGGAGGGTGACTGGGGTGAAATCCAAGGAAAGCCTAATTTGGATGCCTTTGTATAATATCTTCTTTTCTCTGGATACCTATAATTTTTTCTGTATCTTTGATTTTTGATACTTTAATAATGATGTGTCTTGGTGTAGGTCATTTTGCATTTAGATTGATTAATATTTAAATCAGTAAACTGTGACTATAGCAGACTACCCTCCATAATGTGGTGGATCTTATCCAAACAGTTGAAGGTTATAAGAGAAAACATTAAACTCCCCTAAAGAGAAAGGAATTCATCCTCCAGACTGCCTTTGAAGTCAAGACAACAACATCAACTGCTGCTGAAATTTCCAGACTGCTGTCCTGTCCTGTATTGTCAGACCCCAATTGCATCAGCCAAGTCCTAAAAATAAATCAATCTTCACTCTCTCTCTCTCTCTCTCTCTCTCTCTCTCTCTCTCTCTCACACACACACACACACACACACAACTATTGGTCCTATTTCCCTGAAAAACCCTGACCAACCAACCCAAAAACTAAAGAGAAAGAGAGTATTATGATTACTTTATATAATGAGAATGCATCTTGAAGTAACAAATAGCTTTATCTTCTTTATGGTTAGTGGAATTATGTAGAATAGGGTGAACCAAGGAGCATGGATTCAAGAGTCTGAGAATGAGAGCATAGATGATGCATTTTGACTAAAAAAGAAAAAAACATTATGTTCTCCAAAAATCATTACAAATGAGGTGGTTTATTGCCAGAGAAGAGACATATATGTCTAGGATCAGAAAAACTTGAGTCTTTTATGTATTGGACCAAATACATAAACTGAACTGAATATTATAAATTTGAGATTATAAAACTTACCTCATAGGATTTTTATGAGAGCTAAATGAGATTTATGTAATGTGACACTCCAAAATTATAGCTTGCTACAAGTATGTTCCTTCCCATTATTACATGTGAAATGATGCTGCTTTATAGGTTTTTATGTGTTTAATTGTAAACCATTAAAATTGCATAGACCAACAAGCATTAGCATAATATATAGTTAGGTATCTTGAGTAGTTACAAGATACAGAATATTTACTATATGTAAGATAATATGCTACATAGTCTTATTTAATTCTTGCTGAAATTATTTTACAAAGAAAGAAAAGTATAATCAGAAGAGTTAAAGAATTGTTTTGAAGGCCACACAACAAATAAATGACAAAACAAAAATTCCAAATTTTGCTGCTTTTTGTTCTACCACTGACTCTTGAGGTCAGTCATTAGCCTCTATGCAGGGACTACATCTGCTTTGCTCATATTAATGTGCCTGGTGCCTTGTATAATGGTTGGCATGCTGTAGAAGCACAGTACATATTTGAATGAAAGAAAAGGAAAAATCAGTTCTCTTTGAAGTCATTTTTTCCACATCTCTGACAATGAATTGTATATTTATCATACTAACCTGGATGGTGAATGAAACAGGGTCTTGCCACACTCTCCCATCCACAATAAAGCCTTGGTTTGTCCTGTCTGTGGCCACAAAAGTGAAGTGGTCAACCTGGGAGTCCCCTCCCAAGTGGCTATAGGCCACATTCTTGCTGTCCACATCTTGTTGAGTAAAGTTGTGTTGAAGCAGTATTGTCCCCCTCAGGTAGAGTTGGCCATATTGGGGGAGCTGGGCCACAAGGAAGGTGAGGTTTTCTGCTGCTGTGTCAGGATCTGTCAGCTGAAGGAGGTCAGAGGAAAGCAGGCCTATGGCCCCTTCGGCTACTCTCAGCCCCTTGTTCCTGGTCACCACAGGTAAGGCTCTGTCCACAGTCTCCACTGTGATCTCAAATACCCCGTGCTTGGTCTGCAGTCCATTGCTGACGATGAATCTGGCAAAGAGAGGCAAGGTAGCCTTCAGCATGGATTCTGGTGTCACCATCTACTGGAATGAAATGATAACAATACACACCTTTACTAAAGGACATGCTGTATTGTGACTCAAATGAAAACTCAAGGGCAATTCTTTCAGGACACCATTCTGTGCATTAATGCAGTTGCCAGTTAACACACAAATTAACCATTCTACACCCCAAAGTATTTTCTCAGCAACATTGTGTTTCTCAGCTCAAGTGATGGAGCAGGCTAATCCTGCCAATACTATTTCCCAAGTTGTTGGTACTTAGTGTAGTTCCTTGCCCCAAATAAGCATTTCACATCTAATTAGACCCATTGCATGAGTTTGAAGAGTACACTGATTTTATATATTTACAATTGGCAATGTATTTTCTTGGTATTTAATAAGTTAAATTGTTAAAATATTATGAAGCCTATTTTATTGTATTCATATATTTTCAAGGTAAATTTCTTTTTTTTTTAAGATTTATTTTTATTTATTTATACAAGCACTGGGTACAGTCAGAAGCGCGGCAGGGTGAGAGAATTCACCAGAGCCAGAGCGGGGAGCAGAGCAGGCAGAAGGACTGAAGTACACTGTTGAGGGGAGCAGCGGGCGGCAGGAGAGATCTGCGCGCCATGTTGGATCCCCCTGTGGTGGCTGGGGAGCAGCCAGGGATCAAACCGGTGCTGTAGAGGCTGTGGGCAGCTTCGCAACCCAGCGCTCAACCGCTAGGCCACCAGGGAGGCCCCTCAAGGTAAATTTCTTAAGAAGAGCTCTTTAATCTCCCCCTTTTTATTTCATTTTTTTAAAGATTTATTTATTTATGCATACAAGAACTGGGGTACAGGCCAGAGCTGCTGGGGGTGGAGGATTCACCAGAGTAGAGTGGAGAACAAACAGGCAGATAGGTTGAAATACATTGCTGAGGGGAGCAGCAGGTGAAATAGGAGAGGTCTGCTGAGCCATGTGGTTAGATCCCTGGAAGGACTGAGAACAAACTCAAGTTGCAGAGGCTGCAGATAGCTTCGCAGTGCTGTGCTTAATTCCTTGTGCCCCCAGGGAGGCCCCATCTCCCCCTTTTTAAACCTCCTTTGCACTATCTTTTGTAAAGTAAAAGATGGACTAGATAAGTCTAAAACATCATAGGATGTGCTAATCCATTATATTTTCTTGTGTTTCTATATTCATACCTATTAAGATATATGCAAGCTATCCTGGAAAAGGATTAGTTCCCTGCTTTAAAGGAAAGAAATTTATAGCAGAAAGGTCCAGAAACTTGGTGCAAGAGTACAAGGCAGGGAGGAGAACTCAGGTTTTTGACCTCATACCGCTGCTCTTATAGTTTTTAATAAATGCCTGCTCAGCAATCCACTTAGAAAATGCTGTCAGGCCTGATCACTGCCATAGAACTCTAAAGAGAAAGCTGAAATGACACAAATGGAAGATAAGCACATTCTCTCTCACTAGTGTGGATTTGTGATACCAGCATGTGCTTCTGGTTACACTGATCAGTAAATCACATTCCGCCCACCACTGCCAATCTCAAATTAAAACTAATTTAAGTTATCTTTAGAAATTTTCAAAATGTAATTGCTAAGGATAATTGAGAGTATTAATATCTTAAGCAAACAAAACATACTATTAAGCTGGAAAAGTTAGGAAATCATTACTTTTAAGTGGAACTGGCTAATTCAACACAGATCAAAAAAGTGCACTTTGAATTGCAGAGTTGCGTCTAATAGTTTTTCCCATGCACCATAGTGCTAGAAATAGTCATAGAGAATACACTCTTTACTCCATGGATATAAAACTAAAAATAAAGTTAGTGGAATATAACACTGACTTATGTAAGAATGTTTTGGAAGGTTCTTTTACTTAGAGAAGAGATGGGGTTTATATTTATTTTACTAATCCAATAAAGTTGACCAGTGAGTTATTAATACTTTGTAACATGTGGCCTGTCCTTCAGTATTTGAGGATTGATGTTTACTTCTGACCACAAAGGAACCTGATACCAGATTGTCTGAGCGCAGTGAGTCAAACAGCTTGCCTGGAGCAAAGGACTCAGGAGGAAGAGATTAACAAAGCTGGACAAAAAGTAGAGGAAGATGTATTTGAGTGAGTACAGATTTTGCTTTGAAGGCTAGACTAACCCTTTTCAGCTTTGTAGCTATCTAGTTGATAAGACTGTCTATAAGGAAAATATGATATGATAGAAAAAAGAATCTATGCCTGAAAAGTTAAAAGTGTTGTGAAATATAACATAAAGCAAATTTTGCTATTTCATACACCTAGATTTATAAAGAATACGACCTGTTTCCTACTCCTCCCCACCACCACCACTGCACTGTTTCTAGTTTGAATAAAGGTATTGAATTAAATTTAAAATTTTGATTAAGCAAAATCACATCGTTTTCTTTAAAAAAAAAACAGCTTTTCTTTGGTAAGTAAAACTTTTCATAAATATGTGCTCAGGAAACTTCATTGCTGGATCATGAAGTACTTACAATGTTTATTAATTTGTAAAATTAAAAGAAAGAACAGCACATTCAGAAAAATATGCATGTTCAACTTTTAGTCCCATCAACAGTTTCAAAAGTCAAGTGATATGCACTTTTAGTTATAAAAGTCATGTTCTATTTCTCAGGGAAAATTTTTCATGAAATTATGCCATTATTCCATTGTTTCCTTTTATTTTTTTCATGTTTCGTCTCTGTAGCCTCAAATCTGACACAAGATAATATAACGAGGAAGCAAGGTATTCCCTCATTGCCTCTAATTTCTCCTTTTTCTGCTTCACACATCCAGACAAAATTATGTTTCACGCTTCCTTTTTACCCTCTTTCACAAGTAAAGTGACTCTCCATTCCTTTCCAGACCCCCATATCAAAATGTGCCCTGTGAAGAGTGTTAAACCAGACATTTATAGTATAGCATAATTTTAAGCCATAGGACATGTATTTTCAGCATTAGCATTAATTGTGGAATTAAAGACTTGGTTCCCATTAAAGACATTTCAAGTATTGGTAGGAAAGATAGGAAAAGGAAAGGGGAAATAAAGGGAGAGCCACGCATGTGGGGCAAAGAGTATCTGATTCCAACTTTCCTTTCTGGAGACTGAATTTCAAAATTTCCTGAGAGGGTCCTCAAAGTTCAGTCTCAGGACAGCGGCCTCTATCTACGCGTGCATGACCTATGTGAGAGCACTCAAGTTGACTCATGGTCCAGGTTGCCTATGTCAAACTCCTTCCTGAGTGATGGTAGGGAACCGACATGCCGGAACTCGGCAGCGTGCCATCAGACAGATGGGAGTGAGGGCAAGCGGGCCAGGGACCATCTAAGAGTAAGAAATATGTTTACTGAGGTCAGTGTTCTCAGCTGAGGCACCAAGGCAGCTGTCTGCACTGAACTAAAGCTAATAAGCCAGTGGTGAAAAGGATGCAATTTTTAAACATGACTGGATCAAAAACATCATTTTGTTTTCATGATTAACAGCACAAACTATTCACAGAGACAAATTATCAGAGAGAGAGCCAGGGTGAGCGGCCATGGTTGACTTCCCAGTCCCAAGAAGCCAAGCAGAACAAGTGCAACCAGGGCTTTTCCTGTTTGCAAAGGTTGACCAGATGATCTTCTAAATGCCCCCCTCTTACAAAGAAACCCTCCAAACACATTCTCAATTTTTAAAACAACAGAGCCATTGCTATAATGGCGTCCATTCCAAGGTTAAGAAACTGGTGTATCGAGGTAGCAGCTCCTTCTGTGGGTCCATTTTGTTAAATTTCCTTTATTCTGCCCCCTGAGAAGAGACACGGCCAAGTTGACCACTGTTCTCATGAAATTTGGGGAATGACTTTCAGATCTGTCTGGGGTGCCTGCCTGGTCTGATTTCACCATTACCATGGTGCTTTCAAGCTTTCTGCATTTCCTGGCAATAGAGTTGGCTGAAGAATCTGCCATCTGTCATGGCATTTAAAAGATAAAAATGGAATCATAAATAGAGCCAGTTCCTCAGGAAAAAAAAAAAGTCCAGCCGGCATGTCAAAATGGAGGACATTAGCATGTTCTTTTAGTACCCGGCTGCCAGCAGCTGAAGTCAGCTTGCTAATCACTTGGTGTCATCTGTCCTAGAATGTGCTGCCAAATCTTTCTTCCAGGCCAGCAGCACCAAACAATGCAGGAGAAATTTATGATTCACAAAATATTTTTGCAGAAGGTAAAATCTGACCATTAAACTCCCCCGTTTAATTAATGCTGCCATATCTTACGTTAAAAAGAGAAAGGGGGAAAATCCACTACCATAGAATTTATCTCTTTCACCCAGCCAAATTCCTTGCCAGATTTAACAGCAAGCAACATAAATTTAGGTGGTTAGATTGGTTGCATATATTTAATTTTTAAAAAGCACCATGATCACACTTTCATTAAAACAGGCTTTCAGCTTTGGTTTAGTGCCACTTGACAAACAACACAGCAGTCCATGATAGGGTTAGTGAAATGACAAGATTAAAACGAGGTTCTCAGGCAGATGCTAGGCTCTTCCGTTATAAATATGCAAAATTGCTGGCCCAACATCAGAATGACACATTGAGGAGGTTCCTTCGCACAAGTTCATATTCTCCACAAATTTTTGGTGAAATAAGGTATGATGGAAAGAGCTCTCCAACATGAGATCTCAGTCCAAATTCAGTTTTGATAGTCAGTTATGTCCATTTAGGTGACTTTCTTTACCACTTGGAACCTCGGTTTTCCCATGGATACAATGGGAACAAACCATCTCTTCAAGGTGGTAGTGCAAGAAATGGTATAAAAACAAGGGTCTAGCACACTGTCTGAAAAATTGCACGTGGTCAGGCAATACTAACTTTCCCTCATATAAATGAAAAAATTGGGCTAAATCAATGTTTTTTGACAATTGTCATTTATTTTCTTCCTGTTAATCTGTTTCTTAATCTTAAATCATTCACACAACATCTTCATAATTTTTGGTATGTTTTGGTGCTACCTGTACTTTTATTACTTAATATTTTGCTTGGTAGCAACTTACTTTTTTACTTAAATGCACTTAAAAGGAAACCTTTAGCTACCCAAAGCTGCAAATTTTAACTACTAAAACCTTGATCACCATGAATAGTACAAAAATAAATGCAAGAAAACAATGTTTTAATTCTAGCTAGATCTTGTTGCCCAAACACTTGGTACTGAAAACTTTTCTTTGTTAAAAAGGAAAACGAGTGAATATTGAAGAATTATTGAGGATATATTGGCACCCACTTGAGAATTCCTTCTTCAAACAATCAGAAGGATTCAGAAAACTTCAAGGGAGTTACTTCTCACACTTGATCCCCTATCATTTACTATTTCTTCCTGTACCAAACCATGTCATTTGGCATCTTTGTGACACTGGTGGTGCAAATCACTTTAAGAAACAGTGTGTCAGACTTTTTATTAACAGAAAATCTTGACCAGAAACCCAATGTGCAAAAAAACATTTAAAAACCAAAATTGAAAAAAAAAAGCCATTAAAAAGCAAAACAAAGCTCCATCAGTTAATTGGGGTGAGGGTGCCAGAGGCCCATCATCAGAGTACCATCATTTGTCTCCACGAGGCCCATTGAGGGTTTCTGCACTCCTTACAGCTCCTACAAACATTCTTGGAACAATGGATTGAACCAGATCTGTGTTACTAGTCCTGATGGGCAGAGTTTTTAAAAATACAAATTCTTGGACTTTGCAAAGTCATCTCATCACAAGGATTTGTGATTTGTGTTTTTATAAATCTTCCAGATAATTCTCTTGAGGATCGAGAAAATTAGAAATTTGCTAGGATAAATGATTTCCAAAATGCCATCTATTATGAATCACTATAGATATTAATTAGGTTATTTTCACAAGATTTGACAATCCTCATATATAAAGATTTTATTTTTCATTCTCAGTTAATCATCACCAGGTGACTAATACCTAACCTTCATTTCTGAACATCCTTTTGCCTTCATTCACTGGCTCCTCCACAAAGGTTACTGGTTTCTGCAATACAAACATTAATGAGTTCAGCAGACTCTTCTGTGGGTAGTGACTGGGGGAAGAGAGACTAGACGGGAGCAAGAAGTTCCAAAATCAGGTGTAAAATTTAAAACTCTGAATCTTATATACATGGATGAAATCAAGAAGTAGCCACCATCTATTAGCAACCAGAAAAATTGTTGTTCTTTATAACTTCTTACTTCCTTCAAGATATGCTTGGTGTTGTAAGGATCAAGAAGTGGGGGAAGGAGGCTCAAGGAACAAATGTGATTAATAGTAGTAGTAGTAGTAGTAGTAGCAGCATCAGCAGCAGCTAATAGTTATTTGGTTCCTCCTAAGATATTGTTTTAAGTACGTTACATGCATAAATCTATTTAAACCATCCCAAAACCCTTTGAGGTAGATGTCATGAGCAGCATTACTTTTCATATAAGAGAAAATGGGCACTCATAAAGGACAGAGTTGGGAGTATGGAGGCTGGAAAATAAAATAAAATGAAAAACAATTGTGGAACCATTCTCAGTCTGGGTAACAACCAACCAACTAAGCCATTCTGAGGCCAGAAGTTGTTGGAGGTCAGATCCCAGGCATGTCTGGGTACCCCAGCATTTGAGGTGTGCCCAAACTTGTCCACAAATGAAATCACAACATCAAGCCATGCCCACAATTGAAATTCAATCCCTGCTTGACAAACCTTCACCAATCAGAATTGCAAATGACTGAAAACCTCATTTGCATATAGTGACACACAACAACCCTTTTTGCCTATATAAGGAGCAACCCAGCAGAGTTCTTTTTTTTTTTTAAAGATTTTTTTTTTTATTTATTTACACAAGAACTGGGGTACAGGCCAGATGTGTGGGAGGGTGAGAGGATTCACCAGAGACAGAGTGGGGAACAGAACAGGCAGACTGACTGAAATACACTGCTGGGGGGAGCAGGGGCGAGACAGGAGAGGTCTGCATGCCATGTGGGACCCTCACCTGCCGGCAGGGATCTAATGGCAGCTGCAGAGGCTGCAGACAGCTTCACAGTGCTGCGCTCAACCGCCTGCGCCACCAGGGGAGACCCTCCCCAGCAAAGTTCTTTGGACATAAACCTGAAGCACTCCTTGAGAATGTATCCTGGACTGCTGAAGCCAGGGACAGGCATAATCTTGACTGTAATACTCAAACTGCAAAGCAAAGCTTCAACTGTAACACAGTTGCTGTAAATTCACCCCACTAGGTATAGGAGTTACAGGGCCATAAGTGATCCCACACATGCTCCTTAGTGACTATACTATGCCACTTCTCAAGCAAAAGAAACAGCATGAAAAGGAATCTTCACAGCTCATGTTTTTGCTAATGTCTACCAAGACTCAAACACTGAATTGTTATTAAGATACTGTTAAGGTCATAGGTCAAGAGAAAAAAGCAGCTATTCAAATTTCCTGGGATTTTTTTAACAGTTGAACTATGCAAATCATCATTTGAAATGCTAAAATAGCATGCAAGATAATCTTTACTGACATTTAAACAGTGCTTTGTATTGTGGATGTGTTGAACTTAGGTCAATAAAATGTATGATAGAGTGCTATTTGGACATGGGTATGTGAGAACACTCAATATTTTATAGGAACTCACTGAATAATATAGGAACATGCTACATTTTTGTTCTTTTACAGGGTTCTTTTGAAGGTTGTATTCTAACATGATCAAAATTATCCAAGAATGGATAATGAATTGCAACTGACTGAAACGGCAGATGAACCAGTAGTCTCAAAGCCTCCTTCATTACTGGCAAAATCCAGGGTTGGGTATGGGCTATGGTTCCCCCAAAGGCTGGCTCATCCAAACCGTCCTGGTTCCTATGCTAGGTCTGGAGATCTGTATTTCAATCAAGGACCTCCAGTTTGGCTAGCTTTGAGAACTGCTACATATAGGTGCTGTAGAATTTTCTTCCTTTATGTGACTGGAAACAGATTTCAATATTTTACACATGAATAGAGACTTTCATTACTATTGTATCTTTGCCTTTTCACTAGATTGTTATTCATCCCAATGATTTATTTGATACAGAATCCTTGAACAGGTGCACAGCCACCAATTAAAACCTTGTTTCTATGGGGAAATATGATCCACTTTATGACAACATGATTTATGATATAGTTACCAGAACACATTGTGTCAAAAGGCAGTGTCTGCTTATGCCAAATGTTTACTAGTAAATATATTTTCCTCTGAAAAACATGCTCAAAAAAGAGGTAAACTATTTCTCTACATCTCTCTTTAGCTGGGATCCTCAGGTCTTCACATTACAATACAAGAACAGCTTGCATTTAAATTTGCTTATGTGTTTATTTTTAAACAATCCCTAATTTCTTGCCTTGTTGCTGTCATTTTAACTGTGCACTTCACCTTTCTTACACCTAGGAAGTAAAAGAAGAATCACAGCTGGAAAATGATTCATTTCCTCCTCCTTTTTTCTTTCTAAATATTTATCTAGGGGAGGGGTTCTGAAAAGTTTCTTTGGGACTCACCTGAATGTGTCACTGGGGACAGCTGCCTTGCCCTTATGTACATAGCACACTGTCTGCCCTGCTATGTCCATTTGGCTGAAGCTTGTGATGGGAACTCCAGGATAGCGGACATATTCAACCTGACCATATCGTGGGGAGGAGGTGATGACATAGAGCAATTCTTCAGGCTTGTCTGTTCCATCCACAGCAAGAAGAGTAGCAGTTGTCAAGAATCCTCTGTTGCCTTTAGATACCACAAGTGGTTTTGCAAGGATGACAATGTCACCTGTCAGGCAGAAAAGGTTGTAGTCAAGAAACAGATTTAAAAATTTATTTAAAATGTCCAAGCAAGCCAAACTGTGCAGTAACCAAACTTAACATGATGTAGAAAGGCTTATATAACTATCACTAATAAAAGAATTATGCAAAGACAGCAAGATATTACACAGAAGGGGACATATTTGGTCAGTGAATACACAAGATACTCAGTCTCATTACTGATTATGGAAATTAAGCTCAGGATCACAATGTCATTATCTTGTAACCTGTGACTGGAAAAATGTAGATAT
Source organism: Talpa europaea (assembly GCF_964194135.1). NCBI lineage: Eukaryota > Metazoa > Chordata > Mammalia > Eulipotyphla > Talpidae > Talpa > Talpa europaea. Next base: position 25,469,737 of record NC_140074.1, on the reverse strand, counting down.
CTGATACCAACTGGGTAAGAGGGTGTATGTAGATCAAGAGAATCTTGCATATGATTCTGGTAGAATATAAATCAGTACACAATATTTTATAAAGACTTACACAGTCACATTCACCTTGACCCAATGATTCTACACCAGCTATGTATTAGAATTCTTTCATGTGCACTTGTATCCAGACTTATACCAGAATGGTCATTGCAGCTCTGTTTGTAATTGAAAACACTGGAGACAATCCAAATGCCTTTTTAAAAGGTGAATGTATAAACAAACTGTGATCTAATCATAGAACGAAATTCTGCACAGTAGCACAGTGAATGGACTACAACTACAAGCAACAACACAGATGTACTTTATCAACATTTGTTAGCTGCATGAACAAGTCCTAGAAAACTAAACAAACCTAAGAAAATAATTAACAAAAAATTCAGGATGGTATTTCTCTCTGGAGAATGGGAAGAACACATGGGAAAATGGTCATTACTGTTAATATTCCAGTCTGAATTGTATGGTAGTTGCACAGGTTTTTAAAAAGAATGTATTTTAAAAAAAATGTGTAATGACTGTATGAACAAGCAATGCAGAAGTGGGTCACATGGACTAATGATGCAGTGCTCCAGAAACTAAAGATTGTCATCTATTTTCACTCCTCAAAGTTCATATAAAAAATGATCATTAAGTAATATACAGAGTTTCTTCTATATGCCAGGCATGGAGCTACCAACTCTTACATCTTCACACCAATACCACGAGGTTATAAATGAGTAAACTATAGATGAGGTATAGAAACGCTAATGAATTTGCTAATAATTATACATCTAATGGCAGTTGGAGCTAGAATTTGAATTCAAACCAACTGATTTAGAGCACAAACACCAACACTGTATTAGATTTATTTGCCCTCTTTAATATATAGGGAGTTCTTATAAATCAACACTAACCTGGTCGGTACCCAAAAGGAAGTCTGTGTAGCTAAGTCAAATACAATAAAAAATTTTCCATTCCAAAATTTCAGTAATGTGAAGATTGGGAAACTCTACTTGATAATCAAATTGTTCTTTTTGGTATGTTATGCTTTTAGCTCAAAATGCTATGCAGCTAAACTTCAATGTAGAATCAAAGACTACTTTAAGTCAGAACATGAGCCCCACATAGTAAAGAGGGAGGTTAGTTGAAAAATCAAGGAAGTGAAAAGAATGAGGAAGTCTGGGAAAACAAAAAATCACCCAAAAGATATTTCACAGGAGCAGAAGATGGATCTGACCTGGAGGCGAGCATATCTGGGTTTTCCCTCAATGCCCTTTTTTTTTCCCAGCACAATAATGGCACAGTGTGGATTAGGGTCCATAATAAATGACACCCTTTAAACTTCTCTCAGAGATCACCCTATCAGGACTACGACATGGAATATATTTGCACAATGGAATACTACTGAGCTATTAAAAAAAATTAAATCTGGCCATTTGGGACAACATAGATAGAAGGGATTATGCTAAACAAAATAAGTCAGAAGGAGAGAAAACAAACATAGGCTAATTTTATCCATATGTAGGAAATAAATGAGACAGAGAAACAGGCAAAACTAATCAAAACACACTAGAAATCTCACTGTAGAATTCAGGCTATGAGAGCGGAAGGGTGGGGGGCATGGGGAGATAAAAGGGGAAATTAACCTAAAGGACAAGGGTTTAGGATTGGGGTGCTTTGGTGATGAGGCATGAAGAGGTATGACCCTGTACTCCAAAATCATACACAGTGTTGAAAGCCAATGTTACCACCACACAGACAAAACCACAACAAAAAATACAGTTAACAAAATAAATACACTTAAACTAAAATATAAATTCATCTTGTCATTTTTGCCACTTTGCAAATCAGAAGACACCGCATAATTGGGAAGTATACTATTTACAATAGTTTCCAAATGGAAATAACCCAAATGCTCAATATGTTCAATACTAGGGTTATGGTTTTGGCTAACAATTGAGTAAAATTTTAGTTAGTAGATAAAAATTATGGTCATCATAATTATAACAATTGTAAAATTATATGTAACAAATATAAAGTTAGACTACAACTTGAGAAAACACATGCTAAGTGAAAAAAAAAAAAGATACAACACTGTAGAGATAAAATACCATAATTTAAAAAGAAACAGAGAAGCGGGCCTCCCTGGTGGCACAAGGGTTAAAGACACGGTGCTATCAAGCCATTGCCAGCTACTGTAGCAAGAGTTCAATCCCAGGAGGTGACCCACAGGGTGCAGCAGACCTCTCCTGACTCACCCGCTGCTCCCCTCAGCAGTGTATTTCAGCCAATCCGCCTGTCCTGTTCTCCACTCTGTCACTGGTGAATCCTCTCCCTCACCCCCCCAACACCTCTGGCCTACACCCCAGTTCTTGTATGCATAAATACAAATAAATCTTTTTTAAAAAAGAAACAGAGAAGAAATCTAAAACTTTTGAAAATGTCAGTATGTAATGGTGTCCACTCTGTAAGTGTTCACAAAGCCACATGTTGGTGGCAATAAATGCTGATGATTTGCTCTCCAGTCTCATTTCCTCTTCCTGGGAGTAGTTTCTATTACCATCCCCCCTGAGAATGACAAGTGGCTGCAATTCAGTCACTGGGATGTGTAGAAGACAAGTAAGCTGCCTTTAAACTTAGCCTATAAAATTCTCTCATTTTCATTCATATCTCATTTTTGGAATGACTCCAAGGTTTCAGAGCAAAGGATCCTCTAGCTAAACAGAAGCCCCAAATGGCTCTGTAGTACAGAAATCTCTTCTACCCATAGCAATGCACTGGCTTAACCAATGTGAAGACATTCTACCTTAATATATTAGTTGTCTACCCTAATATATCACTGGTAACAGTAACCCCCAACACACTCCCAGACATATAATAAACACAGTATTACATTAGCAGAGAGAAATAAATGTGTGCCATAATATCTAAATTATCTGAGTCACTTATTAGATATGTTCAAGGAACATATTTTACAATGAAGTAAATAGCAAATAATATATATTACTATACTACCCAAAATAAACATCTCAAAGTCAATCAAGATGACTTAATTTTTTTTTAATTTGGGACAATTTTAATTCTACCAGACACATGAAGTAAGATCTTTACTATACTTATGCATCCAATTTAGCTCTGAGCCTCCTGACAGCCAAAGCAAAAAAAAACCAAAAAAACAAAAAAAGGAAGCATTCAGGAAAGTAGTCAAGTATAAAATGAGAATCTAAGACTGCTTAGTAATGGGAATGCACAGATCCTGAACTATTTAGATAAACACTATGTGACCCTCCTCACATAGATTTTATGTAAAATTTTGGGGTGGTGATATTTCGTTGTCATGAGCTTACACTCCCTTGCTGAGCTTTCTTTTCAATATTTTTTTCACTCTCCTACCATTTATACACTGCCAAATCGTAGCAAATGAGATTGCTTAATTAATTCAAGAGAACTTATTCTCTTGTATTGTTTTCTCTTGTCCCTAAACAGTACATATTAGCACTTTCAAAGTAAAATGAACAACATTCCAACATTTTCAATGACAAAACACCTTTTTGTTATCTTTTTTATTTTTAAATGTATTTATTTTTATTTCCTTGTTTAATTACATTGGAAATATTTTTCTTTGAAATTTCATTATGAAATAATAATTCTTTCCTGAAGATAAAACTAGAGTTATTACATTAATTTGGTAAAACTTAAAGCAAAAAAAAAAAGACAATTAGTGTAAACTATGCAGCCTTGTTGTAGGCAAGACTGGATTTTCAATGAACGTTCTTAAATAGAGCAAATAGGGAATGGATTGGCTGCTGTCATGAACCCATAGATCCCAAGCTAAGCAGGTGAGGAACCATCACATGGAATCATAAATGATGAGATTTTAGGTGTAAGGGATAGAAAGAAGGAGGGAGTGAGAGAGCGAGGGAAGAAAGGTAAGGGGACAGTTTAACTGCTTATATCAGTCCATTCTGGTTATAAAAGTTGATCCCCAAAAACTTTGCTATAAATGCTTTTACCTTTTTCCATATTCCTGATGGTAATGTGGCAGTCAAATGCAGGTGACCTGTTGGTGCCATCCCAGAGGTAGAAGGTGAAGCTGTCTTGGTTCTGGGAATCCATGGCGCCAGTGTGAGCATATCTCAGCAAGTTCAAATCCACCTCCTCCTGAGTGCACTTCATGCCAGGGTGGAGAGGAGCCCAGTCCCTCCCTATCTGAAAGGTGCCATAATTAGTCAGGTGTCTATGTTGGTTTACCCCCACCCACGCTGTGTTAGTATACATTTTCCATATCTTCAGAAAACCACCAATATGAATATTCCAGGGACATTCAAGACTCAACTTGTTAGCATTTTATCTAATTTTTTTCCTTTCAAGGAACTATATGAAGATAATTTAAGACCGGGCCTCCCCTGGTGGAGCAGCGGTTGAGCGCTGGGCTGTGAAGCTGCCCGCAGCATCTGCAGCACCGGTTCAATCCCCGGCCGCTGGCAAGGGTTCCACATGGTGCGACAGCCCTCTCCTGCCTCGCCCGCTGATCCCCTCAGCAGTGTATTTCGTCAGTCTGCCTGTTCTGCTCCCCACTCTGGCTCTTGTGAATTCTCTCACCCTCCCGCACTTCTGACTGTACCCAGTGCTCACATAAATAAATAAATAAATAAATCTTCAAAAAAAAAAAAAGATAATTTAAGACCATGGGAAAAACTACCTTCAATAAAAATATTTTTAATAGTCATGTGATAATTCAATAGTAGTGCTACATCCAAGGTATTTATCACAGGCAATCATAGCTGATTAAATATTCCAATTAATGAGAGCAGGTGGGCAATTGAGCTGCTGGAATAGGATCTTTAAAAAATTAAATGTGTTTCATTTGGGGTTTCCTTTTTTTAGTTCATATTATTGTACAACAGGTCAGTGCAATTTTTTAAAACTGCTTTGTTATTTGAAATAGATAAAACAAAAATAGAATGGATATATTTACCCCACATAATATTTTCCAGCCTTACTAATGCCCAAAGAAAAATAACAGGATCCCTATCATTCCCTACATTTATATTCTGAGACAGCAAAAAGTACAACAACAAATATATTATTTTTATTGGAATCTTCTAAAAGCAAGCAAATATTAATTAAACATAAATTCTGTCAGAAGTTCAACGCAGAAATTGTGGCATTTTCAATTAAAAGAGGTTCTTATGCTGGGGATAAGGACACTGACAATTGATATAAAACAAGGCAAATCTGTATCTGGTTTAAAATTCTATTGCTATTTTCTTAAGATACATAGCTTTCCCTAAGAAGAGCTCATGAAAGCCACTTTCATAATTCAAACTATGTCATTTTAAAAATTTACTATGTTACTCTCTTGTGCTTTTCCTGTCTGGTTTAAGCGACAAAAACAGAAATTTTTATCATTTGGTTTTTACTTCCCACGGACTCCAACTCCTGCCAAAATGCTTTGCTCCCACTCTCCTCACTCTGCTACCATTTCCCTTTGTCGTTCTATTTAATAAAGTTGCCTCTTCTTTAAGACTCTTGCCCATCTGATGTTTGTGCAGCTATGTTCTGCTCCAATGATCACTGGATGAAAGTTAATTACATTGTAATAATTGAGCTCACTGTTTATTTCTGCCATAAGATCTATTTGCAGATTTAATTTCTAAAGCAGATTCTCTTTTAGAGTTTAAACTCGACAGCCTGCACTTCTACTTAACTTTTTCATTTATTTTTTTTTCCCAGAAAGTAAATACAAAAAAATATCTTTTGTGCTCACATTCATCAAATTCCCCACTTGCAGTCCCAAATGCACATTTTGATTTGACAAATTTATTTGCAAGCCCAAAAAGAAGAAAGTAAGAGTGAGACTTAATATGGGGAAAACTAAAGAAAATCAATAAGAAAAGAAGAACCCCTTGAGGAAGTCCATGAGGCCTGGAGTCCTGGTCCCTGGCCTTGGAGAAATTTGAAGAACCCCTAGGGATCAGGGGAAGAACTATGTGGCACTAATGCTGGGAACCTGGACCCATCTGGATTTTCACATATCCAAAACACTTCAGTTCCCAAGCCACCCAAATGTGTGAGCCGCTACTGCATTTCTGCTTCATTACTCTTTGAAATGAAATAAGGACACAGCTGTACCTCAATTTAAATCAGTGATTGCTCTTCACTCTGATTCTCTATGGTGCCTACAATCTAAGACAATCAAGCTGTTCCACACAGAATGAATCCTTGATGCTTTTCTAGGACCATGTCTACATTAGATTAAAAGTTAAACATTCAGTCAAGTAATCACACTGGGGATGGCTGATGGTTGTTGTTGCTAGTCTTCATCCACCATTTACATAAGTATTTTGATGGATTACTCAAATAACCCTCTCAAGTGACTGATCTATAATTTGTGTTGGGCTAATCCTTGGATGTCACACAAACAGTCTGAATCGGGCTGACATTTTGCTATTCCAGGACTAAAATGAAGTAAGGAATGGTTATCAGATCACAGAGCAAGTTGTCAGAAGACTTAGCAATGAAAGCAGATGACCTTATTCCCAGCATGCTTGAATGTTTTCATGTGCATTTGCTTTCCACCACATCATTTCCAGAACACACAACATCCAGGAATGTTAATTCATAATGTCATGCAATTCACTGGATTCAAATATGGCAACTGTTAAACCTGACAGATATGAGGGGACTGTGATGATATCAGTGTCACTCTATACTTTTTAGTTCAAGATTTTGCCTATCTAAACCTTAACATGAGGCTTCTGGTACTGCAAGGAGAAGAGAGAGTAGACAACAAGGGGAACAAAACCTTTTGACTTTTAAATCTATTTCACATATATTCATAAAAATTTGGCATATTAGTTTAAATATACTTTTACTATACTAGCAACTGTACTTCTTGGGATTTCCCCAGATGAACTGACATTCTCTGTCCTTATAAAAATCTGCACACAGATGTTTATATATGTTAAAATTGTTGAGACTGGGCAGCAACCAAGAAGTCCTTCAGTAGGCAAGTGGCTAAATCAATGGCCATACTTCCAGACGATGGAATTACTCAATGCTAAAAAGAAATGAGCTATCAATTCATGAAAAGACATTGAAGAACCTGAAATGTATATTATTAAGCTAAATAAGCCAATCTGAAAAGGCTACCCATTGCATGATTCCAACTATATGACATTCTGGAAAAGGCAAAACTATGAAGACAGCAAAGAAGATCAATGATTACCAGGGATTTGAGGGGAGGGATGGGTGGATAGGCAGAGCACAGAGGATTTTTTGGACCATGACCCTACTCTGTGTGGGTTCATGTTATTATACATTTGACAAAAATTTTAAATGTATTTAAAAATACATCAAGAGTGAACCCTAACATAAATTATGGACTCTGAGTGATAATGCCAATGTAGCTTTAGCAAATGGAACAAGTGCTTCACTCTAATGGGGGAGGTTGATTATGAAGGTGAACTTGTGCTTGGGGAGGGGGACAAAGGCTACATGGGAACCCCGTGCTTTCTTGTCAATTTGTAATGAACCTCAAATTGCTCTAAAAATAAAATATATTCTTAAAAGCTTAAATCTGGTGGAAATGAAGATATCTCAAAGGACACCTAATTCTCATCAAAAACTAGATATCTTGCTTTCCACAGTAACTCCCTCCCCCCAAATTTAGGTACAATCACAGGGACTAGGAAGCAATGAAGAGATGTAATATCACTTCAGTTTTTCATAAGTTGAATATGAAAATGAATATTTAGAATAGTGTGAGGAGTTCCCCTCAAATTAGGAAAACTACTCCTCAGCAAAATATGTCTACTAGATAATAAATTTAATTATAGAAATGTATGTATTAAGAAAACTTATACCTGCTATATTGGTTTTAAAAAATAAAATTAAAACTACTAACCTTAAGCTGAAGTTGCCCATTTTGGGGAAGCCTTTCAAATATATAATAAATCTTCTCTCTGGGTGAGTCTTCATCTCTGGCTGAAAGAACAGCACTAGAAATAATACGAGTTTCACCCATACTTACTGTCATTTCAGCCTTCCTGTAAAAAGGAAAATATCTGTGTTGATATCAAAATAGAAGATCTTGCTTCAGCGGGAGACACTCATAAAGACTATTACAATTCCAATCTTCAACAATCAAGGAATGTTACTCAAACCGAAAGTACTGAAAATGATGAGTCAGTCTCATGAAATGGCATTTACTTGACTTTACAAGTGTCCTAACAGACAGTCAGCAACAGGCACAAGGTACCAGGTGTTCACACACTTGCAGATGTTTTCATGCATAGAACTTTGAACTTTGTAATAATTTATTTTATTAAATGATTTTGTTGCCATTATTTCATTTGATAGTCACAATAACAGTTCCATGAATTAAAAGGGCCAGGTACTGTTTTAATTTTACAGGCAGAAACTTAGAGACTTATCCACAGGTGTTGGTGTTATGGTGTTCTAGTCTTTATGCTGCATGATGAGTTGTGTGATGTTCAAGGAATCTGCCACCCTCTACACCACTCTCCCTCTCCCTGGTATGTTCTGGGAAACTACTACAGGTCAGGTCCTGGCATCTTGATCAGGAGGCTGGATCAGTGAGCTGCTGCAGCTTCTAATGCTGCTATGGTATTTGCAGGTTCAATCTGGTGCTGCTGTTTTCATGGCCGATGTGGTCATTTTCCCTGATCTCAGCCAAGTGAGAGATGCCTTTCTTCCTGCCTGAGTTTTCAGTTCTCATTGTGGCCATCACACGTGGCACACAGCCTCTGTCCAGCTGGACAGCTTATTTCTGAGAGAAACTCAGGAGTTTACTTGGGGCTCAGCATCACTCTCCACAGTCTCCCGCTCCTCTGAGACGTCCAAGTCCAGGTACCTCAGCTTTAACATCTTTTACTCAGGGTAAGTTTCTTACCTACTCAGGAGTGAGATAATCTATTTCCTGGCAATAGGAGGTGACTTTGGCCTACCTATTTATTGAAGAATATTAATCTCATTATTCTAGTGTTTAACTGTTGGGAGAGACACCACGCAGTGAGCAGAAGGGCCTTGACCTGAGTCCCTAAGGCATGTGAAAACACATGCGTCTTGGAGAAAAACCTCTGAGTGACAGGACTTGGTGTTGAGTGCCCGGAAAGTGACCTGAGTGGAGTCAGGCCTCTACATCTCCACAGTCTTAGAATAACAAAAATAATGAGCGAACTTCCCAAGCTCTAGCTAGGGGGCGATAAGACTATGTGTGTGAGAACTAACCACCTGGAACCCTACTGACTGAAGTAAATAGATAATAGTAAGAAAGTAGACTAATCATTCATACGTGTTGTCAGTATATGTATGCTTTGATGTTACACCTGCTGCAATTAAAATAGTATATAATGAGCACTAAGACAATAAAGATTTACTGCATGCTGGACATGACAGTCCCCCATGTCTGATTTCCCTCACCGTCACGTCCCAGGTCCAGGACTCACTAAGTCCACATTTAACCAGTTAGTTGAGGGTATGTGTAGATTAGTGGTAGTTAATATAAACAGAGTAATCAAAATAGACTATATGATGGAGATAAAAAATTGGTAGGAAGAAAGTGTCAGAATTAAATATCAGAGAAACCAAGAGAGAAGAAAGTGCATCATTGTCTGTATTGTCTGAGGAACCCTGAAAAGTTCTGTGGGCCAGGATTTTGGTACAGGTTATTTATCTGGAAAGTGATTTCCAAATAATTAATGAGTGAGGGATGAGACCGAGAAGGGGTAAAAAGCAACAAAGGTATCTGCTATGCAATTGGGACTACATCTTGCTGGGGCTCCTTTGAAGAACCATATAGAATATGCCTCAAATTGTGCTTCTGGGGGGTGAGAAGCTGGGACATGGGTTTATCCACTACTTCTATAGGTTGAAGTTTGCCCTCAATGTTCTCCATTGTACCTGGACATGGAGTAAATGAGCCACTGATGGTTCAGAGAAGCCCTAAGGCAGAAAAGTGGGGCAATGTACCATGAGTCTTGCAGTGGGCACTGAGAGTGTGCATAGTGCATTCCACCACAACTGCAACCAGAATCAGGTAAACTGAGGGGACATGACATGGCAACCCAAAAGAATCTACTATAGTGTCTGAAAGGAATATCAAAGAAATGGTGTCAAAAGCTCTGATGGGGTCTAGCAACATGAGAAGAGCCACAGTGGGTGACTCTTTTAAGATTTATTTATTTTTGCATACCAGAGCTGGGGCACAAGCCAGAAGTGTGGGGGAGGTGAGAGGATTCACCAGAGACAGAGTTGGGGAGCAGAACACACGGACCGACTGAATTACACTGCTGAGGGGAGTAGCGGGCAAGACAGGAGAGATCTGCTGTGCCCTGTGGGTTAGCTCCCTGGCCAGGGATCAAACTCATGCTTCAATGGCTGCTGATAGCTTGATAGTGCTGAGACTTAACCCCTTGTGCCACCAGGGAGGCCCAACAGTGGGTGACTTTTAAGGGAGGAATTTTAACAAAGAGTTGGAAGTTGGATTCAGTGAGCAGAAATGAAGAAGGCATGCACAAGATATTCTCCAGTCTTTCAGTTTCAGAATAAGAATACTTGCTGGCAATAATGTTAACAACTAACACTTATGAGCACTTACTATGTAGTAGCCAGTCTTCAAGTACTTATACATGTTTTTATTCATTTAATGCCTGCAATAACATGAGGTCAAGAGGACACTATTACTATCCTGCGTGTATGTGCTCTGAATGTGTGTAAACATGTTAGTGCATGTTTTAAAATATTTAGTCCACTGTTTATTCCATACTGTATCTCTCCAGTTGTTCTTAATTATTTATAACTAGAACTTTTACAAAAATATCAAATAATTAAAAGAGTAATTTAAAAATTCTTAAGGAGATGTTATATTAATTACCATTTGCACTAAAGATTTTAAGTGCCTGAGTAGGAGAGACAAGTTATTATAGAAAAGAGTTGTCAAAGACTTGATTCTCTGGGAAACACACCATTTACACCTAGTATTCCAGACCTCACAAGACGTTATAGGACTCTTTTTGGTAACTTACTTGTTCAGCATTGGTTTCTCATCATTAACTGGGGTGACCTCTACTGCAATGGTTTTAAGAATCTCATGTTTCCCATCTGACAACTGGATGGTAAAGTCATCAACAAGGTTTTCTGAGTCATCATGCACATACATCAACCTCATCCCTGAAAGAACAGGAGAAAGAAAAAGTAAATCTTTCTTAGGATAGAACCACTGCAAAACAGGGATGATCTATCTTAATTTCCAAAGCATTGGTATTACCAAGAGTTAATCAGTGAAACTGAGTAAAATGAAACTTATTTTACAAAGTTAGAGTCCCTTCTTAGTCCTTTTTTTTTTAAAGATTTATTTATTTATTTTATACAAGAACTGGCATACAGGTTAGAAGTATGGGAGGGTGAGAGAATTCACCAGAGCCAGAGCAGGGAACAGAACAGGCAGACTGATGAAGTACACTGCTGAAGGGAGCAGCAGCAAGGCAGGAGAGGTCTGCTGCGCCATGTGGGGATCTCCCTGGCCGGCAGGGAATTGAACCGGCACTCCAGAGGCTGTGGACAGTTTTGCAGCGTGGTACTGAACTGCTGCGCCACCGGGAAGGCCCCCCTCTTAGTCCTTTAAAAATTCCTTATTTAAGTACACTAGTATTCAATAAGTTTCTTTTTTATAATCAGTGAGAAGATGATAGATTATATACTAAATTGTGTAAGAATAATGTTGATGAGATGTTTAAATAAAAGAGAAAATTAGTTACTTGGAGGAAATTATAATTAGATACCTACCTCAAGTCAATAACCAAAATAAATTCTAGATGAATGAAAAATTAAGTAAAAAAACTCCCTATTTTTAAAAAACACACCAAGCATCCGTATAGAAATGCAAGGGAGCTTGAATATCCCACATTATCTTGAAGAAGAATAATGAAATTGGAGGGCTCAGAGTACCCATTTTGAGAACTTAATACAAAGCTACAGTAATCAAGACATTATAGATTAAACTAATAGAAGGGAGTCTAGATGTAAGCCCATACAGTTATGATCAATCAACTTTTATCAAGGATACCAAGACTGGTCAATGGGAAAAAAGTAGTTTTTTCAATAAATGATGCTGGGACCCCTGAATATTCAAAAATGAAAAAATGAAAATCGGGCCCTAGCTCATACCACATATAAAAATTAACTGATAGTGGATCATAGACCTAAAGGTAACAGATGATTTATTAAATAGACATGCTCCTCTACATTGTTGTAATGGTAATTATTTTCTCCTAAAAGTATTATAAATTTTATAATCATATTATAAAAATTTATGCAAAATATACAGAGATATGCCCCAAGATTTATATTATATAAAGATATGAAATGGGCTTATTCATGTTTAATTTGAATATCAGGTCTATTGATGTATAACTTGAATATCAGGAAATGAAAAGTTATATGGATATTTTAAAATAGGAGATAGTTGTAAAAAATTATAGTCTTATGGTCATAAAATGAAACATTGTTATTAATTTTCAATTAATATTTAAAAAGAAAAAAGATGGGCCTCCCTGGTGGTGCAGCCGTTTAGTGCTGGGTTGTAAAGCTGCCCACAGCCTCTGCAGTGCTGGTTTGATCCCCAGCGACCAGGCGAGAGTCCCACATGGCGTGCAGACCTCTCCTGTCTCGCCTGCTGCTCCCCTCAGCAGTGTACTTCATCAGTCTGCCTGGTCTGCTCCCCGCTCTAGCTCTGGTGAATTCTCTTACCCTCCTGTGCTTCTGACTGTACCCAGTGCTTGTATAAATAAATAAATAAATCTTTAAAAAAAAAAAAAGAAAAGAAAGAAAAAGAAAAAAGATGTTTATAATCATTGAAAAGAAACCATGATGCCATAAGATGGAAGCTTCTTTATAAGTTCTCCATTTTTGTGTTGGGGGATGAGTGTGAGGATATAATAAAGTTTAGATAAAATGTAGCTATAAATTTACCAAAAATAAAATAGAGGCAAAGAGCTAATTGCTGAGAATGTTAACAAACTAATAACTAAAAATTGATTTATGTGAATGAGTTGAATTTTTTCTTCAAAATTACTGTGTAGACTAACATAATACAAAATGAATATCATTTAATAACAAATAATGATTGTTTTAAATATTATTGAATTTAAAAATATTATTCCTTGAGATTAAAATTTGCCTTACTGCTCCATTTTGTTTTGTCTTAAATTTGAAAAAATTATATATATAGTATTATTTGCTACACATTGTTATTGATTTGGTAATATTAGCCTTAAATTCCAGAATTTATTTCTTTGAAATTGGCAGAAATGAGAAATATGCTAATTGGCTTTTCTAATTTAAATGTGAGATGATATTCTGCAGTCATTGCAAAATAAACTTGGGGCAGAGCACTCACACTTCAATTGGGGAAAAAATAATTAAAAGGCAGAAGTGAACAAGAGCTGAGATGAAGGAAGCGCAGACAAGGGAAGGCAGAAATCCACAGTGGCCGGCTTCCACAGGCACAGTATTGACTGGTCCTGCAAAGCACTGGAAAAAACTTCCAGGTTGAAGAACCAGAACATGTGAAGAAAGGAGAGTGATAGCAGCAGTAATTCTAGAATCACACACGCTCCTCCAAAGTTTGAAAGTATGTGGAAAATAGGATAAGATTGATTTTGTAAAAAGAGTAATTAAAAATAATTCAGACTGTTATTCCAATGTGTCATTTCCTTAAAGAGCAAATTATCTCCTCAGAGAATAATGAGTTATTATGTGGTTCTATATTTGTTTCAAATGTGGAAATTTTGGCAGACAAATCTCTTCAAATTTAGTTCCATGATCTCAATAGTTTTAAAAGGATTTTTTTTTATTATGACATTGAAAGCTTGAGAAAAACTACCAAAAATCACAAATGGCATTTTATTGATATTCTAAAAGTGAGAGAAAGCATCTTTTCTCTCTAGCTAGGGCTTCAATGCCAACCTCAGTCCACAGACCAAAGAAAACTCTTGAGTAATTAATGAAGGTGAATGTTATTATCTTTACACACTTTTTCTGTGACTTATTATTACATTCTCTGGGTTAAATTAATCAACAACAGCAAAGAAATAGAAGTGGAACATCACATACCATTCTTGAGAAGGTCCATGGAAAAGTTATGAACAAGTTCTTGCTCATGGCGGGGGCTGGCTGACTGCTTATACAGAGGAGAGTCTTTGCTAACCAACCCGCTGATGAGGAGGCCATGACGAGGTTTATGTGTGATGCTGAATAGCAAGGGGTCCTCGGGAATGTCCTGGTCAGAAGCTTTGATGGTGGAAGAATCCAGTTCTTTCATCCCACCCTCACACACCTATACAAGGACAAATCAGAAAAGTCAATTGCATGAGAAAGAAAAATTGTCTTTCTTCTGGAAAACCCTTCAAAAAGATATAATTTCAAGATATGCTACTTTTAATTGTCCATGAGACTTATATATAATGAGTTCTAAATAGAAATTGCAGGTTTAACATGAACTTAAAAGAAAAGAACACATTTGTTAATCTCTCTTACATGTTTTTCTAAAGATTTGAAAGCGTTTTATTTTTCCAGGAAGGACAAAGGATATATTATTGTAAAAATAAGTATTGTTTATAATTCAAACATTGGGGTCAGTAGAGGATGCCACCAAAAAGATTTTTCCTTTGTGGTGTCACAGAGAATTTCAGTTGTGGTACTGAATCTGGACCCTTCACCTTCAGATATCAAGCTCTTATTTTAACCTCCTAGACTTGTTGCTTTTAATTCATATGTTTCTGGTTTAGAAATGGCACAAACATCTGCTGTATATACTGAAGATATTTGATGGGTTTTATTTTGTGACTGCAGTAGAGAAAAAATTCTTTATTTCAGTTGCAGTCAGCCATTAAAAAAAAAAAATGGTGCTTCCGGATGTACAATAATATGTATTTTAGTTCTGGGTTCCTCATCTTTCCCCAGCTTTCACACTTCTAATTTTCCTGAAGTACCTTTGCCACCAGCACACCCTGCCCCCCTTCAGATTTCATAATAGAAAAACAAAGAGACCTGAATGTTTTTCATTTCATGTTGGAGCTAGTCATTTAGAACTTGACATGGTACTTAGCTGAGCTCCTTTTTCTCATAGTGAGGAAAAAAGAACAAAGAAATATTTGTTTCACACTTTGAAATATAACAAGATTTGATTAACAAGAGTGTTTAAATTCAACGCACAATGGGAATCTGCAATGTTACAGTTCTACATGTGGTGGGGAATACAAATATTTTAAAGAATCAAAGTCAGATGAGATTATGAAGGCCTGTGCGCTAGTAAATCTAATACAAGAAAGAAAATGTCTAACATTAACAGACATGCATACACAAGAAGTAAAGAAGTTCAGAGCCCGGGATCAGGACAGTCTCATGACTGCCTGGGCATTTTATTTTTTATTTTTTTTTAAAGATTTATTTATTTATGCATACAAGAGCTGGGGCACAGGACAGAGGTGTTGGGGTAAGAGGATTCACCAGAGACAGAGTAGGAAACAGAATAGGCAGACTGACAAAAGTACACTGCTGAGGGGAGCATTGGGCGAGTCAGGAGAAGTCTACTGCACCATGTGGGTAGCTCCCTGGCCGGGGGATCAAACTCATGCTGCAGTGGCTGTGGATAGCTTTGCAGCTCTGCGCTCAACCCCTTGCACTACCAGGGAGGTCCTCTCCAACAACTTTAATAAAACCATCTTAAAATGTATTCTAACTATCCTTCTTCATAGAGCTTAGGACCCTCAGACTCACTCTACAGCAACCTTTCTCACTTATGAAATGGTGCATTATTAGTTCACAAGATGACTTGGGAAATTCAGTTGAAAAAAATGTGGGATTTTTTGCACATTTAATTGTTGACATTATACAATGAAAAGTTTAAATCAATATACACAAAAAGCAGTTCACTAGCAGACTGGTTTGAAATGGATTATAATAATTTAATAGCTTATTTTTTAATAGCCTAATTTAAAAAAAAAAATCACTTAAAGCTCAAAATCAGCTCTGCCAATAACACACAGGGTTCCATACTTGTTAGTCTTCAAAAGCTTCTCTAAGGAATGCACAGGTAAAAATATGATTACTTTCAAAGGGCAAGGAACAATTTCCCAGTAGTTTAATTATTTCAGAAACCCCCAACCCTAGACAGACATAAGACAATAGAAGTAGGTATAGATGGTATCATTTGTGGATTATTTTCTCTCTCATAATTACTGAAGGGCTCTCTAGAGAAAACCATGTGCCAACAGAAGAGGAAAGGCAGGAACTGGCTTTCAAATCTCATCCTGAAGAAGCTCTCCTATGGCATTAAGATTCAGTAGAAAATTAAAATCAAATACTTTTGCACTGAGGATTTTGTGATATTTAGTGAAGATAAGGCAAGATAATGGTTTCAAAATAGATATTTGCTGTGATCAATGTTAGAAAAAATATGACAAACACAATAACAGCAATAATCCAAATGGCACCTCTTTGTTAAGGGTCTAATATGTCCTGACCACCTTGATTTTCATGCTAACCCTTAAGGAAGATCTGATACACATTTTTGTATATGAAGGTGTAGAAGTATAGAAAAAAATAACCAGAACTCTACAGTTAGTAAACAGCAACACCTAAGTCCCTATGATTCCAAAGCCAGTGTTCATCCATTTAATCAGGATTTGCTATACATATGTCAGGGTTAAATAATTGTGTGTGGGGGAGTGGGGGGGTGGGTGGGTGTATTTAAAGGAATTGTTTAAAAAGAATTACACGTAATGAAAAAAATCACCAATACACATAATTAATATTTCAGGTAATATAGAGAGTAGTGGATATAATGATCCCTAATTTCCAAGGAAAAACATACTGAAAAATTGAGTATACATACACATATCTCTGGCATGTGCAGAAATTGTTTTTGTGGAATGAATTACTAAAAACTAAACTTCTGGGGAGTGACTATGGACAGGACTATTGAAGAGAGAATTTCACAATTCTCTCTGCATGTTTCTCAACATTCTCACTAGCTTAACTGCATAAATTTATTTTTATTTTTTTAAAAGACAACAGGAATTACCTGAAGAGTGATATTTTAATTATACATCTGAATTTTTAAATACAACTAACAAATGTTATTATATAAATCAATTTTAAATGGCATGAAAATAAATTACGCTTTTTAATTTTCTATAACTATGTAAAAATGCTTGTACTTCATGAATTAAGAGTTCTTGTCATTATAGCACTGGCTAGGAGGGCATGCTGTGGAGTCAGACTGCCTGGGAACAAATCCTTTATGTGTTACCCACCTGTGCCACTTACTTCCAACCTCTGTGATCCTGGGAAACTAAGTTAATCTCTTCATGCCCTATGTTTTCAGCTACTAAATGGCAATAATAATAATATCACCCTAAATCCCTATTATGTGTACTCATGTAAATACATATAAAGGACTTGAGGAGCCTCCCTGGTGGTACAAGGGGTTAAGCGCAGCACTATGAAGCTATCCACAGCTACAGCAGCAAGAGTTCAATGCCTAGCCAGAGAGGTGACCCACATGGCACAGCACACCTCTGCTGTCTTGCCTGTTGCTCCCCTCAGCAGTGTATTTCAGTAGATCTGCCTGTTCTGCTCCCCACTCTGTCTCTGGTGAATCCTCTCACCCCCACCCCCCACACCTCTGACCAGTACCCCAGTTCTTGTATGCATAAATAAACCTTTAAAAAAAGGACTTGAAATGGTACCTATAACCAAATAAATATTCTGACCTATAAACATACAACTATAATTGCATCCATGCAGTTGATATATGTTAGCAATTATAATTATCATTACTATGATCACTATTATTAGGTGACCATTTTTCAAGTGATAATATATTACAGAGGTTACTGTCCTCTCCATTCTCCACCAGCTTAATATGTTAAGTGCATCCATATTAATATAAGTGGACAAGGTGAAAATAAAAGCCAGATAATGATGAGAGAAATAGCAGATTCTGATTTTTCTTACAGTAATATTCTGCACCACAAAGTCAGGAACTTCATCATTTGTGGGTTTGATTATAACATAAAACGGTATCTCCAAGGACCGTCGCTTCCCATCTGTGACATACATCATGAACTGGTCAGCAGTTGGTTCCATCCACAGATGCCTCGACTGCACATAGTTAATATGCAAAGCCTTCATGTCTTTCCACTTAAATGAAGCTGGAATACAGCAAGATAGAGCAGATTAATAAGAAAAACATTTCTTCCAAACATACTTGTCCTCAGTCATTAACCCAATAGCCTATTTCTCAGCAAAGCTATCATGGGTTGCTGTCATGACTGTCAACCTTCAACATGAAAACAGACATCCATAAATCACACAGAAGGACTAAAAGTTACATGGACACCAGAAGGACAATCACTGCTAACCAGATGTGTGGGGACTTCATAACGTACACTAGGATGAATGTCATTGGGACCTTATGTTGATTAAAACCACCTCTTCTGAATGAGCAGTTCTTATGCTTGAATGAGAAAGAGGCCATATCTTTCATATAAAAGTAAAATGAAAGTCAATCATCTGCCTACTTAATGTACACATGAAGCAACTGGTTGAATTGAGTAAAATTACTGACCTGCTGATTTGGTACTTTGACAATGCTTTCCATCAAAAGAAAAAATGTTTTATGTGTTGGACATTACATCATGTATAAGCTGTATAGCCTATAATGCATTTAATCTTTTCCTCTCAGTTTTATTAAGATATACAGGTATATAATACTGGCTAAATTTAAGGTATGGAGTGTTATTTTTTGATGCATATGTATTAAGAAATGTTTACCACAATAAGGTCAATTAACATATCTTTCGCCTCATAGGTTTACCATTTTGTTGTTGTTTTAGGGTGAGGACATTAAAATTTTATTCTCAAAGCAATTTTCAAGTATACAATATGGCATTGTTAACTATAGTCACATTATAGATCATACCTCCCAGAAATTATTCACTTTACAATGGCAAGTTTGTACCCCTTGATCAACATCTTCCCATTTCCCCCAGTCCCCAACTCCTGACAGCTACAATTCTAATGTTTTTATGAGTTTGATGATTTTAGATTGTACATTTAAGTGAGATCATACAGTTTTTAATTTCTTTTTCTGACTTATTTTAGTTAGCATAGTACCTCCAGGTCTATCTGTATTATTGCAAATGACTGGATTTCCCTTTTTACAGCTGAATAATATTCCACTGTATCTATATATCACCACCTCTTTGTCCAGTCGACTAGCAAATGTACATAGGTTATTTCTAATATGTTGGCTATTAAGAATGATTCTACCACAAACATGGGGATGCAGATATGTGTTTGGGATAGTGATTTCACTTCCTTAGACTGTACAGCTAGAAGTGGGATTGCCAAATCATATCATATTTTTTTTTTTTAAACTGTATTTTATTTTATTTTATTTTTTTAAAGAGGCATGCTTTATTTATTTGTTTTGCTGGTTTGTTTGTTTGTTTTGTTTATACATGCACTGGGTACAGTCAGAAGCGTGGGAGGGTGAGAGAATTCACCAGAGCCAGAGTGGGGAGCAGAACAGGCAGAAGGACCGAAGTACACTGCTGAGGGGAGCAGCGGGCGGCAGGAGAGGTCTGCGCGCCATGTGGGACCCTCCTCCGGTGGCCGAGGAGCCGCCCGGGATCGAACCGGCGCCGCAGAGGCCACGGGCAGCTTCGCAACCCAGCGCTCAACCGCTGCGCCACTGGGGAGGCCCTCATATCATATTTTATTTTAAAAACTTGAGATGCCTCCACACTGTTTTCCATAGTGTCTTCGCCAGTTTAGATTCCCACCAACAGTTCATAAGGGGTTCCATTTTCTCTACATGCTCACTAGCATTTGCTCTTTTATCAATTTGGTGACAATTTTTCTAACAGGTATGAGGGAATATCTTATGGTTCTCATTTGCATTTCTCTGGTGATATGTGATATTTAATACCTTTTCATATATCTCTCAGAAATTGAGACATCTTTGGGGAAACATATTCAAATCCTTTGACCATTTTATTTTTAGTTTTTTAAGATTTATTTATTTTATAGAAGAACTGGGGTACAGGCCAGAGGCACAGGAGGGTGAGAGAATTTACCAGACACAGAGCAAGGAGCAGAACAGGCAGATGGACAAAGCAGGAGAGGCAGGAGAGGTCTGCTGCACCATGTGGGTATCTCCCTGGTAGGCTGGGAATCGAACCCTCACTGCAGAGGCTGTGGACAGCTTCACAGCGTGGTGCTCAACACGCTGAGCCAACAGGGAGACCCATTTCTGACCATTTGTTAAACTGAATTGTTTGCTTGTTGTTTTGTTATTAAATACATGAGATCTCTATGTATTTTAGATAATAACTCCTCATCTGGTATATGGTTGGCAATATCTTCTCTCATTCCATAGATTACATTTTGATTTTGTTGATTTCTTTTTCTGTACAGAAGTTTTTACTTTATTTTTTTCATACCTTCCTCCCCAAGAATTTTTTAATTTGATGTAGTCCCAGTTGATGTTTTTGTTTTTGTTACTTGTTCTTTTGATGTCATATCCAAAAATATCATTGTCAAGACCAATGTGAAAATGTTTTTTTCTTATTTTCTTCTAGGAATTTTACAGTTTCAGATCTTATATCTTAAATTCCTTTTGAGCTAATATTTTTAATAGTGCAAGATAGGTTCCAGTTTCATTATTTTGCAAGTCATCCTCCAGTTTTCCAAACACTATTTTTTGAAGAAAGTATTCTTTCTCCATTGATTATTTTTGACTCCCTTTGTCAAATATTTATTGACCATATATGCATAGGTTTATTTGTGAATTCTTGGTTCTACTGCACCAGTCTATGCCTCTGTTCCCAGTGTTTCCTTGCTGACTTTTTAATCTGGATGGTCTATCCATAGTTGACATTCCCTGTTCATGTTGTATTGTTGTCTATTACTCCCTTAAGATTTGTTAATATTTGCTTAATCTATTTAGGTTCTCCAATGTTAGGCACCTGTAAATTTTCAGTTGTTACACAACTGATGAATTGACCCCTTTCACCGTTGTATAATGAACTTCATAGTCTCTTACTACAGTTTGACTTAAAGTGTGCTTTGTCTGACATAGGTATAGTTTTTCTAGTCACTTTTAGTTTCATTTTTCCATCTCTTCACTTGAATCTGTTTCTTTGACATTGAAGTAAGTTTCTTGTAGGCAGCATAAAGCTGGATTTTCACTTTTTCTACCAATTCAGTCATTCTATTTATGTGGTCTTTCTCATATTTAAAAAGGATATGCCTCAAAAGGAGTTTAGACAATCATTTACTTCTAAAGTTTTGTCTCTGTATAATTTTGTTTTTGGCTTCTGTTTTGGCTTTGGTTGTTTTATTTATGTCTGAAATACAAGAGCTGTTTAAGTGTAAGACACATTTGTTTTCAAAATTTAATGTCATCTGCTTCAATCTTCAGACTTTCTGTTACTCCCATGCTATATTTCCTATTTTTTCCACCAACACCTATTAATAATGCTAAAAGATTATGAAACCTAATCTCTGTGAGTTCCCACCAGATTTACTCTATCAGATTTATTCTATTTATTGTGAGAATCTTTAAAAACATTATTTCTTCGCTGTTTATTGTTTTAATTTGAAGTATACATGCATATATAGAGAAATTCAAAGTAGAAAATGTGAATATTTTGAAGTCCTAACCCAGTTATTAAGAATGATTCGGCCAGGGCCTCCCCTGGTGGTGCAGCAGTTCAGTGCGGGGTTGCGAGGCTGCCTGCAGCCTCTGCAGCGCCAGTTCGATTCCCGGCCACCGGCGAGGGTCCCACAAAAAAAAAAAAAAAAAAAAAAAAAAGAATGATTGGGCCAAACACGTTCATAAACAACAGATGAGTTATCACTGGTCATGAAACCATGACTTACCTATACTGATGCCCATATTGCTTTTTTCAAAACCCACAGAAGGGAGTATGTTTTCCATGTAACCGAACTGGGGAGGTGAAACCAAAACAAATTCCAAGTCATCGGCTGCAGTGTCAGGGTCAGTGGCAGACAAATGGTTAATGGTAAGGGCTGCTGAGAAACCCTCATCTACAACGAACATGGTACCTGCATACAAATAATAACACAATTATGACTTAGCGTGAAATCCTCTAATCGGAATAGTGAGGGCAAATGGGAGTGATTTAAATTCCAATTCAGAGAAGACTCCCATATGCAAATAAACTTCCATGGGAGATGTTCCTTTGGCATAATTCTTCTTACAGTGAAAATATTCAGAGGTAATGGTGGAATTTAATTTGACTTATGGAATTATATTTTCTTTCTTGTACAAGCAAGCCAGACAATAATGGAAAGACAGCAAAAATACTCAATGCTCTAGTACAGCCCTTTAGTCATTCTCAAGGAACTCTGATTTCCCTTGTGTCTCTATAGAAGTGACAAATGAAAATAAGAATTGCCAAACTGTTTTAATGATAAGCCACTAAATGTAGTTTATGTACTCTTCAAGATCAGTTGTTACCTCTGTTTGTCAGAGCGTTAATTGCCTGCGAGCTATTATGAATTGTTCATAACGAACATTTTTTTTCGTGCCTTTGTGCTTAATTATTCTGCTGGGATAATGCTTCCTTTCCAGAACATTGCTTGGAAGATAGTTTGCAAATTACAATAACATTCATACATATGCTTGCATTTTTTTTCTGAGAGACAGAACATATACATAATGCCTATGAAGAGATGACTTTCTAAAAAGCAAATAAGGTTAAATGTATATAAATGGTCTCTCCGGTATACTCATTCTGTTCTAATAGAAATTATTGTGGATAAAATAAACTACTCTTTCTCTAGCAGGCAAATGATGTTTTCCCATGTGAAATTAAAATGGAATATTTGAGGACTCCAATTCTTCATCATTCTCTCTATTCTCTCTCTCTCTCCAATACACATTTACATTCTCTCTATATACAAAAATATTTAAATGTTTAACAAGTATATTTTTTTGCCCTATAATCTTTTATAGATTTGAAGATTTCCACAAATTTGCTTTGACACAATTCTTGGAGGCAATTCTTCAGGAAGTTTTCTATTTTGACTATAGTAAAGGGCATCATTTCACTGAACCACAGTTATGACACTGGATGAGATAACAGGATTTCAACAGAAAAAAATTGTCACCTATTGTGATTGAAGGTGGTTGGTTGTCCACTGGATGTACTGTGATGTTGAGATCATACACTGGAAAGGACTCATGAAGAGGAACAGATGGAAGTGGTCCATTGTAGCAACAGCTATTCACAAAAGGGCCAGCTTCTCCATCCGAAACCACCAATGTAATGGTGTCAAAACATGGCACCATGCCAATCTCATCACCTGGAAGACACAACAATAACTGAGACCTGCCTTTTTAAAAAATTAGAATACCAAGATGAAATCTATTCACACCTCTTCTACAAGTATGCACTGGCAAGGAAAGGAACTGATGTGGCTAAAATGTAAAACACAGCTTTATCCCTGTGAAATTAAATACAGTCATGAAAAAAATACAAAAACGCTTGCCCATCTGTTGCCTCTGGGGAAATCCCTGCCAGTCATCTATCACCATATGGAGGGGCAAAATGGGGCTAACAAGGGTCTGACAGTTCACAAATGAACAAGGGAGAGACGTGAAGCTTGACTAGTGATGGTTTCATTCTTCCCTCATAATTGTTTAGTGTTAAGATCAACCTCAGGGAGAGCAGAAGTCACCCTTGTCCCTTTGGTAATTGTCTTCCACTTGCATTAACCACCTTAAATGAATAACCATCAACCACAGAAGTAATTATGAGAAACAGAAGAAGGTGGATAGGTGAATACGAAGATAGTCCACATTTGTCATTTGTTTCAATTTTTTCCTCGTTATCTAATAGTGAAGATGTTGATGAAATCACCTAGATAAGAAGTGACATTTTTTAAATTTTCTTTTCAGGTTTCTACCAGTGGGGTTCAAAATGGCTCCACTTAGACAGTAAGAGGAAGAAGGAAGCAAATGTCAGGATTAGAGAGTTTATCAGCACACAGGACAATCTGCTGTTGGGTTACTAGGTAGGAGTGTGTCCTTCCCATGGGGATAGAAAAGACCTGCAGAGCCTCCCTGGTGGCGCATTCCGCAGCCTCTGCAGCATGAGTTTGATCCCCGGCCAGGGAGATGCCCACATGGTGCAGTAGACCTCTCCTGTCTCGCCTGCTGCTCCCCTCAGCAGTGTGTTTCAGTCAGTCTGCCTGTTCTGTTTCCCACTCTGTCTTTGGTGAATCCTCTCACCTCCCCACCCCACATCCCACATCTCTGGCCTGTACCCCAGCTCTTGTATGCATGGATAAATAAATCTTTAAAAAAAAGGAAAAAAAAGAAAAGTCCTACAGATTACTTTTGGTAATTCTCATGTATCACTTTGAAAAGTGCCAAGAAGGAAACAATTATATTTGAAATTTTGATAAGTTTAGGCCACATATACTTATCAGGGATGTCATCTCGTTTCACAAGACACATTGGTGAAATCTATATAGAGTATTGTGGTTGGCATTATTCTATCTGATTCAAAAAATGACATGGAAAATCTAGAGATGAGTTTATTAAGCAAACAAATGATAGGATGAGAAAACTAGGATCATAAGGAAAAAGTGACAGAATTAGAATCAAACACTCAGTCCTCAACTTTAAGTAAAGTCCAAAATGCAGGCCTCTTATCTAATCATATTAATGAAAAAACAAATTAGCATAAAGATTTGTATTGATTATGGAGTCAATAAATTTTTATGCCTGTTATATAACAATTAGTGTTCTGGGTGCTCCAGGAGATAAAAAGACATTTTGAAAATGTCAAGAGACCTACTACTATGTGTTAGGCACAGACTATAGTCTAATGATAGAAAAGAAATGCAATTTAGCTAGAATATCATTGTATATGTGTATTAAGTGGAACCATATGAAATTTTCTGTGTTGTTTTACCTGTGATATGGCAACTCCACATATCTTAGTTTGAGTATGTACACAGTGCTGAGAGTGAAGGAGGCTAAGAATTTTGATTGACAATGGCATGAAGGCAGGATACACATGCCACAGAAAATCAAAGAAGCCTTTTCAGATGACTTTGCTGATTTTGTACTGGACGTAAAAGAATGAATAGTTTTCTAGGTAGGTAAGGCAGAGAATTGGGAAGTGGAAGAGAGGACATGTAAAGAGAGTGATTTGAGAACAGAAATGGGAAAGTCCTTATAGGAAGACAGGACAGCTTTTGTTCTTAAGATAAACATGGTACATTCAGTAAATATAATTTCAACACAATGGAAGCATAGGATACATTTGCAGAAAGAGCTGGAGAAGTAGGTGAGCATTAAAATGCTAAAAAGGTACAAGGGAGGAAGAATTTTTTACCTTGAAATGGAATACAGTCTAAGGACATGATTTATGCTTAGAACTATTAACCCGAGTGTTAACAATTAAAAGAAAATTTTGGAGTGACTTCATATTTAATATTAAAAGAATAGCAAATTAATAATGCACTTTCATATTATGAAATATTATTCAATTACTAAAACATATTTACAATATATTTATAATATTTAATAACTATTTTAATAAGCATTTTAAGTAATAATTTAAATTTTAAACTGCAAAATTGTACACAAAATGATTGCAACTATGTCAAAAACCTATGGTTATAAAATAGAAAATAAAATACTGTAATTTTGAAAAGTTAATATTGATTATCTTTCTGAGGTTTAACAGGGTGAATTTTTCAAAACTTTATTATACTTTCCCTTATTTTTCAAGTTTTGTGCAATGAATATGTATTATTTCATAATCATAGAAAGCAAATAAAATAACGGTGAGAAAATTATTCTTGGGTGGCCTTGATAACCAATATATGGAGGAGAGATTGGGGCTCATAGAACTCCCTGAAACTGTAGATCTTGCAATACTGTGGGTCTTTATATTTATTCATTTATGTTTAAAGATTTATTTACTTATGCATGCAAGAGCAAGGGTATAGGTCAGAGATGCAGGAGGGTGAGAGGATTCACCAGAGACAGAGTGGGGAGCAGAACAGGCAGACTGACCAAAACACGCTGCTGAGGGGAGCAGCGGGCGAGACAGGAGATCCGCTGCACCATGTGGGCTGCTCCCTGGCCAGCTGGGGATTGAACTCGTGCAACAGAGGCTGCGGATTGCTTCATAGTGCAGTATTTAACTCCTTGCACCACCAGGGAGGACTGTGGATCTTTATATTTATCTTTGCACAGTGCTATACGGCTACCAACTGAACGAATGTTACAAGAAAATATAATATTCAAATAATAAAGCATCGTTTGAATATAGTATTTCTTCTAATTTAGAACCATAGCAAAAAAATCTCAAAAATAATTTGTTCCAATGTCCTTTTAGGTCTTATGGGAAATGTCCAATGTCCTATTAGGTCTTATAAGATCCTCACACCAAATGAGATTTATAAACATACCTGTTGTTTAGTACCTTAGACAAGACAATGGAAGAAAAGACAATTTCATTTTACCCAATTTATCTTTGCTTCACTAACCTGTAAAAGATGTTAAAATTGTATAGAAAACAACAATAAATCTTTGAATTCCTTTTCTGCCAGTCTATTTGAGATCTAGTGGGGAAATCCAAAAGAAGCACCAAATTATAAATGCTTGAGAAGCATTGAGAAACTTCAAACATACGGATTATGCTTAGCAGGATGAGGAGATAATCAATGAAACTTTTTCCAAGATTAAGCTAGCTGGTGAACAGCAGACTTTTAAAATTATTTAATATACTTATCTTATGGAGCTTATTTCAGGCAATTCTGATTGATTATGATGGAGAAGCTGTGATAATCTAATAAAGTCTTCTTCAGATTGACCAAAAAGCGAATGAGACGAACCCCAGGAAGAGCTAAAGATCTAAGAGGTTTCATACCTGAAACCAAATGGCAACAAAACCTGCTCCCTCTACACTCTTGGAATCTCATTGTATTACTGAGGTCAGAGATACTTCTAAATATGGTGATCATGCTTGAAAAATGGGATATGAGTTGTTATAGCTTCTTTTTAAAATTGGAAACAAAAATTAAGATTAATAGATGGTCAGAGTTCAGCAAGGAGTGAAGTTAAAAATTTGTCATGTTTCTTGCATCCCCTCAGTCAAACTAGTCATGATGTTGTTACTTACCTGTGTGCTTGTAAGTCACCATCCCTGAGATAACATCTCCTTGAGAGAATTGATCCACCGGGACACCAGCTTTTCTCACTACCCCATGCTGAGGTTCTTGAACTATTGTAAACATCAGTTTCAAGTCATCACTGTCCATATCAGTAGCAAAAATATATTCAGAAGATATGACTACTTCTTCGCCTTCTAAGCAATGCATCATGGAGATGAGGTCAGCCTTAAGCACTGGTGGCTCATCATTTACAGGGAATACCTACATAGGAAAAAAATAAAAGCATGTTTTCAAAGTAAAGAAAGCAGTGACAAATTGCCCAACTGGTAACCCATAGCTCATGTAGGAATGACAGGCATTTTCCATCTTCCAGACACATGAAACAATAGCCATGGAATTTGGCCAAACAGTCTGCGTCTTTTAACTTTCCCCATATGAACCATCTTGCAAGAAATGACCCACATGAGAGATATTTTAGGTAGGAATGGGAGAGTACAGTTATGGTTTGGGACTCAAAGCTCTCATTTGTTTCTAGACAGAAAAAAATATAAATGTAATATAAAGCATTCTTCACCAAAGCGCCCATCCTCCTTTGTTAAATTCACACATACTCTAGACGAAATCTGGTCCTTGTGGTCTGATGCATTTCTATTTACCACATCAAAGTTATTTATATTTCAAATTACTTGATGATTACAAAGCTTTTCTCCACCTCAACTTCCTGCCACCCAGGAAGTTTCTCAGGACTTACAATAAGCAGCAGCTGCATTTCAAACATTTTGAGTTAGATCTGAAACACCATAGCCATTAAATCAATGCAGGGTTTCAATTTGATGTAACATTTTTCTCTCACTGTCATAAAAATAAAGCTCCAAGAAGAAAGAAAAGGAAAGCCTCATGGTATCACACTGGCTCTCTGAACTAAAAAGATAAGGCAGAATTTGAAAAGGCATGTTTTCTAAATGGAAATGAAAACCATTTGTCCTCTGAGTTCACAACCACAACTTGGTGTTTGCTGTGAGTTGATTTATCAAGTCTAGTCTGTAAATACTCTCAATCCTACATTTCCTTCCCCTATGCTTTCCCCAAAGTGATATTTTTTAATGTTTATTTTTCTTGAAGTATAATTAACGTATCATATTGTTTCAGGTGCAAAAATGATCATTGTAATCATTTGGTAATTTATAACTACAGCAGTGGTGAACAGAAAAGAGGGCTAGTCAAGAAAATGAGAGAATAGAGATGCCAGTCAAGGTCTCCACAGTCATTTTAATGACTTCAGAAAAGAAAGTGAAACTTCTTGGGTCCACATTTCCTTTGTTATAAAATGGAGTAGCTGGTTAAAGCCTATCTCAGCTGTTCAGAGTAGAAGGTGGGACTCAACCTTGGAGGGAACATCCTTCCATCCAAAACGCACACACACACACACACACACACACACACAGGCTCAACTCACCCTGAGTGGGATAATTTAGACATACCAGTTCATCTAATATTCACCATTTGAAGGTGTGGGAGGATTGAGGTGTATGGAAGAAAACCCATACAGACTTGGGGAAAAGGTACAAACACCACATAGTGGCTCCAACTGGGAATCAATTTTTTTTTCTTGTCAATGTTATAACAAAATGACATTGAAGAAAGTGATGTTGTTCAAGGTCCTGCTATACAAAGACATAAGCAGGCATGTCTTTGGACTCTGTGTTCAAGTTCTATGAGGGAATACCCTAAGAGGTTTCTAAACCAAAGCTTTATTTCTATCTAAACCAGAGAGAAAACTTTCCTCCTACCTCAATATGTAGAACACATTCTGCTGAATTTGTGCCATCTGTAACCTCCAAGAGTATGTCATCCTCAAGTTCCTCTGATCCATCATGCTGATACCTGTGGGGATATATGTCACTGATCTCTCAAGGCCATGTGAGAGCACATTGAGATGCAAGATACAAGGGCTCTTCCATGTCTTTGGCCATGTTATCGACAAATAAATAATAAAAGAAACTCAGCATAAATGTAAAGTCACATATTTAACCACTCAAGTATCCCTAATGGTAAAATTGCTCCATCCTGAAAAAAATGTGATATTTATACTCACAACATTTCCCCAAACCAAAAGGCAGCCCTTCAAGTCATCGCAGTAACAATGGGAAATGGTTTTTACAGAGTCTCATTTGGTAGAAGAAATGAAAGACCTTAAGGAGAGGGGAACCACTGCAGTACCATAAGTTAGGGATTCTCCATCTCTGACTGTCAGAGACCCTATTCCTGCTCCATGTCCTGCCTACCCAGCCTTCTCTACTTGTTTGGCTGAAAATCCCAAGCCCAGCAGAATAAATCAAAGGTTACACTAAAGACCTCAATCAGCAGAATTATATCCCAGAGTTTCCAGGATTATGAAATTGGCTTATCTTAAAGCCAGGTTCAATTATATAGACTAGTCTTGCAGATTATTTCAGTCCATATTCATCAAGTTTGACTGTTACCTCTTGTGATTTATGTAATTGCAGCAAATTTAATATTCATGGCAATTAATTTTTGTTGTTCAAATATCCTTAGCAAGCCAGAAGGAAAGGAAATTTCTGAAGTGAAATAGGAAATTTGTCATTTTCCTTGTCATTTGTCATTTTCAAATGACCCTTGAGGGTACCCATATTGGTATACCCTCAAAACATTGGACAAACATATTATTCTGCCTCATAATTGATTCAGATGGCAACAAAAGCTCTAAAAGAAAAAAAAGCCAGGAAATGCTCTAACCTAACTTTTAAGGTATGAAGCTCTCCCCAAGAAAATGTATCCCCTGTGTTTAGAGGAAATCCATTCAGCTCCACCCTTCCATATGGAGGCAGTCTCTGCAGGGAGAAGTGAATGTTGTCCAGTTTGGTATCCACATCAGAAACTAGAACATGCTCTGTGCTGATGACACTTTGACCTCCCTCAAACACTCTCAGAGGGCTGGTATATACCTGGAAAGGAGAAAGGAAATGTTCAAGCCTTGTTCAGTGAGGTACTCCTGAAATCAAAACTCATTATGTCAACATAAAACTTCCAGTACCATTATCATTGTCAATTAGTTTTTCAAGAAATTGGTGAAGAAGACATATTTCTAGCTGACATCTGTGTAGCAGAAGCAGCAACCCAATTGGTTATTAGCAGTGACACTAAATGGATAAAATAATAACATTCATCATCATGTCCATACCCATCCTCACTCAACACATACATACTTCAATCTACAAAATGAACAAAACCTATATCAAATTCCCCTACAGTAAGGAATACACCTCTTTTTTCACCCCCAAAATCCTTAAAGCCTTGGGAAATGGATTGAAGCTTTTAAGCATGAGTTGTTGAGTATATTTAGAGATGCAAGTAGAGCAAGCAAAATAAAGATTCCATAGGAAAGAGATTTAAAATAAGACTGAAACACTAAAGCCATACAGATAACTTTCTTTAAACTAGAAAAACCCACTGCTCAACCAAGTAGTAATCCATTTGTAAGTGAAAAATAAGTTTGAAGAGCTTGAGATATTTTTTCACCATATTCATTCAAAGCTGGCAAGAAGTGTTTCACAGTGAGATCAGCTTACAAAACTACATACAATATCTTCACTTTGGAAATTTGTAAGGCACATTAGCGTTCAATGCTCTGAGATCCTACAGTAGAAAAATCTTTTGGTTTTGTTTAGCCTATCATTTCCCCATGTTTGTATCACTACATAGAAGCAAAAACAAGTAGATGCAGCTGGGCTGCCAGGTTATTGGCACCAAGGGCCTCTCAGATGGTCTGGGGTGAATTCCCGGCTAGTGAGTAGACATAGCATTCTCCAAAAAGCATCCACTATTTTAGAGCAGCTGCCATTGCCAGAAAGGAGAATGTTCCTATTTAAAAATAATGTTTAGGTAGGCATCTGTTACCTATTTGAAAATAATGTTTAGTTTTATGGATGGGTAAGTCCCTTGGTCCTTTAGGATAAGAACTCTGCCCTACAAATATGCACAGGTAGAGAGATGGTAAGGAGTGGGCAGGAAAGGGAACATTAGTGCTTCCCTGGCTATAATCCAGACAGGTACCTGCAAAGGTAACCTCTTTCCTTAGGGATGAGATATGTAGGTTCAGTCCCCTCTGGCTGTTAGCGAATAGGAAATCTTACTTTGTCTTTCTGCTTTTGAGGGGAAAAAATATACCCAGGAATAGCCATACTAATTAAGTCAAATATTCTTTTTGTAAGATTGAGTGATTGATTGATGCATACAAGAACTGGGGTATAGGCCAGGGTGTGGAAGGTGAGAAGATTCACCAGAGACAGAGTGGGGAGCAGAACAGGTGGATCTATTGAAATACACTGCTGAGAAGAGCAGCTGGCGAGACAGGAAAGGTCCTGTGGGTTAGCTCCCTGGGCAGGGATAGAACTCATGCCACAGTGGCTGGCAATAGCTTGATAGCGCTGAGACTTAATCCCTGCACCACCAGGGAAGCCCTGTCAAGCATTCTGATATGGAGGGAGCAGGGTCTGAAACAAATATATTAAATGCTTATCTTGAAGATACGATGAAAAAGGTAGCATCTCTTTTGTAGTTGGTTTTTAATGAAAGATCCAACTGCTTTAAAGCTTATATAAATTTTGAGTTGGACAAGATAGGATGGAAGAAGTTATCATAATTCATTTTGGAAAATTAAAGAGCTTATTTTGATTACAGAGCAGCATGACTATCCTGTGGTGAGAGCAAATAAGCCCTCTGGTTACTAAAAGACCCGTAATTTAATCCCCTTCCCTGATCAACATGCAAAATGGAGAGGAGAAGGGAGGGGAGAATATTTTGATAAGGCTTTGAAAATAATGTCAAATTCAGCACCTAGAAAATCTCACTGTTTAGGTAGAAAATCCCATGGGAGGTAAAAGATTTCCCCTCCCCATGCTTTTTTTATTTTTTTTCCTATATTGTAGTTAGAAAATAAAAAAGCTCTTTGAAATAGTCTGGAGAAAAGTTAGCATTTCCAGTAAATCTTAAAGTCTTTCTTTTTTTAGGCCTTACCTCCTTTTCATCCTTCATATCAAACACTGTACATACCTCAGGAACTTGATTGTCCACTGGAAGAATCACAATGTTGAAGCAGATCCCATACAAAGTGCCCCCATGCTGGTTAGTGATGGAAAATGTGAACTGAACATGTCGTAGATGGGGGCCTATATCTTCCATGGGAGGCATGTAGGCCACTTTCATATAGTTTACAGCATCCTGCAAAATATATTGAGATAGATATGTGGGTTCTGATTTATGAGACCCTCAGAGACTTGGTCTAAGAAATCTGTCATGTTAAATGACATTGAATACTGTAAATGCCACCATCACCAATTTGAAGATTCCAAAAAGCTACTATTTTGTCACCTTTTCTAAAAATCTGGAAGGAAAACCACAAAGAAAATAAATAGTGGTTGAAGGCAGCCAACTCTGTAATGATAGGAGATTTGAATTTCAACCCAGTTCCACCATGAAGTAGTTATGGGATAGTGGTCATGCTACTTAAACTTACTACGCCTCTTTTTCTTATCTGTTAAATGACTAAAATAATAGCATTTAGCACATGGGGTTGATATATTTATTTACATTCTCAAACTACAGTTATATTAGGCATCATTAGCTCCAAGCCACATCAGCAGCTGCTGCCTAAGTTCTGGTCACCATTATTGTGACCCTGTAGGATTTCACACTGGTATCCACAAGAGTTTGGAAAAGGTTAACAAAGGATGTTGAAATGCAGTAGACTGCTCTCCCCCCAAAAATGTATGGAACTCCTAATTCTCAATACCTAACAATGATATTATTTGGGAATAGAGTTGTTGCAGATTTAATTGTTTGATACAATATAACTTGTATACTTTTTAATGTAGAGAGAGATATACAAGGAGAAGGGGTTGGTAACAGATGGCAAAGTGGAGACTGGAGTGATAATATACAAGCCAAGGAATGTCAAAGATGGCCAGCAAACCACTAGAAGTTAGGAAAACACAAGGAAAGCATCCCCTACAGGATTTCAGAGGAGTGTAGCTCTGCCAATATCTTGATTTCAGATTTTTAGCCTCCAGAAGTATTTGACAACAGATGTCTGTTTCAAATCACTCAGGTTGTGGCACTTTGCTATGGCAACCTTAGAAAACTAATATAGTAGGGCACTGGATAAGCTGAATTTGGTGGAATGAAAACATGTCTCAGGTCCCTAAGTCTTGTTCACAAAACAATGCAAAAGACTGTGATGAATTATAACAAGATTTTAAAGTAATATTCAACTTGATCAAACATTTACAAATCAATATCACATGCTTACTGGAAATATGCAAGCAGAAAGAATGACTAGCTCAAGCATTTGTCCTCCCAACAAACAAAAGTCCAGGACAAGATAACTCTGCTGGTGAATTCTACCAGACATTCAAATAAGAATTAATACTAATCCTTCATAAACTCTTCCAAATAATAGAAGAGGAGGTAGCACCTCTAACCTGGTTTTATAAGGCCAGCATTTCCCCAATGCCAAAACCAAGACAAGGAAACCACAAGATAAGAAAATTATTCACTAGTGTCCCTGATGAACATAAATAAAAAATCCTCAGCAAAATATTAGAAATCAATTTTTTAATACATTAAAAAGGATCATCTACCATAATCAAATGGTATTTATTCAAGAGATGCAAGGATGGCACAACATCTGTATAACATACCACATTAACAAAATGAAGGATAAAAATAATATGATCATCTCAAAAGATGCAAAGAACTTGACAAAATTCAACATCTATATGTGATAAAAGGTCAACAAACTTGGTATAGAGGGAATTGAATCAATACAGTTTGTATACAACAAGAAAAGGATGTCCACTCTCACCACTTTTATTGAACATAGTATTGGAAATCAACAGTTAGAAAAAAAGGAAATAAAAGATATGTGAATTAAAACAAGTAAACTGTCAATATTTGTAGATAACATGACAGTATTTGCAGAAAACTACAGATTCCACCAAAACAAAACTATTAGAACTAGCAAATTAATTTACTAAAGTTGTAGGATATAAAATCAATATATAAAAATCTATTATATTCCTGTGTACTAACAGCAATCTATCATAAAATAAATTAAGAAACAATTGCATTTACAATTGCATCAGAAAGGAATATATTTTACCAAGGAGATAAAATACATGCACACTGTAAACTACAAAACAGTTATAAAAGAAACTGGAAAATATAAGTAAATGTTAATAGAGTCCATGAGAAAGGGCTCAAAGAATTTGTATTGTTAAAATTTTCACACCAAAGCAATATACAGATTCAGTGCAATCTCTATAAAAGTTTCAAAGGTATTTATCACATAAATGGCATAAATAATTCTAAAATGTATGGAACCACAAAAGATCTCAAATAGCCAGAGCAACCTTGAGAAAGAAGAACAAAGCTGGAGGCATCATGGTCCCTGATTACAAAGTTATAATAGTATTTGAGACAGATGTCAAAGGCCAACACTAGACTTGCTATATTCTCTTGGAGAACATTT
Organism: Talpa europaea; assembly: GCF_964194135.1. Lineage (NCBI taxonomy): Eukaryota > Metazoa > Chordata > Mammalia > Eulipotyphla > Talpidae > Talpa > Talpa europaea. Next base: position 25,434,906 of record NC_140074.1, on the reverse strand, counting down.
CTATCACGTTTGTCAACATTTGCACATAACATCATACCTGAGTGAATGACGTCAGCCCTACAGCTGTAGGATTTTTGGTTAGCTTTGGTATGCTGTCCACCATGAATAATTTCCCAGCATCCAAGTGTCTAAAAAGAAACATGGGCGAATAGGCTATTTTTCCAAATACAAATATTCAATAGAATAGTCCACTACCAAACTTTTTGATAATTACAAGGCTCAATAGGAAAATAAAAGTTACACCAGGTTCTAATCTTAAGTCCAGTATCATCAATAGCATTCTCATCATAACTGCAAAAGTATGTCCAGAATTTTCTTCTTGCCCATCATAAAAGGACATCGTGATTCTCATAAGTTTGAGATTCGAGTAAATGCTGAATTTAGTATACATTCATGTCCAACCAACAGAGCAACTGAACCACAGTACTAAATATTGATACTTTTGACTGTCTTATCCTAAATTATAACCATCAATGAATATCCCAGGTGATGACTTTTCTGAGATACCTGTGACTGGAGTTGAAAAATGGAGGAGTTGTTATTGTGTAGAGCAGCTCCCCATCATATGATTCTGTATCTATAAAATGTAAGTGTTTCTTAGTTATGTAGGCCACCTCAGTTTCCTTGACAACCAAATGTCGAGAAACTCCAGGAGCCTCTTTTGGAAGCTGGTCATTCACTGGAGTGATATGGATTGTCACCACCTGGAAAAAAATGATTGGTACCTTTAATTTGAAATGCCAAAAGACATCAAAGATGACACCCCACAATCACCTACACTTAAGATGACATTCAAAATCTGACATTTATAATATGCTTTCACTTAAATGATTCAGGAGCTGTTAAGAATTTGAACCAAAAATGGAATATTTCCAACCTCCATTATATTTTAAGAATATAATTTTCACAATTACAGTTTATACAGTCATGAGTATATACAATGCTAAAACACAAACTATGTTTCTGATTATATTTCTATACTTCCTTCCACCAATATCTATGATTACTTTATGTCCCTCTAATCATTCATTGATCCTAGAAAACATAACATAACTTTTGGTCACTCATTCTCTGTATACATATAACACATCACACATCCAAAAGTTACTACTTATAAAATTGCATATAGTGATCACATATAGTGATCACATCCCATTCCACCCCCATGTCTAATTCCTACCATTAATGACCTACCTCCAGCTCTCATTTCTCCCTTACATTATTGTAACACCTCTGGTAGCCCTGAATATAATAGCTAATATAGATTTTTCATACCCCTAGTGTTATCTTTAAAATAATAAAAGTCAACTCAGGTTATTCACCTCCTCAAAAATTTTATACCACCACCAGTTATTCAACCTCCCGAGCATAGTACCCAAGACTCTCCACGGTTTAGACACATTCTAATTTTCAACTTTATCTTGCTTACCTTTCAACATTAATCCAGCACTGAAATTGTGTGTGCTATCTAAGTATTTAAATTGTGTGGACCCTATCTAAGTATTTAAACATGCTTTGGACCATGTTGTTGTTTTTTGGTTTTGTTTTTTTAAATCTAGAATGCTTTCATCCTGCTTTCTCCAGCAATCTGAATCATCCTTACCCTTGAACACATTTCTTGAAATTGGAATTGGAATTGTTCCTCAATTGGAATTGTTCCTCAATTTTGCTTATCCCTCAGTAAACATTTTTATTCTAAATTAGTAGTTTACATGTCAATCTTTCCTACGAGAACAGACGTACAGTGCAAACTACAGGGATTTGGCAGTGAATAGCTAAAGTCCTGAGTATACATTAGTTATTGATCCTGAACAAGTTACTAAACTTTTTTGAGAGTAAACATTCTTATTTGTAAGTTAAGCTTAATGCCATCAACCTCACAGATTTGTCATAAGGATAAAACAGCACTATGTAAATAAAATGCCTGGAATGTTGTAGGTGCTCAATTATATTCATCTCTATACTCCACAAAATCTGACACTGTATTTTGTGTTTGCTAACCGAATGACTCAGTTCTCCCTTTACCCCTGTTTATCTTTTTAAGAATTCTTAAAACCACACTTAAAATTGATAGTGCTAGAGGGCAAGATGTCTTTGCCAACTGCTTTTATCATCCTGTTTGTTTACAATAATCCACAAATGGTTGCAAGAAAGCAATTACTTACACTCTTGAAATGGTACATTTGCTTGGTCTGACACAGCCTGAGGCATGAAAGTGTACTTACTCTGATGTTGTGTTGTGTTGTTTGTTTTTTAATATAATCATTGAAACATTGATCAGCAATGCCAGTTTTGTCTACAATGATGGTATTCACAATACCCAGTTTGAAAATGACATACAACGCAAAAACTAAACTATGGTTAAGTTTTTGTTTAGATATAGAAAAGTCTGGCATATCAGCTCAGCCGCCTACAAACTGTGCTCCCCGAAGCAAATTATTTAATTCCTTTGGGATTCAGCTTTTCTCTCTGTACATTAGGAATAATAATGATGACTATCACAGCAAAGTGTTCTCCAGATCAAACAAGTTAGCTAGCAGTGCAATAAGTACCTGGTAATATGTGATCAATAAATCAATTCTCTGTATCTCTCCTTCATTGCTTTATGAATGCATGTCAGCAAATTAAGCATCTTCTGAAGCATTTCAATAATTAAAAACTAAAACGAGTTACCAAAATAAAGGAATACAATGAAAGTCATTTCTCCAGTCTCTGGGAGGCTGTGTCAAGATTTTTTTTCAATTATAGTTTTTTGCTAATCTACAAAGTTCAGAAATTCTCTATGGGATCTCCCAGCCATAGTATGGATCAGTGAGGCTCCACTTAATTGAAAAACTGGATTTAATAAGGAAACAATAGTTATTGTGCCTTCAAAGAGACCATTTTCCATGCTAATTTATTCTCCAATGTGTTTTTTGTGTAAAAAGAATGTATAAGCCTATTTTTTATACCGCTGTAGTAATTCTTGGAGGGCACATTTTTCAACATGCTTTATGATCCCCTTAGTTGATGTGTCTTTACATATTTATTCATGTTTAAACAATTATTGTGTGCATGTCTGTGAGTGAGAAAAACTGATCTTAACAAACTCCACAGAGAAATAAAGTGTTCTCATTGTACTGAAATTGTCTAACAAAGACATTATTAAACATCCATTCCCAGACAGTAGAAAATTAATGCCCAGACCAAACTTTGGGCTCTTGCTTGCTGCCTTTACCTCCTACTCTCCAGACTAGTATGGCCACATGCCCCCACAGACAGACTTGTTGGGAATCAGAAGACAAAATGATAAATTGGTATCCAGAATGACAAACCTGACTGACTCAGAATTAAACTCACAATATGACACTTTACTAGCTGGTATCTGGCTTTCTTGTAGGCTTGGGTTGCCCTTTTCCCTGCCTGGAGCTGAGATTCCTACCTGATTCTGTATCTGGCATCTTCCTTTGAAACTACTCAGTGCTATATCTCACTGCCAGTAAATTTTTCCAGTGTCAGTTTTGCCCACCCCAAATTCTGATCTGACTTTGGATAAATGCCCACCCCTGTGGGTGCCTGTCCTTTCTTATGGCCATATTCATTCATTCCTCTCCCTTCCACTGCACCCACAGATCTCTGAGACACTCCTGCCTTCTCCCTCCACTTCTTGGTCCTCTGTTTGCTTCTCTCTCCTCTCCTGATTTCCCACTTTCCATTTTACTTGTAATTTTATTCTCTCCTGGTTAAAATCTCTTCAGGCTTAAGCGCTTTAAAGCCCTCTACTGAGAAGGATAAAGAAGGAAATAATTTTCTGAAGCAAATTGAGTGGTTAAGACAATCATGGCAACCAAGATAAAAAGAGGGAGAAGTTTCTTGCTAATATGTACAGATTTGTTGATGTGTGGATCATTCAGCAAGCTCCACCCCTACCCCAGGCTAGGTCTTTTGATATCATCTGATATGAAATCACTATAATGTGAGGCCATTATTTGTTGTATTGGATCAGTTGTGAGCTCACTGCTGGCAGGAATTCTGAATTATTCATTTCTGTGTCTTTAGGCATTGATGTCTTACTCAGAAGAGAATCCTAAGAAATGTTTGCTGATTCCAAAATGAATACCCTGGTTCTTTCAACTTTTATTGAAATTAGGAAGAAATAAGAAGACCCAAATAGTTGTTATGGACTGGGGAAGGTCTAAAATGGGGAGGTAATATGTATAACGCTTTATTCCTCAAGAGTTTCCAGCAATTAATGTGTGCACAACAACAAAAAAAGCATCATGTGTGCATTCTGTTAAGCATTTTTGTGTTGTAAATTCCTGATATCTTTGAAACCGCAATTATTAAGGGACTCAAATGATCATGTAGACTGATGATTGTCTTTCCAGCTTGGACATCTAGTCCTGTCCTACAATTTAAAATGTATTTCAAGTATTCAACATAATCTGCAACTATCAGTTGTTCAATGAAATGTACAGAAACCACATACTTCCTTTACTGGAAATAAAGGCAAAGAATCTCTTCAGGTAAGAATCAGTCTAATAAAACAGGATGAAAGCTACGTCAGCATAGATGCCCCTTACAGTCTTTTATTCTTCCCACTAAATTCTCCTATTGGGAGATCCAAATAACATCTCCCAGATTTGATATCCATGGGCAAGACTTTGGGAAAGTATTAGATATAGATCCTTACCTGTGGTGCTGAGAGATTTGGAGGTTCATGACTATCCCATAGGACAAATTCAAAAGAATCTTCAAAGATTTCTCCACCAAAGTGACGATAGTAAATGATGCCATTAAATAGATCCCTCTGAAGGAAGCCAGGGACAGGATAGCCTATTGGGTCCACAAAACACATACACTTTTGTAAGTATCTGCCAGATGTTGGGGTATAACAATACTGGATTTATCTCCAAATATCTTCTCTGCCTAGCAGTTTGTGTGGTCCCAGGGAATATTCATTAAATGCTTTGTCAAGGTGTGTCAATTAAAAAAAGCCAAAAATTAAACTTATTTAGAAAAATTAGCATAAGAAAAAATATTTTCAAGAAATAGTCATAACACTGACTACTTGATCCCTATTTTGCCAAACTTCTGTTCTACCTACTTCCAAGAAGGAGCTAAATATCTATCCTATCATCTTGTTTTACAGATTTAATTTTTCTTAACGTAACAGTTACTTCAAGATTCAGCTGTAGAACTTTCTACATGTACATCCTTGGAAAGATAACTACTCTTAAATCTCAGGCTCTGCATTTACAAAACTGGAATAATAATTTTAAAAAAAGATATTCATCATAGCACAGATTCTGACACAAAGGATTTTGACTGCCCAGAACTTACCTATCTGGCCCGGACCTGGCTTTTTCATGATCTCTCCAGCCTGCGGAGGTTTTGTGATATTAAAGAAGATATAGTCATCACTAGAGTCCATGTCTGAAGCTCTTAGCATGGATCCCTGAATCAGTATGGTCTGCCCCTCCTCCAATTCAATCACAACATTGGTTATGAGGAATGGGGGACTGTCATCTTTGGGCAATATATTGATGGGAAACTTATGGCGGATGCTGTGATGGCCATCAAATATTCTGAAGACCACAAAATCTTTAGTGGAGTCACTGTCATCATGATGATAGCGAATAACTCCAGCCTGAAGGTCAGCCACAGTGAAGAGAAATCCTTTACCCCCTGTTGGAGAGAGCAGAGAGCTGATTGAAAAGGGAGGTGTGGAGGTGACAGCTATAGAAAAAGCTAGAGCCCTACAGAAGAGGGTATTGAGGAAAAGATGTGGCCAATACTTCCCTTGGCGGACAAAACAAGTGTTGGTTAAGTGGGCTCTGGACACTCACAGATGTGGTCATGAGTACCTGCTGTAACACTACCCAGTGCAGACTTGTGCTGAGTATTTATTTGAGTGCCATTTATAGAACAGGATTAATAATACCCACCTCATAATTCCTGATAAGAATGAGGGAATTTAAACAACAGTAAACTGTAATAAATATTATCTATTCTTCAACTCATTACTATCATCCCACATGGCAGAACTTCTCAGAGGAACAATCTTAAATCAGTAGCATCAGCACCATCTGGGAAATGAAAGTTCTTAGATCCAGAATTTCTGAATCAGAAATGCTGGAGTTGGAACCCATTAATCTGTGTTTTATCAAGTTCTCCAGGAGAGTCTAATGCATGCTAAAGTTTGAGAATTACTAGTTTATAGATCAAGAGCTAGAACTGTGGTTTCAAATGATCTAGGTTCAAATCCCATCTCTGCCTCTTTCTATATTTTAGAACAGTCAATTTCTGTACATTTCCAGTTACTCGTTTGTAAAATAGGTATAAAAAACAGAATCTCACTACAGAAAACTGATATAAAGATAAATTACATAGAATACATTGCATCTGACACAAAGTAAATGCTTAATAAATATAAGTACTATTTTCTACCATCTCTGAACCCAGGCCACCATTGCATGATGGGCTACCGCTTTCCATTTCCGCAGTATTGATTAGCATCGCTTCACTCTCCAACTATTGCCCAACAGCCACTTACTGCTTTTTTCTCAGTAACAGAATCATAGATGAAACCATTTTAAAATACTGAGGTTACCAGACTCTGTGGGGTAGTTTATAAGTTGGCACTGAGGGATAGTTTATAAATTGGCAGGTGATATAAATGCAAGTCATTGTATCAGGCTCCAGGAAAAGTTGTTAAAGAGAGTCCATTTAAATGGCATAACTTCATTTTCCTTTCTTTCTTCCGTCCTTGAATGCAGACCTGAAGCCTGGAAGTGTAAGCGCCATCTTGTGACTACTGGTGGAGCAGAAAGAGCTGCTGGCCTTACAGATTGGATCGGAATGCCTACCCCCAGGCAATTGTCCAGTTAGGAAAATGATGAATTTTTAAGACAATGTAATTGGCTTTCCTTTGCATGGAGGTGAATTGCCTACCTTAACTACTATGCCCAGACTTAAGCTGGCCTCCAATTGTCCTGGGATTAGGTAAACAAATTTACCATGAACTTAGCTTTTTATTTTTAATTGCAGAATTCCCTAATCACAAATGTTGACAAATAAGAACTCTCTGATTTATAGTTAGGCAAACTAACACAATGGAATTGAGTTAAATCCTCTGAGTTCACTACAAGGAATGTAAAATAATTTTATTATCATAAAATATGAATATTATTTTTATTAGGGCCATTACCTTGTTAACTACTATCCTTATAATTGCAAATCCATTTCTTTAAAACTGTTACTAATCAAATAATTTTTACTAAAGTATTAAGAAACAGAAGTGCTTCTGTTTTTCAATATATTTCTCTGAAGTAGAGAAATGAGAGAAAAATATTTTCACTCCCAACTGGGATAAAATCATCAGTTAAGGAGGATATTTAAAAGGAGCCCAACATGCATCCAGAAAACAAGACTGAGATTTAAATCATGAGTTAAACATAAGGTATCCTCTTCAGCCACTGATGGAAGCATCCTAACAAATTCTCAACCTCGAAAGATCTCCACACTTTCTGATATGACAATTTACTTAGAAATGGGGCTCTAGAGATGCTATACATATCTTATTAAATATAAATTGTTTTTGAGAAAACACTCCTTAGATGCTTTTCGAGATTACAAAGATTGATCATTCACCTCCTAGTGTAAGCCGTCCATGCTGCAAGCCATCCACGGTAACTAACTGGACAGCACGAATATTATCATTGTCAACAATCTGGAAGTGTTCCCAAGTGATGGGTCGAGACTGTCCCTCCAGCAGATTCAGACCTAAAGAGAAAATAGAAAAGTGTTCTGGAAAATTCTATTACAGGCCAACTTGACTAATGTAAGACAAGATACATGAATTTTCACTCAAATTTTATTTTCAAAAGCTTTTTAAGAAGCTGAAATTTAGTTTTTATTTTTAGCAATATTCTTACCTTTAGTAAAATTAACTACAATTCAATAACTGGTTCCTTATGATATATCCTTTAGAGGCATCATGGTGCCAGAAAATAAGTAATGAAGGAAAGAATAGATGTGCTGTTCAGTGTCCAATAGTTCAAAAATGCCCACAGTGTTTCAAGGCTACATCCAGGTATTTCAAGTAGGCAAAGAATTGGAAGTACTTTTACATATATACTGTGAGCTCAAAAGCAGCCCACAGGACAGAAAATGTAAAGTGGTTAAATATGCAAATACAAGCAATGATGCCCTGGGAGTTTTTAATGGTGTGAGACACAAAGCTTCTGACATTTTGCAATGAAGCCTATATTTTAGTTTAGCATCTAATAAGGAAGGGACTTTTGTAACCAAAGTGATTAAAAGAATCGTAAAACAGATCTGCGCTGTTTAAATAACGGAGTTGATAGAACTAAGACAGTGGAGCCAGTGAATGCTCGCTCCCCTTCAATCTGTCCAGTCTCCCTTGCCTCCCCAGCCTCCACCATTAGTCTCTCTCTTGCTGCAGTGGCCCCATGAGGGTTCCTACAGTCCTCACAATTGCAAAACCCTGGCTGCCACCATTACTGCAGCTGCTCATCTGGGTAGTTACTTCCACTGCTCTCCTGGGCAAGAGTCGTTTGGGCATCACCTCCTTGTGACCCTGGCCAGCACCTACCCCATGGGACTCAGGAAGTCTGGTCAGCAGCTGCTAAGAGGGGTCAAGTAACACCACCTGGATTTGTGGGGAGCTGCATCAGTGAGGCAAGCTGACCAAGGTGAGGTGGGAGATGGGAAGGAGCTGACAGATGTTCACCCTTTCCGCACCCCAGCTGACTCCTCCCACACATAGTGATTCCATCTCATCCTGGACATTTCAGCACTACAGAGCTTACGTTCTTCAGTCCACGGCATCTACTTCCTTCCTGACTTCCCTTCCCCTCCCCCCACTCTTGCTGTCAGTGTAGGGTTAGCACATACAATGCACTTCAGGGTCTTTTTGCTGGGGAACCTGGGCTAAGACATATAATACGTGGAAAACAGAAGAAAGAATGGGGAAAGGGGACAGTGATGGAGAAGGAGGAGACAGGCAGGGGGTGGGGAGGGAGGCGGCCATAGCAGCAACAGTGGGAGGGGAGAGGGCAATAAGAGAATGAGGACTAGGGCCTTCCCGGTGGATCAGTGGGTTGAGTGCCACACTGTGAAGCTGTCCACAGCCTCTACAGCGTGGGTTTGATTTCCAGCCTGCAAGGGAGATACCCTCATGGCACAGCAGACCTTTCCTGTCTCGCCCACTGCTCCCCTCAGCAGTATTTTCGGTCCTTCTATCTGTTCTGCTCCCCGCTGTGTCTCTGGTGAATCCTCTAACTTTCCTGCCCCTCTAGCCTTTACCCCAGCTCTTGTATATAAATAAATAAATCTTAAAAAAAAAGAATGAGGGCCAGCACATATAAAGACTCTGAACTGGCAATAAGGGTATTCTAACTAAAAGGCTTCAACACAGAGAAGGCATCAAGGCACACAGTAGAGCAAGCAAGAAGACTGGAAGTATATCTACAAAATACTATCAGTGGTCATGTCTTCGTGGTAGAGAAATAAACAAATTATTCATTATGATTTCACTTATTTATTCATGACTATTCTATTTTACCTATTTTTCAGGTTGTCAATGATGAACATCTATTCAGCTGAAAATGAGGTAAAATTCATTTTTAAAAGGATCCCAATATCCAAAGCAGCCAAACCGGATGCAGAGCTGTCTCCATAAGCCTGAGGTTCACAGCTCACACACACACACACACACACACACACACACACACACACACACACACGTAGATATTAAGTCTCTAAACACAAGCAATAATTGACTTAACATGTGACCACTATTAAAATTTGGGTTACCAAGTCCTTAATTTCTCTCCTTATCCTGCTAACGGAGGTAGAGAGGGACATAGAGTGTCCAAAGAATATATCAAGTCTGTTCACCTGACATCCTCATCTATACTAAAACCCATATTTAAATGCATCTGCCTGAGTACATGCGTCCATGTGCAAGACACAGACACACACACACACACACACACACACACACGAGGTGTCATCTGATGATTCAAGCCATACGCAGGTAATTTCCCCTCAACAGAATATGGCACCCACCATCTGTATGCATGCGTTTGCATGCTACCAATAGACATACTGGAAAGCAAAAATACTTAAAACTCCACGTTAACAGCTTACCTAAATACATACACTTCATTATAAGTTTACTCAGAAATGAGAGGCAGTGTAAAGCCTTTATTTTTTAAAAAGTCACTTTAGCCCATATATGTGAATTTTGGTTTCCATACAAATCAATTTAAAAATAAGAAATGAATTAAAATCTACACCTTCCTTTAATTTGTCTGAATAATCATTGAATTTGGAAACTTTTCTCTCACAATCCAACCTAAGATCAATATCACAAATAGTCACTTTTTGCCTCAGTTGGGTGAAATGTATCCTTCTGGCTTACCTCCTGAAGAGGAAAGAATTTGACTTCATAACATGGGAATCACGGATTTAAATTTCTCACTCTGGGCCCTCCCTGGTGGCACAAGGGGTTAAGACGCGGCCTATGGGGCTGTTCATGCAGCCGCTGCAGTAAGAGTTCGATCCCTGGCCAGGGAGATACCCACATGGCGCAGCAGACCTCTCCTGTTGTGCCCACTGCTCCCCTCAGCAGTGCATTTCAGTCAATCTGCTTGTTCTATTCCCCGCTCTGTCTCTGGTGAATCCTCTCACCCCCTGCACCTCTGGCCTGTACCCCAGTACTTGTATGCATAAATAAATAAATCTTTATAAATAAATAAATAGATAAATAAATAAATAAATTTCTCGCACTGTCACTAGGAAAAGAAAACAATCCAACTATTTGATGACTTTAACTTGTCTGGGTTTCAGCTGCATTTTGTGTGGAATGGGAATACAATGACCTTGCTTTCCTGACCCATATAGTTTCTCGTGTTTCCCTCAAGGTGATGTTGCTGGACCCCTGTGTGGTCGGGAGCGTCACCTGTGTTCCAGGACACCCGAGGGGCATCTGTATCAGCTGTTCTGATGGAGATGTGGACTGTGATAGGTGCGCTCCTTTCAAAGAAGAAGTCATACACCTCCAGCTCCACCTGGAAACAAACAGTTGCATAAGAACCACAGATGGACAAGGTATTATATAAAATACTGTAACTTCTGGGGTATATAAGGCAAAAACACATTCAGGTTTCTGGTGCTGCCTGATCTCCTTTTTGACAAGCTGATCTAACTTTTTTTCAGGCTCCAGATCTTCCTTAGCTTTACAATATTTTCTAATTTTCATCTCTATAAAAGAATTTCTTAACCTGAAAAGAGCATCCCTGCATTTGCTCAGGAGACTATGTCAGTCTAATATCAGACCACTCAGGCCTCTCTCAAAGATAAAGCATCCTGAGTAGTGGTTCTCAGCTGGGGATGATTTTGTTCTCCCAGGGACAAAAGGAAGTATCTGGGACATTTTTGGTGAGGAAGGGAATACTCTTGGCATCTAGTAGGTAGAGACCAAGATGCTACTCACAGAACAGACCCCAAGAGAAAGAATTGTCCATCTTAAATGTCAATGGTGCTGCTCTTCAGATAGTTTTTGAGGCAATTATCCCACTGGATATATTTTTAACTATCTAGATTTACTGGTCCCCATGAAATCCATAGCTAGTAGGTGGGGCTCCATGATATGTTTTGAGCCTTATTACATGTTATGGATGTATGCTAGCAGGTGTTGACAGAGAAGGATGAGGTTTGATGCAGAAATAGAAGGCGCACTGCCTGCTTCTGTGTGGTCTGAGAAGATAAGCAAAACAACCAAACAGCAATATATCAGCAAATAGTACATAACAAAAGAAACAGATTCAAGAGCACCAACATAACAGGCAAAAAATGAAACTACAAGGAGGCAGGGAATGTCTTTCTGGAGGTGTAACATAAATATTTATTAGGTTGAGTCATACGCAACTGGATATTATGTACTCCCTATGGAAATTTTTTCTCAAATAAATGCCTTATAAAATGAGTTGTAATTTTATTATTATTTCAAGTTGAAATTGCAAGTCCAAAGGAAAGGACGGCCTTAGCTTTGGAGCCCAGGGAATGCTCAGCTACTTTCAGGAGCACTGCCCTGTCCCACCCCAGGTGGGCACCACCCCAGGCAGCCAAATGAACACAGTTTTATAGAAGCCAGGGCTTCTAGCCTCTACCATCTGAAAATCACATTATCCCCAATGAGAAAATTGAATGTTACCATCTCACAAAATAATCACACATTTGGACAGCTTCTGCTTTAAGATTACATTATGCAATGCCAGAAAATACACCCAAGCAGCAGCCAGAGCAGCAGTGCTTTATTTGTGAACTTGACATAAATCTGGAAGTCCCGTGAGAAATTACTTCAAAATATGGAAAGAATGAGAGAGGTGAGGGCAAAATTGCCATATACGCATATAACTATTATGAAATGAAGAAAAGCAAAGCAAAGAGCAAAGCAAAGCATTTATAGTCTGGATTCTTTTGTGTGCCCTTGAGGCCTAATGCTGAAAAAGCCTAAATTAAATGGAGGACAATTTGGTAACCCCAGGGACACTTAATAAACCTGAACTAAGTCTGTATCAATCTGTTCATTTAAATTTTCCATCCTGTTTGAATCAACTTGCTGGTAGGTCTTTAAGTATGTGAAGGGTTATTATGCACAAGTCTGTAACCAGCTGTTCTCCACTCCCACTGAATACAAAAAGAAAGGTTGAAACTGCAGCAGAAAGGATTCAAGTTAGACCAAAAGAGAACTTTCCTGATGTGGTGACTGATAGTGAAATTATTGGGTTGTTGGAAAAGTCAGAATGTATTTTTTCTATGTTTTTCAAGCAAAAATGCATCACGTCTTTTCCGACAACCCAATAGTTACTAAAAGGGGGCCTGCGTCACTATTTTTTTAAAGATTTATTTATTTATACAAGAACTGGGGTACAGTTCAGATGTGCGGGAGGATGAGAGGATTCACCAGAGACAGAGCAGGGAACAAAACAGGCAGACTGACTGAAATACACCGCTGAGGGGAGCAACGGGCAAGACAGGAGAGGTCTGCCGTACCATGTGGGTAGCTCCCTGGCCAGCCGGGATTGAACCCGCACTGCAGAGGCTGCAGACAGCTTCACAGCGCTGCACTCAACCGCCTGAGCCACCGGAGATGCCCTGAGTCAATATTATTAATGAAAATTAAGGAACCCAGTGAAAAGCTCACACAAACCAAAAAGAATGAGAATTTTAATGAAACTGTAAACAACGTCGATTTCTAATTCAATGGTCTATATGATGCAGGAAGGCTGGTGCGAACACCAGAGTCCTCAAACTGGTAATCCCTGGCAAAGTGTGGCCCAAAGAAATATTTTGTAGGTGTCACAAAATGTTTTAATTTTTTTATAGGTTTCTGTATTAAAAAATTGAATTGAGGCTACCAGAAGGGGAGGTGGAGGGTGAGAGTAAATAAGAAGGGGGCACAATGGGCTATGGTGAGGACTATGGGTGCCTTGGGGGTGGGCGCGGTGTAATAACAAAACCTGAAGGGGATGGTCATTACACCTCTGAAACATATACTGGTTATAGCCAGTGTTACCCCAATAAAAAATATATATAGGATTACTGATTTAAAAAGAAGCTTTTTTACATTTTCTTGTTTGAACTTTAATTTATTCTGCCTCTTGTGTTTTCAATGGCCTGCTAACCTGAAAAAAAAAATTGCCTGCCTTTCAAGATCTGGGTTAATTTTTTCACTGGCTGTGAAATTCTTCTTGTTTGTTATTTTAATTAAAATATAACATAAGTAGGTAAAGGTGCTCCAAAAATTAATGTGTTGCTTAAACTATTTATGCAGAAGGAAGGGAGGAGGGAAGGAAGCAGGGAAAGGAGGAAGTTTAGTTTATAGTTCGAATTTAAAGTAAAAAATAAATAAAAATTGAAATTTTTTTATGGAAAATACATAGATTATCCAAGTCTCTTGACAGTGGAGTACAGGAGCAACACCAGATGACTCTATATTCTTACAAGCCTTTAATCAATGAAGGTGGCCCAAAGGACCAGCTCTTTCTTTGGACCACCTTCTCCTTCCAAGGGGTTTGCTTATTTGTGTCACCTGTTTGGCTCCCCATGGCACTAGAGTCAGCATCCTGATTTACAGTGACTGACTAGCTTCAGGGGTAACGAATATACAAACTATCCTGAAAGCTAAGCAAGTGGCCTCTTAAGTAAGTCTGTGAATACCAAGTAGGCTAGAAGCTTTGCCTCTTCCTTCTTACCTCGTAATGTCTCCTCTCAGAGTGGCTGCTGTTTGGTGGCTGGTAGGCAATCTGCATGTCACTTAGATCTTGCCAGGTGAATGAGGAGACTGGTCTGGTGTGATCCAACAAGTGAGTCACGTAACCCTGGAGCGGGGGTTTGGTGATGTTGAACACCAACAGGGGCTTGGGGGTCTCATCCACTTCACAGTCCAGAACTGAGGTCGTCAACGAGGTCAGGATAAACTGATCCACTTCCAGAATAAACATGGCCATGAACGCAGCCCTTGGAATCTGATTAGTAATGCCAGCTCTGATGTAAACAGGCAACCACGCGCTTTCTGACTTTTGAAGGCAAAATAAAATATGAAAGGGGAAATAGTATATGAATGAAGCTATCACATACAGGGTTAACAGCATGATGATTAACATAAAGCCACAGCCTAGATAGTGTACCTGCGGTGATTTGAAATCTGGTTGCATATTAGAAGCATCTTGGGAGTTTTTAATTCATATTAAAGCCAAGCTCTACCTCCAGAGGTTCTAATTTAATTGTTTCAAGGAGGGGACCACAAAACTGGTATTTTTAAAGCTCTTTAGTGGCTCATATGCAGCCAGAGCTCAGAAGAGACACCAATTTTGGCATCAAAAGTAATGTGCTTAGGATTCTACCTCCAACATTTATGATTAGTGTAGCCTTCTACACCAACCATAACTTCTACACCAAGTTATTTAACTCCAAGTCTCCCTTTCCCCATATATAAATCAGAAAACCTAGACAGCAAATAATGAGATAGTAAAAGTCACGCACTTAGCAGTGTCACTGCCAATCTCCTCTGGTCACCCTACTTCTGTCTTTTAAAGAGGCAAGGGGAAAGATGAAGAAAAATGTATTTATCACTGAATACTCATACAGCAGAAAGATGGCTGCACAGCTGTCTAGTAAGTTAAGACCATGGTTCTCTCCTCAAATGAGAGAGCTGTGAGGATGATATTCTCATGATGAGGGTCTCCAGAGATAGCATGAACTTGCGCCATGAGATCTGAAATCTCAATGAGTGCTGCAGGCAAAAAGAATGCTCATAGTTACAGATGCAGGTCATCATATTATTGAATGTATTTAAGAGGACCATGCTCAATTATCAGAGTCACATTGGTTCAATACTGCTGAACATTGGACTAGGAGTTATATCTGTATATAACAGAAAGTTTAAAAAATAGAATTGTTCTTGGTCCATTCTCAAATGGACCAAGAAAAGAGACAGCAGATTTCAAAGTGAATGAGAATCATAAATTATGAAGCAAATGTCTAGAAACAGTTCCAGACTCTAGAACCCTCTAGCCCACTCTAGGAATATAAGAGAGTTGAGAGAGGTAAAGAAAAGAGACTTGTTGGAAAGAAGTCCTGTATTGTGCTGAGTTACAACCCTAATCCTCCATCCCCAATACCACACACCTCCATGAAGCAGAAAAGCTGGGGCAATGTTACACCCCATGTCTGAGTATCAGGGGAGAAGTTTCCAAGTTGAGACCAGCCTTAAAATGTTTTTCATAGGTGATTCACATGGAGGACTGATGCTGTTCTTATACCCAAGAAGACTAAGCAACCAGACAGAAGCCCAAGGTGGCTATGTGGGTATCAGCCTATAACTCTTGTTTGTGGCAGCAAAAAAACATAGATGTTTGCCTCTAGATATGGGCTAAGAGGGACAGAGGGTTCATTGGGGGTCATCCTGCACCCTAATCTTTAGGGTGCATCCTTGAGAGGCCAAAGAATCCCAGCAGCAAGAAGCTGGAGGTGGAAATCATATCCTGCAAACTACAGGAGGAATCACAAGTAACCACTCAAGCTAGAAACTCATCCTCCCAAGAAGAGAGCTCTGCGGGTGAGAGCCCTCTATGATTTAAGTTCTCCTGAGGAACCAGGAAATTGCCCCAGAGACAAAGATGGGGCTTGAAACATCTGCCAGACTCAGAGAGCATGAAGTCTTATTCCATCAGTGCCTGATCAAATCAGACGTACCCCCTTAATGATCCCCCAAACTACCAAGCCTCTAGTCTGGAAGTTCAGAAACTAGCCAATAAATCTCAGAAGAGACAAGTACAGAGATGAACACTTCCCTTCCCACTGCTGGTTATGAAGACAAATGAAGGATATGTTGAGACATGCCAGGGTTTAGAGGACCCATTCTTCACATGCCAATGAGAAAAGTTATTTGAAGATACATCATTTGAAAATTCAAGAATTGGGATATCATGATATAAGAGCACTGGAGCTGGACAATAAACCTAGTTAAGCCTAGAGTGAAGCCCAAACAGGGATGTTATTTTAAGGATGTTTTAAAAAATGGATACAAGTGTCAGAAGAAATTATGTGAAGCAAAAGATGATAAAAGAAACAATTAGGTATTAAAATCATGTGCTAGAACTAAAACTGCATAAGGGGTGGGCAATTGCCAAGAGAAAGGATAAATGGGCTCAACCCTCATTTAAGAAGAGTCAAAAGACCTCATGTCATTTTGTGTCTTTAAATATTGAGAATAGATGTTAAAGAATTTTTTAAATCCTAATCAAATCCTAATCAAACATAAAGTGGACAAAAAAGTCTCAAATAAGTAAAGGCAAAGAAAACATAAGCCATAATGCAAGTCATTTATTTAAATTAGCAAGCAGCAGAAAGCAAAATGATAGATAAAAATCCACGTATCCATTATTACAAAAATATAACTTGTATTCCCTGTTCAAGACAAATTTCTGAAATTAATATCCAATTATGTATGCCTGACAGTAGAGGTACTCAAAATAAAAATACACACAGATTAAAAGTAAAAGGATGATCCAAGGTTATCATGTAAGGAAGGATGCATTAACAGCCATATTCATTTCAAAGAAAGATGAATTCAAGGCAAGAAGCATTAGAAAGAACCAATGAGAAAAATTATTCTCATTGGCATGGATGCAGTTGATATTGATGAACGATACAAGACAAGGATTGTTGTAAGCATCATTATATTTAATATTATTCTGGTCAAACCAGTGGAGAATAGAATAGAAATAAGAGGAATGATTACTGAAAAAGAGAGGACAAAATTATTATCATCAGTGCAAGATATAATTATGGTCTTTAAGAGGAAAAGAAATGAAAAATTCTTAGAATAATTGAATTCAAGAAAGAAGCCACATAAAAGAAAATTATACCAAAAAATAGCTTTCTTATTATCAGCTGTAGCAATGAGAAGATATAATGGAGGGGAAAGAGTTTATTCACAATAATTTTACAGAAACAAACTGTCTAGGACTGGACTTAATAATTGCTCCAGCCACATGAAGAAAACTGCAAACTTTCCAGAAACATATCAAAGATCATTTGCCTAGATGACATGAGATGCCTCATTTCTGGATAAGACTCCATATGGTAAATGTTCTAATACTTCAATTATTCCCAAAATAATTTATAGCTTTAATCCAATCGTGATATAAATGACTTGATTATTTATCTGGAACTAAATATAGGTGAGAATAGAGAAGAAAGTTTTGAAAAGGATTGAGGAAGAAAAACTGGCTTGTAAAATACTAAAGTATAATACACAGATCTATTATATTTAAAGTAACATGGTACTGGCATAAGAACAAGGAGACAAATCTAAGGAACAAAAAAGTTAGCCTTGAAATAATATACATAATAGCTTCCTATATAATAGAAGAATCATGAAAAATCAATGGGAAATAGATTATTCAGCAAATGGTGTTGAAAATGTGACTTCTTGGGGTAAAAAAAACTGTTCTGTATATTTCACAATATAATAAAATTTATTTCAAGTGAATTTGCAAGGCAAATATTAATGAGAAAACCTTAAAATGTAGCAGAAATTATGGGTTTCTAGTCAAGCCACTTGATAAGGATGGGTTAGCATAAAAATAAAATAAAGAGGCAAAATGCTAATGTAGCACAAATTCAATAGCATAAGACAAAACCAACTCTGATGTGCATATCTTCCCACAATGTGCATATGTGTAGGTATTTTAAAATGGTAGTCATATAGCATATAGCTTTGGGGCTTTATATATCTGTGTTTTTAAAAAATATTTTTTACAGTGAGCACATGATTTTCTAATCATAAAATAATGTCATGCCAAATGACTGTGGAATAGGTTAATTCTAAATAAAACAAGATCATTGAAAGGGTGAACATTCAACAAAATTAAGATTTAAAATATAAACAAATAAAGCCCTAATGCAATACAAAGAGAGGAAAAAGAGGAGAAATCAGTCAGGAAGAAAAATGGCTGCAATTTCACTTATTGAGCTAAGAAATCATTAGGAAACCTCGAGTTTCAGTCTGGGCTCAGCCATGAACAGCTTTATTCCCATGGGCAGGCTATGTGATTTCCTTGGTCATCACTATAAAATAAGTTACTGGGACTAAACCAACCACTTCCAAATTTGTTGATGATCAATCTTTTTTTGGGTAGCTCTTTAACTTGCAAAATATGCATAATTCTTACTATATGTGAGGTTTTATGGCAAGTGCCTTATAAGTGTTATCTCATTCAATCTAAATTGTACTAAGAAGCAGGTGCTATCACACCCCATTTTAAGATTTTCAAAAATGAGATATAAAGTCCAAAGTCACACAACTAACGTTTGAAATCTTCCAACCTGGGCCCAGTGTTCATACTCTTAATTATTCATATTAAATTCAAATTCATCCTTTGGAGGATCCCTAAGTAATTTATCCGGTCAATTTGACCAGCCTCAATTTTTTTTTCCAAATCCAATTCTAAGAGTCTATAATTTTATGGCTTATTCCTTATCATTGCTTTGCAATTCTTTGGGATAATAACACTCAATATTTGCATCTCTTAAGAAAAACCCAATGAAAAGTCAGGTTGTGAAAGATGGAGGTCATGCACAAATGTAACCTTGGATCACCTTAGAGCAGTACAAAATCTGAGCTATTTCAGCAGGTACAGTCACCCTGGCTTCCCAAATAAGCCAGATACAGAGTACATGAATAAGCAGAGCAGTATGTTAAATATTTCATGTAAATTGATTCCATTTTCTGCCATTATCTCAAAGTGAAGAGATCAAGAGGAGGAAGCGACAGGAGAACTTGAAAGATCAGAAATTGAAGGAGTGCTCTGGGGACCTGCCTCTTGGTGGCCCAGCCCTTCATCTCAAAGTCTAGAAGGGTGAAAATGATACAATCTACTATATCAATAAAAGTGAGATTGGTTCCTCTTCCTCCCATTTTCCATCAGCCTCTCTCACAGAGTGAACATATGGACTCTGATATTCTCTAACAGGTGAAAAGAGCTTCAAATAAAGTAGGGGGAAATGAAGCATGAAGGAAAGATGAAAATCAAATGGCAAGACAAAGAAAACAGGAAAAAGGATTTTTCCAAAGTTGACTGAGTCATGATACACCTAGACAAGAGCTAGTGGAAGGAAATTATTTATTGATCTACACAAAAGTTAATGTTTTAGGCATTTACTGATAAAATAACCAAGTCCACAGTTCCAATGAGTTACTGGGCAGTTCTACCCATGACTGCACTGAAGCTCCCCCTGGCATGACAGAAAGCCTGGGCACCCCCAGAGTACTGGCTGTCTTGCTGGGATCATCTGGAGACACACACATAACCCAAGCTCTACCTTGTATATGATTTTACTTCTGCTATCTGTGAGGTCCAGTCGGATGGAGATATAGTCAACATTGGGAGAAGGAGGACTCATATGTTGATAGCGAAGCCCCATCAGCAGGAACTCCTCACAGCTCACTTTGAGACTTCCTATTTTCCTCAGTCCCAGGGCACAGCTTCCACCTGGACACTTCAATTCTGTCCCCAATTCTGCAATGTACAGTGTTGAATTAAGATAGTAGTCATTTGAACATAACAAGTTCATATAAAATTAACAACCTATCTTTTCTCCCATAGAGAATACTCTCACTCATGAATACCTATTTGTAGCCTCTAGTCATTCATTGGGTGAATCATGATTATTATGAAAGCTTATCCTTTCCTTTACTGAAAATAAAACCTGACCATTTGTCTCATCAGGTCCTTACTCACAAAAAGAAACAATGAGAGGAAAATAAAATGTGTTTTCTGCAGTATGAATTTTTCTCAAAAGATTGAACATGGATCTGCCATGCAACACAGCAATTCTACTCGTAGGTATCTGCCCAAAGAATACAAAAACAGTAATTTGAAGGGAAACAAACACACACTTATGTTCATTGCAGCACTATTTACCACAGCCAAACTATGGAAACAACCTAAATGCCCAAATACAGATGGGTGGATCAGGAAGATACGGTTCATATATACACAATGGAATGCCACTCAACTATCAAAAATTATAAACTCTTGTCATTTTCAGTAAAATGGATGGAGCTGGAGAGGATTTTGCTAAGTGAAATAAGTTAGAGGGAAAAAGACATAGACCAAATGGTGTCACTTATATGTGGAATACAGAGAGACCAGACAAAGGGTCAGATAGGGCCTCCCCAGTGACGCAGTGGTTGAGGGCTGGGCTGCGAAGCTGCCCACAGCCTCTGCAGCACCGGTTTGATCCCCAGCCGCCAGCGAGGGTCCCAGGTGTGCAGACCTCTCCTGCCGCCTGCTGCTCCCCTCAGCAGCGTATTTCGTCAGTCTGCCTGTTCTGTTCCCCACTCTGGCTCTGTTGAATTCTCTCACTCTCCTGCACTTCTGACTGTACCCAGTGCTTGTATAAATAAATAAATAAATCTTTTAAAAAAAAACAAAAACAAAGGGCCAGATAAAGCCAAACTAAGTGAACCCTAGAAAGCTGACTGTAGAGCTGAGGCTGCAAGCGGGGAAGGGTGAGAACTAGGTAAAGAGGGGGCATAATGAACAACGGTTGTGGATTACAGGTATCTTAGCAGCGGACGGTATGGCTAACAATACCTGAGAGGAAGAGCCTATGCTTCTAATATACAAACTGATGTAAACTAAAATTACTGCAAAAAAAAATGAAACAAAATGTGTTATCTTGTTCCTAAATATCTGTTTACATCCAAGCCAGTGCCTCCCTGGAAGCGTTGTACAGTCCAGCTCCTGTCTTCCTTTACAGCTTCCACTTCTATGGCTCAATAGTGCAATCTCTGCTAGACTATAGTCACTGAAATTCTCTTTCCATTTTGCTGATCACACCCTAAAATTCTAAATGTCTTTCCTGATCCACTTCACCTTTTTACTGAAACTTCCCATAAACATTCTTTGGCCACCAGCACCAATCTGCTCTCTCCCATGGAAAACCATACATGTCTCTCCAATAGTTATCTTGTCTCTAACCAACTGTATTTTTTACTCCTGTGGGATCTATGATACATACAGGCCACTTAATTTTCAAGTGGCATTTATATATTTCCCTGATATACAAATGGGTATTCTACTTCATGATCAGATGGCTATGAAGACTGAATGACATGATTTACATATAAACATGTCTTTAGTTATAAACTACTGTCCAGATTTCAAGTTATTAGTATGAATATGATAATCACTATATTTCTTGGTCTTCTCATCGTGCCCAGAATGCTATTATACATATAAGAGGTACCCAAGACATACTGATAGAATGATTAATAGAAAGAACATTACCGATCAACTTCCTGATGTAAACCATGGCTGCTGCCCATCAACTCTACCTCAAACCTGCTCACAATCTAAAATCATGTAATAAACACACCAACTATTCTTACAACTGCTGCCATAGCTACTATTACTAATAACAGCTGACACTTGCTATGAAGAACACTGTGTTGAGCACTTGTGTGGGTATTCTCACTCACTCCATATTCACACCACTCTGTGGAGATGGAACAACTATCTCTTCACCCATTTTACAGAGGCTTAAGTAACTTGTCTAAAATCACACAGGAAATAACAAGCAGAGGCAGTTTTCAAACCCAGGTCTTTATGCTTCCGAGTCCATACTCTTAACCATTAAGCTGCATTTTTCAATCAACTACAAGTTACACTATGTAAAACTCTCTGCCATAGTGCAAGATGACCATTTTTGTCAGTTTTAGTAAATTCCAGGTAAGTATTAAAATATGTCATACGAGGCTCAGGAAAAAAACTATGTGGCTGATCTCCACGAGGTTCTTCTGGCCGAGGCTCCACCAGAACCATCTGGCCATGAGCTGGCAGCCGAGTTCCCACAGGGTCCAGCCTGACTGTGCATTCCAGGCTGGCTGTCCTATCATAATCAAATCTGAGCAGGTTCTTATCAATGGTGCGGGACAGGCCATAGAATTCAGACACCTCCAGTACATTGTTACTCATACGAATGATGTTACAGTCTGGTTCCAGGAGGTAGACCCGCAGGATAAAGTTTTCTATGAAGGTGTCTGTCTCAGTAAATCTGTGGGAGAGAACAGAGCAAAGGTGATATTTATTGGTACTCAGGTACTTCTGATATATATGCACATGCTGGCTTACAGTGTGAAGTTTGACCTTCACAAAATTTGTACATTGAGCAGAGTGTGGATTTTACTTTATACACTAAACCCAAGCTCTCTGTTCTTTTCCTTTCTAATCTGACATCCCCTTTTTCTACCTCTCCATTGACCTTTCTTTCAACATCTTTCGGAAATCCATCCTCCATACCTAAGTTTAATGACTGTAAGCTACATGTCTCACATCTAGCACATCTGCAATTTCAATATTAAATTTGTATAATTTATGGATCAAGTTTTAATTCAGGAGTAAAAGGATAAACAGCATGGCCTTTTGCTCTTTATAAACACCACTATCTGAGCAGTCATTGAGTATCCAGGTTAGTGCTTGGCATATAAAAGTTACTCAGTGATGTTACTTCCATTCCCTGAGCAACTACATCCTCAGCATATACGTACAGACTAAATGGAGAATCATCAGTCATTTGCAAAGAGAAAATTAGTGAGAGATGGATATGCAGTTCCTTTTATTATAGCTCAGATATATGCTAAACTCTCCACTCCAGTTAATCCCATTTTACAGATGAAGAAACTGAAGCATAGAGAGGTCAAGGAGCTTGACAAAGGGGCTGAAGAGAAGGTAAGAGGGGGAATAAATATGTTCTATGATTTCTGACTCCAACTTCTCAGAATCTTTTATTTTTTAAAATATTTATTTATGCATATAAGAACTGGGGTACAGGCAGAGGTGTGGGGGGTGAGAGGATTTACCAGAGTCAGAGTGGGGAACAGAACAGGCAGATTGACTGAAATACACTGCTGAGGGGAGCAGTGGGCAAGTCAGGAGAGGTCTGCTGTGCCATGTGGGTAGCTCCCTAGCTGGGTGGGCATTGAACTCGTGCTGCAGTGGCTGTGGATAGCTTCATAGGTTGTTTCTTAACCCCTTGCGGAGCCAGGGAGGCCCAGAATTTTTTATTTTAAATGTTCTCAAGACCAAGAAAAACAATAGCTCCTCTAACTCTGTCCTTGAATGTGCTTCATGCCTTAGAAACTCAAGGAAGAAATGGAAGCAACCAGAATTCATCACAGCCCTTCCAGAAAACTCTCTGAAGTTAGTTTGTTTTTTAATTTTAAAAATATCATATGCCTCTGCAAACTGGTTGTATAGCTTCCCAAGGAATCCTCAGGTACCATTTCATGTTCCAAGCACACTATCTTGTCATGCTTCTTTTTTGGCAACTGTCTTTCTGCACCACACCAATTACCCATCAATTGCATCAGACTATGGATATCAAGAGTCCACGCATTCTCATCTTGTATTTCCTATGCCCACATAGGGTCTTGACCTATAGAGTAAGTGATCACAAGAATGATTATGATTCACTGTTCCAATGTCTTTTACAAATCTCTTTTGTATTCGTCTAGTACTTATGAGAAATTCACAGAGGTATGTTAGCCAAATATTCCTAAGAACAGTAAAATCAAGTAAGAAAAAAAAATCTTATCTAGGGCCTCCCTAATAGTGCAAGGGGTTAAGTCTCAGCACTCTGAATCTTTGGCAGCCACTGTACATGAGTTCAATTCCTGGCCAGGGAGCTGACCCACATGGTGCAGCAGACCTCTTCTGTCTCACCCGCTGCTCCCCTGAGCAATGTACTTTGATCAGTCTATCTATTCTCCCCAATCTGTCTCTGGTGAATTCACTCCCACCCCACCTCTGGCCTATACCCCAGCTCTTGTATCCATAAATAAATAAATATTTTAAAAAACCTATCTAAAGTTTTATTCTACCTACACTGAATTCCCATTTGCTTTTATAAAGTGAGCAATACCACAATCATGTGCTTAGTTTTCAAATTAACTTTTTATTGAGATATAATTAATCATAAAACTTAACTTCTTAAAGTATTTAATAAATAGCCTTTAGTACATCCGTAAGGTTGTGAAACCACAACTATCTATTATTTTCATACTTCAAAAAAGAATGCACACCCATCAGCAGTCACTCCCTTTTCATCCTACCCCTAACTCCAGCAGCTTTTTGCCTTAATGGACTTGCCTTTTCTGGATATCACACGCAAATGAAATCATACGATGTGACCTTTTGTGTCTGGCTTCTTTTAATTAGCACAATGGTGTGAAGATTTATTCATATTTTAGCAAATATCGGTACTCCATTGACTTTCATGGCTGAATAATATTCCATAGTATGTATATGCCACTGTTGAACTGCATTCGTCAGCTCAACTATGTGGCTAGTCAGTAATGCTGCAATGAGCATTTGCGTACAAGTATTTGTGAACTTGGATTTTACTTCTCTTACACATAAATCTAGGAGTAGAACTGCTTCATCATATGATCATTCTGTGCTTAGCTTTATAGTCAAGTTGAGGATATTTTTATTATTTAAGATTTTAAAATATGACACTATACTTCCTGTTATGATGAAGCTAAAAATCAAAAAGAACTTCATTCAATATTGGAATGTATTTTTCTCCTAATTCTCCTTAGGAATTTCTAGTGTGTAATTTTTATTTCCCATCATAAGTGGGGGTGTAAATCCCCAGAGATATAAGAACACTAAAGAAAACAGCATAGCTAATTTGCTACAGAAAAGCTCCAAGGAAGAGGCTATAAACAGATAACTGACAATCGACTGCAATTCTTGCCTCACCCCTCACACCTCCAATTTTTACTGATTGCTTTCTCGTTTGGAATCTAGGAACTCCCTTCATGGAAATATCTATTCAGGGAAAGGTCCAAAGAAGTCCACGGGATGGTTGTCTGGCAAAGAATAGATGATGGTCCTGTTCTGCTTACCTGTAAAGTCTAAGTTTCACAGTGTCTTCATCGAGAATTGGGCAACCATTGTGAACATACTTTACTTCATTGGGAAGGAAATGGCAGTCAAATACCTAGTTTACATGAAAAAATGGATAAATATCTGTGAGAAAATGAGTGCATAATTTAATTTTTCCAGCAATAGAGCACTGCCTGCAGAAATTATGATCTATTAGTATTTGTGTGCCTCTGCGTCTGTGTGTGTGTGTGTGTGTGTGTGTGTGTTTTAACTGCCAACACCTCTCTCCACTCCGATGGTCATACACCATCTGATTATATAGTTGTACCTTGCTTGGAGACTATCTAAATTAAGAAAATCCAAACAAATAAAGGACTATCTCTCTAAATGAATGTATTTTACAGTCTATAATGCATTTAAAATATGGTCCCAGGGCCTCCCCTGGTGGCACAGGGGTTGAGCACTGGGCTGCGAAACTGCCCACAGCCTCTGCAGTGCTGGTTCAATCCCCGGCCACCAGCGAGGGTCCCACATGGTGCAACAGACCTCTCCTGCCGCGCTCGCTGCTTCCCTCAGCAGTATATTTTGTCAGTCTGCCTGTTCTGTTCCCCGCTCTGGCTCTAGTGAATTCTCTCATCCTCCTGTGCTTCTGACTGTACCCAGTGCTTGTATAAATAAATAAATGAACCTTAAAAATAAAATAAAATAAAATATGGTCCCATTTACCAAAATATTATTTACACACACTCTCAAGGGTTCATAGCAACTATTAGACAGATCTACCTCTGTGTGTGCATGAAAAGTTGTGTATTATCCTCCAAACACACTGTATTAGTTCTGTTCATGTTTTTCTTCTCCTTTCATGTCTTTCTTTTCCAAATACAATTTTTTTGTTCAAAAGTAAAGCCACTGATTATGGGCACCATCAGAGTCAAATATGAGCAACAGTTCCTTTTCATATTGCCAAAGATTGCTTTTACTAATTACATAACAGCAAAGATGACTGACGAGAGACAAATAGAAATCTAAAGACAATTTCCTCTCTTCAAATAAAATTATAATTAATTGTTTCATCTTACTCAGAACTGTGAAGAAGAATGCTGTTATATTTTGAGAATCTTAGTTTTTAGAAGAAGAACTTTCTCTTTCACCCACACCATGACCTCCATTCTGTCCAATCTGACTTGATAGATTTCTGAGAAACATCCTTGAGGTAGTCACACGTGGTCACTATTGAGTTCATAGTATTTAGCCATACCTTTTTACAAAATCTCCAAATATTTTCAGACAACACGATCCTCTCTGTGATGACTTTATCACGAATACAAATGATCTTTTCCCATAGACATTGCTGGTTCCCTTTTGTAATTGACAACAAGGAAGAAAATAAAGGAAAGACCCTCCCCATATCATTGACAAATAGTCACGGTAATAAAGAGACAATCTGCTTTGTTAAAAGAAACATCTGTTTTATGTTTCCTAATATGTTTTCCTTTTATAAAAGGCGACAACCATAATTGTCCATAAATTCACTAACTAAAACAAAAGAGAGCTAAATCCTTTTCTAATTACTGTCTAGCTTTGTTTTTTTCCACTTCAACTGCTTTTCAATTACAATTTATAATTAAATTGTCACACATTCCTAACTCATTACTCACTTTAATGACAGTAAACTGGTTAAAACTGGAGATATTTTCTTCCCACTGTATATTCTATTGAAAAGGGCAAGCTCAGAGCTAAACTGGGGAACTTTTCCACCTGTAAATTTCTTGCTCTGAGACAGGTGTGGGAAGCACTGTGTGGACATCTCTTGTCCTAAAACATGAGAAAACATATTGCCCTCAACCTTATCTAATTGACTACATCAAGAGGGTTATCTAAACAGAAGGTACTGGTGTGCGCCGACTGAAATCCCTCTCCAAATATCCAATAGGAAAATGAACCTGTTGGTCCTAAGACAAACTTCAGTAATGAAATGAAAACACTAATTGAACAGATGTTAAACAAAACATTTTCTGTGCAAATCACATGAAACTGTTCATTACACAGCAGGGTGTTGTTAATACAGTTGTCTTGCTAGAAATGGGTTCACATAAGCCTTGCTTTCAACTTACTATTAAGCTCTATTAAAGAATAATGTTTAAGCTGTGTGTGTGTGTGTGTGAGAGTTTGCACCCATGCATGATATGTTTAATTTCAAAAACTCCATAAAAAATAAGTTTCTAGGAAAGGTTAAATAAGCCTGAATTAAAAATTCCAAAAAGGTAGACTTTACTTGGGAATCTTGTCTTTGCTTAAATTATTATAATAAAAAGTAGGAAGATCACCTGGCAGTTTGATAAGCAAAGTTTTCCAGATTTATAGATTTCTTTGTGAAACAAAATTCTAATATTTGACCATAAGGTGATAAAACTCCACAATTTAATGGACTTCTTTTCCATAGGCTAAATTTCAGAAGACATAAATCCAATATCTACTTTAGAGAACATATATTTATTTGTGGTATCAGATTTACCTCTGGAAATACCCTAGCAGTCCAGACAAAATCAACCAGGCAAGTCATTTCTTTTCCACATTGTCTTTCTAGCAATTCAATTTTTCCTTAAAATCCACAGAAGTTGGAGATGTAGAAGATTTGGAGATCTATTATAACCCATGATCCTTGCGATCAAAAGATTTTTACCCAGGCTTAGTCAGTCAGATCCCTTTCTCTTTGTAAATGTCTTAATGCCGATCAAATGATGAGGACATTCAAACATCATTAAAAATGTATAATGGAGATAATTTCATTGATCCCAGAGAAAGCACTATATATATTTAGCACTCACAAGTTATTTGGAATGGGAAAAGGATACCCCTCAGATTGTCTTAAGTACCAGGACATCCTTCCCAAATTGTTTTCTAAGGGAGAATCTGGTGAAGAAGGGGGCTTTGTTTTGCTTAGTAGAGAATGCATGCTTGGGGCCAGAGCTAAATACAGCTGCACAGGTTGCTCCAGGGTGCTCCCAGGAGGAAATTTCATTCCTCTTTCCCCATGAAATAGTCTCACTTTTAAATACATGTTGAACATTTTTTAAAATACATGTTGATTTGAAGGGGAACTAAATGAGAAAAATACATCCAGTCCTTACAAAGTACAGCATATGCGCCCCCATCCCCAACCTAAACTGGGACCCAAGTCCTCTAAGATCAGGATCCTCTCTTGCTCTTCCTAAAACTCCCAGGATTTGCTTTTGACTCCTTTCCCTGTGGGTGGCTCTTCATGGCCTGCTTTGGGAATTATCAATGTCACCTATTCATTCCACTTAATATATCTGGGCTCCAGGTACATGTGTGCTAATCCTGACTGATAGATGCTAAATATACCTCCACATTGTAAGTTATGTTGGAAAAAAGTCTAGAGTTATGGGTTTCAATTACCAAACACTTGGAATATAACATCTCAAGAACTGGGGCTATTATTCTCTAATGTCTTTCTGAAACCCTGCTGATTCTGGACTGACAACAGAAAATGTCATAGGAAACTAGAAGGTGACATCTGGTGACTTTTACCACAGGAATATTCCCAAAGTGGGAGCACCTTCTATAGAATTCTGATGTGTTTCAGAATTAGACCCTCAAAGTGTCATGAATAGGTTATCTAGAAAGGTCAGTTTTAGCTAGCATCTATCTCAATCTCTTAGTTCATCTCTACAACATCAAGGCCACTTTTGAATAACCTCATGGACTATGTGGAATTTTTTTTAGCCAAATGGAGAAAGAAATTAATGTTCATAGTTCAGCAATGGGGATGGTATATTTTTCCAGAAGCAGCATCCAGCATTGAATATTCTCAGAATTGTTTGCATTGGGGAGAACTTTAAGCCACAGCAGAAACAAGTAATAAAACCAAAAGCAATTTCTATTATGTGAGGAGATAAACTCCTACTTTAGTCAAATATATTAAGTGATAATACAGATTTTTTTAAACCCAATATATTAGAAGACAATTCTTCACCTTACAAAGGGAGTGAGCATAGCATACCCCATAATTGACAAGGTCTCTGAATTTTGATTAAAGAAAAAAATGTTATCAATATTTTGGAAGAAGATTATTTAAAGTAAACTATCTCGATACCTATTTTCCACACTTCTCAGTCTCCAATCTCTCTCACCCTCTTAATAGATCTAAAATGAAAAGTGTGTAATTTTTTTATATTATGCCCTTTCCTGAATGATTAGCTGCTCTATAAAGTCAAGCAGAGGGTATGATTTATAAGAGTTCTCATCCATAAAAGAGGATAAATTGGAAAGACATTGATTTGACATCTTATAAATAAAAAATAATCCATATTCGTTAGAATCTGCCTTCCTCCACAGGTGTTAGTGCAAACAGGAGTAAATTCCACTGGTTTCAAGTTGTAATTCACATTCAAAAACAATTTTTATCAATATTAGATCATTACATTGTATACTTGAAACTAGTGTCAATTATACCTCAATTTTAAAAATGGTTTTAAACAGGTGCTACCTTGCATAGTAAAACAGCACAATTTAAGCCTGCTAAGTGTTACTCCAATATAACTATGAACATCTTGCATTACTCACCTTTGGCAGTTTCAAGGGAGGCCTCTGACATCTCTCTCTGTCCCTTTACACTCTTCCACAGTCACATTTCTACACATGGTTAAATAGTCAGTTTTAGCTAGAACATACCTGTGGCGTAAGTGTGCCAACCCTCTGCGTTATTGGCTCATTCATCACCACTTCCACCTTGCAAGCATCTTTCTCTTTGGGAATGGCAAACTTCAGGTCATCTCCGGACAGGAAAGCAGAACTGCCCTTCATCACATTGATCCCACGGTTAATGCTGATGAAGGTGGGGCTGGCCCAGCCCAAGAGAAGCAGCATCAGCGGGACAGATGGTCCACCCCAATGCAGAGAGGGCATGCTGGCGAGGGCCGGCCACTCGTATCAGTCCAGTGATGAAATCCGTACAATGAAGGAGGATTTCTGTGCTTCCTCTGGGGATGCCACCTCACAGTCTAAAGGGCAGGAGAAGGGGTCCCAACAATATGCCCCAAGATCTTAACATGCCCCTTTCAGTTCAAACTCAGACAAGGAGGCCTTTCAGGCAATCTGAGGACTTTAATAAAACTCGCTGATCACTTCTGACAACGCCGGCGAGATTAACAAGAAGCCCGTGGCTGTCTAATCCTGCAAACAGGAGAAGGGTTGAAGGGGGAGGGAGAGAGACCAATAGGTTTGTGTGGCTATTCGATAGATCCCGTCCCACAAAGGAATCTTTCAACCAGCCTATAATTTCAGCTAAATTAAAAACAAATAAAGTAAGTTGACCTCTAGGCCCACCAGAAAGGCAATGCAGCATTTCATTGTCCTGCTTGTAACTCCTGCTTCCGGATGGGCAGTCTCCAGTGCCAAGGTCAGTCGTGTGGTCTGACAGGACCCAGCCAACCTCCCTGCTCAAGTGCAGTGCTTGGGGCTCAGAGTTCAGAGAGCTGCTTCTGTTTCCTCATTTCTTAAATGGGGACTGTAACCTAGCATGTGTCAGGGAGCTGACAAAATTATTTGCATACTATTCAACACCAGGATTATTTCTCAGTCGATGCCACCAAAGTAAGAAATAGACTTAATTAATATTTTTGTCACTTGGGCACACATATGGCTTTGCTGGACAATCAAGACACCAGAGAACTATTAAGTATAAATGGAGAAACTATTTTTTCTAAGAAAACAGTCAAGTCTTTATTCATGTGTTAAAAGGACAAGGAATTGACTAACATACCTTCGATGTACACAGCTAATGGCCAGGTGTATGCACCATTATTTACAATAATAATTACTTTATACTTATTAAATTTGCACAAGTAGAGTTTTGTCCACTTAGAATTTCGTAATGATTTCTCTGTGTCCTGTAAAGATGGAAATAATTGTATCCAAAGTAAAATGTATTGAAATATATCCTTAAATTCAAGGTATGATTAGGTGAGCTAATGGTGGTTTATTATGCCAGTAGAAAGACCTTACATTTTAATGATAATAATGTTTTCTGTAACTAAACAATGGATAATGAAACAATGTTTTTAGCACGGTGAGGCAAACATGGCCCTGTCATCCACATCTAATACATTAGAAGACTCGTTCTTTTGAGTATTTCAATGGGGGAGGGAGTACATGAGATGAGTCACGAGAGGTTATATGCTTTACAGAGCAGCCTGGTTTTTATGGTGTTAGTCCCAAAATAAAGCTGTTCACACACTCCCACTGACCATGTTGCGCACGCTCAGACTGAATTAGGTTTGGTTGTTTGGGCAAGAATCCAAACTGGATTGCTGAACTTTCGCAACAAAATAAAATCTTGTTTTGGTTCACATTTGGCATCTAAAACCATTAAAAAAAAAAAAAAAAGCAGCACATATATGGCCTTTATGATGCTGCTTTTTGTGAAGCACAATGAAGCATATACCCTCTCGTGACTCATCTCATGTACTCCCTCCCTATTGAAATGACTCAAAAGAACAAGTCTTCTAATATATTAGATGTGGATGACAGGGCCATGTTTGCCACACCCTGCTAAAAACATTGTTTCAGTATCCATTGTTTAGTTACAGAAAACATTATTATCATTAAAATGTAATGTCTTTCTACTGGCAAAATAAACCACCATTAGCTTTTTTTTTTTTTTTTTTTTTTTGTTTATTTATTTATTTATTTATTTTCTCATTTCATTTTTTTTTTTTTTATAAATCTTATTGTTATATTCCCCATACAATTGCAGCCCCCCATTCTGACCCCAATCCCTCCCCTCCCGCCCCCGCCCCCCTAAAAGTGTCTCTGGTTCATAGTTTTTTGTTGATTTTGATTTTCACTTTCTTATAGTTATTCATTTTCCTGGTCCCTTATTTAAGTTTTCTAGATTCCTGCTATGAGTGAGACCATCCGGTATTTTTCTTTTTCTTTTTGGCTTATTTCGCTGAGCATGATCCCTTCCAGCGCCATCCATGTTGCAGCAAATTGCATGTGTTTATCTTTTTTGAATGCTGAGTAATATTCCATGGTATATATGTACCACATCTTCTTGATCCAGTCATCTATTTTTGGGCATTTGGGTTGTTTCCAAAGCTTAGCTATTGTAAACAGTGCTGCTATAAACATAGGGGTGCAGGTGCTCTTTGGAATTGATGTTTCTGTGTCCTTTGGGTAAATACCTAGGAGTGGAATTGCTGGGTCATATGGAAGCTCTATGTTTAGTAGGTCCAGAAATCTCCACACAGCTTTCCACAGTGGTTGGACCAGTTTGCACTCCCACCAACAGTGCAGAAGAGTTCCTTTTTCTCCACACCCTCGCCAACATTTGTTGTTGCTAGTTTTTTTAATATGTGCCATTCTCACTGGTGTAAGATGGTATCTCATGGTAGTTTTGATTTGCATTTCCCTGATGACAAGTGATGTTGAACATTTTTTCATATGCCTGTTGGCCATTTGCATTTCCTCTTCAGAGAAGTTTCTTTTAAGCTCTTCTGCCCATTTTTTGACTGGATTATTTTCTTTGTTGTTGTTGAGACTCATCAGCTCTTTGCAGATTTTTGTGATCAGTCCTTTATCATTAGTGTTGGGTGCAAAAATGTTCTCCCAGTTGGTGGGGTTTCTCTTTGTTTTTGTTATTGTCTCTTTTGCTGTGCAAAAGCTCTTTAATTTGATATAGTCCCAGCTGTTTATCTTTGCCTTCACTATCACTGTTTTGGGTGATGTGTCTGTAAAGATGTCTTTGATGTGCAAATCACGTAGTGTTTTGCCTATATTTCCTTCTATATATTTTATGGTTTCAGGTCTTATGTCTAGTTCTTTAATCCATTTTGAGTTGATTTTTGTGTATGGTGTGAGGTGGTGGTCAAGCTTCATTCTTTTGCATGTAGCGACCCAGTTTTCCCAGCACCATTTATTGAACAAACTTTCTTTGCTCCAATGCATAGTCTTTGCTCCTTTGTCAAAGATTAGTTGACCATAAACCTGTGGGTTTATTTCTGGATTTTCTATTCGATTCCATTGGTCTGTATGTCTGTTCTTGTTCCAATACCATGCGGTTTTGATGATTATGGCTTTGTAGTATAGTTTGAAGTCTGGGAGTCTGATGCCTCCATTCCCTTCTTTTTTTTTCAGGAGAGCTTTGGCTATTCGGGGTTTTTTGTGATTCCATATGAATTTCATCAATAATTGTTCTATTTCTTTGAAGAATGACATTGAAATTTTGATTGGAATAGCATTGAATCTGTATATTGCTTTTGGAAGGATGGCCATTTTAAGAGTGGAGGGACATAGTCAACAGACTCCAAGAAAACAGATGCCAACCAAGAATACTCTATCCCGCAAAGCTCTCCTTCCTCTTTGAAGAAAGAATATGGACCTTCCCAGACAAACAGAAACTCCGGAATTTCATTGCAACTAAACCCCCACTCCAAAAAATACTACAAGGAGTCCTAAAGCCAGAACCTCAGAGCGACGAATAACAATGAAAGAAGGCCAAAAAAAAAAAAAAAAGTTATTAAAAGAATAAATAAATAAAATCAAAGGAAAGACAAACACAATGGCAAATACAGATGTTAACATATCAATATTAACTCTAAATGTAAATGGACTAAACTCTTCAATAAAAAGACACAGAGTTGCAGCCTGGATTAAGAAACAAAACCCAACCTTTTGCTGTCTCCAGGAAACACATTTAGCTACAAAAGATAAAAATAGGCTCAAAGTTAAAGGATGGAAAACAATCCTACAAGCAAATGGACCAAAAAAGAAAGCAGGAACAGCTATACTTATATCAGATAAAACAGATTTCAAACTCAAAAAGATAAAAAGAGACCCCAATGGTCACTACATTATGATCAAGGGGACAATACTTCAAGAAGAAATAACCATTAGCTTTTGTGAAGGCAAAAGCGTAGTGAAGGCAAAGATGAACAGCTGGGACTACATCAGATTAAAGAGCTTCTGCACAGCAAAAGAGACAACAACCAAAACAAAGAGAAATCCCACCGACTGGGAGAAAATTTTTGCATGCACTAATGATAAAGGGCTGATCACAAAAATCTACAAAGAGCTGATGAGACTCAACAAAATAAAACAATCCAGTCCAAAAATGGGCCCAAGAGCTAAAAAGAAACTTCTCCAAAGAGGAAATGCAAATGGCCAACAGGCATATGAAAAAAGGTTCAACATCACTTGTAATCAGGGAAATGCAAATCAAAACTACAATGAGAAACCGTCTTACACCAGTGAGAATGGCACATATTAAAAAAAAACTAGCTACAACAAATGTTGGCGAGGTTGCAGAGAAAAAGGAACTCTCCTGCACTGCTGGTGGGAGTACAAACTGGTTCAACCACTATGGAGAGCTGTGAGGAGATTTCTTGACCTACTAAACATAGAGCTTCCATATGATCCATCAATTCCACTCCTAGGTATTTACCCAAAGGACACAGAAACATTAATTCCAAAGGGCACCTGCATCCCTATGTTTATAGCAGCACTATTTACAATAGCTAAGCTATGGAAACAACCCAAATGCCCAAAAATAGATGACTGGATCAAGAAGATGTGGTACATATACACCATGGAATATTACTCAGCAGTCAAAAAAGATAAACACATGCAGTTTGCAGCAACATGGATGGAGCTGGAAAGGATCATGCTCAGCGAAATAAGTCAGAAAGAAAAAGAAAAATACAAGATGGTCTCACTCATAGCAGGAATTTAGAAAACCTAAATAAGGGACCAGGAAAAAGACTAATTAAAACAAAGTAAAAATCAAAATCAACAAGCAACTATAAACCAGAGATACACTATGGGGGTGGGGCGGGGGAGCGGCAGGAGAGGAAGGATTAGGGTCAAAATAAGGGGGGGGTGCAATTGTATGGGGAATATAACCAAAATGAAAATGCATACATTGTGCAAAAATGAAAAATGATTGTAAGGATTATATAAAATAAAATATAAAAAATACAAAATTAAAAAATTAAAAAATAAATAAAATTCTAAGAAAAAAATCTAAAAAAAAAAGCAGCACATTCAGAGGGAAGAGACACATAAGTAGGTGTTTTCCCAAGCTAAGATATAAGGAAAAAAATTTTCTTTTTGAGATTTAAAAGAATTAAATCAACACATAAAGACTGGAAGGATTCTACCCTTCGGGCATTCCTCTCATCTCAGTTTGTCTCCACTGATTCTTCCTAGACATCCGTCTGACATTTTTTATGCTGCTGAGCTTAGGGTCCAGTCTTTGGACATGTTTTTGTCTACCCTCACTCCCGACTGATCTCCTTCCTTCGCTTTAAATACTACTTATAGGGCCTCCCCGGTGGCGCAGCGGTTGAGCGCTGGGTTGCGAAGCTGCCCGCAGCCTCTGCGACGCCGGTTCGATCCCCAGCTGCTCCCCGGCCACTGGAGGAGGGTCCCACATGGCGCGTAGATCTCTCCTGCCGCCCGCTGCTCCCCTCAGCAGTGTACTTCGGTCCTTCTGCCTTATCTGCTCCCCGCTCTGGCTCTGGTGAATTCTCTGACCCTCCCGTGCTTCTGACTGTGCCCAGTGCTTGTAAAAATAAATAAATAAATAAACAAACAAATAAATAAATCTTTAAAAATAAATAAATAAATAAATAAATACTACTTATATACTAATGTGTCCCAAATTTATATCTCTAACTTCCTCCTCCCCACCCTCCAACTCTGCATTTGTGTATTCAGATGTCTAGTTTACATCTCCATATAGGTGTGTGACGGGCACTCATACTTTATGTGCACAAATCAATCTCTTCATCTTTCTCCCTTCCCTAGCTTAGGTAATGACAACTCCAACTCTCTAGTTGCTCTATTCTTAGTGTCATACTTTTCATCTAAACAACAATCAAGAATGCTCTGTTTGTGGGGGCCTCCCTGGTGGTGCAAAGGGTTAAGACGCAACCTATGAAGGTATTTACAGCCACTGCAGCACGAGTTCCATCCCCGGGCAGGGAGTTACCCTCATGGCACAGCAGACCTCTCCTGACTCACCTGCTGCTCCTGCTCCCCTCAGCAGCATATTTCAGTCACTCCACCTGTTCTTCTCCCCATTCTGTCTCTGGTGAATCCTCTTACCCACACACCTCTAGCCTGTACCCCAGTTCTTGTATGCATAAATGAATAAATCTATAAAAAAATTTTCTGTTTGTTCATTGTAGTGAAAAGAACTTAGAGTAACCTCCCTTAATTATAGACTCATACCATCCAGAAGTTCTCTCCCCCTAGAACGTATAACACCTCTAGCCAACAGTATAAGGCAAAGCTGATGGGGTTCATTCCTGTGATGACATCATGTTGTAATCAAGAGTCTCTCAGTAGATAGGAGCAGAGGATGTCTCCTGAACTTAGAGGAGTGTCCATGCGTTCTACTGTCACTAGGAAAGGAATTCTGCAACAACTTGAATGAGCTTAGGAGATGATTCTTGCTAAGACAAACCTCCAGATGAAAATGGAGCCCATTATGAGTTTATCATTTTGATCACTGAGCCCTTATGTAATTATATCCCATGGATTGAGGTGGAAGAGATTACACGAAACAATATAAATTAGAATAAGAAAGATAAATACAGGCTGGTTTCACTTATATATGGAGTATAAAGAAAAACAAACACAATATCATACAAAGACAAACCTTGGAATATGATCATAGGGCCAAGGCATTGGTGTAGGGATGAGGGAGTAGGGTTAGGCAAGAGAAAGGGAGAGGGAAAGGGATGAAAATAGGAAATGGGGGAGAGCATATTGGATTAAAGCTACCAGACAGAGATGTGGTAGGTGGGAACAGAGGGTGTGATGGAGGATTACTGGGTTTTTGGTGGTGGTTGTGGTGAAAAAATATGCAATTATAGCGGTGTAAACCTCTACCCCTAAGACATATACTGTCATGTAAATCAACAATGTCAATAAATATAAGTTTAAAAAAAACAACAAAAAGAAAATGAAAGCAAATCAAGACTTTGACTGCAGCCTGATGACAACATGAAGCAGAGAATGCAAGTCTGCCATGACCAGAATCCTGACCAGTGAAAACTGTGAGATAAGTTTGTTTTTTAAGACACCAAGTTTGTAGTAATTTGTTTACACAGCAATATAAATTGAATGCACTCTTCCTTCCAAACACTCCCAGAAACCAACTACTTCTTGCTATTCCCTTTGTTATCACCCTGGTTAAAGCCAATACCAACTGCCAGATGATTCTGATAGCATCTTATGACCTCCCTGTTTCTCCTCTTGTCTCCCTGATGGGCATATCTCAGCATGGAGGCTGAGGTTCCTATCAAATATTACTTATATCCTGCCACTTCTCTGCCCAAACTTTAGATGATTTCTCATCTTAGAGTAAAAGCTGAGGTCCTCACAGTGAGCCGTAAGGAACCAAGGATTGTGTTTCCTTCTTAACTTCCATCTCTTCTTTGCTTCCCCTTTTCTCTCTCTGCTCCAGCCAACCTAGTATCTTCACTTTTTCTAAATAAATCAAGATCAATCTTCCCTCTTGTTGCTTCCTCTAACACCAATATTCTTCCCCCAGAACCCTTCTTTCTACCTCACCAATTTAAGCTTTCCCTCAAAGATCACATTTGCTGTGAGATCACATCTAACTACCCCTTATTTATGCTGTTTATTGTCATCTCCCTTGTAAAGGTGAGAATTTGTACCGTTTTTATACATGATTTATCTTTATGCTTTCCTCCATCCCACTGTCCACTTGAGGATGCTCCTTGTACATGACAAATGGGGTCACACTGTAGGCCAGTAGAGCTGTGAATTAGAGGGAGTCAGGGCTTCTTTGGGTCATTAGCAAAGCTGAATTCCCACACCAGTACATTCTTCCAAAATTTACATGGAAGACACTATTAATTTCTTTCCTGTTCAACCCTATGCTATTGTGGGTTCAAATTGTTACTCATGGCCAAATTTTGACTATACCTTTAATAATGATCTTATTCTTGAAGTTTTTCTATTAATTTAGCTTAGTAACAAATCAGCTAATAGTGTATCTTCTTACCTAACAGAATATGGGACAATAGCTCATGCTCTATTGTGCCTATAATAAAGAGATAAGGTCAAAGACCAAGATTCCTTTTTTTTTTTGAAGCATTTTATTATTATTATTTTTTAAAGATTTATTTATTTATTTATACAAGCACTGGGTACAGTCAGAAGCGCAGGAGAGTGAGAGAATTCACCAGAGCCAGAGTGGAGAGCAGAACAGGCAGAGTGACAAAGTACACTGCTAAGGGGAGCAGCAGGCGGCAGGAGAGGTCTGCGTGCCAAGTGGGACCCTCGCCCAGGGGCCAGGGATCGAACCAGCACTGCAGAGGCTGCGGGCAGCTTCGCAGCCCAGCACTCAACCACTGCGCCACCAGGGGAGGACCCCAAGACCAAGATTCTAATGTTCATCTACCAGGAAGAAACAGAGAAAGCCTATTTCTGTGGCTCCCCGGCTACAATGGTGTTCCAAGAGTACATTTGAATTCTGAAAACCTGGATTCATTTTTTTAAAGAATTATTTATTATGCATACAAGAACAGGCCAGAGTCGTGGCAGGGGGGTAGAGTGGGGGGGTTGAGAGGATTCACCAGAGACAGAGTGGAAACAGAACAGGCAGATTGACTGAAATACACTGCTGAGGGGAGCAGCAGGTGAGTCAGGAAAGGTCTGCTGTGCCATGTGGGTAGCTCCCTTGGCCAGGTGGGGATTGAACTCGTGCTGCAGTGGCTGAGGACAGCTTCTTAAGTTGCATCTTAACCCCTTGCACCACCAGGGAGGCCCTGAAAATCTGGATTCTAAAATCTCCCAAATTTCCATAAGAAACCAAATAAAATAATTTACATGAAAATATTTTCCTAGTTGTGAATATTTTCCTAGTTGTGAAGCCAAGTATGAATGTAACACTAATGTTATAAAACATATCAAAGAAAAAAAGAATTTGTCTCAGGAAAAATAGAATGGCAGGAATTGGGCCTTGGTGAAGCCAGGAGAATTAGTTTCAGTAAAAGGCAAATAGAATGTGTTTTATTTACATTCTAATATTCTCTTTGCATTCCTCATTGTCAAAGGCAATATATAGTAGCAAAAAATGAATTCTAATATTTGATACACAATTTGAAGCAACAAAATTGGGAAGAAGAGTATAAGAGTAACAATTTCCAAATTCAGAATCAAATAAAACTTACCCTTCCATGAACTAAGACTTGATGAAGGCTACAAAATTAGATGCAATAAAGATCAAAATGCTTTACTTGGATTTTACTTGCAATGTTATTTACATGCTAATGCTGCTCTTTCATTTATCTCTAGGTGTTGAGAAATATCAAGTAGTGAATATTCCATGTAAAGTATTCTAATGTTTCACTTGAAGAAGGTGGCAGAGAAGGGGAAATGTGTTGGATGAACAGACTGAATAAAAAAGGTCAAAACAAACCAGAAAAAAAACAGGGCCTCCCAGATGGTGCAAGGGGTTAAGAAACAACCTATGAAGCTATCCACAGCTGCGGCAGCACGATTTCAATCCCCAGCCAAGGAGCTACCCACATGGTGCAGCAGACCTCTCCTGTCTCACCTGCTGCTCCCCTCACCAGTGTGTTTCAGTCAGTCTGCCTGTTCTGTTCCCCACTCTGGCCTGTACCCCAGTTCTTATATGCAAAAATAAATAAATCTTACAAAAAAAAAAAAAACAGTACAATCGCAAAAGAAGTCAAAGTCCTGAATCAAACAAGATTTCATAGATGATAATGGGGCTTTTATCTACCCCCCAAATAAAATAATAGTAATTGTCTTTTCTCTGATACAAAAATTATGATTGCCATAAGCAGCCACCATTTCCTTGGCCACACTCAGTGGGAAAGTTAGCACATTCTGACAAGTCCATTTTCTTGAGCCCAGCACAGGATTAAGTCAGAGCCTCAGAGTCCATTTGCCCACAGCTTGCTCTGGTTGCTGATGTGGGCATTGTGAGGGTCAGCAGAATCCGTGGGAGTGGGAGTGGGAGTAGAATGGGCACTTGGCTTGATTTCTCAAGAGACCTATAGCTGATTTTTGCCATATCAGACTTAATTTGATTTTGCAATAGAAACAAATCCTGTCTCTGCTTGCTTGCGGGTTCAGCTGTTTCTCAGCATTTCAAAATCCTCATGACATGACTACAAATCAGTTCTGCCCTTACAGACTATTTCCCCACCACTGCTTTTTTCCTTCATGAGGGAATTATGCATTCTAAGTATATCTGTACAACTCAATAAAAGTGTGTCAAAAGATGTTCTGAAAAGTGGAAAACTACAGTCTTGAGTTCTTATAAAAATTCAAAAGCTTTCTTAAACAAAACTTTTTCTTTAAAGTTTTGTGAAACAGCAGAAAATGATTTAGAAACATTTCATTTGCTGGAGGGGAAATGTAAACCAGTATTTATTTCATAATTACACATTTGGCTTAACCGTAAGTACATCTAGTCTTCCTGTTGCTATAAACATTCTTGGTACTAATCTAAGATAATCCGTGCACAATAAAAAAAAAAAAAAAAAAAGTGGAGCCCGGCTCAATGCAATGGAAATTCTCAATGGGCAGCAATAATGATGTGCTGTAGTAAGAGTCATATATACTACTGTTCCTCTTTGGGGTTTTTGCAACGGCAGCTACAAAACATCAGGACATACCTTCCCCAGCACAGACATCAAGTTATCAGTACTCTATAACAGTTTTTTGTGTGCTTGCTTTGTTGTTTCCCCAACTCCTATGTGGCCTGATATTCCTCTCATCTGGTGCTCCAGGTAGTTATTACCATTCAACCAAAGATGCCATAAACAAGGGAGCAGTTGGCCTTCCCTGTGCTGACAACTGTTACCCCTGACCCATGGCTTTAAATCTTACAAGTACCCTATAGTCTTTAGGGAAAAAAAAAAAAAAAACTAAAAATAAGTACCATTTTAAGTAAAACAGCCAACTCAGGAGCAACTCATTCCTACCCACCCAAACAGAGATTTTGATATTCTTGTCTAGACTGGTAGGAAAAAACAGTGAAATTTCTCTGTCTTCTACTCCACATCAGAATCTCTTATATGACAGTCAGCATGAACTTAGAGGACATCATGGAATTTTTTTATGAAGGATTTCTGAAATCATCATAACTTACATAATCTCCAAATTCAT
Source organism: Talpa europaea (assembly GCF_964194135.1). Classification (NCBI taxonomy): domain Eukaryota; kingdom Metazoa; phylum Chordata; class Mammalia; order Eulipotyphla; family Talpidae; genus Talpa; species Talpa europaea. The sequence continues at coordinate 25,393,231 of NC_140074.1, read as the reverse complement.
ATAAATCAAATGCAAAAGTTTAAGCATAAACTTGTAGCTGAATACAATTATCCACGGGACAGCTGAATTGAAATCTAAATCACATGTGACAGGAGCTGAGTCACTGTGGAGCAGTGAACTGGAAATCAGAAGAAGTATTGATACATGCACAGGGAATGGCTAAGTCTATACTTAAAGAAAGCGCTTCTCTTCTTGTGTTTTAATTGAGGAAATTAAGACTTCAATAGACTTGAACTTCAGATCCACTGCCTCCTCTGGCCTTACCACCATAAGGGGGATAAGAAAGTGTAATTGCTCTTTGTTGTAACCAATAAGGAGTCCATATTCTAAGACTTTTCTCACAGCATAGCCAGAAGCAGCAGTGCTGTGGGAGAAGCAGGCCTGCATTGTAACCTTTGGATAGAGATGCAAAAGGATAAACCTCTGCACCAAGCGGTGCTCTTTTACAAGAAGGTAAATGGGAGAGCAGTAGCCACAACTGAACCCAACTAGTTATCCCCAAGATGGGAGCAGAATGTCCCCATGAAAAAATGCCACGTGGAGGAAATTTTATGGGGACTACACTACATCATTGTTTAAAAAGGAACAATGATGTAAAATATATATAAATAAATAAACGGAAAAAAAAATAAAGTGCCAGGTGCCAAAGGCAACCTGCTGTATGTGGCTGCCCAGAATCCACTCTTTTTTTTTTTTTTTTTACTATGTAATGAAAGATTTATTTTTTTTTTATAAATTTTATTGTTATATTCCCCATACAATTGCAGCCCCCCATTCTGACCCCAATCCCTCCCCTCCCGCCCCCGCCCCCCTAAAAGTGTCTCTGGTTCATAGTTTTTTGTTGATTTTGATTTTCACTTTCTTATAGTTATTCATTTTCCTGGTCCCTTATTTAAGTTTTCTAACAGAATCCACTCTTAATTCATCCTCCCAAATAAAAGGAGACCCTCCCGGAGGCTCAGGGAGAAGATACTTTTGAACATAGTTTCCCCTTCTCCATTGCTTGTCAGGCAATAAAGTTCTTTGTTAAAGAAATCTGATTTCTGAGTTTTTGGCATTGGAAAGTCACAGCTGTGAGACGGGGTCTTTTTAAGAAACTCATAACCTCTTAGGGAATTTTAATTGTTGGATGGCAGGCCAGCCTGGAAAATCCTTGGTGATCTTGCCCAAGATAGGATTTCCAGAGTGAATTCTCTCAGGGAGAATAGAAATGTGGAAAAGGAGGTTGTGACTTCCAAGATTTTTTTCTTTAACAATTTTTTTTTTTGTATATTCCTTTTCTCCTATTTTGATTGCTGGTACTATTTACTTACAATATACAGACAATGGGGTATTTTCTTTTATGCATGTTTTCATTTATTTCCCAAAACAAATCTAAAAAGTCATTTCTATTATTATTCCAAATTTATAAATAGTGACTTGAAGAAGTGACATAATCAAAGTTCTTTACATATACATTTTATTTAATTCCTACAATGGTTTTAGGAGATTGACAGTGGCTTTACACATTTGGAAAATGAAATGCAAAGATATTAAAATAATTTGTACAAGGTCATCGGTTTGATGAGTTCATCCTTGTAATTATAACCTGGTTTTGCCCAACTTCAGAACCTTTACAGCTCACCACTATATTATACTGCTTTGTATGACAACAAAGTCTTATACACTCTTTGCAATTACTTCGCTACCCCTGGAGTAAAGAGTTTTGTATGGTCCACAAACGGTAATAACTTCCTTTATGGTACCAGACAGCAATTGACTGTTTCACTGGAGGCAATGTTCTCTCAAGGAAGATGTGGTTACTTTAAGAGCATATAATTAAAATTAACTCAGAGTCCCTGTTCACCAGCCTCTCAGAGTTCCATTTGCTCACACTAAAAGCACATCTTTAAAGGCCTCGAGGTAAACAGGCAACTTCAAAATTCCAACCTATTAAATCAATAAAATGTGTTAATTTTTATAATATTCTGCTTCCTCCACTCTGAAATTTCTTCTAATGCATCAAAATCACAGAATACATAACTTAGGAGAAACATTTGAAATCAACTAAGTCCTGGGCCTCCCCGGTGGAGCAGCGGTTGAGCGCTGGGTTGCGAAGCTGCCCGCAGCCTCTGCAGCGCCGGTTCAATCCCCGGCTGCTCCCTGGCCACTGGAGGAGGGTCCCACATGGCGCACCGACCTCTCCTGCTGCCCGCTGCTCCCCTCAGCAGTGTACTTCGGTCCTTCTGCCTGTTCTGCTGCCTGCTCTGACTCTGGTGAATTCTCTCACCCTCCTGCGCTTCTGACTGTACCCAGTGCACGTATAAATAAATAAATGTCTTTAAAAAAAAAAATCAACTAAGTCCATAGCCTTTATTTTATTTATCAATATATTTGCTTTTTCTAAATCCCTTTAACATGTATGAAATATATATTCATTAAAGAATAAAAATACAGAATCATAAAGAAAATGGGAAAATACACTTTCTCAAAGAAAATATCCTTAGCTTTTTAATGTATGTAAATGCATATAGTTTTTTTAAACTTACTTAGAACCATAATTTAAAAAGAGCTGCGTATTATTCGTTTCTATTAACATGGTATTCTGCCATAAGCATTTTCCATCTGATTGAACATTCCCTGTGATCTTCTTCCTCTGAGCACTATATCTATTCCATGGACGTCCTATGATTTCTATAGGCATTGCACTGTTAGGATGCAGTAGTTACTTTGTCAATAGATTGTGATGAATATGCCTTCATTATAAATCAATCTATTTCTGTGTTTTCTTTTGATAGTTTTCTCAAAGCAGGATTATAAGATCAAAGGGTATAAACTGATTTTAAGGTTTTTGAGATGCTTTTTTTTTTAGAAAGATGGTACTAATTGATAATCTTACTAATCTTGCTTACTGCTAACATTCAACACCATCTCTTTCCATCTTGACTCACTTCCAAAGTAAAATGTGGATTCTGTCACTATTTTAATATGCTTTCTTTTGTTTACTTGGGATACTTAACGTTTTTGTTTTTTTTTTTTAATGTGATTATCCATTTGTATTTTCTTTTCTAGAAGCTATTTTGTTTTACAGAAGAAAACAATTCCTTTGGCAGTTAGGTGATTTTATCAAGATTACAAAGCTATCTAGAAACCAAGCCTAGGTCTGAATCTCATTTCTTTTTTTTTTTTTTTTTTTTTTTTAATAGAGGCATGTTTTTATTTATTTATTTATTTGTTTGTTTGTTTTGTTTATACATGCACTGGGCACAGTCAGAAGTGCGGGAGGGTGAGAGAATTCACCAGAGCCAGAGCGGGGAGCAGAGCAGGCAGAAGGACAGAAGTACACCGCTGAGGGGAGCAGCGGGCGGCAGGAGAGGTCTGTATCTCATTTCATCTGACATCCAGACCATTGCATGACCATTACCCCAAGCAGCTTCCTTAAATCACAGATGGTCAGTCCAGAAATAACCCATTCAGTACTTACTCCCTTTCCAGATCTTCAGGAAGTTCCGACAGATTCTCAGAACTAGAAACAGAAGGCCCTTCCTCGGGCTAGGTTGCAAAGATGGACCTTTGACTACCACATAAACTCATTAGAAGGTTGCTTTTCTTAGATTTTTCAACAGTTCAATGTCTGTCCTGAGGAGACAGGCCACATTTTACAAATTGTGCTTCTTAAAATGCACATTTCAGAACTGTTAAAAGTTTTCCACAAAAAGTCTTCCATAATCAAATTTATTTGAAGCACAGCATGCTAAACTATCCTTTCAAAAATTCACTATGTAATTTGAACACTTTAAAAGGCTCCTAAAAGTCCTGAGGAAGGAAACTTTGTCAGCTCAAAGTTTGCAAACTTACAGAAAAGCTTTTCATTTTGTTTCATAAAAAATCCAGGTTCTTTGAGAAATCATTCAAGAGACACTAGGCTAGAGAATTTAAATGATTAAAATAGCCACACAGTAACTACAAAATTTCTGGTCATGGCTTTAATCCACAAATCTCTATTTAATGAATCTACTTCAAAAATTTAAATTCCAGGTTACTCTTTGGAATCCAGGTACCTGGTCCTTCTCTATGGGGACTTTCTACTAAAACAACTTTGAAAGGTAGAGGAAACTTATTGCAGATAGAAAAGATTATGTGCCTTCAACTAAAAGTTCTCTTTTTAATGACTATTAAAGTTCCTCAAACCATCAAAAGCATTTTCTTGAAGATTAGGAATTGACCGTAATTTAAGTTCATTTTGCTTTTAGTCAGAGGATTATACCATACACATTTTCACAACCATTTGCTTTCATTGAAGAACTTTAACAGATAAAAACACATTCACTATGGCTGGCTATACCTTTTCTCACCTGGGACTAACCATAGATATGTTCCCAAACTCACATCTAGGCCTTCCTAACTAGAGTCACTCTGAAAATCAAATTTTTTTTCTTCTTCATGCATGAATGTTGCATCTCTTACTTCATAAGAAAAAAATTGTTCAATAATGAATTTCTGCTTAAATTCACATCAAATCACATTCAAAAATTCATCTTCTGAGAACAATTCCATTTTTAAAGCACATCCTGGTTCTCTATTTGGATATGACATCTGTAGTGTTCTTTTATTGTGTAAGTACTGAGTATGCACTTTGTGACCAGGGCAACACTAAATACTAGGATTACAAAGAGAAAAAAAACAAAAACTTCTTGCCCTTGAAAAGTTTACAGCATAATGCAGAAAGACAGACAAATAAACTTAAAATTCAAAAAAGAATGGTAAAAAAGGGGAAGGTAAATGATGGATTACAGTGTGTGGTACAGGAATAAATAAATGGGGAGACAGTATTTGGCTCAGAGATGGCCTAGGAGAAGCTTCTTTGAAGGGAATAGAACTGTGAAAAACAAATAGGATTTAGAAAGATGAAAGAGGGCATCTTTGATAGAGGGAATTGACCACTCCCTGTGTGGTACAAAGAATCAACAAATAGATTTCATGCCAGAAGCAGGGGTTTTGTATAAAACAGTAAAGAGGTGCTGGATGCATAAAAATTGACTAGAAAATGAGCTCTAAATTTGAGAGATCAAGGTCTTGTGGGAGAGACATTTCTTTTTTTTTTTAATTATTCTTTTTTTTTTTTTAATTTATTTATACAAGCACTGGGCACAGTCAGAAGCGTGGGAGGGCGAGAGAATTCACCAGAGCCAGAGCGGGGAGCAGAGCAGGCAGAAGGACCAAAGTACACTGCTGAGGGGAGCAGTGGGCGGCAGGAGAGGTCTGCGCGCCATGTGGGACCCTCCTCTGGTGGCCGGGGAGCAGCCGGGGATTGAACCAGCGCTGCAGAGGCTGCGGGCAGCTTCGCAACCCAGCGCTCAACCGCTGCGCCACCGGGGAGGCCCAGGGAGAGACATTTCTAATCAAGTATTTTCCAATACAAAATGATCCTGGAATGAACATATGATCAAAATGCTCTGAGTTCATCAAAGTCAGAAATATATACTTAAAGAACTTCCACTATTCAGGATGAGAAAACTTTGTTGTAAAAAGATTGCTCAGACATTCAGAAAACTACTCAGCATTGCTCCTAGAATGTAATATAACTTTATTAGCATGCCATAGCGAGTGACAAAATTCAAACTCACAGATTTCTAGAGCAGAAAAGAGACCAACCATCACAAATATTCTTGTTACAAGAGCTGCTATTGTTTTTATGTCTTCAATATATATCATTTCTGCTTTTATACAATAAAATTTTCATTCTTTAACTTATACTGTTGTACTGTTTTGTACTGTTTTGCATATGTGACCCTTTCTAGGCAGTAAAAAAGCCTTTCTGGGGCCTCCCCTGGTGGGGCAGCGGTTGAGCACTGGGCTGGGAAACTGCCCACAGCCTCTGCAGTGCCCGTTCCATCCCCGGCCCTTGGCAAGGGTCCCGAATGGCACACAGACCTCTCCTGCCACGCCCACTGCTCCCCTCAGCAGTGTACTTCATCAGTCTGCCTGTTCTGCTCCCGGCTCTGGCTCTGGTGAATTCTCTCACTCTCCCATGCTTCTGACTGTACCCAGTGCTTGTATAAATGAATAAATCTTTAAAAAAAAAAAAAGGACCTTCTGTGTTTTTAAAGACTATGAAGCATAAGCCAGTACTGGACTGGATATATCACCTGCATGTTCTCATATGTGGCACTTTTATGTATAGTGGTGGGTCATTGCTCTGCATTGCATTGTTAAATATTATGTTTGAGTCTGAATTGCCATTTTTATAACTGTCTTGGTATTTTATTGCCATTATTCATTATTTTTTGATATACAAAGTTAGTTGCATTCATCATAGAGCCACAAAAGGAGGTCTTTAAAGTATCTTATTTTTAAGTAAGAACTGAAAAGATGAATCACTGAAACTGATAAAAATGGTCAAAAAATTAAAAAAAGATCTGCTGTAAAAGAAATGCTTCTGATGACTTAAGAAACTTGGTGGTAAATGACAAAAAAGTGCAATGCTTGAGCCCAAGTCACAGAATATAAGAAAACACAGAATTCTAGAGCTGGAAGGAGTTTCTCCAAATTTTAAATATGATCATCATCATGATAGATTATGGATTTACTTTGTGTCAGATACTGTCTGAACTCATTTAATCTTCACAACTACCTATGGAGTAGCTTCTATTATTTCCATTTTGCAGCTAAGAAAACAGGTAACTGATTTCTTCAAGGCAAATAGTAATCAAGGGTGGAACTGGAATTCCAATCCCAGCAGACAGACAGGAGAGCCAGGTTCCTGAAATCCCATGTCCACATACAAGTACACCATGGTCAGGATGAGGCTATGTGGGTTCGAGACTAAGTGGTTGGTCTTTATTCATAAGTGCAAGCAGAGTATGGAAAGTAAACCCCAATATCATATACCGAGATGAGTAAACAAAAAATGTTGTAATTCTTAAAACCAACAAATAATTGAACTTAACCCTGATGCTAATGGGACCCGCTGAGCTTAATTACATTAAGTAAGACCTGACCTGCTTACTTGGACAGAATTTGGGGTGGGCGTAGAAAGGGGGGGTAGGTAGAGGGTGCTCTTAGACAACAGGATTAAAAGTTCTTCAAAAACAAAACCTCCATAAACATCACAGCCTGCAAAGAAAGTCTGATTAGATGACTTAAGTGTTGAATAAACCTGTAGAAGAGAATACAGCAATGTGTATGAATGACAACACATTTAAAAAAAAAAAAAAAAGGTATCGTCAACAATTGCAGACACCAGGAAGTCAGAGCAATGGTTTAAAAGACAGCACAACATGAAGGGCCTCTCTGGTGGTACAGGGGTTAAAATCTCAGCGCTACTAAGCTATCACCAGCCACTGTAGCATGAGTTTGATCCCCAGCCATGGAGCTAACCCACATGGCACAGCAGACCTCTCCTATTTCACCCGCTGCTCCCCTCAGCAGTGTATTTCAGTGGACCCTCCTGTTCTATAACTCACTCTAGTGAATCCTCTCCCCAGCCCCCCTCAATCCCCAACCCACACCTCTGGCCTTCACCACAGCTTTTGTATCATAAATAAATAAAATGAATCTTAAAAAAAAAAAAAAAGACAACACAACATGAAGCACACAAGATGTCTTGGCCAAAATGCTTCCTTAGAGTTTTGAGGAAACATAGTTTAAATTCAAGAAGTTGGTTTGTTTGTAATACCACATTACTCCAGTGAGAATGGCCCACATTAAAAAAAAAAAAAAAAAAAAAAAAGAAGGGCCTCTGCGGTTGAGCACTGGGCTGCAAAGCTGCCCGCAGTCTCTACAGTACCAGTTCAATCCCCAGCCACCAGCGAGGGTCCCACATGGCACACAGACCTCTCCTGCCACACCCACTGCTCCCCTCAGCAGTGTACTTCGTCAGTCTGCCTGCTCTGCTCCCCGCTCTGTCTCTGGTGAATTCTGTCACCCTGCCACGCCTCTGACTGTACCCAGTGCTTGTATAACTAAATAAATAAATTAAAAAAAAAAAGAAAAAGAAAAAACAACAACAAAAAACAGAAGCAACAAATGCTGGTAAAGATATGGAGAAAAAGGAACCCTCTTACATTGCTGGTAGGAATGTCAACTGGTCCAGCCACTATTAAAAACTGTGTGGAGTTTCCTCAAAACACTAAAAACATATCTACAGATGACCCAGCGATTCTATGTCTGGGAATCTACCCAAAGGACCAAAAAAACACTAATTTGGAAGGAAAACTGCACTCCTCTGTTTATTGTAGCACAATATATAATAGCCAAGATGTGGAAACAAGCCAAATGCCCCAAAATAGACAAATGGGTCAAAAAGACGTGGTGTATTTGGGCCTCCCCTGGTGGCGCAGCAGGTTGAGCACAGCACTGTGAAGCTGTCTGCAGGCTCTGCAGCGCCGGTTTGATTCCGGCCAGCCGGCAAGTATCCCACATAGCATGGGCAGACCTCTCCTGTCTCATCCGCTGCTCCCCTCAGCAGTGTATTTCAGTCAGTCTGGCTGTTCTGTTCCCCACTCTGTCTCTGGTGAATCCTCTCACCCTCCTGCGCATCTGGCCAGTACCCTGGTTCTTAAATAAATAAATCTTTTTAGAAAACAAAAAAAAGATGTGGTGTATTTATACAATATAATATTACTCATTGATCAAAAAGACAAACTCATGCCATTTCTGACAACATGGATGGAGCTGGAAGGGAATATGCTAGCTGAAATAAGTCAGAAGGAGAAGATAAATATCGGATGGTCTCACTTATATGTGAAATATAGAGAAACCAAACAAAAGGTTAAGAAAAGGTTAACTAAGATGAAAATGCATACATTGTACAAAAATAAAAAATGATGTAAAAAATTATAAAATAAAATAAAAAAAGAAAAGGTTAAGACTAGCAGGCTGACCACAGATGTGAGGCACACAGCTAGGGGAAGGAAGAGAGGGGGTGAAAGCAGGAGGGAAGAACATAAGAGAATATGGTGATGGTTCACAGGAGATGAGGAGGTGGGAGAACTATGGGACCACAATGATGTAAGGAAAAAATAATAAAAAGAGAAAACAATAGTTGATTTGCAAATGTCTAGATGTAAGAATATATTTAGCAATGGCACAATAACCAGACTGGCTGACAAGTACAGTTCAAACTGTGATGTCTCTGGGCACTCCATATTTCTGTGGAAACCCACACTAACATATCTGTCTCTTCAAGGTTTTGAGACTTCTTTACTCAGTCTCACTCAGTTCTGCACAGAAAATTCCAGAGTCGGTTCATGCTATAACCATGCTTCAGGGGCTCCGGATGCTGTCATCACAGGCAGCATGGTGTGCCCTGAGCTGTAAAATATGGGAGTTCACCCAGTATCTCCATGGCCTAAGGTAAAGTAAAGGCTGAGCAAGAGACTTCACTCCCCTGGCTTCAGCCTGAGACCACTGCCCTGGAAGGATGCAAACAGCCCTTGTGAGGGCGCAGGTGGGTCTGCATTTGTGAGGACAATGGGAAATTCACCAAGATGAATGAGCTGGCCTAATGTCACCTCTACGTCTGACTTCATGTTAGGATCACTCAAGCACCACTCCCAGTGTTTCAGACTTTATGTGTCTAATTTAATCACCTGAATTTAAAAGTTCTCCTGGTGATTCTTAAGAGCCACCAGGATTGAGAATCACTGCTGTAAGCAGCTGTGCAGAACTGAGGCTACCAGAGGGGGCAGGTGGGAGTGGGGAGCAAAGTGTGGAGGGGGCCCAATGGGCCATGTGGAGGACTATGAGTACTTTGTGGCGGGTGTGGTAACATATATTTGAAAAGATGTGAACCTGTAACTCTGAATCATGTACAGTGTTATAACCAACATTACCTCAAAAAAAAAAAAAATAACACAATTAAAACAAAAGAGGCAAGAGGAGCTTTAGTGCCCAAAGCACTAAAGCTTGGGGGGGAGGTCCGTGGGGGGGAAACTAGGTTGAGGATGAGGTCTACATGGCTGGTACCAGGAATGCCTAAAATCAAGACCTAATTTGGAGGTGACTGAGAGAGGGGTGGGGAAGAGAAGGCACTAGGATGACCTCAGAAAGAGCAGGTAACACAAAGCAAGAAGCCCCAAGTATGGAGGCCAGAAGGACAGCTTTTCCTGACAGCCTTGCTTTCTGAGAGACCAATCCTAGGAAGTGTGAGATATATAGACACAGGTAGAAGCTTCCAGAAATAGCACAATTTTCAGAAGAGAAGCAAGGTATAAAATAAAAGGAATTAACAATGTTTAACTAGTAAAATTTTGTGCTACGTCTAGTTGCCTTTGCATTTTAACTTATCCCTTGCTGCAATTCTTTAAAGATAAATCTAAACACATATATGGCAAAACAGTTTAGCTAGTAATAAGTTTTATTACTCACAAGGCTCTTATCTTTCCATGCTTTTTTTCAGAGTATGATATTTCAAGATGTAATAGAAATGGTCAATTGGGGTTTGGCAGGAAACAACAGATCCTTCTAAAATTACCATCAACGTCAATATTGATCAGATCAGAAAGAGACTGAGAAATGTCTGCTTCATCATCTCCTGCAGAGCAGAAACTTCCAAACCTTCTGCTCTGCTCTGTAAATTAAGATTCTTCACGTCACTCTAAAGTCTAATTTCCTGTTGTGTTCCTATGTACCAATTACTTCTTGTCAAGTCTTCAATGAAACAATGACAGTTATCTCATGCCTCTCATTACACTTCTTTACACCGTCTTGAGCCTATCTCACCATCTCCGGCCTTCTGCTTGGAACCCAACAATTTGGCTTTTTCTACTCAACAGCACACACACACAGAAAGAGAGAGAGAGAGAAAAAGAGATCAATGTTTTGTAGCAAAAAGAAAAGGAGTGAATTCCTTTTTTAAAATAAAATTTTTTCATATAACAAGGAAGTTTGATGATAATGCATGACATTATGTCCCACACTTTAGTTCACATATATCTTTAAAAACAGAGCTCAAAAAGGTTTTGAATTAAGGATTAAGTGCTTTAACTTAAATGTTCAGTATTTGAACACTTTAATATCTAGAGAGAATATCAACCTACAATATGAATGTTACTTAAGCTTTCTCAGCTTTGGTCTCATCATCTGTACAGTGGAAATACATCATATTAATTTCACAAGGCTATTGTAAAGATTACTTTTGTTGGTTTGATTACTTTTAATAAAAAAATCTTCACTGTCCTCACATCATGAGCATCTGTGATCCACCAGGTCATTGTCTTAAAGTCTTAGATGTTGTCTGAAAAAGTCTGAAAATTCTAGGTCCTAAAAGTCTGAAGTCTTAAGTTTTAGATCTTAAAGTCCTAATTTCAGATTTTTCTGGTGAGAGATAAAAATTCAAACATATCTATAGACATTGGGCTGACTATGATTTCAAGCCAGCTGTGCAACACTGTATGATCTCCAGCCATATCTCTATTAGCTCACATGGTGATCAACATTTGTAGTTCTTAATGTAAGAGGGGTAAGGGTTATGTGAGGACCCCAGAGGGCTCCTACCAATGAATCCTGTGATTTCCTTGCACTAAAAGTGGGCTAATGTCAAAGAAATTTATAAAGCCACAGATCAGAAAGCGTCTTCTTATTGGGAGTAAATAGAGACCAACAATTTTGAAAAAAGCAGTTCTGCAGCATCACTGAGTGACACTGATAGGGCAATCATAATTCATCTAATGCAAATGGTGCTCACAGCACACTGTTCCCTTCTATCCAAGTCATCAGCACCACAAAGGCAAACAGGTTCTATCTGGACTACGGAAAGTAGAAAGCTCTGCCTGAGGAAGTTTCCCTGTCACCTAATCCTGAAGCCAAACTCTAATTATAAATTAATTTTCAAATGTGGGTTTCTGTGGCTACAGGTTGTATTCTAGTGCCTTTCATTGTAGTAATGTCTTGAGAATTTCGAAGATCAGTTAATGCCTGGAAGAGAACTTAACTTGGTGGGTGGCATGGTGTTAATGACAGAATTTTGTTCCCTCTAAAATTATACTGTTTGAGATACTAACCCTCTCAGAAGTTGGCTATATTTAGAGATAGTTTCTCTTTTTATTTAAGATTTATTTTTATTGGGCCTCCCCGTTAGCGCAGCGGTTGAGCGCTGGGCTGCGAAGCTGCCCACAGCCTCTGCAGTGCCGGTTCGATCCCTGGCCACCAGCGAGGGTCCCACATGGTGCGCAGACCACTCCTGCCATGCCCCCTGCTCCCCTGAACAGTGTATTTCCATCAGTCTGCCTGTTCTGCTCCCTGCTCTGGCTCTGGTGAATTCTCTCACCCTCCTGCGCTTCTGACTGTACCCAGTGCTTGTATAAATAAATAAATAAATAAATAAATCCTTAAAAAAATATTTTTTAATTTATTTATGCATACAAGAACTGGGATGTAGGCCAGAGGTGTGGGGGTAAAGGGGTGGGGAGAGGATTCACCAGAGACAGAGTGGGGAGCAGAACAGGCAGATTAACCGAAATACACTGCAGAAGGAAGCAGCGGATGAGACAGGAGATGTCTGCTTTCTCATGTTAGCTCCTTGGCCAGGGATCGAACTCATGCTATAGTGCCTGGAGTTAGCTTGATAGTACTGAGACTTAACCCCTTGCATTACCAAGGAGGCTCTACTGATAGTTTCTTTAATGAGGTAATTAAGCCTAAAGAAGGTCATTAGTGGGGAGCCTTATCCCATATGACTGTCATCCTTACAAAAAGAGGAAACCAGATAGGGAGGGAGCACCATGGACTATGGCAGTGGACTGACCAAGCTCCAGTTACCAGGAGCAGTAATAGCACCGGAAATGGGAGCCTATAATCCCAAAATAAAAAAAACAATGTAAACCAGGTTTCCCTGGTGGCACAGAGGGTTGAGCGTAGCACTGTGAAGCTGTCCACAGCCTCTGCAGTGTGGTTTTGATCCCAGATGGCCGGCTGGGGAGATACCCACACGGCACGGCAGACCTCTCCTGTCTTGCCTGCTGCTCCCCTCAGCAGTGTGTTTCAGTCAGTCTGCATGTTCTGTTCCCCACTCTGTCTCTGTTGAATCCTCTCACCCTCCTGCACATCTGGCCTGTACCCTGGTTCTTGTATGCATGAATAAATAAATCTTAAAAAAAAAAAAAACTAAAAAAAAAAATGTAAACCAATGTTACTGCAATTTAAAAATTACAAACTAATGCATTCTTTATTTTAAAAAAAAAAAAGGAAATTAGGACACAGGTATGTGGAAAGAACACTATGGGAATATACAGGGAGAAGATAACCAGATTTGAGAAGACAAATCTCAGAATTGAGATTTGTCCGACTTCTAGGCTCCAGAATTCTAAGAAAATTAATTTCTGTTAAGCCATCCAGTCAATGGTAATTTTGTATGCTGAGTTAGACAATTAATACACAAAGCAAACAAGATATGAAGAGGATGTAAAGACCAATGTTAAACTCTTTGGGTATCTATTTGACTTATTAGTTCAATGATTATAAACAAGTTATTCAACTATTGCTCCTCTTCTACTGATAAATCATCCTCGAGATATCCTTTAATAACTAATCAATACCTCCACAGCAGCTATTTTTTATTGTTCCAAGAATTCTAAGGGCTAAAGTCACCAACTATTTTCTAAAATTTAAGCAAAATCACTTGTGAAATGTGTGACGTCTCATTCAGAACTTGCGTATCAGTAGAGTAAGGAGGTTAACTACACTGACATATGGTTAACAGAAGTCTGGTTTTCTTAAGACCAGGAAAATAGTAAAAGGAGAATAAAGTGAGGTGAATGAAAGAGAGACAAACAAAAGAAAAGACACTGGTGACTGCATATTGAAATGACCTGATGGATGCTGGTGTCAATGGGCAAGTAATCATCACATCACAACACTTCTTATATGTGACATGCCAAGGAATTCATGTTAAAGAGGGTATTTCATATTTTAGAAATGACCTTGAAAATATCCATCCCCTCCTTTGGGAACGTTTGCCTTTTTGATCCCCATCTCTGTTTGCTTTATGTTATTATTATCACTTTGTTAACCGGACTTTAATTAGAGGCCAGAAGTCATGTCTGCATTAGGAGAGCTGCAATTTGAGAGCAATTTAGATTTGAATGCTGCTTCTGCCCCTTGCTGGTACTGTCTTGGCCAAATTAAGTTCTCTTGGTCTCAGCTTTCTCATCTGTAAATAGGGGTTAAAACACCAACCTGCAGTTATGTTGTAAGAATCAAACAAAGAAATATGGGGAAGCACCCGGCACATAGTGGGTATTCAATAAATGCTGGTGGCCTGTCTGTTGCTGCTAAGGTCCTGACCCTCAGGAACACTACTCATCAACCATTTTCTTTTCCCCTTCCCCAAAATGCCTCATCTCAACCAACCATCCTGTCTCCTTGGAATGTTGCCTCTACCCACTCCTCACACCTTTGTATTCCCTAAAAGGGCCACTGGATTTAGTCTGCCACCCAGCCACTGAGTGTCCCAAAGGCTGCAGCAACCTATTAATTGATATACCAAATAGTACTTTTCTCAGACATTCCGCCCAAATTTCTGTCACTTCCCACAGTGACATCCATCCATAGTTTGCATAGTTGCTTCTCCTCTGGCTTATGTGGCTCAATATACTCCTGATTTTCTTTCTGCCTCATCAATACCCCCTTCCCTTTTATTTATCCTTTCTTCTGTTTTCACCCTCTTTATTCTCCTGTTTTGGTCACATTGTACCATTAAAGTTGTGGCATTTCTTAAAAATTGACTTAAACTGACTTCTCACTACATATCCACCCCCATGGCCTTCGCTTATCACCTCTAGGTGTATGTGTACCCCAGTCACAGCCTCTCCCTAGGATCTAGTTACACATTCAGTGACCTGCTGGACAATTCCTACCTCCACGTCCCTGCTCATATCTGCCTGGCATGTCTTTGCTTCCATCCTTATTAAAATCCTTCTCATGGGCCTCCCTGGTGGCGCAGGCAGTTGAGTACAGCGTTGTGAAGCTGTCCACAGCCTCTGCAGTGCCAGCTGGATCCCTGCAGGCCGGCAAGGGTCCCACATAGCCCAGCAGACCTCTCCTGTCTCACCCGCTGCTCCCCTCAGCAGTGTATTTCAGTCAGTCTGCCTGTTCTGTTGCCCGTTCTGTCTCTGGTGAATCCTCTCACCCTCCTGAACATCTGGCCTATACCCCAGTTCTTGTATGCATAAATAAACCTCTTCAAAAAATTAAAAATTGAAAAAATAAAAAATAAAATCCTTCTCACATATTGATGTCTCATGAAATGTCTCCTGCAAGATGCCCTAAGACCTAATCATTCCATTTGGAAGCATACTCTTCTTGTAATTGCAAGAGTCATAATTTATTTAAAACCACCACAAGTAATTTGTCATACCTTACCTAATGATATGGCTATTTATCTATGTACTTTGAAAAGGCAGAAAGACAAAACTGTCTGTTACATGGGATTTGCATTCAACATATGTATCATAAATGATATCATCAATTACAGTTGAATGGTGCCTCTAGCATTTTTGTCAGAATAAATACCAACGACATATATTGATCTTTTTCAGCTCCCCCTATTTAGGTGTTTCCCATGAATCTGGGTGATAAAGATACTTTATCTTGTCTTCTCTTTTAAAAGGAAAAAAAAAAAAACGAATACTCTTGCACATGTGAAAACTATATAATGTTATAAACCAAGTTATTCAACAAAAAAATGTTTAAAAAGGAACTTAAGTAGTGTTACAATGCATGTTACTTAAATTATAAGAAAAAGGAAATAAAAGTGATGAGGGACACCACTTTTCTTAAAGCAAGCATCTTGAGGTGCCCCGTAGCTGTTTTGCCTCCCTCTAGTTAAACAAGTTTCTGATTTCTAAACAAAGACATAGAAGACATGTTTATCCAATTCATAGACAGCACAAATCCAGGAGGGCTAACTCTTATCACTGAGGACATAATCAAGATCCACCACTTCAATGACTGGAGGCAAGCATGATGGACTGAAGCCAATGAATTCGCTTTCAACAAGCACAGTGTGCTACATTTCCAAAATCAATTGCATATGTACAGGAAAGACCAGACCAACTTTGGCAGTAATTATGAAGAAAATAGGCTGTCTTCAGATATTTGGAGGAGTGACTATAAAGTTCCAGTACAGAAAACCAGGGAGAATGGGTGAAATCTCAACTTACTTTTAGAAAGAACTTTCCTTCAGAGTTGTTCAGTTATGGCCAGAGTGAGGTATAGGTACTGGAAAGGATCCTTGTCTCAGAGGTGCTTTCTGGGATCACACTTGACTTCTTTCCTTCCTTAAACTAGCCATACTGCCCTGTGCAAACCTTTATGTGTTTGGCCCAAGCTGTTTCATCTGCCATGAACGTCCTTTCTGAAACCCACAAACCCCCAACTTGTCTGGCTAAATTATTCTCACAATCTCCTAGAACAGTGTTCTCTGCTCTTATATATTCCTGCAATACTCCTTAGCACACACACAGTGTATACCTTCAGCCATTTATTTATTTACAGTCACATTTTCCATGTCTGTCTATAAATTCCTTGAAGATAACAGCTATGACTTTTCTGCTCCCTTAAGCATCTTCATTCCTGCTCATTGAGGCTAGCACAGAGAAGCTCAAGAAATAGCAGCTGAGTGACTGCCTAGCCTAATGCAAACATTGAATTATAAGAAAAACTGGAAGAGAAAAACACACAGAGAATGAGAAGAGAACCATCAGTGTTGGCTCTGTCTTTCCATTGGTGATGGTTTTCATAAGCTGAGTCTCCAGTTCTGGATGGTCAGGAAAAAATAAGGACAGAATTTTTACATCTTCCTTGCTCTCTCTACCCTAATTGTATTGTAATCTTTGAGCTCAAAGATATGCTTCATGCTTCTACTCATTTGGATGATGCTCATCTGGTAATTTTGATTCTTTCTGGAATGCTTATAACTTCAAAATGGTTTTGACTTATAATTTACAAAAAAAGAATTTTGTTGTGCTAATGAGAAACATAGTCCTTGGGATGAATATACCAAGGCATTGAGTGTAATCTTTGAGACCAAATTCTTGCTTATTTATTTTTAAGAGAAGAATACAGGGAGCATTTGTAAGAATGGAGCAGCAGATATCACTTGATAGAATGCAGAGACAGGATCACAGGGAGGTGGAACACCCAAGGAAGAACTGTTATCTGGCCCCACCTTTAAGGAAACTAGATAGGAAAGATATGAGGATAAAGTTAAGAATGATATACAATCCTAGCAGCCTTTCCATGATGCACAAAAGGAGTGTTTTTACATCATATCAGCAACCCCACAAAGAGCAGAGATAAGAGGAAAACTGAAGATTATTTTCCCATGTCCTTTAAACTAACCAATGAAAGCCCAAGAATATTTTGTTAAAATAGCCTAACTTTTTGAGATCCGTGTAGACTGTCCTTCAGTGAGAAGTTTCCTACCCAGATATAATTTCTTCAGACAGCTGCAGGCTACATTTGTCAGGAAAACACATAGATCACAGCTGTATTTTCTTATCTTGATGGCCAAGTTTTAGAACCCTTTGAAATGTTGCCCCAGTCACTGCAGTAAGAGCAGCTACTGTACAGGCAAAATGTAAGATTTCATTAGGGAATTGTTTTCCCCCCAACCCCCAGTGCCTCAAAGATCTCTGAATGAGCCTCTCTCACCTAGTAGCACAAAAGCTATTAAATCTCTTGAATGAAAGGGTCAGGTTGCAAGCTGTGCAAGTATGGAAGTCATTCCTGTTCAGACCACCCAGCTCTCCAAAGGGGCAGCAGCACCAGATTCAGACAAGATAAAAGGCTGTGCTCCTATGTAACCCTTCCAGAGAAATAGCCTCTCTAGAGAGCGACAGGATCCCATTGTGAAGAATGTATGCTCTGAAAAAGTGGTCTTTGTCCTCTGCACCAGTGGTTTAAGTTCTCTTTGAATTTAATTTTTTTTTTCTAATTTTGAAGAAAAGCAGTTTGTCAAATCCTTGGACGTGTTTTCAACACAAAAACAAATAAAGCTCCCCTTCCTGATTTCTGAGTTTAGGGGACTGAGCCATATTGACCAATGTCAAAACATCAAAGCTGGAAAGATATCCAAAATCTTTTACTTCAAACTTTTCATTTTGTTGATGGGGGGAAGTGAAGCTCACAGAGATTACATGACTCGCAGAGGCTGTTTAACAAACACTAAGATTTGAAACACAATGAGGCCAGGAATAATCTCCATACAATTCAAATTAATCATTTTGGAGTCCTTGGGAAATTAGCAGTAAGCCTGGTATGTAGCACCACCCCACCTCCCCCCCAATATTTTTTGGGGGGAGAGAAGAAAAAAAGGGGTGCTGATAACTGCATCCTATTTTCTTTTTACTATAAATGGCAATGCCACAAAATGTCTTTGGGGGAAGGATGGAACTGAGTTCTTACTTTCAGATGTTGTCAAATGAGGACCTTAACAAGATGGAGCCATCACTTCCTGTTTCTCTCCATCCTTCTGGGCTCATTAATCCAAACTCATTTTCTAGGAATTAGACTGTTCCTTGAGAGTTCCAAGAATTTCAGCTCAGTTCAGCCCAACTCAGCCTAGCCAGTTCCCAAAAGCAGAGTATCCCTAGGAGACTGATAAAAAATTAAGAACAGCCGCAGGTTTTAAGTTTCTAAGACAAACATCACTTGGCAATGCGGAGACAAGTTAGACCTTACAGCCCAGAATTTGAGGGCAAGGGAACATGGTGTCTAGGTACCTTGTCTAACTCTTTTTCTCATAAAAATAAAAAGACAGAAGAGGAAAAGAAAGTGGGAGGAGAGGGAGGGTTTGGAATGATGAGGTTGATGGGAAAGCAGTTTAAAAGTCCTGGTTTGTCAGTCAATCATGCAAAAGCTTGTTGCACATAATTTTTGTTCAATGCCACTCAAACGCAAGTTTATTATTTAGATGTGAGATTTAATATTAACCAAGTACGTGAGAGGAATTTAATGGCCAAAGACACGGTAGAGGAATGCATATTCAACTGTGATATCACCTGCATCAGAATCACCTGGGTAAGTTCCAAGTGGCAGCCTAGACCTAAAATCCTTTGGGAGGGTGGCCTAGGCATAGGCCTTGCATCAAGCACCCAGGTGATCTCAATGCACAATGAGTTTTGAAAACCAATGGAGCGAAAGAGCAAAGGTAATTAACAATTTCCTCTGGGCTATGCTCAAGGCACTGCTGTATCAAGAAGCAATTCCTCAAGTTTTAACTAGAACTGGGAATTGGCAGTATCTGTTTTCCAAAGCAGAAACCTGAAGTACTTTTAGATCGCTAGGTCTGCTCTGGGAAACAGGCCTGAAAAGGTTAATCTCTCCAGCAAGATTCCCAGGCCATAAACTCCAACCAGTTGCCGGAAATGCTCTTTTTAAGCTTTGTAATTCACGCCAAGCAACAAGACTGAATGCAATAGCAAAACCCAGCAGAAACAAAAATTAAATGCCTTGAAAATTACTTCTGTGATCCAGATGAAAACTAAAAGAAACTATTTCCTACAACACCAAAGTTTCTGGAGCAAGTCTGAGTAATGAGCAGAAAAAAACTTAAAAATCGGTCCAAGACATCAGAACAATATGATTTCTTTGCCTCTCTAGTACTTTCTCCTCTTCACAAACACAGAAATGATGCTTTTGAAAATATACATCCAAATATAACTAAAGCCAACATTCTAGAAATTGTCTTGTCCAAATTACTATATGTTTATGCCAGGAGGATATAATATCTTGTTAGTTTTTGTACTATTTCCCTTTTCCATTCCACTAGATTGAAGAGAAGCATTCTGATTTCAGGAAAGAAATTACAAAATTTAAAATTGGTTACTTCATTGGTGAGTGCCACTGGGCATGGATTCAGAAGAGAGTTATACATTTGTGTTAAGAAAATAAATTCCATTTTTGTCATATGCTTTTATTTTTTTAAACACTGCACATTGCCCCTTTCAGAGTTTACAAGAGAATTAAACTTTTGCAAGCTGACTTTGCATATACTTCTTGCCTAGTTCCTTGGAATTAATGCTACCACCATGAAAACAACCTCTGGGGCATTGTGCTAACAGAACATTCACAGTCAAGATGAGAGGACGCACATAAAGCAGATACTTACAGGTAGTGGTTTTCCTTTCCAAGCCAAAAAAGCTAGAAACCCTTGGCCCAGGCGGGCGGGATAAGCGTCACTGACCCGGTAATCTCTGGTTTAAAGGGCTTTGAGAGGAAGCGGGAGGAAAAACAACCCAGGAAGGAAAGAGAGCTGAAATTCCAGTCTTTCAGGTCAGCTGAGTTTTAGCTTTCTTTGTACTAAAAAATCCATTAACCCTCCCAACAAGAAAATATAGAATCAAGTTCACATACACACTCCACTCTCTTTGCTGGTCTTCTCCAAGGCTGCTGCTGCTGCTGCGGCTCTGAAAACTTCCCGATTGCCAAGCCTCAGGACTCCCTCTGCGAAGGGCATGATAAAGGATGCCTGCAACTGTTTGCAGAGAGCCCGACCTCCCTGGCAGAGAGCCACAGCTCGTCCAGTCCCTTCTGCTGGTTGGGTCCGCAGGGACAAAACTGAGCTTTTGTTAATAAGGTCGGTTGCGTCTCTCCCTAGCTCCCTTTCTCACTATTAGTTATGTACTAACTGCTCTGCCACTGGCTGAGTCAAAGCTGCTTCTCCTGCCTGCAGCACACACACACACATACACACACACAAACACACTGCATACAGTCACCCCAACATGCCACACAGAGCCACGCGCAGGCCAGGCACACACAGGCCCCCGTGTGCACGTGCAGGCGTACGCACCCACACACAAATGCCTCCATAGGATTCACACATCCATGTGTGTGCAAATTCACACATACTATACACACATGGGTACACACACGTGCTCACAGCCACCCATACACATATTTGCTGTTTCTCTGAACCTTCAAACTCTTCAAACACACTTTTTTCCTTAATCTCTTTCCTTTGAACAAACTACAATCCTGAAAGGTTTTTATTTATGTTCACACTAGATGCCCAGCATTCAGAAGGAAGGAAGAAGGGGTATGGACTGGCCGCTTTTAAAGGAAAAGATAAGCAATTCGAAGATACAATTTCTCAAGTACCACCTTAGTTCTTCAGTTTATAAGGCTTTTCCTGTATCTGGTTCTTTATAATTCCATTAACCTCGCCTCATTTGCATGCAGCTCATGACCCCACTGACTCAGATATGTCACAGGTCAAGAAATGTCCTCTCAATGGAGACACAATCGAACTTGTCAGGATTCAATGGGTGAATAAAAATCTTATTCCTTAACTACTAGATAATCAATTTCTTTCCTGAACGTCATCTCCCCCAGAAAAAAGTAAATAGTGCTATACTATCTGGCCTAACTTTTAGATTGACCATATATAGAGAAGTTGGAGTTTTATCTCACTTTGGGAGAAATGTTTATATTGAGACCTGTCTGGTTATTCTAAAGCTCAGCCAAAAGTACAAGGCACTATAAACCGATTCAACTTCGATTGCGGTTTCCCCTAGAAAGTTCATGATGCTATATCCCTTGCCTTGGAAGCAATGAGGGGAAAAGAGAGGGAAATGGTAAAGAAATAGAAGAAAATCAAATAAAGAAGGGAGGAAGGAAATAGGTAAAGCAGAAGTATGAAAGGAGGAAAAGAAAGAAATGCAAAAGAAAGAAAAACATGTTTTACCAATACTTGAGTAATGATAGTGCAGTATACTTCTAAGTCACCAGAAGTTCTATATCTTCAAGAATTTCTTGATTCTTTCTATTTGCCCTGAGAATAAATGGATGAAACTTCTTGAGAAATCACTACACTCTCTGTAAGTAAACAAACATAACTAAACACAGTTATGGAACAAAATACAATGACAATACATGATTCCTATACTGTCTTTAAAAAAGCAAAACACGCCTTACTAATAGATACAACATCACAATTTTATTCTTGATTGAATTTAAAATTGCTCAAATTTTGAATATCTCACCTGAAAAAAAATGACTCTAGATACTATTGGTTGAGACATGAAATTTAATTGACAAAGAAATGATAACAGGTAGTTGTAAAATTGGATGCACTGATGGGCATCTCTTAACATCCGGGTTAAATACAGTCTATGAATTAATCTGCAAACAGAAATAAATAGTTTTCATAACCTTCAGTTTTCTAAACAAGAAAACAACACTGATTCCAATGCGTTTCAAAATATCTGCAGGAAATAAAACTTTTGTAAAGTTAATTATATATGTGGTATTTGACTTAATCGTCCCCAGAACATACTTTAGACTAGACATAGTTGGAAAATGACTTAAAATCTGAAATATTTGAATATAAAATAAATGATTCTCTTATGTCTTCCACAAATGGGGCTGTTGGAATAGTACAATTACAAATTTTAATAAAGGGCTCTTTGGACAGGTTGAAATGCAAAGCTAGAGGATTTAAAAGAAACTAGCTGAAGAAACAACAGAGTTCTTCCCTTAAAAGCATGTGCTGCTGAGTTTAGTGCTGGAACAAAACACATTTTAAAGAAATCTTTCTGGGCCTCCCTGGTGGCACAGGGGTTAAAGACACAGCGCTATCAAGCTATTAGCAGCCATTGCAGCATGAGTTCAATCCCCACAGGCCAGGGAGCAACCCACATGGTGCAGCAGACTCTCCTGTCTCCTGCAGCAGTGTATTTCAGTATATCTTCTTGTTCTGCTCCCCACTCTCTCTGGTGAATCCTCTCACCCCCTGCACCTCTGGCCTACACCCCAGTTCTTGTATGCACAAATATAATAAATCTTCAAAAAAAAAATCTTTCTGTTTCTAACCTCAGGATTGACGTAAGAGAAAAATAAAAAATGTCATGAGTTGGAGATTGGTAAACCTTTGGGGGTTGTAAGTGTGCCTGGTTTTTGTTTAATTGCATTCTCTGAGAAGCACAGTGAGCCTCTTCACCAACCATACATGTAACAGAATTAGGAATGTGTCTGTTAAGTGCCGATGGAGCCCAGCACAGAGGTATTACCCATCGTGCTATGAGTGGGTTTTTCACTGAGTCTATGAAACATGATGCCTGTGGGTGGGTACAGTGCTGCATCTTATAGGAGATAGCTCAGTAGTGGAAGGGTCACAATTTAAATAGATCAACTTAAAAGCAAGTAAGTAATAAAATGAAAACAAAATTCAATTGAATAGCAAACAAAAATCCTGGGCAGACAGCTCAACTTCAAACTCCCATCCAGTTTCTGACATGCCCAAGGCAATGGTAGGAGACTGTCTCTAACAAGAGCCTTAATACCACTGCTGGAGTATAAAAAGAATTTAAGCTCTTGACCTGGAAAACAGTTTTCTGACAAGAATCTGAATAATAGGTTTGGTAGAAAAATTATTTCCTGCCTGTTTTGTGTCATCCTGCTTTCATTTTTACCCTGTAAATGCCAAATCAACTGTTCTAACTCCTAGTTTATGATCCCAATTTAGCTGTCAAAGGATTCTTAGAGGTTTTTTTTTTTTCATTCAATTTGTCTGGTTATTGTTTTGTATTCCTAAATTTGCTTGTGGTGGCTAAATTTTATTTCATTTTTGCTATCAAGAAACTTAGTAGGAAGTTTTATTTGTGTAACAATAAATGCATTTCTAAAATAGTGAAAAAATAATAATAAAGGCTATGCAATTATCTTTGTGTGTCAGAAAAAGGCAGAAACACAACCCAGTGAACTCTGAACCTCAGAGTTCAGCGCTATCAGGAGAGCTCTCAGGTAACAGGGAAGAAAACAACTTCTGACAAGGCAGAAAGAAAAGTAGTGAGGTGTGCTTGACATCAAAAAGGCTTATTATCTTTAAACATAATTACAAAATCTTCAATAAGATATATGTAAATCTAATCCACCTATGCATTTTAAAAGATATTATAACCAATAGGTTTTATTTCAGGATTGCAAGTATGGCTCAAAGTGAAAACATCTAGCATTTTAACATATTTAAGGAATGAGGAAAAGCTAGACAATCATCTTAACAAACCTAGAAGAAATGTTTTTGGTAATAATCAACCTATTTACTTAAAAAAATGATTAGCCAAATAAGAAGAGAATATAGAAGTCTTTTGTACCTTTCAAAGATATCTGTCAGAAATCTCATGCTGAATGGTAAAATTTTAGCACTAGAGAAGCAACAGGACAAAAATGCCTGCTACAGTCCTCATATTTCATCCTTCATAGGTGAGTTAGGTCAATAAAACATGTCAAGAGAAAAGTGAGGCCGAGGATTGAATAAGAAGAAAGTAAACCTTTTATTTGGAAAATATATGAGTCTTTCTAAAAATATCTTAAAGAAATTTTCTGAATGAGGATGCTTGAAAAGGGTGCTCCTGATACGAAAAACATTGCAGGGACAAATTTTTCCAAATACACACATGTTCGTGCTCGCTTCGGCAGCACATATACAAATACACACATGTTCACCAAGAAATTTAGCTGTTTGATAAAAAGGAATTATTTTCCCAGCACTTGTTTTATGTCTAGAATCATTGATTTAGCTGGAGAGGGAAAGAATAAAAGATTCAGCTCCTCTAATGTTATGGGAACTGATAAAATCACATACTTCACTGAATTTGAGCAAACATTTCCCATACTGTAAATTAAAGGCTATTTCTTGTGAAAATGGAAACTTCAGACTTAAAATTCTACTCATCACACTATCATTTCCACATTTGTTCACTAAATTCATACAGGAAATCAGAATAAATTGACTCATTTCATTACACTCTGCCATCACAAAGGAAAAACAAACAGGCAATGCATTTTTCTCATTAACAATAAACTTGAACACAGTTTCAAATGCTTGTTAAAGTAAAAATACATTAGGACACACACACACATTAAAAACATGAAAAAATACTCAGGAATCCTTTTTATCTCCACCCAGTTTATAGAATGGGGAAAATGCACCAGAGATGATATAAACAATTTAATTATAAGATGTTTTGCATTTCAACTATCTTTGTGAGATTTGGGAGTGATTTTGTTTTTCAAACTTTAGCCCCAGGAACAATTTTATCTTTCCAAGCATAACACAAAGATTTAAAGTGTTCACTTACTGACTCCAGAAAAATCTCCAAAATCCAGCTGTCTCAAAGGCAATGTATTTTGCATCATAAAAAATCAAAACAGTAGTTACATTTTAAAAATCATGGCAGCTTAACCCAAGTCAAAATACTCGGAAATAACAAAACAAGGTAAATTCTTCCTTTCATATCATAAAAGAAAATGGCACAAATGCACTTGCAAATTCCCAGACTTGCCTAGAAAGAAGAGGCCAAAATCATACACCAAATGAGTCTCAGAGGAACTACAACATGCTGATCTATTAAATTCCCTTCCAAAAGGGCTATTGAACTTTGATATAAGTTAGGTTTTGTGCTAGTCTTGGGAGGGACAGAGATGAGTAAGACAGAGTGCCACCTCTCTATAATTTTATAGTCTAGTTAGAGAAGTAAGAATACATGGAATATCATATATTGAGATTTGATTAAAGATAGCTAACAACTACTAAGAATGTACACACTATGTACAATGTTATTTATACTCATTTATTAACTCATTTAATCCTGACAACTCTAATCTCTTGAGTGGATCTTAGTAGTAAAACCAATGCATTAGTTCTCCCTCTCATCTGTCACCAAGCTCTGTCACTGCTTCACTCTGCATGTTAACCTTATTTGTTTTAAAGATTTATTTATTTATGCATACAAGAACTGGGGTACAGGCCAGAGGTGCAGGGGATGAGAGGATTCACCAGAGACAGAGTGGGGAACAGAACAGGCAGACTGATTGAAATTCACTGCTGAGGGGAGCAGTGGGAGGGACAGGAGAGGTCAGCTGTGCCATGTGGGTTGCTCCCTGGCTGCCCAGGGATCGAACTCGTGCTGCAGAGGCCGCGGACAGTTTCACAGTGCTGTGTCCAACCCCTTGCACCACCAGGGAGGCCCTTTAACCTTATTTTCTCTTGTTTGAGACAGGCTTTTTCGTGGTAAGAGAGACTGCCAGCTACTTAGTTCAACATTTGCATGGTTTGCAATCAAAAAGGAAGTGCATCATCTTCATATTAGTTTTAGCAGAAAACCCCTATTAAAACCAAGAAAGGAGTAGATTATGGATATTGACACATGAGAACAACAAATTAGGGAAAGACTTTGCAAACAGAAGCAAGGGAAGAGGGTAGGAAAAGCATCTGGGCAGACCTGTCAAGCATATTTGTGCTTCCTTCAGTCATTTCTTTGTAGGCATTTGAGAGCTGTTGGAGTTTCAGCAAATGGGTAGATCTGCTTTTGATAGATCAATTTGAACAGAAAGGGATCCATGTTTCTTTGACCTATTTTTGTGATTTTGACAGGATACAGCAGTCTGTCAGTAGTCCCCTCAATCTCTAATTATATTCTACAAATACTCAATATGTATGGTTGTCATCAACTGCCCTTTCATATGCTTCTTTGATAATCCAACAGGGATGTTTGCTCTTTTCTCTCAGTTCTAATAAATGTACTCTAACACTCATTGTTGACCTCTGTAAGAGCACTCCAACCATGTTTCCTTAACATATTTATCAACTTCCCTGTCTTTAGAATAGTTTTATTTTGTTCCCTCAGGTTTTAACAGTGAATGATAAAGACAGCCAATTCAGTAGTTTCCTATCATCTAATTTCCTCCTAAGATATATGCTATCTCTAAAAATGGTGGAGAATTTCCTGATGCCTTCAGCTTCCCTTACTATAACCCTTCCAGAGCATATCCAGGTAAGTACCTTTAAGGGGAGCATAACAGTCCATTTTGTATATACCACATCTTTATCTGTTCAAATGTTGGTTGACATTTAGGTGTTTTCCATGTCTTGTCTATGGTGAATAATGCTGTAATACATATAAAGGTGCATGTATCTTTTTGAATTAGTGTTTTCATGTGCTACAGATAAATACCCAAAAGTAGAATTGCTGAATCACCTGGTAGTTCTACTTTCAATTTTTTAAGGATCCTCGACACAATTTTCCATGATGCCTGCACAAATTTACATTCCCACCAACAGTGGATACCTGTTTCTCCAGCTCCGTGACAACAATTACCATTTCTTTTTTTTTTTTTTTTTAACTTTTAATTTTTTTTTTTTAATTTTTTTTTCAAGATTTATTTTTTTTTCTAATTTATTTATACAAGCACTGGGTACAGCCAGAAGCACGGGAGTATGAGAGAATTCACCAGAGCCAGAGCGGGGAGCAGAGCAGGCAGAAGGACCGAAGGACACTGCTGAGGGGAGCAGCGGGCGGCAGGAGAGGTCTGCGCACCATGTGGGACCCTCCTCCCGTGGCCGGGGAGCAGCCGGGGATTGAACCGGCGCTGCAGAGGCTGCGGGCAGCTTCGCAACCCAGCGCTCAACCGCTGCGCCATCGGGGAGGCCCACAATTACCATTTCTTATCTTCTTCATAACAGTGATTCTCAAGGCTGTGAAGTGAAATCTCATTGTAGTTTTCATTTGCATTTTCCTAATGATAAACAATATAGAACATCTTTTACTATGTCTATTGACCATCTGGATGTCTTTGGTGAAACATCTATTTAGATTCCTGCACATTTTTTAATATAGTTTTTTGTTGTTGTTGTGATTGCTGTTACACTGTCTGAGTTGCTTTTATCTTTTGGAAATTAACCCCTCTTCTGATACATGATTTGCAAGTATCTTCTCCCACTCTGTAGGTTGCATTTTCATTTTAATTCCAGTTTTTGTTTGTTTGTTTTTTGCTAAGCAGAAAATTTTAGCTCAATCCAGTTCCATTTGTTTATTTTTGCTTTTGTTTCTCTGGCCATTAGAGATGAACCAACAGGGATATTATCAGGACTGATAAGAGCCTAGCACCTGTTTCCTTCTACATATTTTATGGTCTTACATGCAAGTCTTTAATCCATTTTGAGTTAATTTGTGTATATGGTGTAAGACAGTGCTCTAGTTTCATTCTTTTGCATGTGGCTGTCCAGTTTCCCAACATCATCTATTGAATAGACTTTCCTTTTGTATAGTCTCCATTGTATGTCTTGACTGCTTTGTCATAAATTAGGTGTCCATATAGACATATGGGTTTGTCTCTGGGTTCTTAATTCTGTTCCATTGATCTGTCTCTCTGTTTTTATTGCAACACCATACTGTTTTGGCTACTGTAGTTTTGTAGTATAGTTAAAAGCCAGGGAGTGTGATTGTTCAATTTTTGCTCTTTTTCTGAGGATCGCTTTGCCTATTCCAGGTCTTTTGTGGTTCTACTTAAGTTTTAGGGTTTTTGGTTTTTTTTAATAATTGTGATGAAGTTCACACTTTTTTTTTTAAAGATTTATTTATTTATTTATACAAGCACTGGGTACAGTCAGAAGCGCGGGAGGGTGAGAGAATTCACCAGAGCCAGAGAGGGAAGCAGAGCAGGCAGAAGGACCGAAGTACACTGCTGAGGGGAGCAGCGGGCTGAAGGAGAGGTCTGGGCGCCATGTGGGACCCTCCTCTGTTGGCCAGGGAGCAGCCGGTGATCGAACTGGTGCTGCAGAGGCTGCGGGCAGCTTTGCAACCCAGCGCTCAACTGCTGCGCCACCGGGGAGGCCCAAAGTTTTAGGGTTTTAATAAAAATTAAAGGTAACACACAAAACAGTTTTAGGATTTTTTGTTCTATTTCTGTGCAAAGCATGCCATTGGAGTTTTGATTAAGGACTACACTGAATCTGAATATTGCTACACCTAAAGTGGAAAGGGAAGTGCAAGCCATATGGGAGACCATAACAAGGAGTCTGACTGGTCAGGGCGCTGGGGCATTTCCCTACTCTACTAAAAGTTAAGTAGTTAATAATGAATAATAATAATAGCACTGAATGAAGAGTTAGAGGATTGAGTTCCATGTTCAGTTTTCCCATCAGGCAGTTGTGTGAATTAGGGAAAAATCTCTCACCTTCCTGGGTCTCACCTGCAATAATAATAATATCATCTTACATTTGTATCAAAATAAATTATTCCTCTTGTGTTGTTTGAAAATGAGTTTGTAATCTAGTCAACAATTAGGCCCCTTCCAAAAAAAAAAAAAAAAATAGAAAAATGTTGGAGATTCCTGATGCCTTTCTGACTACAAAAAAATATCCTTAATACTTTTACTTAGAAATAAAGGAACAGGGCCTCCCCTGGTGGCGCAGGCGGTTGAGCGCAGTGCTGCGAAGCTGTTCGCAGCCTCTGCACTGCTGGTTAGATCCCGGCCGGCCAGCGAGGGTCCCACATAGCCTGGAAGACCTCTCCTGTTGCCCGCCGCTCCCTTCAGCAGTGTATTTCAGTCAGTCTGCCTGTTCTGTTGCCTGCTCTGTCTCTGGTGAATCCTCTCGCCCTCCAGCGCATCTGGCCTGTACACTGGTTCTTGTATAAATAAATCAATCTTTAAAAAAAAAAAGAAAAAAAAAAGAAAGGAACAGAAAACTCAGTTCCCCTATAAACAAATTAGTATGTTTAGCTATAAGAATAATTACTAAGAATAATTACTAAGAATAATTGCTAACATTATGGTAGCAATCACTTTGTAATATATAAATTTATCAAATCAACATTTTCATAACTGAAACTTGCACAATGTTATATCTCAATTTTAAAAGATAGTAACTATAAAGTTCATAGGAGATTATCATTAATTCACCAGTCCTTATATAAAAACCTATAATGATTTTTAAGGTCACTAAATCAGATTAAGTTATGGACCCTTATCACAACACAACATGCAATATAGTCTTGAATATCTTCTAAACAGGCAGTACTCAAAGTAATAAGAAACACTTGGGGGTCCCCAAAACCCATTTCAGGGGCTGCTGGAGGTCAACATTACATTTACAGTCATGTTAATATATTCTTTTCCACATTCATTCACATCTTTCATGAGTATAATATGTAGTTTTCCAGAGGCAACAGAAAGTGTGATATTTGCAAGAGATTGAATGCAGAAGCAAATATAGAAACCCAGCTGTTTTCCATTAAGTCAGACATTAAAAATATTTTCCAAAATATAAAACAAAGGCACTTTTTCAGTAATTTTTTTGCTTTCAAAATTATAGTTTTCTTCAAAATATTTATGCTAATATATGATAAAATCATTGTTGTTCCTTTGAAATAAATTAATAAGTGTCAACTTCTTGGTTTTAAATTCTAATGTAGTAAATATAGATAACTATAATTCAAACAAGTAATTTCTTTTTAAAAAATGTAGCATAAAGCAACTTTGGGGATAAAAGGTTTGAGAATTACCAATCTCAGCAAATGTCTTATAAACATCCTCAATTTCCTTATGTAACAAGTTCCTGGATCAACAGCATGTACTAAATTGGGTTAGCCATGGTTATAGTAGCCAAGATTGAATTAAAGAAGATAGGGTTTATGGAAACCAAGGACTGAATTTTAAAATGCAGTGTTTATACACTCTCCTCATAGGCTATCATGCATTTATTTCTTCTCTCTCTACAAATAGTGTCATAATTCATGCCATCATTTTTACTTTATTTTACTTAATCTTCACAATTTGGGGTAAAAAGAAAAGACATTATTTATGAATTTACAGATGAGTAAAGCAGACTGAAAAAGTTATGTGATTGATTCATGGCCCCACATCTGACAGGTTGGACTGAGTTTGGAAAGTAAATATTTGTGGCATACTATCTAGTGTGCTTTCCACGTAACAGAATGAAAGGATTTTCTCCAAATATTCTCTAAGTACACTTTGAATCTGAGTGTTTTTAACTCTATGGTTCTTAACGTTATCTTCATAAATTTTTTCCTTCAAAAAAGTCTTTTTCTAAAACTTACTTTCACTAAACCTAAAAGTATCTTAAAAGAAACTAATTTTCTGGAAGTATCATTATACTTCAAAAGAATAAAAAGTTAGATATCCATTTTGTCTATGTATGCACTAAAAGTAAGCATGTACTAATTTGGGTTAGAAGCAAACATCTTCCAAGATAGACGTAAGAGTTAGGGTTATAGAATATATTCCAGACATACAAGGAATCCAAATAGGGAAAGAAGAAGTAAAACTATCACTATATGCAGATGGCATGATAATATACATAGAGAACCCTAAAAGCTCCACAGAAAAACTACTCAAAATAATCAACCAGTTTAGTAAAGTAGCAGGATACAAAATCAACACACAAGAATCAGTAGCCTTCCTCTACACAAAACAATCAATCTGAAGAAGAAATCAAAAATCAAAAAATATCCCTTTTATAATTTAAACAAAAAGAAATTAAATACACTTGGGAATAAACCTAACAAAAGAGGTGAAGGAGCTATACAAAGAAAATTACAAAACAGTTACAAGAAATAGAAGAAGATACAACGAAATGGAAAGACATCCTGCCGGGGACCAGCCTCCGGCAAAATGTCGTGTCAGCAACATCCCCTGCTCATGGATTGGAAGAATTAACATTATCAAAATGGCCATCCTACCAAAAGCAATTTACAGATTCATTATAATTCTGATAAAAATCTCAATGGCATTCTTCAAAGAAATAGAACAAATACTGACGAAATTCATATGGAACCACAAAAAAAAAGTGAATAGCCAAAGCCCTTCTGATGAAAGCAAAAGAGAAAAGAGGTATCACACTTCCAAACTTCAAGCTATACTACAAAGCCATAATAATTAAAACAGTTTGGTATTGGCACAAAAACAGACACACAGACCAATGGAACTGAATAGAGAGCCCAGAAATAAAGCCACACTTACATGAACAACTAATCTTTGACAAAGGAGCAAAAAATATGCAATGAAACATGGACAGCTTGTTCAATAAATGGTGCTGGGAAAACTGGACCACATGCAAAAGAATGAAACTAAACCACTACCTCTCACCATGCACAAAAATCAACTTAAAATGGATAAAAGAACTGGACATAGGACCTGAAACCATAAAATACATACAAGAACATATAGGTAAAACACTACAAGACATACATCTCAGTAACATCTTTAAAGACTCATTACCCAAAGCAAAGAAAGTCAAGGAAAAGATAAACTCCTGGGATTACATCAAACTAAAAAGCTTCTGTACAGCAAAAGAAACATTAACCAAAATAGAGAGAAACCCCACTGACTGGGAAAAAATTTTTGCACTCTATACAACTGATAAGGGACTGATCACAAAGATATACAAAGAACTCATAGCAATCAACAAAAACAAAATAAACAATCAATTCAAGAAATGGGCAGAAGAACTTAGATACTTCTCCAGAGAGGAAATGCAAATGGCCAACAGGCATATGAAAAAATGTTCAGCATCCCTTATAATCAGGGAAATGAAAATCAAAACCACATTGAGATACCACCTTACACCAGTAAGAATGGCACATAATAAAAAAAACCAAAGCTAAAGCAGTTTGCAAATACTAGACTTTCACTTCAAGAAACGTTAAAAGGATCTCTCCTCTAAATGGAAGAAAAGAACATCCACAAAGAAACAATCACAAAATGAAGGACAAAAGAGCTGTAACAGAATTTCAAATGTCAATAATCATTCTAAATGTAAATAGATTGAACTCACCAATTGAAAGGTGCAGAGTGGCTGGTCAGATCAGAAAACATTATCCAACTTTCTGCTACCTCCAGGAAACACACCTGAGTTCCAAAGCTAGGCATAGGCTAAGATTAAAGAGTTGGAAACAATCAAACAAGCAAAAGTAAGTGAATGACCCTCAAAGCTCTACTTTGAAAAAAAACAGAAAAATCTCTAGCTAAGCTCACAAAGAATAAAAGGGAGAAAACGCAAATAGAATTAAAAATAAAAGATGAGACATTACAACAGACATCTCAGAAATTCAGAGTATCATAAATATCACTATGAATAATTGTATGTTTATAGTTGAATAACCTAGAAGATATGTGTAAATTCTTAGAAATATGCAGCCATATGAGACTGAATCAAGAATAAATTAAAAATATGAACAGGCCAACTACAAGCAAGGAAACTGAAACAGTAATCAAAAGTCTTCCAAAAAAACAAAAGTCCAGAACCAGAAGGTTTCACTAGTGAGTTACACCAACCTTTTAAAGATAAGGTAATACATATCCTTCTTAAACTCTTCCTAAAAACTGAGAAAGAGGAAGTACTTCCAAACACATTTTAGGAGGCCAACATCCTCCTCATACCAAAACCAAACAAAAATACATCAACAACAACAAAAAAACAAAATTGCAGACTAGACTCCCTAATGAATATAGATTCAAAAATCCTCAACAAAATCTTAACTAACCAAGTTCAATAATTCATTGACAGGATTATACACCATGTACAAATGGGATTTATCCCAGGGACACAAGGATAGTTCAACATCCAAAAATCAGTCATAGCAATTTACCATATTAATAAAAGATGAAAATTATATGATCATCTCAATAGATGCTGAAAGATTATTTGATAAGATTCAATATTCTAAAAAAAACTGGGGATATATGAGACATAATTCAACATAGTAAAGGCCATATGTAACAAACCCACAGCTAAAATCTTTATCAATGGTGACAAACAATTTTCCACTAAATCTGGTATCAGGCAGGGATGTTCACTTTCATTATTGCTATTCAACAAAGTATTAGAAGTCCTAGCTAGAGCAATAAGGCAAGAGAGACTATAAAATGAACCCAAACTGGGAAAAAAGTGCAGCTATCATTATTGCAGATGACAGATAATATAGAGAGAGAACCCAAAAGATTCTAGTAAAAATTAACTGAAACAAAAAATTAGTGCAGCAAAATGGAAGGATATAAAATCAATATAAAAAGTCAGTTGCCTTCCTATATCAATCAATTAGCGAGAAGAGGAATAAATCAAGAAAACAATCCCATTTACAATTGTATCAAAAATAAATTGGGGCCTCCGTGGTGGCACAAGGGTTAAGACGCAACCTATGAAGCTATCCACAGCCACTGCAGTACGAGTTCAATTCCCCGGCCAGCCAGGGAGCAACCCACATGGCGCAGCAGACTTCTGACTCGCCCGCTGCTCCCCTCAGCTGT
Source organism: Talpa europaea (assembly GCF_964194135.1). Classification (NCBI taxonomy): domain Eukaryota; kingdom Metazoa; phylum Chordata; class Mammalia; order Eulipotyphla; family Talpidae; genus Talpa; species Talpa europaea. Next base: position 25,359,199 of record NC_140074.1, on the reverse strand, counting down.
GTACTTTGGTCAATCTGCCTGTTCTTTTCCCCACTCTGTCTCTGGTGAATCCTCTCAAACCCTGGCACCTCTGGCCTGTGCCCCAACTCTTGTATGCATAAATAAATCTTTTTTAAAAAAATTAAATACCTAGGATTAAAATTAACGAAGGATATGAAGGACATTTACAATGAAAATTATAAGGCATTGTTAAAAGGAATAGAATAAGACAAAGAGATGGAAAGATATTCCCTACGTATGGATTAGAAGAATTAACATTCTCAAGTAGCCATCTTATCCAAAGCTATATACAGAGTCAATGCAATCCCTATCAAAATTTCAATGGAATTCTTCAAAGATATGAAGCAAATAGTGCTGAACCACAAAAGAACCTGCAGTCAAAGCAATTCTGACAGAAAAGAGGAAGAATAATGGTATCACACTCCTAGACTTCAAACTTTTCTACAAAGTATTATAATAATCAAAACAGTATGGTACTAGAACAAAAAACAGGCACACAGACCAATGGAATCAAATTAAGAGCTCAAAAATTACACACCTAGATGGATAGTTAATTTACAACAAAGGACCCAAGAATAAACTTTAGGGAAAGGAAATCCACTCCAATAAATAACAGCCACATGCAAAAGAATGAAACTAGACCACTATCTCACACCAAATACAAAAATCAAGTCAAAATGGATAAAAGACTTGGATAAGAACTGCAACCATAAAATGCATAGAAGAAAACACTGGAAAAGCACTCCATGACATAGTGTCAGAGATTTCTTTGTGAATTTGTTTCCAATGGCAAGAGAAACAAAAAAGAAGTTAAACAATTGGGAATGCAACAAAATAAAATTCTTCTGCACAGTGAAAGAAACCATCACCAAAACATAAAGACACTATATTGAATGGGAGAAAATATTTGCACACCATTCATCTGATGAGATACTGATATCAAAGATCTATAAAACTCATACAACTCAACATAAAGAAAACAACCCAATCCAAAAAGTGGGCAGAAGAATTAAATAGGCACTTATCCAAAGAGATACAGATGACCAACAAGCACATGGAAAAGTGCTCATCATCACTTATCAGCAGGTAAATGCAAATAAAAACCACAATAAGACACTACCTACACCTGTTAACTAACTAACAAACTAATAACAAAAGCAGAATCAAGAAGTGTTAGAGAGCAATTAGAGAAAAAAGGAACCCTTGCACACTAAGGGTAGACTGGACTGGTCCAATCCCTATGGAAAATAGTATGGAGGTTTCTCAATACATTAAACATGGATCTACCATATGACCTAGCAATTCCAGCCCTTGGTTATCTCCCTGAAGAATACAAAAGAATTACCTCAAAGGGAAATCTACACTCGTGTTCATCACAGCCCTATTTACAATATCCAAGCTATGGAAACAACCTAAGTGTCCTAAAAAAGATGAGTGAATCAGGAGGATGTGGCATAGATACATACAATGGAATACTACTCAGCTATCAAAAAGATAAAATATTGCCATTTGAGACAACATTAATGGAACTGGAGAGGATTATGCTAAGTGAGGTAAGTTAGAAGGAGAAAGACAAAAACCAGATGGTATCACTTATATGTGGAATATAGAGAAACTAAACAAAGGGTCAGAAAAAGCCAAACCAATAGCAAACCCTAGAAATCTGGCTGTAGAGCTGAGGCTACCAGAAGGGAAGTGGGGAGAGACCAGAATGAAGTGGAGAAGCAAAGTGGACTATGGAGAAATATAGGTGTTTTGGTGGTGGGGGTGCCATGGTAACAACAGCTGAAGGGGCGATCCTATACCTGTAAATCACAAACAACATGTATTGATAAACTAATGTTACTTTGGATGGGTGGATGGATGGATGGATGAATGGCTAGATGAACTTATTAAAATTTTAAAAATAAATTTAGAAAGAAAGATTTTGAAATCATTTCCAAAGATCAAATGTTGAATTGTTATTTGTGATTTGCTGATAATTTTATTTTTTATATGAAGTGCTACACAATTTGACAGGTTTTCTCCTACAATTTGATTAACTTCTTAAGTTGATGATTAAGTGATGCCTGACACTTTCATTTCTACTTGAGATTAATGGCATGCCAACTTCTAATTTAAGGAATCAATTAAAATTACACATAAATGCAAAACTTTAATTCTTTTTATAAGAGCCTTAGTTTCAGTTTTGGAGTAGGTAAATGAGAAATTCAAATCATGAAGACAAGTTCTATTATTGCTGTATTCACAGGAATACCAATAATTTGAAGTGATTGGACCAGGTAATTAGAGCTGGGAGCACTTTTAACATCTTTAAAAATTAGCATGGTTGTTAAGAAGCCTTCAAAAACTCCTAAGCATGAAAGCATTTTAATATTTATTAATGAATAAGCAATCACTTTTTAAATGTCAATTCCTTGAACTAACCATAATCTTTCTCAACTTCTCCAAATTAATTTTAAATATTTAAAGTTGAAGTTGAATTTCCAACTTTACATTTAAAAAAAATTCAGTCATTTTGCTACTATAAAACTACATGGAATTAGAAGATCAGGCCTTGAAGGCTGAAATAGAAGGAGGTCAGAATTTTTCCTTTCAAACTACCGTCTTAAATTTTAATAGAGAATTCTAAGCCATAACCATCATGACTAAAATGGAACCACAAAATTGCCAAATTTTGGTGTTTTGGAACTGTGTTTATAACAGAATGACAGAACACAAGGATTGCCAAGAATAAGGCAAGAATTGATTTTTTTTTCTCCTAAGCAAGTCATGATGTCTCAGCAGCAATTTAATTTTATCATAAAGAATAAATTCCCTTTAGAAAAATGCCAACCACCACACTCACAGTTTGGGCAGTCATATCATCTGAGTATTCCAAGATCAAGAAAGTTTTGAAAATGGATCTATAGCATATTTGCATACTCCCCAATCTACTGGCACAAGAAAGCACTCTTAGACAGAGTGAGAGAGGCAAGTTCATCAAAACAGCTGGTAAAATTCCATCTCTCTCCCTACACTCCTGCAAAGACACTTCACCTTGGCATTGTTAGGTATCACTAAGTTTATCTCAAAATTAAAAAGAAGTTATCTTCTATGTCAATTGATGCATCATATGCACCGTTTGAAACAGGAATTTAGAAAAGAAACACCATCAAATAGTGTTGAAATTTCCTCTTTATTTAAATCAAATTTTATTCTGTGCTTCTGCGTCCATGCATATTTTTGGCACATTGCCTTGCCACTTTATATTAGAAATTTTTAGCATATGTTTTCAAATGTTTCACTAGTATGCATAAATATTAATTAGATGACTATTTCTTTTAAGATTAAACTTGATTTCAGTGCAACATAAATCTTGGCTAAGTAAATATCTTCAGACATTTATGGCAGGTTCTGCCCCACACACTAAGGTTTCTTCGGCTGTGTCGTGTGTGGGAGAAGGAGGGTAAGCATCTGCTAACTATCAAGTGGCAAGGGAATGCATTTTATGATGACTATTTCCTGGGGAGATAAATAGGGGAAAAAAAAACAACTTTTCAACATCCATTCCTTTAAAGCTTAAGTTAACAGCACTTTTACAAGTAATGATCTGGTTTTATAATGATAACCTAAAGCTAGAGGGAAATAAACTTCCTTTACAGCCACTTAAAAGTAGAGAGTACCCTGTTAAGAGGTCTTTTGGTGGCACGATATATTAGATACCTTTTCAATCTACTTGCAAGGCAAAGCTGATTTAAAGAAACTTGAAATGGCTACATCTTTTCAAACATGGCTAATTCCTAACTAATTTAAATGCTGTTTTACAACATTCTTGGGCACAAACAAAACCATTGACTGTGTTACTTTCAGAAGCAAACCAAATAAAGGTTCTCCTGTGTAAAAGTCTTAGCTCAGTATTTAATTAGCAGGAAGCTGTTCTTTGGTGGGCACTAATTTAATCAAGCACTTAGGACGTGGTTCTATGGAAAGCAGACCTTTGGTTCAGTTCATTACTAATCTGCCGTCACTGGCGTCATGGATCCTAATCCCAGGATAACTTTTAACCTAGAAAATTAACTTTCTTGTGGATGGCACATGGGCAATATTCCCTTTCTGACTTATATTAAGGGACACAGTATACACATATAACACCTACTGTTTCATTTCTTACAAGATTGTAGCTGAAATTATTGTTAACGCATGACATGATGATTTTTTTTCATTTCTATTTCTAAGACAGTATGTTACCCAGCACTTTTCCCCCATTACTTCATTTAAATATGCTGAGGAAGGCACTTTTATATTCCTTTTGCCAGGAAAACACAAAGGCTAGAAAGGTCCAATAACTTGCCCAAGGTCAGAAGTTAGTAAGCAAGAGAACCAACTCTAAAACCCAGGCTTATCTGATTCCAGACAATTATAGTACCACACATGTGATCCTCCTGGGAAATCTACCTTGAGACCAACTTTTCTGGGTGTCAGAGTGATTTTCCTTGTGAATGGAGAAACTTCATAACCTACACTGATTCCCATATTACTCTGATCACTAAGCTCATCTTTTCATTTTATGTTTTCAAGAATTTTTTTTCTTTGTAATTCTCCTTAGGAAAATACCAAACAACAGAGAAAATTTTAACACAGGAAGTTATAAAAACTAACAAAATTAGACCACTCAAAACCAGTTTAATTCCTGAAAATCAGCTTCTTCTAAAGAATAAAGCATGTGATAATATGCAGTGCTGGTAATGAAGAGATGAGAAAGATATTCATATTCTAATACTGCAAAAGAAAATGAGGCAGCTCTTTCTGGAAAGCCATTTGGCAGTTAACTAAAGAGTTTTTTTAAGTGTCCCTTTGACTCAGCAATACCATGTCAAGGACTCCACCTTACACAATAAGGAAAAGGGACAGATTTATAATTTTATGAAGCATTTTATAAATTTATAAATGTCATTTATTAAAATAGAATAACATAAAACATGTAAAAACAATAAAATATCACTAAATATATCATTAAAACAAATTACTTATGATATAATTTAATTAGAAAAAACAATAATTACTGTGTGATATTATTTTAATAAAATTATTTACCACAAAAATAAACATTATGATATTGGTATTAATATTAATTTATCAGTGCTATTGTCAATATATTGATCAAATATTAATATATTTATATCAAATATTTTATGTATATGTTGATATTAACATGCTAATATTATCAATTAATGTGATCACCTATTGGTATTTAGACATTTTATTTATATTATTTTAATAACATTTAACAATAGTTTTTCCCTCTTTGCCAGACCCTGTGCCAGACCCAATAAGAAGTTATTTTTAAATAACTTCTCACTGACAGAAAACTCAAAGAGTATTTTTAAGAATTCTCTACATTCATCACTAGAATTTACCTATTATCATTTTGCCATATTTGCTTTACCTTTCTCTCTTTTTCTCCTCCTTTATATTCTTCACATATTCTTATATATTTTATTTACATATCCATGAACTTCTAGCAAAATCTTCACAGCAAGGCCTCCCCGGTGGCACAGTGGGTTGAGCACAGCGCCATGAAGCTGTCCACAGCCTCTGCAAGCACAGGTTCGATTCCCAGCCAGCTGGGGAGATACCCACATGGCACGGCAGATCGCTCCTGTCTCGCCCACTACTCCCCTCAGCAGTGCTTTTGGTTCGTCTGCCTGTTCTGCTCTCCACTCTGTCTCTGGTGAATCCTCTCACCCTCCTGCCCCTCTGGCCTGTACCCCAGCTCTTATATAAATAAATAAATCTTTATAAAAAAGTGGGAACAGCCAAGCATGCAGGCTGCCAGCTGCCAGAGGCTATAGGAGTTTGCCATTTTGTGTTTATTTTAAATGAATAAATAAAATCAGAGGGAGAAAGGATTTTAAAAATATTGAGAAGATGATATTTGAGAAGACTGAGCTTCCACAACAAAATCAATCATGAAATATATGTCATAATTATGCTGGAGGGAGAGGGGAACCATTAAATTGGTCTCTGACTTAACTAGTTCTACTAACTACTTTCAAGTAACTATAGAGTTACTGATTCTAGTAGCTGCAGTTTCTTAAGATAGGACCAATTTTAGAGTTAATTCTCTCTAATTTGAGAGTTCTTGATGCCATAATATATAATTATACAAAATTAAAAAGTAAAAGCAAATAAATAAAAATCAAAAATTTAAAAGAAGTCTTATGAAAAGCCAATCCCAACATATTTTTTAAAAGATTTATTTATGTATTTATGTATTTATTTATTTATACAAGAACCAGGGTACAGGCCAGATGCTCAGGAGGGTGAGAGGATTCACCAGAGACAGAGCAGGGAACAGAACGGGCAGACTGACAAAATACACTGCTGAGGGGAGCAGCAGGCACAACAGGAGAGGTGTGCCATGCCATGTGGGGCCCTCACCGGCTGGCTGGGATTGAACCCGCACTGCAGAGGCTGGGGACATATTCACATGTGGGGCACTCAACCACCTGCGCCACCAGGGGAGGCCCCAACCCCAGCATATTAAGAATATTTAAGTATGGGCCTCCCTCGTGGCACAAGGGATTAAGACACAGCATTATTGAAGCTATCCACAGCCGCTGAAGCATGAGTTGGAACCCCCACCAGGGAGCTACCCACATGGTGCAGCAGACCTCTCCTGTCTCGCCCACTGCTTCCCTCAGCAGTTTACTTTGGTCAATCTTCCTATTCTGTTCCCCACTCTGTCTCTAGTGAATCCTCTCACTCCCCATACCTCTGGCCTGTACCCCAGTTCTTGTATGCGGAAATAAATCTTTAAAACAAAAAAATATTTAGTATGAGGCAGTTTATGGTAAGTGAAAGTCAAATGGAGAAAATCAAATACTATATAATTTTGCTCACATGGGGAAGGTAAAGAAACAAAGCAAATGAACAATAGAAGCAAAAAAAAGTATTAGATTCTGAGAACAGAATGGTGGTTACCAGAGAGGAGGAGAAATGGGGGAGAGGATAAAACTGGAAATGAGGCTATGGAGGTGGATGGAAACTAGAACTTTGGTGGTGATCAAGTGTAATATATAAATATGTTTAAGTATAGAGCTGTATATCTGAAATCTATGCAATGTTATAGATCCATGGTATTGCAATATGCAAAGGCTATATGAATACGAATAGGATAGTAAGGAACAGCAGCATGAGTCATTATTATTGCCTATTAACTATGGGCTGTTAGAGGGTGAGATCAATCCTGATTTATTTTGTGCAAGCTCAATCTTTTTTGTGTTAGCTAAAAGAAGCACAATACATCTGTATCATTAATTTATTTTATTTTTTTAAAGATTTATTTATTTATTTATACAAGCACTGGGTACAGTCAGAAGCCCAGGAGGGTGAGAGAATTCACCAGAGCCAGAGCAGGGAGCAGAACAGGCAGAAGGACCGAAGTACACTGCTGAGGGGAGCAGCGGGTGGCAGGAGAGGTCTGCGCGCCATGTGGGACCCTCACCCGGCGCCCAGCGCCCAGGGATCGAACCAGCACTGCAGAGGCTGCGGGCAGCTGTGCAACCCAGAGCTCAACCGCTGCGCCACTGGGGAGGCCTTGTATCATTAATTTAAACTAATGGTGTATACTGTAGGTTTTGTTAATTGAGGCAGACTGAACACAATTTTCTCTGCTGCTTTTTTAAGTCCTACAAAAAATTTCAATGATCTAGAAAACGTAAATAAGGGACCAGGAAAATGAATAACTATAAGAAAGTGAAAATCAAAATCAACAAAAAACTATGAACCAGAGACACTTTTAGGGGGGCGGGGGCGGGAGGGGAGGGATTGGGGTCAGAATGGGGGGGGGCTGCAATTGTATGGGGAATATAAAAATAAAATTTATTATTTAAAAAAAATAAATAAATAAAATAAACCATGGGGACTTGATAGTACAATGACAACTAAAAGATTAAGCAAATGGGAATAAAGCAAACATGATATTAGTATATAATCACTTTCTATTTAAAACCTCTGAAACAATAAAAATCTAAACCATAAAAAAAAAAAATTTCAATGAGAGAATAAAATGGTACCAGTTTTCTCCACGAATTATAATAGTAAGAGGACAACAGATAAATCTATCAACTGATGAATGAATAAGCAAAATGGGGCATAGCTATACAATCGAATTTATTCAGTCATAAAAGCAAATGAAATGTTAATATATGCTACATGAATGACCCTTGAAAACATTATGCTAAGCTAAAGAAACCAGACATAAATGTTGTATATTTTAAGATTCTGTTTATATAAGATGTTCAGAATAGTTAAATCCACAGTGACAGAAAGCCGATTGACGGCTGCCAGGCTTTGGGAAAAGGTGGGGACATTAGGGAGGGACTTGATTAAAGGGAACGGGATTTCTTTTAGGAGTGATCAAAGTATTTAGGAGCTAAATAGATATGGTGGTTGCACAACATTGTGAATGTAGTAAATGCAACAGAATTGTGCACTTTTAAAGGGTTAATTTGACAGTATGTAAAGTTTATCTCAATTTTTAAAAAATAATCACAACAGATGAGTGATAGAAAAAATTTAGAAGATGGCAAACAAGTGGATAAATGGCTACTGATTTACCAGAGCAGAGTAAATAAAAAATTTATGTGGTATCTTGGAGGTTTCCACTCTATTGAAAATTAACAGCTGAGGAAAAACAGCTACTCATAAAGTCATAGTATTCCTGCCTGACAATAAGCCCTACACAGAAATGACCTTCAGATGCTTTGCTCTTAAATATGAATTAGATTGATAGCCAAGAATCTTAACATTTGATGATATGTACACCCATGAAATAAGAACCAAATGTCATAAAGAGTATTAAGAAAACAACAAGTAATGTTTGAAAATTAAACACATGACAGAAGAAATTGAATATTCAAAAGGAGATTAAGGGGCCTTCCTGGTGGCCTAGAGGTTAAGTCTCAGCCCTATCAGTGCTACTGCCCAAGTTCACTATCGCCTGAGTGCTATCCCTGGCCAGGGACCTTACCCACATATGGCACAGCAGACCTCTCCTGTCTTGCCTGCTGCTCCCCTTAGCAGTGTATTTCAGTAGATTTGCCTGTTCCGCTCCCCACTCTGTCTCTGATAAATCCTCTTACCCCCTGCACCTCTGGCCTACACCCCAGTTCTATGCAAAGATAATTTAAAAAATGATTTAGGAAATAGTGTTGGAAAAAAAGAAATATAGAAGGTAAAAAAAAAAGACATGAGGAAAATAGGAGAGGGAAGATAAGAAAGGTTGAGAATTGATCCAATCAGCAGGCATTCAAAAAAAGAATCAAGACAGGGGGATACAGTAAGCTGAACAAAGGCCAACATGTTCCTAATTCCTGGATCCTGTGAATGTTTACCTTACAGGTTACTGGAATTTTGTAAGTGTGATTCAATTAAGGATTTAGAAATAGGTATAATATCTTGGATTATCCAGTATGAATCACAGGTGTTCTTGTAAATGAGAGGTAGGGGGAGATTAGACAGAGAAGAGGCGATGTGGCCAGAGTTAGGAATTGGGTAATGTGGCCACAAGCCAAACAATGTCAACACAACCAGAAGCTGAAAGAGGCAAGGAACAGATTATACTCTAGAGTCCCTGGGACAAGTATAGCCCCACTGAAGCAAAATGATACAGATGAAAATATAAAAAGCACCGGGGTCTCCCTGGTGGCGCAGGGGGTTGAGCACAATGCTGTGAAGTTGTCCACAGCCTCTGCGGCAGGGGTTTAATACCCTGCTGGTCAGGGAGTTACTCACAAGGCTCAGCAGACCTCTCCTGCCTCACCCACTGCTCCCTCAGCAGCATATTTCAGTCAGTCTGCCTGTTCTGTTCCCCACTCTGTTTCTGGTGAATCCTCTCAGCCCCCAACACCTCTGGCCCGTAGCCCAGTTCTTGTATGCATAAATAAATAAATAATACAAAAAGCATCAAGTTCTAGCGCTATGGGTAATCAGTGTGGGGTTTCAACATTTATAAGTAAAATAAATGACATTAACATACAGGGTGGGAAGGGGACATGGAAGTTCATACTATGCATAAAGTCATTTGAAGGCATATATTAAGTATAATGAAATTTACATCATAAACTCAAATGAAGGGTTTCTCAAAAGCAACACCACTTATATATATAGACCAGCTGTGGTTCATTTTCAGAGATCCAAAAAAATTATTTCTGACAACTTTGGCCAATACTCTCATTGCTTTATGAAGGAGAAAATTTAGGGTGTCCTTATTCCATCATTTTGCTGATGTCACATATTTTTAAATTTATTTGTCTCTGCTTTTGCCATGCTTCATTAGTTTATGATTAAACACTTAGAGATCGCCTAAATTAAATATATTCTAAATAAATTCTAAAATTAAATAAACTTCTAAACTAAACTTCACTTTAGTTTTCCTTTGCCCTCAAGTATTGACTATTACAGAAGTGTTAGAAGTATTTAAGCCATCTTTCAAATGGCAGAAGTCATTTTGTCCTATGTTACTATGGTTGAGCAATTAAAACAAGGGAAAATGGGTCAATTATATTTGATCAGTGTAAGATAAAGGCAAGCATTATTACAACTAGTTGAACAGCAACAAGATACAAAAGGCTTGCATATCGTATATAGCATTTTGGGGCAATACTGTGAGTTACTAAGTCATCTGTAACTGCTTTAATAAGTACTTTAAATTCTAGTAGACACTTTTCATTGAATGACAGTATCACTTTCTCAGCTGTCTATAACTGGGTTGGGCCTTTATGTAAAACAACAGTGTGATACAATGTTGCCTCACCCCTTTTGGAGCTGGGGATGGATAGGGCAATTTTTTTTTTCTTCAAAGGGCAGGGGTTGTTGGTTTGTTGGTTATGTGTTTAAAAAATGACATGGGTAGAAGAATCCCATAAAAAGTGAACACATTTTTCAGAAACCTCGTACTTTTTGTGTTATTCTCTCACACAATTTTATATGAATACTTTCCTACATCACACGTCCATTATAACAGCTATGATTCCATTACAACAGCTATGATCTGCTAGATCCCAAGAAGGAGGAGCTAAATAGCCTGCTCAGTCAGTGAAAGCTGATTTCTACTCACAAGCAATGAAAGAATTGCTAGTGAAATTTATGAAATGTGTAGACTTCAAGCCACGAATTTTAAAATATCTTTCTGAGGGAGATAGCAACAAAAACTATTAAACATAGAGCCAGGAATTGTAATTTGATCTCCACATATCACAGGCTCAAGTCATGTATGTAATTACACAGAAGGGAATTACACAGACAGGATCAAATACCTTTTATGCATGGTGATGGATGTGATCTTAGCTCACAGTCCTTTTTATGACATACAGGGTTTCACTGCTTCTAAGAGCTTGACTCTCCTCTCTTGATATTCAGTGAGAAGAGGTACCATCTAAAAAATAAAATAAAATCAAAAATCTAAGGTACACTAACTGAATGACTGAATGCAAGCTATCCAGAGCTTTTCCCATTCCATCCCATGTCATGTAATCACTGGAGCTTGGGAATACTCAGCACTACTAGTACTTAGTGAAACCTGGGTGAATACCTTTTAATTAAAGTCTGTGAACTGAGTTAGAAAACTGAGTTAGAAAAGAAAATATGGACTTGCCAGAAATCCCCTACTTCTTTACTCAGTATGTATGTATACACACACGTAGATCCACTTTCTTCCAGAAGGAATTATTCCATTCATGACATATCTCCAGCTGTACAAAGCAAGGCACTCTTATTTCTTTGCACAAACTACAAATAATTACTTCTATTCACAATCCAGGGAAATATGGCAATAATTTCTGAATCTTCTAGTAATATACTATCTTAGAAGAAAAACTTTGTACTTTCTAAGTACATGCAGAAGATAGAGAGGTTGGAGAAGTGAGCAGTGATGGAGATGTTGCCTAGTATGAGAAAAAAGCTTTGAAAAATTGAGAAATTACTGAATTATTAGCAGGGGGATAAGAGCCCTACAAATTTAATGTGCAGGACCTATTTCCAATAACATGCACAGTATATTCTACACATGATTAGACCACAGCAGTGTATCAGGCTTCTGAAAGGGTTTTAAAAACTAACCCCTGGAAATCAGTAAGAAATCCTGGGAGATCTTCATACTTCTAAAGGCTGTGAAAAGTGAGGAGGGGCCCAAGTTTGTATCTCTAAAGAGTAAAGGAGGAGAGAAGAAATCTCCACTACATTTCTGATAAAAGAGGAAACTTCAGCAAGGTGTATACAGATGTATGATATTCTGAGGAAAATAAGGAGCATAGAGAGATATAGCAATATGGGATCTGTGGGGTTAGATGGGGGAGAGGAAAGGTGGGTTTGCCTTCCTCTTTTTGTCCCTTCATCATGCTCAAGTGCCCTTTCAGCTGCCCCATAACTCTCTGCCACGGACCTGGAACCTCAGACCAAAGGTAGCATTCTCTCTGGCCCTCTTCTGACACAGTAGATGGAGAATATGGACTGATTGCTTCTCCCTTTTAGTAAGTCCTAGGACTTCGGTTTCAACTTTCCCTTTTTGTGTGGGGTTAGGATCTTCTTTCTCTCTCTTGTTACTGCATTCCATGGAATCTAGCATTTTCAAAAAAGACCATAAAAACTTCAGGGAGAACTGCAGATCTAGCTTTCAGAAAAAAAAATAACTCTTGTTTTTAACTTTTCACTTTCATCCCATTTTGGTAAATTGATTCTTGAAACAGAGACTAGTAACTCCAGAGATTAGAACATACAGTTTGGAACAGCTTGGCAGGACAAGGGGAAGAGTGAGAAACAGGCCTTTTTTCCAAAGCTCACAGACCACCCATCTGGGTATGATAGAGGATTCTAGAGTAACTCCCAACACCATGGCTCAAGGGCATATTAATAGGCTTTTTTATTTTTCTCCTTATTAGAAAAATTCAGGACACCTGAGGTGAACAGGGTCTCAACAGCTTTCATGAGCTGCCTTCCTATCTCAGCTGTCCCTGGGACAAGTCTCCCCTTTCCTCAAGGCCGATCTGGAGACCAATGCTGAGCCCCTGGATATCTCTGAGCAGATATACTTCCACTGTGCGAGAGAGCAAATTTCAATATAGAATGGGGCATAGGTGTGCCCAAAGAGCAGAGAGAGATTCTGCGTCCTTCTTCAGTACAGGGCCACAGTCTAATAACAGTGAAGACCACATGCAGAAAACTCTTCTTTATTTGAGTTTTCTCAAGGATCAGTAGCAAATATTATTATCCACTTTAACAATGAATGCATGGAAAGAATCAGCTTCTGATTCAGTCAATGCAGAAAGTCACATAATTCATTAATGAATATGACAGAATTCGCTCAATTAGGAATATATTCTTGTTGCTTAGAAGGGCAGTGAAAAATAGGTCTGTCTCTTATTTTCCTTGTCATTCAGCATCTTTACAGGTGCAGAAGCAACAAAGTAGGATCTTGCAAAGGTAAGGTGGTATTATTCCACCCCCAATATAGATGGGTTAACTTTAATCTCTCTCCATGAGGGCCACCAGGGCTGAGGATATCAGTTTCCTAGAGCTGACATCTATGGGAAGGAAAGAAGAACCTGACACCCAGGTTCTGCCAGAGGATTCATCAAAGTATAACTATTAAAATAACCAGAGGTATTTATTTCATCTTTGAGAAAGAAGGAATGGACAAGAAGATCTATAGCCCAAAGCCTGAATAATGGTCACCCCTGGGTAGAGCCCAAACTCACTAGATACTACAGTTGCTTCTGTGAAAAAAGAGAATATTGAAACTGACAAAGACCAAGTTCATCACTGACCATAAGGTCAGAAAGAAACTAAGGATTGGGCAGGGAAAGAGCTCCTCCTTGAGGGAACCCAAAAACCTGGTGGAGCTAAATATAGCAATGACAGGGGTCCTGTGATGACAGGGGTCCTCCCTTCTCTGAGCAAAAGTAGGGCTGAGGGCCACATCCTGCAGGCTTCAGAAGAATCTAAGGGTTCAGGGACTTTCAGTCTTAACGAGTAGGTCACAAATAGTCAGAAAACCCAAAACAAGTGGAAAATTCCCAGACGAGCAACTGTGTTTGAGGCAACTCTTGTCCATGCTTCCCAAGCTCCTCTATCCCCAACCAGCTCTTGACAGCCTAGACCAAGGATGACTAGAACATCAGGTCATGTTCACCAGTGCTCCAGGCACTGTCTCTGGTCAGTGCCTGGAAATTCTCTTCCATTCCCTACCTCCAGCAAAATTCCCTTCAAAGAAATGCAATTGGAGAAAATGAACTTGTTCCCACATCTCCACATCCTCTGAAAAGGATGGTCTGTTCCTCCTAATCAGCAGGATTTATTCCCAAATCTATTTGTTTCTTCTAAATGGAGAGTTGCAATTTTTGGCTATTATGAGTTCGGGTGGAAATGTAGGGAATGTCAGGAACTTAGCTTAAAGAAAACAAGTGCTCTACTTCAGTTGTTATTGACAGCCAGCTTTGGCTTCTTGAAGGTGACCAGGCTCAGGAAGGGAGGGTGACAGTGACATCATATACCCACCACCATCCTTCATTTGCACCTATGAAAATAGGTACAAAGTTGCACCTATGAAAATATCCCATTTTCAAAATTTATAATTATAGTACTGCTATATTTTAAGTATATATATACACATGCACAAACAGCAGATTTTACAAACATTTAAAAGTTTAAGCAATGAGAAAATTCAGCAAAAACCAAGACCTCTCCCCAATGGATCAGTCAGTCCTTCCACTGCTGCAATTTGTCTTGAATATTACGCAGCTATGGGGTGGAGTCAGTGAGGGGACACCTAGTCATCAAAGAGTGAAGAATTACCTACTCAGTCTCTAGGAGAGGTCACAAACCCCAAAAATCGACATTTGTGGTCTCTGTGGCCTTGAGTTAAGAAAGGTAAGGACAGGACCTCCCTGGTGGCGTAAGGGGTTAAGATGCAACCTATGAAACTGTCCACAGCCACTGCATCACGAGTTCCATCCCCAGCCAGGGAGCTACCCACATGGCTCAGTTACCCACATGACTCCCCTGCTGCTCCCCTCAGCAGTGTATTTCAGTCAATCTGCCTGTTCTGCTCCCCACTCTGTCTCTGGTGAATCCTCTCACCCTCCCACACCTCTGGCCTGTACCCCAGTTCTTATATAAATAAATAAATCTTTAAAAAAGGAAGGAAGGAAGGAAGGAAGGAAGGAAGGAAGGAAGGAAGGAAGGAAGGAAGGAAGGAAGGAAGGAAGGAAGGAAGGAAGGAAGGAAGGGAGAAACCCCAACACCGTGAGTCTTTGGTAGAGAATAGCTCCCACCTGCCCCCAAAACTCCTCTTCCTGATGTCAGGAAGCTCTACTGATGGGTTCATACTCATAGAGCAAGCAAATCCTAGGCAATTAATTTCTGCTTTTTATTACATATTTAATTACATTATACATCCTTTTAAAAAAAGATTTATTTATGCATACAAGAACTGGGGTACAGGCCAGAGGTACAGGGGGTGAGAGGATTCACCAGAGAGAATGGGGAGCAGAACAGGCAGACTGACTGAAATACACTGCTGAGGGGAGCAGCGGACGAGACAGGAGAGGTCTGCTGCGCCATGTGTGTCAGCTTCCTGGCCGGGGATCGAACTCTGTGTTGCAGTGGCTGCCGATAGCTTCATAGTGTGGCAACTTAACCCCAAGTGCCACCAGGGAGGCCCCATACATCCTTTTTAACTTGATATTCTCTCCTTGAAATTCAGAGGGGACCTGTTTAGTTCCCTATACCTCCCAAAGAGTTAAATGAAATTTATTACACTGTCACAAATTAAAGTCCTGATAAACTCTGGGCTATTTCAGAATATTCTTTGGCTCAAAGAAGGAATTATCTTCACAGACAGCTAAGACCTTGAAAACCAAAGTCCCTCAGTTCTGTGGGTTAAAGAGAAAATTCAGTTGACAGTAAAAGGTGACTGACATACTCTTCAGAAAAATGTTGAGGGTCTTTGAAATAAAGTTGGACCAATTAGAACAAGTTAACAAAAGACCAAATAGTGGCCTTGAAAAGAAGAGCAAGAAAGTAATTTTCCTGTATGCCAGCTGCTGGGGATTTTAGCTCAAAGGAAACATATTCAAAGTGAATTGTAAAAGGGGAAAATACAAAAATAGGAATCCCAGAGAGATGTCTGACAACAATAAATAGACACACAAAGGGAAGGCAAGACTTAAAAAAAATACTTTAACTTTAATTCTACTTTAATTCTACATACAAAAAACAATGAAAAATCTTCTGGAAAGGGACAGAAAAATTAATGCCAAATGTAGTGGGGGACAGAAGGGAAGAAAAAGCATGAAACTATCTAGAACATTTGAGTGAGAAGTCTTCCTACTATAAATTGTTAAGATAACAAGCCAAACGCTAATATAATAGCAGGAGTAAATCAAAGAAAGAGAATGAAAAAGATACCAAATATAATTACCCAGGCTCCTCTGATTCTTTGACCCATGGTTTTTGCTATTCCAGGGAGGGAAATAAGAACTGATATTTTAATAAAGTTCGCCTGAGCTTCCTGCCTGTTAGTCTTGTGACCTTTGCCAGAACCGAAAACATCCTCCAAAACATTTGGCCTTTATAAGGCTTCAGATGGATTATAAAACAAACCATGTGTCCTGTTTCATATTCAATCACAGTTCACATAGGCCTTTTAACAGACGCTAAATCATAGTATCTTAGAAACTTCTGATTGGAAACAGTGATTTGGACATCTTGCCTTAGGCCAGAATAGGGTATCCACATCCTGTAGAATCCAGCAACTTCCTCCCTTTCCTTTTCAGTATATCAGGAGAGATGATGTTTTCGTGTCCACTTCGAAATACAGGTAATCTATTAGGATGCAATGCCAGGAGATTCTCCCTATAATGCTAACTTTCTGCTTTTAATATTCTAATATTACTTACTATTAAGTATTTCTATTACTTTCAAGGAAGGAGTTTCTCCAGAAGGAAGCTGCGGATAATGTGGCTGGAGATTTTGAAAATATAGATTGGAATCAAAATATGCTGTGAGTAAAGGGGTTAGATTTCTTTATTTGCTACATACCTGACATTTCCCTCCCAACCCACCCTCACCTCCCCCGGCCTGAGGACGTCTCATCTCACTCTGCATGGTATTGTTCTGATTATTCACATTTCTCCATTCCAAATAGGAGTACTCAGTGTGCACAGTAAATACATGCTGCACATGCACTAATGTGTCCGGTGAAGAGAAACTTAAATTCCTTTATTATGGCAAAGTAGTCACTGTTTGGGTTTTGTTAGGTGATTTTGGTTTCTAGAGATCGAAAGGATAATTCATGTCAGAATATAAATCTTTTCACTGGGGCCAGGCACCAGAATAGTCCATTAGTTACCCAAACACTCAACAAAGAACAGCACGTTATTCTGACAGGAAGATGCAGACAGCCATTTGGACTGTGCCAGACCTCAAGGCTCTGATGCTCCAGACAGATGGACCAGCTCTCCTCTAATTACTGGTAGCCAAGCCTGGCCTCAAGCTTTGGTTGAAAAACAGAGAAACCTTCCAGTCCTTTCACCACCAAATCCTCAGCCTGCCTGTGGCTATGGCTATCCTTTCTTGTAAAAAAGAGAATCAAAGTCCACTTTGCACCATAGGCCAGGATCTCATTCCCTCTGTCCCTGGTAGGAACTTCATTCCTTCAGTTTGCTGCTCTCATTCCAGCAGAATCCAAGTCCTTCCTTCCTACTGGGTGATGCCCATCAGCATTCTACATGGTCTAGAATCACCCACTTCAAGGACATAAGACTTTGGCCCCACAGTCAGCTAAGCACATAGCCTCACCAACTGCTCTCTTTCTCAGAAATTCCTCACCTCCAATTCATTTGCCAGCCCATTCCAAGTCACCAAAAGTCACTAAGACCTGTCAAGTTAAATAAACAATAATCTTCTTTCAAAAGTGTTCTCTCCTCACAAAACCTTCCTTTTGCTTCTTTCCTTAAACTACCTTCTGTTTTGCTGCTTACCCCTCTGGTTCTCTCTGTTTTCTTTGTTGGTCCCACGCCTTACACCCAAACTCTAGCTAACTCAGGGCTCTTCCCTTCTCACACTGTGTCCTGTGCATATGTGATTCCAGCGAGGGTAAAGCCTTTAAAATATACTGATAACCCCTAAATTTCTCTCTGTGATCCTGATCTCGGGACTCTGGAATCATCTACAACTGTCCACTTAACTTTTCCACTAATCTGTCTACAAACTATCTCAAACTGGAAATATTCAAGTTGCAACTCTTGATTCTCCAATTCTTTCCCACAAGATTCACCCACTGGGGCCACTCACCGATCCATATCTGTCTCAGTAAAGGCTCACCCATCTCCCCAATTTCCCAAACCTGAAACCTAGTCCTCCTTGATCTTTCTTGCCCAAGTATCCACATCTAATCCAATATCACATCATGTTCATTTAGTGTCCAAAACATATTTAAAACCTGTCAAATTCTTTCTACATTATAACCTGTAAATGGTCTTCCTTCCAATCTATTTTCTACATACCAGTCAAGCTATGTTAATGTAACCAGGTGACCTTCATGATGAAGTCCGATCCACCTCCCCAACCTCCCCGTAACTCCAGGCACTCCAGCCCCACTTGTGGGGAGGCGGGTGTGGATGCTATGAGCTGACCACCCACACACATTCAGTGTGCCTCCCTACAGAGCATAGCAGAAGAACAATGAGTCAAATTTTCCCATCCCCTTGCTCCCAGGGATCAGCATGTGATTTTATTCTGCCAATCACATCTGTGTGAAACTTGACTTTGGCCCTCAGGTGAGAGATCAAGAGGCAGAGGATGAAGCATCCATCTTGCCAATGCACACTGGGCCAGAATCAGTATGATTCTGCAGCCTGCACTTCCAGATGTGGTAGTTTCTTTCAGCAGCAGCTATTTTCCAATCACCAAAAAAACAAAAACATAAAAAAAACAACAATGTGGTTCTGCAAGTAGCAGTTGTTTTCTGGAAGCTCTGCCTGGATTCTAAGCCCTTAGCCTCCCTCCCCACTCTTTAGTAATTTTGTAAAATCCAGCAGAGCCTGCTAAATCACCCCTTCCTTAAACTAGCTACTGTCTTTCAGTTGTTTAGCTGGACAAAGATCATGACTTAAATGTAAGTTTTTCAGTCATCCCATTTTCCCCATCACCCTAAATTTGAACCCCATTCTAGAACTTACATACTGTATGACCTTGGATAAGATACTTAATCTCTTTTAGCCTCAGTTTTCTCATTTGTAGTTTAGAAATAAAAACAGCATCTATCATAGAGAGCATTTGAGGTCAAGCACTTGGTATAATATTTGGTACAAAATAAAAGTTTATTAAATGTTAGTTGTTATTAGTAAATTCCTTACACTGAGCCTTAAATTTTTCTTTCTTATGCCTGGAGTGTGTGCGTGTGTATGTGTATAAAAAACTGGGGTGTTGGTCAGAGGTGTGGGGGGTGAGAGGATTCACTGGAGATGAGGTGGGAGCAGAACAGGCAGATTGACTGAAATACACTGCTGAGGGGAGCAGCGGATGAGACAGGAGAGGTGTGCTGTGCCATGTGGGTTGCTCCCTGGCTGGGGATCAAACTCAGGTTGCGGCAGTGATAGCCACAAAGCCTTATCACCAATAGTGATGAGACTTAACCCCTCTGCCACCAGGGAGGTCCTGGAATATTCTTCTGCCAGCTCTGCATCCAGTTAACTCCCAATTATCCTTTAGTTTTCAGGTTAACGGAGCCTTTACTCAAGTTACTTCCTGGACCTCCCTGTTGGTGCAGGGGTTAAAGTCTCAGCCCTATCAAGTTATCGCCAGCCACTGCAGTATGAGTTCTTAGATGCATAAATAAGTAAAAATGTAAAAAATAAATCTTTTTTTAAAAAAGTTACTTCCTGTCCAACTTAACTATGTCTACCCAAGTGGTTTTTGGTATTTTCCATTTAAGAATATTCATCGTCTGAATATTTAATTGTATATGCTTTTTCCTGTATTTAGTCCTAATTTCCTCCAAGGAGCTACAAGTTCCTTGAAGGCAACATCGTGACTGCATATACCCCATCATGTTGTAAAATCAGCATTTGCTTCATAGGCATCTGAGCTCAGCAAACATCTCTCAAATGAGTGCCCTAGTTATTAGTGGCAAATGTTTTAGAGGTTACTGAATGTATAGACAGCTGTGTCACACCAACAAGTTCAAACATAGGGAGCCCGATTTGCTTTGGCGTAGAACATGCCAAAATAAGTTTGGGAGATTGTATGTACGTTTTCTTTATAATATTGTTGCACATTATAGTACTTTGTATTTTCCAAGCCCTTTTAGATATGTTAATTCTTTTAATCTTTACAACAACCAATTGTCTTTTTACCCCATCTTACAGAAAAGGAAATGCAGCCTCTGTGGTGAGGGCAACATGCCTAGCCTCACACAGGTGGGAAGCAGCACATCACAATCATCAACTGATGGACATGAGTCCCAGCCAAGGCCTTGCCACTTCCTTGCTATGTGGCCTTGGGTAAATTACTTAATCTCTCTGAGATGGTTTATCAGGTGTGAAAAGGAAATACTAGTTCTTGCATTGTTGGGAAGATTGCATGGAAAACAGCTGAGATGTGCAGTGGGTGAATAGCAGATAACCCAGATGTTATTGTCATTGTTATTAAATCACTCAGTTTTGCTCAGCAATATGGTGAATCAGTCTTCTCCATAATAACAACTTTGGACTCTAGAATGCTGTTACTAGACAATTACATATGTTCATCAAAGTTGCAGCATAATTCCCATCCTCCGCATTATTATCGGATAGACCTGATTTAAACACAGATACACAAATCCAGCTTTTGTGTGAGCTTGCTCCATCTCTCCCATCAGATTGTAACTCCTTGATTGCAGAGATGAGAACTTTCTTTCTCTAATGTTTTTGACAGGATTTGATTATCAGTAGATGAGTAATAAAGCAAAAAATGCTATGGACAGGAAGTCCAAAGATTCAAGAAAAGAAATTCAGAATAAATTCTGCAAGGTAGATGATCCATATCAGGGCCAAAAGCCCCAAACCCCATGCTCAGAACTTGCTGAAAATTTAGGCCAGAAAAACCAAACAGTCCTGCATCCTGTTTCTGGGAGGAAATCAACTCTGATGGGCAGACTCTTAAGCAGAGTGCCACAAACAATAGTCATGGATTGTACTGTTGTTCAGGTTGACCTGTTGGGTCAGCACGGGGCAGGTATGATCCTGTCACAGGAAACTCAGTGAAGCAAGAGCAAATAACAATAATTAGGAGACCAGGTAACAGAGGTGAGTCCTGAGGTTCATGTTTTCAACATCCTCCAGATTCTATCTCCTGTAACTACAAATAAATTGCATCTAGCCAAAGTTTTCAAAGGGGCTACAGGGGTTCCTAGGTCCTTCCTTGGGGCTTTGACTTCTACCTCTTGAACATTCATATTAATAAGGATCCTTGTTTTCAATCCTGTATATTGACCTCAACATTTCCTCTTTGTAACTCAGCTAAACGCAGTGGATGGGCTTCGGGACTTTGGTGTCCCCA
The DNA here is from genome assembly GCF_964194135.1 of Talpa europaea. NCBI lineage: Eukaryota > Metazoa > Chordata > Mammalia > Eulipotyphla > Talpidae > Talpa > Talpa europaea. The sequence continues at coordinate 25,337,617 of NC_140074.1, read as the reverse complement.
GGACAGTAGGTCTGATGTCTTGGCTGGCCCTGTCTCTGAGGCCCCTGGCCATCATGTCTCCATACTGAAAAGTGAAAACGTTTTTCCCACAGTAGAAAGGCTGCTCAGATATGGTGGAGGCACTAAAAAGCAGTGAAATTTTGGCCAAACTCTGACAAGAAATCAAGCTTATTATTAAATCAATCTCTGCAGTGTTGCTTCAGAAGTTTACGTCTTAATCATAAAAATAACAGATGCTGTGCCAGGGAAACAGCTAATATCTCTTGAAATAATATAGCCAATATTTATTTAACACCTACCCTTTGCCAAGCACTAAGCGAAATTGGGGGGAAATTAACTCCTTAATCTTTATCACAATCAGGTGAAGTAAGTACTTTATTATCCCCATTTTGCAGATGAAAAAAATAGAGACTCAGAGAAATATAGCAACTTTTCTGAGGTCACACAGCTAATTAGCAACAGGAGAGAGACTCAAATTCAGGTAACCTGACCTAAAAGTTCTATACAAAGTCTTCACCTAAACTATCATTAAACTCAGCTCTAAAAGGATTACATTCTACTTGTCCTCTCATCCTTTGGGTATCACATCAATTTAGAAATCTCCTCCTCCAGAAGGTTCTTTGAATCCCCCCTTGCTGTATACTCCCTCATGTACACCTAACTGCACTCAGTATCTCTTCATCACAGCACTCTTCTCAATGTCTGAGTTCTCCTTCTAGACTGAGAGCTCGGGGCAGACAGGGGCCAGATTTGCCATGTTCACAGCTATGACTCTGTCAGACTGTGTTGAACCTCAAAGGCACCCAAATGATATTTGTGGGACATATGGATTCCTGAATAAAGAGGGCCCTCCATTCGGTTGTTTTTATAATGTGAATGCAGAGGACCTCACTGTTTCTCTCCAGAACTGTCTCTGTCCTAATAACCAGAGAAACAGGTGAACCTGAGACTGCTACAGGGCAAACCCCAATATAAAATGGGGTTGCCTGACTGTGGGTCCTCACCCGCATGCTTAGAGGGAACTTATTAATGCTAAACTGCAGACATACACAAAAGGTTGATAAAAGGTTTATTTACAAGGGAAGGGGGAAGGGGAAATGAATAACTCAAGGAGAAAAAGAGGGACATAAGTTCCTAAATGTGTCCTACCTGTTCCACCAACCTGGAATCCCAGTGATTCACCGAGCTGGCAAAAACCTAGCATGCCACAGGGCCGAGCCAGTGACCCCCCAGCCACATGGCCAGTTAAATACCCAAACTGAGAGCATAGTTGCTTAACTCCTCCCTCAGGTCCTCACAACCTTCCCTTTGGTGATCATGGGATTTGTAGTTCCCGGTGTCTTGGGGGTGGAGTCCACAAAGCCTGTATGGAGTTTGCTCATGACATCCTTTTCCCCTATCAGGACCATGCATTTTGAAATGCTGTAAATCCCCTAAAAATGCCAATCATTTGCTTTTAAAGGAACTCAAACTTCTTTATGGTGTGTGAAAACCAATTATGTCTTAAACACATCACACAAGATTGATTTTTCAGCTCTCTTGTAGTAGCGACAGAAGGGGAGGAAGTTTGGTGTCCTAACATACATTCACAAAGGTAAATCTTGATGATAGTAAGTGGCATGTTATTTTCAGCAACAATTGCCCTGGAGGAGATCCCTAGGGGAAACATGGTCTTGCCACCTTTACAGCTAAGCAAGACTCCAAGAGGCTGGGTAGAGGCTGGGTGAGACTCACTGCAAAGTAATGATCTGGCTTCCATCCTTTGAAGATCTTCAAGATTTCCAAGTCAGGGGCAAGACATTACACCGAGCAACACAGATCCTGTGCAAATCAATGTCTTACAGCCATGAAGTCGGTCTTGAAATGACAGTTAAAGAGCCCTTGTTAAGTTCTTCACTTATTTTTTTAAAAGATTTATTTATTTATGCATACAAGAGCTGGGGTACAGGCCAGAGATATGGGGGGGGGGGTGAGAGGATTCACCAGAGATAGAGCGGAGAACAGAACAGGCAGACTGCTAAAATACACTGCTGAGGGGAGCAGCGGGCAAGTCAGGAGAGGTCTACTTTGCCATGTGGGTAGCTCCCCGGCTGGCCTGGGATAGAACTCGTGCTGCAGAGGCTGTGGATTGCTTCATAGTGTGGTGCTTAACCCCTTGCACCACCAGGGAGGCCCTTTACTTATTTTTTTTAAATAAAATTTATTAACTTGCCATTGATTACAATACTACTTCAACTTTGAGAGTAAATTTATTTTCTTTCATTTCATCCTCTTGACAGCTGCAGGAGGTACAGATGCAAACTAGACATTTGGCATCCAAGGCTTTGTACAAACAGAATGGAGGAAAGAGACTGACCAAAAGACCAGAAGGGGAAGAGAGAAGATGGAGTCAAGGAGCCACTGTGATCACTAATAAATACCAAACACAAACTCAGTTGGCTCTTTCTTTTTTTGCCCTTTGATAGGGAAAGAGGGATTAAGCAGAGTAAGAGATATCTCAGAGTTTAACCCAAGAACATAATCCTGGGCCCAACAGAGAGGATAATAAATATTATTAATCCACTCCCTCTGCTTTGCAGGAAGCAAGATTATTAGAAGTCACACACGCTCTCCCCAGTTGCTGGTTCAGCCCTTCGCCACCTGAGTAAACACTAGCACCTAACAGGCTCTGCAGCCACCGCAGCACTAGGCCTGGGGGTTTAAGGATTGAAGATTGGAGAAAAGGAAGAAAACAAAAGCCTCTTCTCTGACCACCATTCACTCTCCTCCCAGCTGCACTGCCCCCTCCTCTGATCAGAGGGTGAACAGCGGGTCTGGGCTGGGCTGGCGAGAGCACCCACCCTTTCCAGGGCTCTGCCCTTTTAATTAAAACCTCTAGATTTGGCAGGAAAAGCCTTTAGCACTTGAGAAAAGGGAATATTTAAAAACCAGTCTCAGTGGCATTTATGATGACATTTACACAAACTCCTAAGGTTTAACTAAAGAGCAGTCATTAATAAAACACACGCACAGTATTACCCAGGTCTCTAAATGTGAGCATTGGCCTATATTATCAGACCTGAGTAGATCAGCCATCAATTTAAGTTCCTTCCCCTACAAAATAATCCCAGTGAAAGAGTATGCGGCTTTTTAACAACAAAAGGTCACTGTTAACTTTCAGGTTTGAAAGCTACTGTAATTTAAAAGTCCCACAAAGATTAAAGTCCTGGTTTTACCACTTCCTTGTTTATGACTTTGGCCAAATTACTTCACCTCTCTAAGTCTCAGTTTCCTCACCTGTAAAAATGAGATGATAATTAAAATAACATAACCATACTACCCAGGGGTGTCATGAGGATTAAATGGGGTGATTATGTAGAAACAGTGTGGGAGCTGCACCGAATAAGCACTGAAAAACAGTTATCCCTTGTGAGCATGGCTGTGACACTAAGGTTTCAACTTACAAATTCAAGATATTCCCAAAGGCAATACTTCTTTTTTTTATTTTATTATTTATTATTTAAATATTTTATTTTATATAATTCTTACATCTTTTTTCATCTTTGCACAATGTATGCATTTTCATTTTGGTAAGGGGGGGGGCAATTTTATGGGGAATACAACCCAAAGGCAATACTTCTGTCATGATTACTTAATCTCAATGGCTAAAATCTAGAAGTGTCCAATTGCAAACACAATATTTGTTGAATAAATGGTCACTGAAAATCAGTGTGTGTTTACTATTTTCAGTTTTCATTAAAATTAGGACTAAGAACTAATCATCCATAGATTGTTTTCAAAACATATTTAATGGTTTTCTTTTGTGTTCCTTGTGGTGTCTATTTTAGACAAGGCAGGTGTTCAACAAAATTTTACTTCAAAGGACAGCTCTCTAATCTAGCCCTAAAATTCAATTGCAACACAATTGTTAGTTCAGTGGATCTATAAATAGCCCTTCTGGGCTTTATCACATATAGTCCATGGCTTTCTGGAATCTTCATTCCAGAGAAACCAAAAATCTATAAAGAAGCCCGAGAAGTAGTTTGTTAAAGGAACATGGCCCCTGGATTAGGCACTATTTCAAAGAAAAAATGGCTGCTCTCTGAGGGCGGAGACATTTTGTTTTGGTCTTTAGATTTATTTGCTCTGTGTGTGTGTGTGTGTGTGTGTGTTTAATGGTTCTTTTTCCCCCCCAATTTTATTGATATGCATTTTTTCAAAAAAATAAATGAGTAATAAAAACACATATACAGACCTTTATATATAATTAGGACCCCCCCTTCATTTATAGTAACAATCCCCAAACCTCTCTGAACTCGATTTTTTTTTTTTTTAATTTTAAAGCAGGGGTTCGTACTCTACAAAAAAAAGTGAATTTTCAAGCTCATCATTATGTTAGTCTCATGCATGGCAGGAAACAGGTATATGTCTTCACATTCCACAAACTACTTATTAAACAAAATGAGACTGCTCAACTCTGCTTCTGCTCAATTCCTACCCTACTCCACTCATCTGCCATGAGATGCCATAGCGTCAAGTATAGATCCAGAAACTTGGAAACTCCCATCATTCACAATGCTCTCTTAACAGAAGAGCTCTAAAGAAAATTTGCAATTAGTACTTTCCTTGAGAACAGGGTAAAATACAACTTCCGTGGCATCTAGCACATAATAAACACTTGGTACATATTTATTGATTGAGTTCATGACTTGTTATAATGGAGATTTTTCTGATCTTGTGGGCAGCAGTTCACTCTTTAGTAGCTACTGAATTAATCAAAGCCTGCAATCTCTTTATTCACTTTTTTTTTTTTTTTGAAACAAGCTGCAGTATATTTCAGCAATCACCTATACCCACTAGCAATTTATACGGGAAGGTTTAGGGCTGAAATGTCAGGATCTATGTCTGACAGGACATAAATGAGTTATCTCAGCAATGCTGTCTGTGAGGCATGGGCAGAATTTAGCCATCAGAATCTTGGAACTATTCCTCCCCACCCAGATTTATTGAGACATTATTAACATATAATGTATATAAGTTTAAGTTGCACAGCGTGATGACTTCATGCACATATATATTATGAAATGGCTGTCACAATCAGGTTACTTAACTTCCTCTTGAACTTCAGTTGTGAGAAACCTCACCAGTAAGGTAAGACCCTCCATCTAAACCTCAAATGGAAACAAGGCCATATTAACAGTCTTTCCAGACTCTTGTAATAAAAAGGTTTTTTAAATAGTCATGCTAGTTACTTTCTACACTAGATTTGCAAAGCATATTATTTTTATGAAGTCCAGAAAATAACATGTTACTGGAAAAACATAATAGATTGTGAAATGTGGGTATATCGTATTCCTTTATTTGCTCAAATGTTTTAGCAAAAAAAAATCATCAAAATGAATCCAGAAGTACAATATCGCCCTTTTTAATTGGTGTCTTGATTTTACTTCTTCTCTAAGCCAAGAAGGTGCAAAGTGGAAAGGTAGACACTAAGTAGATATTTTTCTCCTCAATTTCAACCATAAACTTGTACATTCCCTTGGAAAAGAAAAATGATATTTTTAAACGTCTGAGAAAAGAGACTAGACTTACTGCATGTAGAGAGTGCTCAGGGAAAACCCAGCAAAGGAAAAGTTTTCTAGAGGCTATGCCTTTCATGTCTAGGGAATTATTTTAATAGCTGTCAGGACTAGCCCAACAAATGGCTTCTTGGAGTTTGAACAGGTTAGAGTGTTTGGGAAATACACACACACACACAAAAGATAGGTAAGTTCTCCAAAAGGCAGTGGGGTGTAAACAACATGGACTTCACAATAAAACTTGGATTCATTTCCACACTCTGACACTTCCTGGCTCTGTGACTTTGGGCACATTTCACAAGCTCTTGGAATGTCCATTTCTACTATAAAAAACAAAATGGAGAGCCTAGTTTCTAGATGTAGGGCAGAGGTTTTCAAAATGCAAATTGGGGCCTCCCCGGTGGCGCAGCGGTTGAGCGCTGGGTTGTGAAGCTGCCTGCGGCCTCTGCGGCGCCGGTTCGATCCCCGGCTGCTCCCCGGCCACCGGAGGAGGATCCCACATGGTGCGCAGACCTCTCCTGCCACCCGCCCGGCCACCGGAGGAGGATCCCACATGGTGCGCAGACCTCTCCTGCCACCCGCTGCTCCCCTCAGCAGTGTACTTCAGTCCCTCTGCCTGCTCTGCTCCCCACTTTGGCTCTGGTGAATTCTCTCACCCTCCCGCGCTTCTGACTGTACCCAGTGCATGTATAAACAAAACAAACAAACAAATATAATAAATAAATAAAAACATGCCTCTATAAAAAAAAAAATTTAAAAAAAAAATTCAAAATGCAAATTGCTCTGCATTAACAAATCACAACATCAGTATGAATTACAACTAACAAAACGAAATATCAAGAGTATATTACATACATGGTTAACTATCATTTCATGAAATTTTTGCTTTGATTTTATATATAATTACATATTATATATAAATTGATATATGTAATTAAAATTTATGTTTTGCTAAGGGTCACAAGTTAATATTTAAAGATGACTTAAGGTTTTATTTTTTAAATTTTTTTTAAAAGATTTATTTATTTATGTTTTCAAGATCTGGGGTGTAAGCCAGAGGGGGGCGGCTAGAAGATTCACCAGAGAGAGTGAGGAGAAGAACAGGCAGATTGGCTGAAACACACTGCTGAGGGGAGCAGGGGGCGAGACAGGAGAGGTCTGCTGTGCCATGTGGGTTGCTCACTGGCCTACTGGGGATGGAAATCTACTGCAGTGGCTGGCCATAGCTTGATAGTACGGTCTTTAACCCCTGCACCACCAGAGAGGCCCAGACTTAGAAAGAAGGTGTATATATGAAAACATCCAGCATGGAGTAGGTGTTCTGTTATCAGTGGTTTCCTCTGCAAGGAATTTGGACAAGTTTGTTAAGAAAATCATTTGTTTTGCAAACTGAATATTTCTGGGACTCCCACTCTTGAATTCAAATGTTGAAATGTGGTTGTATTAGGAGAGAGGGCATGTGGAATGTAGTTGGGTTATGAAGACTCTGCCCTCAGTAGTGGTATTAGTGCTTTCACAAAAGGGACCTCTGAGACCTCTCTCACTCTTTCTGCCATGTGAGGGGACAATGAGAAGATGCCTGTCTGAACCTCAGAATAGAGCTCTCATCAGAACACGACCATCCTGGCACCCCAAATTCAGACTTACAGCTTAAGAACTGTGAGAAATCTCTGTTTATAAGTCACCTAGTCTATGGTACTTTGTTTTGGGAGCCTGAAGGAAGATGATATTTTATTTACATGCCCAGCATTTCTTATTTTATTTCCTTTTAAAACAAGTGGAAATTTTAGCATTTTGCTAAAACTGGCTTCTCTGAGATAGAATCCACTATGATTTTGGAGAGGCTACTTTAAGTTTATTTAGGTGGAGAGTTCATAGAATGAAGCTCCTGATTTTGAGAAAATGGTCACCTGCCATTTACTGTGAATAATTACTAAGAGAAATCAGCTCTTGTGGGTGTGCCGACATTAACTTTCTGCATTTTAGCTTTCCTTCTTTGCAAAGAAAGCAAAATCAACATCAGTAAGGAGTCTATTGAACCCTTCATGGATCAGACTATGTCACAAGCTCCTTTTTACAACTCAGTGAGTTAGATACTATTTTTGCCTTTGTACCAGCAGGAAGAAACTGAAACACAGAGGAGGTATGTAACTTGTGCAGTCATTCAGGCAGAATGTAATGGAGCCTGGGTGGCAATTCCTGTCTGAATCCAAAGCTCATGCCTTTTCTCATCCACTAAGTAATGGTGGTGATCCCATATTTTTCAGTGATTCATTATTCCCTTTCACTCCCAAAAGAAGATGGCTTTTACCCTCTAGAGTGAAGTAGTAACTCCACTGGAGATCAGACTTCTGTTTATAATCTTATTTGCACCAAAGGTGGAATCACCTGTTCTCCAAGCAGGAAAAATAACTCACCACTAATTCCATGAAGAACTATTGGGACTTTGTTTATTCCTAAATGTCTGAAGACTCTACTTTTCCAGCTTTCTCTACTTGCCTGTGGATGAACCAGGAAATTGCCATGCTTACTCCTCAACTAAAGTATTCAACTGAGATGGAAAAAATGGAGAAATCAAAGACTTCAAATATACACACACATCCTGCCTCCACCATGAGTTTTTCTCAAAATGCTCCCCCACCTCCCCAGGGCCTAAAGAAAGTCATCACGGTTATCTCATATTTGGCAAGAATTTCAGTGAACTGTCTTTTCTAGACAAAAGCCAGGCCAGGCAATGACAAGATGGGAATGTCTGTTAAAAACTAGTGTCAGGAAAATAAAGTATTCTTATCACTAAAATGTGAGCAAAAAAAAGAAAGCCTGACTTAGCTCAAAATATTAGAAAACATAACACAATGGAATTCTGAAACAGTTCAGGATGGGGAATTGTCAGAAATAAATGAATGAATAAGGCTGGCCCTATACTATGTCTGGATCTAAGGGGAAAATTAGAAACAAGATATCTACCTGTGGTGTCTGACCCATTTGGTGTCTTCACTAGGAAAGGCGACAAGTGCCCCCTAGTCCCTCATTTGCTCCATTCCTCATCCTAGACATTTCTGACCTCAAACTTTTTTCCCCCTTCTTCTACCAAAATCAGCTCTCAAAGAAAGGATATTTGTTCTTTGGCGATTTCTGCTAAGATAAAAATTAATGATGTAACTCAATATGCTACCCATTCAAGGGAATGCTGCCTCCTAATTAGTGTCAGGAAATCAAATACAGTGGTTACAATACTTTTAATTGCCTCCTACTTTTGTTCCTTTATGGAGAAGTTTCCTTTAGGTTTTCTTCCTATTCTCTTGTGTCATAAAGATTAAATAAACCATGAGACTGGAAAAGAGGAAGAAATGACAGAGGCAAAGTTCCAGGCAGTCAAAGAAGAGGGTTATGAAAACATCTACCCTTTCCACATTGAGGACTAGGTGGAATATGGAAGGAAAGTGAGGGAAAGCAAGGTTAGGCCTCAGATAACTTTTATTCTTCTGCTGGTGGCTTCAAAGAAGAGATAACTTGCAGAAACATCAAGAACAGTGGGCTGGTAGCACAGCTTTCTCAGTTATTTTGTGTTGGGGCGGTCAGGCATAACTGAAGGTTATGCCTGATATCCAATACATTATAGGGAAAAGGGGAGGCTTGACTGGAGGGTCAGTGGGTGCTCACCAACCCAGGCATAAAAAATTGTTTAAATTATTGTATCAGGTTGAATTTACTATTGGGTTACCCATAAGAAAGCACCAATAGTTGACAGCTTTTGACCTACAAAACAACCATTTTCATATGGTCTGACTTGAAGGAATGGAGAGGGAGGCTGGTTCATAGGAAGGTAGGACAGTTAAACTACACTTCATTTCTTTGTATATGCATATAGAGAGATTAAATGACTAACCTTGCTCAGTAAAGGAAAAGTTTAGATGATTTGTTTTGTCTACTTCTTTCAATGTATTTTTCTTTCTTCACCCTCTGCTCTATAGCCTGAAAAGCTGACCTATATGGGAATATCAGCTGGCTCCTGGCCCTCTGGCTTCCTGTTGGGAATGCGGCCAGGAAATAAAAAGAGAATGAGGTGACAAAATTTATTCCCATTTCCCTTTTGACAAGATCATTTAGCTAACTCCCTCCGCTACAGGCCCCTGGTCATCTCAAGGCCACTTCCGCTAGAAGGCTCTCTCCTGTGTCACTTCTCCCTCACCTTGTCCCTTCAGATCTAGTATCAGTTCTTTCTCCACTCTTAACAGCCCTGTATGACTGCATTGTTCCTTGTAGTTTTTATACTCTGCCCAACTTTGCAAAGTATCCTAATTTCAATGTGTCATCTGCTTCTTGCTGGACTCTAAACTGATACTACAGGGAACCAAAATATTTTTAAGCAGGGCCTCAATATCAACCATTGAGGTAAACATGTTCCATGTATGTATTCTCATTTCATCTTCATAATAGTCCAATGAGGCAGGTATTATCATCCCATTTTTATATACAAGAAAACTCAAGCTAAATGAGTGTTAAGTAATTTACCCAAGGATACAGAACTAGTGAGTGAATCAGACTGGTTCTAAAGCCCATGCTCTTGCCTCTATTTACAGAATAGACTTCTGGGACAGGTGTTGGAGAAAGTAACATTTGAATTGAATCTTAAAGAATTTTTCTGGGTACACAGTAGTAGAAAAAAAGGGAGTTGCATTCTAATATGAAGAAACAAATTGAACAAGGGTATAGGAAGTACCCTGAATTATATCCAGGAAAATACCTGTGACTTGAGTCCTTTGTGTCCTTTGTGTCTTTTCAGTATTTAAGGCTTACTCCTATTCACTTTACTCTGATTCCTAATTTCAAACATGTAACAATTCGGGGAGAATTAAAAAAATACTTTCTTCACTGAACAGTCACATGCAAAATGAAACTAGACCACTGTCTCATACCACACACAACAATTAACCCAAAATGAATAAAAGGCTTGAATGTATGATCAGAAAAGATAAAATATATAGAAGAAAACATAAGCAAAACATTCCATGACATAGGCTTTAAAGATGTCTGTGGATTTGTCTCCAATGGCAAGAGAAACTAAAGAGAATGTAAACAATTGGGACTATATCAAACTAAGAAACTTGTGCATGGTAAAGAAACTGTCACTGATACAAAAAAGACACCCTACTGAATGGGAGAAAATATTTGCATACTATATATCCCACAAGAGGCTATTGAAGATCTTGGTTACCCCATACCTACAAAGAACTTGTACAATTCAACGAAAAGAAAACAGATAACCCAATAAAAAATAGGCAGAAGAGCTAGTAGGTACTTCTCCAAAGAAGACATGCATATGACCAACAGGCATAATGAAAAAATGGTCATCATCACTAATCATTAGGAAAATGAAAATCAAAACAACAGTGAGCTATCACCTCACATCTGTGACAATGGCCCATATAAAAAGGACCAGAAACAATAAGTGCTGGTGAGGAGATGGAGAAAAAGGAGCATGCATACATTGTTGGTGGGAATGTAGACTGGTCCAGCCACAATGGAAAACAGTACGAAGGTTTTGCAAAATATTAAAAATGGATCTACCATATGATCCAATAATTAAACTCCTAGGCAACTATCCAAAGTATACAAAAACACTAAATCTAAGGAATGTGTGCACTCCTATGGTCATTGAAGCACTATTTATAATAGCCAAATTAAGCACAACCTAAGTCCCCAAAGACAGTTAAGTGGATTAAGAAGACTTGGTGTATATATACACATTGGAATACTACTCAGCTATAAAAAGATGCTCTTGCCATTTTCAAAAGCATGCATGGAATTGACGGGGATTAGGCTGAGTGAAATAAGTCAGAAGTAGAAAGACAAATACTGGACAATGTCACTTATTTGTGGAATACAGAAATACAAAACAAAGGATCAGATAAAGACAGCCAACAACAAACCTAGAAATCTGACTGTAAAATTAAGGCTGCCAGAGGGGGAGGGAAGAGACGAATGATGAGGGTCACAATGAACTCCAGTGGCATTGTGTGGGTGCATTGGTGGTAGGTGTTGTGTGATAACACACCTCTGAAGGGTGTGATCCAATACCTCTAAATCATATGCAGCATTATAGGTCAATGTTTTCTCAATTTTAAAAAATACATAAATTAAATTACTCTTTTTTTAAGATTTTTTTTATTTATTTACACAATAACTGGGGCACAGGCCAGAGGCGCGGGAGAGTGAGAGGATTCACCAGAGAAACAATGGGGAGCAGAACAGGCAGACAGACCGAAAGCACGGCTGAGGGGAGTAGCAGGCAAGACAGGCGAGTTCTGCCGTGCCATGGGGCATCTCCTTGGCCAGCGGAGCATGAAACCGGCACTACAGAGGCTGCGGACAGATTCATAGCACTGCGTTCAACCCGCTGTGCCACTGAATTAAATTACTTTAACATGGCTCCTGGTGTGAAGAACACTGAGGACTTAAAAAGAGCTTAGTCATAGTTGTCATCCTCAGAATAACACTAAAGATCAACAAGGACACAAGGTAAAAAACTGAGCTATAGAAGCTGTGTTCAAGATTCAGAGATTGGGAAGGGAATATGGAATAATAAGTCCTTTAGAAGGGGGACAGGAAGCAAGAGGGATCTTTCTGGAAGTAGCAATATCTGAGTCAAATGAACAGAAGTTAGCCATGCCTTTACAGAGAGACTTTCAATGTCGAGTTGGTCTAAAGGAAACCATTCTGAGCATAAAGTTCAAATACCTCTTCACCAGGATCCTCACAACAGCTCAGGAAAACAAAGCACAATGTCTGAAAAATTATTTGAGAGGATGCAGAAGTACTCCTCATGTGACTATTTGTCTCATGGTCTCCCTAAAAATCCTAAAGAAGTCAAGGAAGACAGTTGAGCAGGCAACTGGGTGAAAGAAAATTTAAGTGCATTGTTTTCAGGTAAGCTCACCAGACTCACGGAAAAGCATGGGGGGATCTGGAAGACTTTTCCTCTCCTCTTTCACACTATTTACTCATGTCAGTGTTGCTTTCAGGAGGAGCATAACCACAACTGACTTAAATAAAAAGAGCTCTAGGGTAGATGCAAGAATGACAATTGTTCAAGCTTGTTTCAAAAATATAATAAGCATTAATGACCCTGTGGCCTAAGTCAGGAACAGAGACAGTTACTTCTGTTCTTTTTCATTTCAAACCATTTCCATTGATCTGAAGGCTGAGATGCTCAGGGTGATAGGCGAAGAATGTTTGCTTAATATGTCACATGGTTAAGAGCTTAAACAGCTTGAAAATTCTTTCCAATCTGACCAGTAGATCACAGCTAAGATTGATAAGACAGAAGTGAATTTCCAGAATATATCTTCTTGGTTACAATCCTCATTAATTTTTATGGACAATTCTCATGTCAACTGCTAGATATAAAAATGAGACTTTATTAGCCCTTGGGACTAATAATGTCTTATTTAGTTTTATGTGACAATAAAGATTATAAGAAAGTCATTTTTTCAGAGTTAGAATCTTCATTTATTATATTTTCTTTAACTGGGTACTTAAGTGCATTTGAACTGTTTATTGTCTGCCTTCTCACATTAGAATGGGGTTTAGGGGATTAGAGCTCCTGTTTCTTTTTACTCTCTCTCCAGCATTTAGAATAGCTTCTGGTGCATACATAATAAGAAATCAAGAAACAACATTGGGCTAAACCAATGTTATCTCAATAGAATTTATTTTAAAAAATAAAATAAATTTATTAAAATTAGGTAAATGCTTTTTGAAAAAGGAGGTTGAGCTATGGAGTGAGAAACCTGATCCAAATCCTAGTTCCACTAATACCTCGTGTAAACTTGGGTGACAGGTCACTTAATATCTGGGATCCTCAGTTAATTCATCTTTATTGTAGAATAAAATACTTCACTTGAGAACATAATATTATGTGAAATAGTGCTTGTGAAAATCCTGTGGGGATCAATAAATACTAGTGTGATTAAGACCAGAAGCAGAACTAAAATGATTATTACCTAAATTTAGCCCAGAAAGTCCAATAATTTAACAAGGCTTAAACCTTAAGTTAAATATTAAGTGATTAGAACAGTAGATCTCAAATATGAATAATCAAAACAAATGAACGGGCAAAGCAAAACAAAAACAACTCTTAGGCTCTGAAAAATACAGTGGTCACCAAAGGGGAATAGGGACAGTAGGAGGGGATTAATCTGATAGTGGGAGGGGGTACAAGAACTTTAGAGGTAGGTGAGGTGAGAATTATACACAACATAGAAGGGTAAAGCTGTATTCTTGAAATTTAAAGAATTCTAAATCAATGGTGTATCAACACAGTTTTGTATTTTTTTTAAACACATATCTCAAACTTTGGTGTGCTTGAGAATCCAGTTTAAATTAAATGCAGGTCTAGCTCTACCTGTGAAGATGAAGATTCATTAAGATAGCTATGGAACCTCAGATAGCATTTCTAGCAAATATTATAGGTCACTATGATGCAGACAGTCCATAGATCATATTTGCACAAAAAAGAAACTAAGGGTGGCACATAACTTAATATGAAAAAAAATGTACAGTAAGAGGTTGATAACTCTGTAGTCAATGTATACCCTAAACTATGGAGAGTGGGGGGGTAAATGGAAGGAAAGCAGGAAAATTTTCCCTAATCTTCACCACCTCCACACCCTACAACTTAGAAGAGTCATAGGATTCTGATTGAATAGAGGATTGTTCCAAGAATCAGGACATCTGTGCTGCTGGGGTTATGAACAACCTAAAAATATTTCTTAGTGTTCTGATGTTAAAGAAGCTCAAAATGTATTTTTCCTTCCCTCTCCTTGAGCTACCACTAGCACAGACAAGCCTTAAAGCCATGTTTACTTCAAAGTAAATCTAATCCATATGGTTTTCTTATTTAGACTTGAGTCAAAATTGGTTTTGGTGTTAATTTATGAGCAATAAAAACCTTTTGCCATTGAAACACCAAAGAGGACTTTATCTACCTTTGATATGTATATTTTAATAGTAACTACTCAGAATTGAAAAATGGGGCTAAAATGATGAAAATTAGCAAAGGGGAGTTGCAATTCAAAAGTATTTAAGGAGGATTTTTCTACTGTTGCTTGATTTTTAATTTGGTTCAAAACAAATACTCTCAACTGCTTTGAGCTCTTAATGCATTTCCATTATGCATGTAACCATTCACTCTGGGCATTATAGAAAGGGCACCTTTTAAGTTAGTTTTGAAATCTCATTATGATAGTTGGATTACTTTAAGCTATTTTTCTTAAAAAATAAACTTTTTCATGCAAGACACTCGCCTTTGATCACAACAAGCTATAATGCTATTTATGTTTACTTTTTGAAGATGAGCCAAATGCATTAGAGAAGTAGGACAGCTGCACTGTCCTGTCGCTCCAAATTTAGTCACTGCTTTTACTTAGTTCTTTTTACAATCAAAGCTGACATCATAAAAACTTCATAGGCCAAAGACAACTACTGTATTTTTGTCACCGGCAAGAGAATGGGTACTTGCCTATAGGCCCAGCTGGTACTCTAACCTCTATGAGGGTGCCATGGAATCCCCAGTTCCCCTTGTTCTTGGGGATATTGTCTTGGTGCCCAGCATTCCTGCTAATCTGCTACGCAAAGGGTCATGCAGGAGGCCTTGCACCAAGGGCAAAAGTCCTGGTATGAGGAACATACTGGTCCATAATCCCATCACCCACTCACCCACTAGGAAGTAAATCAGGTTCTCATTTAAGTTGTTCTTCTATTCTAGAATTTTTTAGATTACTCTTACTCTCTCTTCAGCTTCTACCCTGTCGCTTCCTTGTGGGGCAGCTGTGTTGGAAGCAGTGCCCTAAGTACTTGCCGGCCTGTGTACTTAGTGCTAATAAATACGAGGTTGCCTTTGGATTGGGGCCGCACATTACTTCCAGTGTAGCCCCTCTTGACTTCTCATTGTTCCACATGGATTTTGATTAATCTTTTGCTCCTCCCACACTGCTTCCAACACAGCTGCCCCACAAGGAAGCGACAGGGTAGAAGCTGAAGAGAGAGTAAGAGTAATCTAAAAAATTCTAGAATAGAAGAACAACTTAAATGAGAACCTGATTTACTTCCTAGGCTGCTTGAGGAGACAGGCTAAGATGGTGGGGACAGCACGCCTAAGATGCTGGGTTGAAATCTTGACTCTGCTCTTGGCTAGCAATGTCTTTCAATAAGGTTCTCTGTATATTCAAGATTCATCTGTAATATGGGGATGACAATGCATTGTAGGGTTTTCTAAGTGTAAAACGTAATGTCTGCAAAGCTCAGAGCAGTGGCCACCAAGGTGGATATCAAGAAGAAACACACACCCACGCACAGGTAGAAAGATGGTGCATCATCTGTAGAGAATTCTAAAACAGTAATAAGACTGACTAAAAGTCATCCACTTCCTTTTTATTATTACAACTCAGAGGCAACACTAAATAACTCAGGGATGAACTCCTTCTCCTACAAGGACAGGCAACTCCACTGCTCCACTCCCCACCAGGGTGTGTGGCTAGCTTGCAACTAGTACATAGTAGTTCTCAGGAAATGCTAGTTCTCTCATAGTGGGAATGACCTAAATCTGTACAAAGAGCCTTTGTGCATGACTCCAACTGTAGTTCGACTGAGGCCTACATAAGGACAGTGAAAAAATGAGCTATGGAACAATGACAAAAATGCTTTCTGTGACACAAATGTTGAATCCTTTACATGTTGTCTCTATTTTCACCCTCAATTCATCTCATCTAGAGTAAAAGCTCTCCATCCCCCAAGTATTAGTGAAAATGTATCTTGTGATTTCTCAGAGGAAACGGTGACAGCTGATATCACACACATAGTTTTTCTTTTCAAAAATTCCCAGTACATAATTTCGTTTCTCCAAAATTTCTCCTTAGATACCATCCAAGTGTCACCTCACCCCATGTGGACTCTAAATCTCCAGCCACAGCATATCACTCATGAATCTTTCCTTTGAGTCTCTCTGGTAGCTCTCTGGTTTTAAGCAGAGCTAAAGATTTAGGTTCAATCTGTCCCTTCAGACTATCCCAGCATTAAAAAGACCAGCAAACATCAGCTCTCCAGTTACCATGAATTCAGTTGTGTTATTAGCATATAACAATAACATCAAAATCTTATTTTTTTCTTGCTCACATGTGGAAATTTTTATATTGTGGTTTTGCAATAATTAAAACCCAGAACTAACCTACCCAACAGAAAGGAACAGAAAATCACACCATTAACTTGTAATAAAATGTCCCATTGAGTGCTAGCCAATATTAATTCAAAACATCAAACTAAAATGACCTCACAAGGCCTCCCCGGTGGCGCAGTGGATTGAGTGCCACACTGTGAGGCCGTCCGCAGCCTCTGCAGTGCAGGTTCAATCCCCGGCTGGCCAGGGAGAAACCCATATGACACGGCAGACCTCTCCTGTCTCACCCACTGCTCCCCTCAGCAGTGCCTTCGGTCTGTCTGCCTGTTCTGCTCCCCGCTCAGTCTCTGGTGAATTCTCTCACCCTCACATGCCTCTGATCTGTACCCCAGTTCTTGTATAAATAAAAAAATCTTTATAAAAAATAAAATAAAATAAAATGACCTCATGGTCACACACAGGTAAGGACTATAATGAAATTTCCTCAATTCTCTACTCGCCATCTCGCCATACTTCTCAAAAGACAGCTCCCCAAAAAACTAAAAATTTAAGCTTAATAAAGCATTACCCTTATTATTATTTTATTTTATGTTGCATTTACACTACTTTAATATTTATTATTTATACTATATAAATATTATAAATGCATGATCTGTATAGTTGCTTTACATATTTACATATATTTATATTCAATATTAGATTTATATTATTTATTGTATTTCACTATTATTTTAAAGATTTATTTATACAAGAACTGGGGTGCAGGCCAGATGGGCAGGAGGGTGAGAGGATTCACCAGAGACAGAGTGAGGAGCAGAACAGGCAGACTGACAAAATACACTGCTGAGGAGAGCAGCGGGCGAGACAGGAGAGGTCTGCTTGCCTTCACCATTTTTATTTAAATTTTTTTCTTAAGGGAAAAGGAACTTCACGAAAACACACATATTAATGCAATGGAAATAACATTAGAAACAGAGTGGGGAAAAAAGATGAGGTAATCATATAGAGATCATTTAGTCTTATGTTTTCATTTTACATTCACAGTTTGAAGTTGCAAACAAAAGAAACTAGTTAAGCAGAAATGTTATTTATTGGGGGCCTCCCTGGTGACCTAGGGGTTAAGTCTCAGCTCTGTCACCTTTAGGACCTGAGTTGGATCCCTGACCAGGATGCTACCCACATGTGGCGCAGCACACCTCTCCTGTCTCACCCGCTGCTCCCCTCAGCAGTGTATTTCAGTAGATCTATCTGTTCTGCTCCCCACTCTGTCTCTGGTGAATCCTCTCACCACCACCCCTGCACATCTGGCCTACACCCCAGCTCTTGTACACACAAAAAGAATACAATTAAATTAAATTTTTTGAAAAATGTTATTTATTAGAAAGCTAGTGGATAGCTCATAAAAACAACTTGAAGATGAAAAACAAAGCTGAAAGAATGAGCAAGAATCAAAGGAGAGGGCCAACTGAGACAAAGCCAGTATCATTCCTGGTGGCTGGTTTGAACTCTGCCCATAGAGGTACCAACCTGCACCCTCACTGTGCACTCTCCCCTCCATGACCCTGTAATTAGTCACCGGCTGTCCCTGCATCTCTGTGCCACGTCCTCAAGTGTCAAAATCCTAGGCAAGGGACACCAACTGGACCAACCCTGGGTCACATTTCTATGGAGCAATAACTCTCACCCTAACCAGTTATCTATTTATGATGCCAAGTTTCCTACAGGTGTCCCAGGCTGCAATGTCACCAAATTGCCAGGTTGAGGAGAAAGAAGCACATGACATACAGCCCAGGGTGGGGTGCTATCAGACTGACCCACCAGAAGCTGGTCAAAGGCCACACACCTCTGGTCATCTTATTCTACAGTGTCAAGAGGCAGAGAGGATTTAAAGTATAAACAAGAAGATCCTGTATTTTTGAAGACTTTGTTTCCTGCCTTTTGGAGTTAGCTTTGTTTGGTTTTGTTTTTTGTTTTTGTTTCCTACCTTTTGATATATAGTGTCTCACTGCTTGTACAGGAGTATCTTACCAAAGCAGATTGGTATTCCTTGTACCTCAGCTGGTCCCAGTGTAATGTCATCAGTGGAGTGAACCAATATAATGTCCTGCTTCAGAGTGAGAATGGACAAGGTCCCAATGGCCCTCAAGAATGGCATAAAATCATGAAGCTACTATCATGTGAGGAAATTTGTCTACAGTTTATTGCTGTTCCTTTGAGGTGAAAGCAAATGGTTCCTGATATCTTCTGCTAATGGAATATATGGGAAATGCCAGTTCAGCTGTTTCATCCAGAAGCCAAATCTGAATCCATTTATTCCAGATTAGGAAAATACATTTAGAATAGCAGCTGCTGTGAAGTCACCTCTTAATTAAGATTAAGAAAATCCATGGTTACTCTCTGAAGTCTTTCCATCTTGAGCACTGCCCAAACAGAAGATTAAAATTGGGGATGTGGCAGACCACCCACCTCCTTCCCAACTCTGGTGTTGATTCTGACACCTCTGCCTCTGCTTCCCAAAGGGATGTAGAAATGCTTTTGATTAACTTTTTTTGTGGGGAAGTCAGACCCCATATGGTTCCTTTCAGTCTTTTTAGACCATAATAGTCTTACCATAAGAGTCAGGGAGCCAAAGTGAGGATTTTACTATTTACTGATTATAGCTTTTAAAAAATATTTCTGTTTTCTTATGTTGTTGTTCATTTTTGTATAGTAATTGGTTTCTCCCCTGAGATGTGTAGTCACCATAGCTCTCCTGCCCCATCTCACCCATGAACCATCACCTGTTTCCTAGTGTTCCCATGTTTTGACCTGCCTCCCTCCCCTACCCCCCTGCTGTATGCATCAGATCTGTGGTCAACTTGCTAGTTTTGTCTTTTTCTTGACCTCTTGTTCAGTTTTTCTATATTCTGCATGTAAGTGAGACCATCCAATATTTACCTTTTTTCCTTCTGACTTAATTCACTTAGTATAATCCCTTCCAGCTCCATCCATTTTGCTGCAAATGGCATGAGTTTGTCTTTTTTGATAGCTGAGTAACGTTCCACTGTATAAATATAACGCAACTTTTTGATCTATTCATCTGCTTTGGGGCATTTGAATTGTTTCCATTTCTTGGCTATTATAAATAGAGCTGCAATAAACATAGGAGTGCAGGTTTCTTTTTGAATTAGTGTTGAATATAGCTACTTAAACTACCACACAGAAACAAGAAAGTTAACCATAAGATATATTCCACTCCAGGCCTCCCCTGGTGGTGCAGCGGTTGAGCGCTGCAGCACTGGTTCATTCCCCAGCTGCCGGCAAGGGTCCCACAAAAAAAAAAAAAGATATATCCCACTCCACTGAGGGTTACACTGAGCTTACTGATGGGCTAGAAAACTTCTTTTATCTCATAATTTCTGGTTCCTCAAACTTGTACTAGAATGGTATTCTGTGTCCTCAGATACCAGAGTTGTTTCAGAAGGACAGAGTTATTTACCTATTCTCAGTGTGCAGTGAGGATGAAAAATGTCCCCTTTAGGGGAAAGTTAAGAGAAGTAGTTCCCAAGTATATTTGTGATATTATTAAGAGTTTCTTTTTCACATGGATCTGCCTCCTTTTCAAAGGGTCCTGGAATTATAAAGTGACCCAATCTGAAGACTGAAGGAATAGTCACAATTCTTCATGTCATTGGTTCAATTCAGCCCTGAAGTAAACTAGGTCCAGTTATTTTCAATTATACCAATAAGTCCTGGTAACCTACCTTCCAATTTAAATATTTAGAGCGCCATGATGAAACAGCCACATTAAAAAACCTCTATTAAAACAAGACAAAAACATCATGATATTCCACCCATAAATACTTCTTAAGTCATTCTGAAAATAAAGGATATTATCTTATAATATCACAATACCATTATCAATCTAGCAAAATTAACAATAGTTCCTTAACATCATGTAATACCTAGCTCATATTAAAATTCCCTCTACTTATCTTCAAAATATCTTGTCACAGTTTGTTTATTATATGATGGTTTGTAGAAATACATTACATGTTATATCAAAACAGATTTCTGGTTTCAGTTTGGAGATCTAGAAAACTAGAAAAAGCATTTCTCACACCTTTACAACAAGAAAGATAACTAAGAAGAAAAATGGAAACTTTACTTGAACCCATTCAACAACTGAGATCACAGGGAAAAAGAAGAATGTGAAATCTTGGAGAGACAGAAACAGGAAGCGAGAAACAGGACTGCAGTGTTTGCTTGCCTGGGGTAGATGCTACCTGAAGCCATATGAGTTAGTAAGATGTTTCTGTTAGAAACCCAAAGAATGAAATAAATATCTATAAGCCCATATTGATACAAATAAAAATTATTTAATTAACTAGATCATTAATTAATTAATAAGGGAGAAGAAACAGTTTTTCCTTACAGAAAAGTTTCAAGCAATACATACAGGTAATTATCTTAGACCACAGTGAGATCATCAGGCTGTTCCTGTACTACATCAATCTACATTGGAGTCAGCGAAGTGCCCCAGGCAGAAGTAGTAAAAAACAGTTCTCATCTCATGTTTCCCTTATTTCAAGGATCATGGATCACAGTCCTGCACTGCCTATTGCTCAAAGTCTAAATATAGTGCCTCAGATACTTTGCCCAGTTTTAGTTATTTATGATGGGAAGAAAAGTTTGGAGTTGGTATAAGTTACTCTGCTGGCAAGAAGTAGAAGAATATCATTCTTACAGCATTATTAATAATAAGTAAATAAGGATAAAATCGAATTATCCACCAGTTGTAAAACATTAAATGTGTTGTAACTGTATCACAAAACACTAAAAAGCTGATTAAATCATATGTCAGTGGGACAATGATGCAGGAATAGCTTGATAACCTATTTCAAATTTTAAAAATAGATTACAAAATGAAAGCTTTTTTGGTAGTGAGTACACTAAATGCTAGTCAGGTAAAGAAAAAAAAAAGAGGAAAGCAAGCTCCATTGATCAGAGGAAATATGGGCAAAGAGGTAACAATTGTTGAACTATTCAGAGCACTGCCAATAAATCAACAGACACAGTGAATGTAATACAGGTCCTGAGGCTAGAGAGCAGGAATAAGATCAAAAACAGCATTAAAGGGTATGCTAAAATATTTCTGTCTTACATTATTCAACTTAAAAATGAAAAGAAATTGACACATGCTATAGCATGGATGAAATTTGAGGATATTATGCCAAATGAAATAAGTCAGTCACAAGAAGACGAATATCAATACTAAATGATATGTACCCACTATAGTCAAATTCATAAGAAGCCAGAAAACAAAATGGTTGTTGCCAGGGAGAAATGGGGAGCTGTTATTTAATGGTAAGTTTCAGTTCTGCAAATTGGTTGCATGACAATGTGCATATGCTTAATGTACTACTCAACTGTATACTTCAAAGTGGTAAAGATGGTAAATAATTTTATATGTATTTTTACCATATTTAAAATACTTTAATTAAATTGTTTTTCTAACCTGAGGCACTGAATTGCTGAGGATGACTTCTTAAGTCCTGCAATAATAACATTTTGGTTTAGAGTAATATGGTGGGGAAGGTAGATTAGAAGATGAGAGGCAAGGAGGACATTAAGATGGAACTTCTAAAGCCTGGTTGTGTAAGAGTCACAGACAAAATAAAATGTTCTATTGGCCAGCAGATTGATTGTTATAACACAATTGTTGATTATAGTAAGAACCAAAGTAATGCTTCTAAGGGAAAAAATAAAATTCATAAGGAAATAAAAGAAACTATATTGCTAGGTATCCAATAAATCAAAGCTTTAGTGATTTTCTTTCAGGACTTTCTCAAAGACCCCCCCCCCCACCTTGTACGATTTCCCTTATCACATTAATTCTACATCTAACCTAGGAAGTCCTATACCAAAGGAGCGTCACCAAGGAATTAAAAGGGGGGAAATATTTTATGTCTAATAGCTACATACTCAGTTACTATACTCAATCAGATAATTAAATCTCAGCAACTTGCACAAGCTAAATCCCAAAATAAACATTGGTTGACTGATAAGTGAATGGGTGAAAATTCAAGAAGGAAAACTATGACCTGCTTTTGGCCAAACAGCTTGAAAATGTCAAAGAAAAAGGACAAAAAAGAATACAGTTTCAGTGTTTCTCTGTTAGGTTATGGTAGACAGTTAGTTTGTAGAAGATTAAAATAATGAAGATTGATTTTTCTTAATTACCAGATACCAATATCACTAACGATGAGTTGACTAAATTGAAGCACAAATAAAAAGCATATCTATAAAGGAACTTCATGAAAATGGTGAATTTCTTGTATTATTCCTTGGAACCACATGCCCTGTTACACAAATCACAGCAAATGGGGTCATGCTATCCAGAGTGATTTCACATAAAGTGGATGGAGGGTAAAGACACTCTACACGCATGTATATAGTAGGGATTTTGTGATGCCCCCAAATAATATAAACTCAAAAACCTTATGTTGGAAGTAATCTTGAAACCTAATCAACTACCCAAGTGAAAAATTAACAAAATTCCTAGAAGACGTTAGTCATGAAAGTCTCTGGCAGAAAGAACATATATGGAAGGTTTGATAAAGTAAACAAAAGACCTTGAGACAATACGAGAGATTTTTTCCTATTTTCCTTTAGAAAACCAGCAGAAAACAATTAAAATAGACTGATGATGAAAGCTTTTGCAATAAAATTGGACTGACATTCAGTTTTGAGAAAAGACAATGACCATGAATTTCAAGATTTTTTTCCTCTCAGGATATGAACAGTTTTCTAAATATGCACAGAAGCACATAAAAGGAAAAATTTAAATAAGTCACTTGCTTTTCTGTTTAAATCTATTTTAATTATAAAACAGAGAACTGTTCTAAAAAAGGAAAAGGTGAAATGTTATAATGAACTCCTGAAGGAATATGGTTACACTTACTCTTTGGAGATGTTTGAAAACTGAACTGATTTAAGAGTAGCCCGAAGGCAAGAATGGCTGGATGACCTCACCGGGACCCCAGTAGTCTGGTATCAAACACACACAGCATCTTTCATGTGCCTCAGAAAGAATTCAGGAAGTTCAGTGGCTTTCGAGGTCAAAGTTAAGGAGTCCAAGAATTCTACAGCACTGCCAAGAACCCCAGAGCTTTAATGGTTTTTAAGGATGAGTGAACAACCTTAGGAGGACAGAAAAAAACAAAGCATTTTGGGAAGACTCAAGTTGATTGAAAAAATTTCTGTAAATGTTTGTATTCCTTTCCTGTAGTATCTTTTTTTTAAAAAAAAGATTTATTTATACAAACACTGGGTACAGTCAGAAGCGCAGGAGGGTGAGAGAATCCACCAGAACCAGAGGGGAGAGCAGAGCAGGCAGACTGACAAAGTACACTGCTGAGGGGAGCAGCGGGCGGCAGGAGAGGTCTGCGCGCCACGTGGGACCCTCGCCTGGTGGCTGGGGATCCAACCGGCGCTACAGAGGCTGTGGGCAGCTTCACAACCCAGCGCTCAACCGCTCAACCGCTGCGCCACCGGGGAGGCCCCTCCTGTAAGGTCTTTTTTTTTTTTTTTTCATTTACTATTTTTTTTTAAATAATAAATTTTATTTTTATATTCCCCATACAATTGCAGCCCCCCCATTCTGACTCCAATCCCTCCCCTCCCGCCCCCGCCCCCCTAAAAGTGTCTCTGGTTCATAGTTTTTTGTTGATTTTGATTTTCACTTTCTTATAGTTATTCATTTTCCTGGTCCCTTATTTAAGTTTTCTAGATTCCTGCTATGAGTGAGACCATCCGGTATTTTTCTTTTTCTTTCTGGCTTATTTCACTGAGCATGATCCCTTCCAGCGCCATCCATGTTGCTGCAAATTGCATGTGTTTATCTTTTTTGAATGCTGAGTAATATTCCATGGTATATATGTACCACATCTTCTTGATCCAGTCATCTATTTTGGGGCATTTGGGTTGTTTCCAAAGCTTAGCTATTGTAAACAGTGCTGCTATAAACATAGGGGTGCAGGTGTTCTTTGGAATTGATGTTTCTGTGTCCTTTGGGTAAATACCTAGGAGTGGAATTGCTGGATCATATGGAAGCTCTATGTTTAGTAGGTCCAGAAATCTCCACACAGCTCTCCACAGTGGTTGGACCAGTTTGCACTCCCACCAACAGTGTAGAAGAGTTCCTTTTTCTCCATACCCTCACCAACATTTGTTGTTGCTCGTTTTTTTAATATGTGCCATTCTCACTGGTGTAAGATGGTATCTCATGGTAGTTTTGATTTGCATTTCCCTGATGACAAGTGATGTTGAACATTTTTTCATATGCCTGTTGGCCATTTGCGTTTCCTCTTCAGAGAAGTTTCTTTTTAGCTCTTCTGCCCATTTTTTGACTGGATAATTTTCTTTGTTGTTGTTGAGTCTCATCAGCTCTTTGCAGATTTTTGTGATCAGTGCTTTATCATTAGTGTTGGGTGCAAAAATGTTCTCCCAGTTGGTGGGGTTTCTCTTTGTTTTTGTTATTGTCTCTTTTGCTGTGCAGAAGCTCTTTAATTTGATGTAGTCCCAGCTGTTTATCTTTGCCTTCACTATCACTGCTTTGGGTGATGTGTCTGTAAAGATGTCTTTGATGTGCAAATCACGTAGTGTTTCGCCTATATTTCCTTCTATATATTTTATGGTTTCAGGTCTTATGTCTAGTTCTTTAATCATTTTGAGTTGATTTTAAGCTGTCAACAAATTGGTAAGTTACCCTGTTATCATTTCATGGAGATTAACAGAAGACATGAGGTCCTGAGCTGGAGACAAAGGACTTGACTCATGGTGTAGCAAGTGATGCAAGTATTAATGTGTATGCCTCAGTTCCAAGTCCCACAGAGGTGGCCAGGAGGGCCCAAGTGAATGCCTGCACACAGTGGATTGCCCTGTAGGAGAGGAACACTGGGCTTGAAGAACTCGCCATTTCATAGGAAGCAGTAAGCCAGCCTGCTCTTTGCCCCTGAGAATGACATAATTAAAACCTTCAAGGTTCTTCACCACATACCAACCTGAGAAATGGCCTTGTGATAAAGTGATGTTGGCCTTGCCCTCTTGGCATACTCAGCAAGATATGTTGGCGTACAAGATAACTACGGAAGTCTGTCTCTCCCAGTATTTCCTCTCACACTGCTGTTCTTTTACCTGGCATTTAGTTCTCTCCTTCAACTGTAGAGAAAGGAGACTCCAGAGAATGGTCTCAGACCCTTTCCACAGCCTAGCTCATGCCATCTTTGAAGCCCATGGCCTGTGAAGAATTCCCCAGACTCTGAAATTCTTATACCATTTCAAAAATAAGAGTTATCATCTCACAGAATCTCTTCTATGATTGCCCAAAAGGAAAAGTAGCTATTCTTCCTTCCCTCAGCTCCCTAAAATACTAGTTTTCCATGGCTTTAATCTGTTGCTCCTTTGGTGTCTAACCTTCATCTCTCTCTTGTGGTCTTGACAGATCCAGAAATACACTGTACCATGTACAGAACTCCTCCCCCACAAAGATCCATTATCTCAGTTCTGTCTCATCAATGCACTGTCCTTAAATGCATGGATATTCCTGAGAGTCTTGGACTTCAGCAAGCAAAACACTAAACTATTAAAATATTGCACTTCTGTAACAGGGTGGTCCCGGGGAAATGGGAGGTTCCAGGTTCCCTGCCCCACCCAAGGAAGGGTGGAGTTGAGCAGGGAGAAGGGGAATCTGGAGAGGAGACTGGGAGAAGGAAAGAAGGAGAGAGAGGAAGGAGGAGACCTGGAGGAGGCACATGGAGCAGAAAGACATGGGAAGAAGCTGTACTTGCTTCTCAGCCTTGGACTTGTACTAGGGACTTGAGGGACATGGAAGAAGACATTTGTGGGGGAGAGACCTGTGGGAAGGCTAACAATGGCAGCGCTCATCTTGACTTTGATTTTGCTCTTTTCCTTCCAGACATGTCTGGCCTCTTCTGCCCCTTTCTATGGGTCCCCACCAGGAGGTACCTTGGACTTGTGGCAGACTTTCAGGCCTCAGGAACTTTCAGTTCCTGCTTTAGGCCAATCCTGTTTGGCTGGGCATTTATGCATAAGGGGATTGGGCTATTTCAGGGGCTTGATTTGGAAACTATTTTTTGTCAAGTTCCTTTCCATTAAAGGTCTTAAGCACTAGACTATATTTGTCTTAATGCAGCAGATGGCAGAACATATTTAGAGCAGGCAGATTTGGGGGTCCTGAGGTGCCTCTCACCCTGCCCTTTAACAATTCTACCCCAGAATTAATACTGGCCCAGCACATCCCATTTTATGCCAGGTTTATCTTTATGTAACTGTCTGCAACAGCCATGACCAATGATGCTAACAACTTGGGTCAAAAAATTTCCACATGCAACCATAATGCCACCTCTTTCTTTCTTCACCCAAAAAAAACATGATTAAAGCAAGTAAAAGTGATGTCATAGAGAAAAATTTTAGTTTATTCTCATCTATTTGGTTAGAAAGGAAATGGTTTGAAAGCTTGACCATGTTACTAATGGTGTTACTATTAAATTGTTGGCAACACACCTCACAGTTGACCGCAGGCAGCACAGCAGCGAACAATGACCTGCAATTAAGAACTATTGAAACCTTCAGAGTGTAACCGATATAAATTTCCATAAAAACATTTCCTGACTGAATCAGAATTGGTCTCACCATTTTTAGATTAACTTAGAGAAAGTGCCAAGAAACTGTTACTTAGAATTTTAAAGTTTGAGGGGCATTTCAAGTTTTGCTAAGAGAAGGGTTTAACTCTATTAACCTATCTCTCTCTCACACACACACACAGACACACACACACACACACCATTGTTGTGCAATGCCTCCAGAGAGGTGGACCGGGGGCACCCCAGGGGGAGATCCCCTTACACAATGTATTTCAAAACATTTAGTTCTGGGCCCTCCGTGGTGACATAAGAGGTTAAGTCTCAGCACTATGAAGCTATCCCCAGCCACTACAGCAGGAGTTGGATCCCCGGCCAGGGAGTTAACCCACATGGCACAGCAGACCTCTCCTGTCTTGCCCACTGCTCCCCTTGTTATAGGACAGGAAGAGGGGTAGCCCAAGCCCCGCAAACCTGCCTATTCTAAATGGGTTCTGCCATCCACCGCATCAACACAAAACATATGAGACTTTAATGGGAAGAAACTTTAATAAAACTAGGAAACAATACAGGTAAGGCAAAGAGTCTAGTTTCTAAATGAAGCACCCAAAGTTACCCGTCTCCTCGTGGGTAAAAGTCCATCCAAATGGGATTGGCCCAGAGCAAGGCCCCAAGGCCTGCCACAAGTCTAAAGCATCTTCCAGTGGGGACCCACAGAAAAGGGTCACAAACAACCAGACAAGCCCGGAAGGAAAAGAGCAAAATCAACATCAAGATAAAAGCTGCCATTGTCACCTCCCCATGGGTCTCACCCACATCTGTGTCACCCAGTCCACGACCAAAAGAGAAGCGCAGTTTCTTCACTTGTCTCTAGGCTCCAAGCGCCTCCTCCAGGTCTCCTGGCTCCATCCTGCTTCCTACCTCAGTCTCTTCTGCAGCTTCTCCCTTCCTGCTCAGCTCCACCCTCTCTTGGGTGGGGCAGGGAACCTCCCCCTTTCCTGGGGACCACCCTGTTATACCCTCAGCAGTGTATTTCAGTCAATCTGCCTGTTCTGCTCCCCAACTCTATCTCTGGTGAATCCTCTCACCTCTCCTCACCTCTGGCCTGCACCCCAGTTCTTGTATGCATAAATAAATATATTTTTTAAATTTAATTCAGCAAATGCTAGGCCTACTATTTCTCCAAAATCTACATTGAGAAGCTCCCAAGTTTAGTCTCTCAGCTGCCAAAGAGGTGGTCTCTGAGCCCAGGGGCACGAGGTACGTGGGCAGATTGGCACTCCAACTCTGTTTCTCCTCTCAACCTTTAATGCTCTTTCATGTCTTAAGTCATGCTATTCTCAGATCACCCTCATTATGTATGGGTCATGGAGAGGTCAGAGGGAGCATCTTGTCCCCACTTAGGCAATCGGTAGCATTCCCAAGAGAAAAATCTCCTACAGTGTGGGTGCTGGGGGTTCTGCTGCCATTTATCACCACTGTTAGGCATCGTGCTAAATGCTCTGTCAGCCTGGACTCATTTAACTCTCACAAAATCCTCTGAGTGTGTTTTAAAGATAGGGAATCAGATGCAGACAGGGTATAAGTCCCATTGTGCCAGGCTCCAGAGCTATGTTCTGCCCATGAACTATGCTATACAAGGTCCAAAGTGGCTCAAGAGCCATTTTTCTGTTGCTACAAGGAGGTCATTGTCCATTTGTTCTTTCCACTAAGACTCAAGCAAAAGAATGCAAGAATAAATTACTTAGCAAGCAAGTTTGGTAGACAGATAATGATCCACTGAAATAGGACAGAAAGGACGAAAACTCCATCCTGTAAGATGCCTAAGAGGACAAAAGCTACTGCTCATCATGGGTAGTTCAGAGAAAACAGGATTTTTTTTTTCTTTAAAGGCCAACAATCTAAAGGATAAAGTGGATCAAAGGAACACTAATTGCCAAGGTTTACTGTAGTGTCTTTTTCTGTGCCAGATTCTATTCAAGTGCTTTACATTAGGTAATAAAAGTTAAGGTCAGAAAGTGAGGTCCAATTTTCCCCTTGGAAAATAAACATTTTCCTCAAACTATTTTTAAAATATCAAGTAGTAAAACTATTTTACAACTATCATCAAAATAATACTTCGGTTCCATGGGCAGTTTGAAAAATGAGAGGGGAGAACCAGGGACAGGAAAGAAAGGCAAAGGAGGGCAGCAGCACGTGGGAGGGAGGAAAGAAAAAAGATGAAAATACATTTAGGGGGCCTCCCCGGTGGTGCAGCGTGTTGAGCGTAGCACTGTGAATCTGTCCACAGCCTCTGCAGCACAGGTTCAATTCCCGGCCCAGCTAGGGAGATACCCACATGGTGCGGCAGACCTCTCCTGCCTCTCCCGCTGCTCCCCTCAGCAGTGTTTTTGGTCCTTCTGCCTGTTCTGCTCCCTGCTCTGTCTCTGGTGAATTCTCTCACCCTCCCGTGCCTCTGGCCTGTACCCCAGTGCTTGTATAAATAAATAAAAATAAATAAATCTTAAAAAAAAAGAAAGAAAATACATTTAGGAGGGGAAGGGAAGAAGAGAAAGAATCAGAAGGGAAAACGGGACAAAAAACTAAAAAAAAAAGAAAAGAAAAGAAAAGAAATCTTAATGAGATTATTTTACGTCGCACACTGGCTTTAGGTTGTGAGTAGAGTTTAGGCCAAACTATCAATTGATTATTCGCTTTCACAAAGCCCATTTAACTGTTTGGCTGTTGTTCACCAATATGTCTTATTAAATTTTCAGGGCCTTGTTTCCAACAGATGTAACTACAGTAGCTATTTGGAAAAATTTCTGTTCAGGTGACTCTCTAGCTCTCTGGGGGCTTCTGTTTTCACCCTGAGCAAACCAAAACAAAGGCTAAACTAACCCTCAGGCCAGAAGTAATGCTAACACTACCTGAGGAAATACTAGGCTTATTTACACTTTAGTTCAATGCTAAAAACTAAATAACACCTATCCAGATGCATAATAGAGTTGTGATGCATTCTCCACTGATAAAGTATGTACAGTTTTGTTCTAGATGTCTGTCCTCTCCAGAACACGCCTTCGTTACATCTGTTTGTCAGGTCTTTCCCAGTCTATCGTCCCTCTAGTAAGTTCTGTTAACCAGTCTCATCACCTCCTGAAAAAAAATTCTCTGAGGTGTTTCCTACATCATAACAATAAGTGAAGTGGTTCTCCTAGCCTTAGTCATCCTGGCTTTCCGTTCATTATTTTCCTCCCTAGCTCAAGGGATTGAGTAATAAGTAGCACATTTTTCAAGTTAAGCTGAAAATTTTCCAAGTTTACTAAGTCTCTGCAGGCAACTTTATAGATTGATAGAACACAAAATGGAAATTTGAAAGCAGAGTGAAGCTGTTTTGGAATAGTCAGAAAGTCACCAGATGTTGCTGTTACAGAGCCTATAAAACGCTTTCTTCTAAATGTGCATGTGATTAGATCTTGGGGAACTACTCTATCATTATAGTAATGGGGATTTTTTTTTTTTTTTACAAAGTTGCATTTTTCCTACTCAACATCTCCTTTGACTAAATGAATTTCATATGTGTAATCAAAGCATTATGCATGTCATTGTACTTGGAGTTAATTTGAGCAATTTTTGTTAACATTTACCCACATGGTAAAACACTCTTTGAAAAACAATTTCATGAAAGAGACTTTTAAACTTATTATTTTAAATATAACCATGCATCTTGACTTAGCCGGAGTATTTTTTTCTCTTGGACCAAATGGGTATACTTAGATGCAACATGATTTTTTTTCGCTTTTATTATTTTAAATTTTATTTTATTTTATATATTTTTACATCATTTTTCATTTTTGCACAATGTATGCATTTTCATCTTGGTTATAGTCCCCATACAATTCCCACCCCCCTTGTTTTGATCCTACTCCCTTCTCCCCCCCCCTCCATGGTGTGTCTCTGGTTTATAGTTGCTTGTTGATTTTGATTTATACTTTATTATAATTAGCTTTTTTCCTGGTCCCTTATTTAGGTTTTCTAAATTCCTGCTATGAGTGAGACCATCCGGTATTTTTCTTTTTCTTTCTGGCTTATTTCACAGAGCATGATCCCTTCCAGCTCCTAGATGCAACATGATTTTACATCAGTATAGAAATTACATTTTGATTCTTAAGCAATGACAAGGTTATATATGCCTACCCAAAAAAAGGTTTAAACTTCAAAACCTCCTATAAGTAAAAAGAATTTTTAAACTATAACAAATAGAAAAATATTGGAAATAATTTTAATAACATTCATTTATTCAACAAATATTTATTAAGCACCTACCTTGTGCTAGCCTTGTTCTAGACACAGAAAAACCATAGGATTTGTACCAGCTTCCATTCCAAGAAGCTCATATCCTAGAGAAGCAGGAAATTAGTTACGTAAATTACGGTGTATACTAAGAGTGGATGATCGTATGGGTCTATAAATAATGTGGTGCGAGTTTATAAATGAAAATGTTCACAGCATAAAGTGAATAAGGAAAAAAGTTACAAAGAGGATTATAGTGTGATAATTTTTAATTAAAGTATATATAGTAATATAAGAGCTAATGGTTATTGACAATTTATTCTAAGTTGTCATTAAGTACTTCACATAAATTACTTCATTTCATTCTCATTGCAACCCTCAGCAGAGCTTTGGGCTAATATTATTAATCCCATTTTACAGATGAGGGACTAGGAATGAGGCACAAAGATTAATTAGTGTACCTAAAGTCAAATAGTTTTTAAGTGAAAGAACTGGGGTTCAACCCAGGTGGTAGATTCTGGAGGTATGCACTTTGATCACTGCTGTTTTGACTCATGTGTGCTTGGACTCACATTACATGCATTCAAATCCAGGCTAAGCTTCTCACCAGACATGTGATCTTGAGCAAGTTATTTATCTTCCTAGTGAATTAAACCTAGTGATAACTAGTGGATTAAGCGAAAAAGTCTTTTTGAAAGTATTTAGCATTATACCTAGCAAATAGTGAGTACTAAAAAATGTCCCCTCCCCCACCATCACCATCATCATCATTATCAGTGATAATCTAGAAAGCATAATTCAGAAGATTTTCCTTTTCTTTTTAACAGCATTTCATACTTTATCTGTAACACAGGTGCATTATAGGATTAACATAGCTATTCAATATAAAGTAAAATTCACATTTTCACTTATTGTTTTATATAAATATTTCTGTAGAGAGGAAACTAACAATGCTAAACTTTAATCAAGCACAATCTATATATCAGGTACTATTTTAAGTGAAGAAACATAAAAATAAATAAGACATCAAGCAAGTTCAGACAGTTTTTGCAGTATAGTAGGGGGGGAAGTGTACAGAGAGAGCTGTCAAGGCAACTAGGCCATATTTTTAGAAAGACTCATACACTATTTTAACTAAGCCCAGGAGAAACTGAAAATTTGGTCAGGAAGCAAAAGAAGGTTTCACAATGAAGGGACAGGAGCATGAATCTCCGGGGATCAGTAAACGCATCCTCCAACTTCTTTATTATAAGATAGAAATGTTAGAAGTGGGGGCCTCCCTGGTGGTGCAAGAAGTTAAAATGCAGCACTTTGAAGCTACCCACAGCCACTGCAGCATGAGTTCGATCCCCGGCCAGAGAGCTATCCACATGGCGCAGCAGACCTCTCCTGACTCACCCGCTGCTCCCCTCAGCAGTGTATTTCGGTCAGTCCTCCTGTTCTGCTCCCCACCCTGACTCTGGTGAATCCTCTCACCTCCCACACCTCTGACCTGTACCCCAGTTCTTGTATGCATAAATAAATAAATCTTAAAAAAAAAAGAACTGTCCAAAGTGACAGAGTCAGATGCACAAATTGTGAGCCACAAGTCACACTTCTGTTCAAATGGGACCTGAAATTTACCAGTACCATAGTTGAGGAATCTGTGTGCTTGCCCAGCAATCCAACATCCTCTCGTCATGCTTCCAGGTGAGACTTTATCATAAGTGTTAATAAAGAACAGGAACTTTCCAAATGGAACTTGGAAGTAGAAATAGTTTCACTATAAGTTTTTTGCCATAAGCATTTTCACTACAATCCTTTTCACCACATAACTAATTGACCATGAGATAATTCTGCCATAAAAGATAAAATAGCTGGTGACAGTTCAGTCATATTCAGTTGTATCTTAGAGAAAGCAACAACACTTCCTTTCTTAAACCTGATCATTAAAGCTTCAGGATCTAATGTCAGAGGTACTTTCTTCATGATATTAACAAAATCTGCTGTCTCTTCAGATTTCCCGGAAAGTAAAACAAACAGACAAACAACGCTGCTATTTCTTGTCACTGTATGTAACATAACTGGTAGTGCACATATGGGCTATATTAAGTGTCCCATCACTTGCCCTGGACTTGGCTTCAGATGTTTCACCAAAACATCTGAACTAAAGTCTATACCAAATACCAAAATTCTGTCTCTATCACGTTCTCCTCTATCAAAGAGCAAACAAATATTTGCCATTTACAAAAAACCTATACTCAGTAGAATTCAGGTTCCTTTTGGAGTGATAGGAAGAACTTGATTTTTCTTTTGTTTACAACTTCTAATACTGCATGATGGATTTGGTAAAAATGGCATCAGAGAACAGCTGTCATATCCAAAGTAGCCTAAGAATGAATACTTAGAGGGCAGCCTCTGACAGCCCAGGAACAGCCACAGACTACAATGGCCTCGTGGTACATCTCGTCGTGATGACTGTGCTCTGGGCCTTTGTTGGCTTCCTAGTGCCAAAGGGCCCCCGCCAGGGAGTTACCATCACCATGTTGGTGACCTGTTAAGCTTGCTGCTATCTCTTTTGGATGATTGCAATTCTGTACCAACTCAATCTTCTTTTTGGACTACAGTTGAAAAATGAAGTCATCTGGTATCTGAAGCCTCAATGGCCTTAAGGAAGAAGTCCTGCCCTCAGTGCTCAGCTACTGAGGCCACAGAGAGGATTTCTAAAATGCAAAATCACCTCAAACCAGACCAACTTCTTTGACTCACCTATATATTTTTTTATTTTTATTTATTTATCTATGCATAGAAGAACTGGGGTGTAGACCAGAGGTGCAGGGGTGAGAGGATTCACCAGAGATAGAGGGGGGAGTAGATCAGGCAGATTTACTAAAATACACTTCTGAGGGGAGCAGCAGGCATGACAGAAGATGTCTGTTGTGCCATATGTGGGTCAGCTCCCTGGCTGGGGATTGAACTCTGGCCTTCATGGTGATAGCACTGAGACTTAACCCCTATGCCACCAGGGAGGCCCTTTTGACTCACCTATTTTAATCATCAACTGCTTTAAATATTCACACCGCATTTGAGTATCTTTTTTACAATGCAGTATTTTTACCTGTCTCCATTTTACACATGGATGAATTATGTAACTTCTTTCCCTAAACTACACTGACCCTACTAAATGTTCATGTACTCTTTTGAGATAGAAGGTGCTAGTCCTCTGAGAAATGTCTCACTCTCTCCTAGGGGCCTGTGGATTTAAAGATGGCTCCTGCCTGCTCACAACATGGTAAAAGTGAAATGCCTAAAAACTTATTTAAAAAACCAGTCACCACTGGCAGGAGAGAAGCATGTTAAAAGGGAAGAGCTCTGCCAATAGAATGGCATCAAAGTATATTTTCAGGATGAATTTATTTGTGCAATATTTTAGAATAAATTATTTTTCTGCTTTCTATGGGACAAAAAGAATTGATAGTTACTGCTCTCAAGGACTGCTGGGAATTACTAGCCACCCCTTTTAGACTTCTCATGGCTTGGTAAACTTTTGGTTTTGTTAGGTGGGAGGAATGACCTGTTTGCTACACGATTTGCAAACTGATATGACTTCTCTTTCCAGTATAGTATGCACCAATTCAAACCAAACTTGAAATCAAACTATCAAACCAAACTGCCAATCAGTTATTATATCTTTTACAGCAAATTTGCTGCTGGCCAGCTAATTATGTGGCAAAAATAACTGGATCAAAAATGGGCAAAGAACTTAATGATGAGTCTACCCAACTTGCAAGTGGATAATTTGGGTCTGCAGCAGAGAGGATGTTTCTGTCCACGCTAACTGAAGGTAGGAGCCTTACACACTGTTAGAGAAAAGATTTTGGAAAAGAAGTCTACCTACAGGACCGATAGGAGATCTCTCTGTGTGAGGAATGATGAATAGGCCTGCTTACACAGGAATGGTAAAGAAACATAAATGATCAGTGTTCAGGCAGACAGAGATTTTGAAAAGTATAAACCAGTGAAATTAACAATCAATGTCAGGAAAATTCTAGAATTAACTACTACTCAGAATTTGGAAATTTTAGTAAGTAAAATAGCAGCACTATGAGACAATATAAGCTCATAAAAATGAGTCTGGCCAGATTAACCTCTTTGACCTTTATCAAAGGGCCCCAAGATTTATAGAATAGAAGACATTATAGGCAGGCTAACTCTAGATCTCATCAAAATATTTTATGTCTTTTTTGATATCTGTGACCAGTAGCAATTGTGTTTGTTGGCTTCTAAAGTGTTTGTTATAATTTATCAAATGTGTTTCTGTAGAGAAAGCACCGCTCTAATCTCTTATCACTTCCACAAGTCCACACACATTAGGTTTGCCTAACTACTAGCAAATAGTATTTGCTTAACGAATGGATAAATAAATGATACTACATTTTAATTTTCTTTGGAGAGTCTAGTGAACTTCTCCCAATGAAAGGTTAGTTTTTAGAGAACAGACCCTAAAGACAAATATGAACCAAGGGCTCTGACTTCTATTAGCAGAGGAAGGGGAAAATGATTTTTCCTCTTGAGTGCCTAGAGGTGAGGGAAGGAATTCATCTATTGATGCTTATAAAACAAAACTTGGGCTCCTATTAGATTCAATCAGTCTACCGACAGTCACTATTCCCTGCACCCCTATTCCTAGAGCTAAGATCTAAGTGCTGTTGGTTCATTTCACATTTCGTATTATCTCTGGAAGTCAATTTTTCAGGATAATAAACCTTAGCATGATCTGAACTACAGAGAGCTGAACAGTAAGTGAGAAGAGATGCCCATCATATGATGAGCTTGGGTCTCACAAAGCTCCTAAGAAATGCCTGGACCCACATGGCGCAGCAGACCTCTCCTGTCTCACCCGCTGCTCCCCTCAGCAGTGTATTTCAGTAGATCCATCTGTTCTGCTCCACACTCAGCCTGGTGAATCCTCTCACTAGCCCCCCACCTCTGGCCTGCACCCCAGTTCTTGTATGCATAAATAAATTTTAAAAATCTTAAGAAATGCCCTATACTCATTCAGCTAATCAGCTTGGCTAGTTTTTTTTTCAGTTGCTTGTGCTTTTCTGGATTGAAGGAAGTTTGTGTTTCCTTTCTAAAATGCTGCCATTTCAATAATTGCAACTCTGTATAAAAGAACAGAAATCCTGATTTTCCAAATGTCTCTCCAGTACTTAAAAAATTTGTAGGAATTGAATTTTTAAAAAAGAAAGAAAGAATTCAGTTCTTTAAATGAAAGGAAACAGCTAATCTGTTTAAATGTTTAAGTTAGAACATAAATTACAGGTAACTCCCACCATAAACACAGCTGCACTATCTCGTCTCATGACATTAAAGACAAACACTCTTCCATCAGGAATTCAGGAAAAGCAGCAGAAGTCTGTCTTTGTGGGGAGCAAATTAAAGCAGTCCTGATGGCATCCCCAAAATGCAGTACGTTTGAAGATGTAGGCAAACAAACTCTCCCTCCCATCTACTCTTTCTGGCTTTGAGATAAGTAGGAACATTTCCTTTAAACAGCTTCAACATGAAAGACAAGGCTTTCCAGCTGGAATGGAAGTCTGTGTGTCAATGACAAACACATGCACTGAATGTCAACAACACAACAGTTTGAAACATTACAGGAAGCGCCTCGAATGACTGTTCACTGTAGGTCTGACTGGTCCTGCTGTTGAGACATAATTATAAAGGGCCCCCAGGCACAGTTCCAGAACTGGGCCTCATGCAAGGAGGGACTGGGCTGAGTAAGTATAAGGAGGCCACAAAGTAACTCACTCTGGAATAACTCAGATAATCTCACTGAGATAGTTTTAAAGCACCTAAAGGCAAATGAAATAAAAGTGAAGAGAAAATACTCTGCATTTTAGTAGAAGTGTGACTGTGACATCTCTAAGTGCAATAGCTGGAACTAGAAGGTGGCAGGGGGAATAGAGGAAAGAAGAAACAAGAGAGAGAATGAAGAAGAGATAATACTCTTACCAAATCTTGAGTTAGAGTCACAGAATTTTAGATCTGGATGCAATATTAGTGATGTAACTCAATGGTTCTCAAGTGTAGTTATATCTCAGAATCACTGAGAGAGCTTTTACAAAGGTTAGATGGATAGAGGGAAGAGAAAAGGAGAGGCAGAGAAAACAAAAGAGCCCCCCAATCTCCTACTCCAAGATTCTGATGGACTTCAGCTCTGGTAGAGTCGGGCACATTGGTGTATTTTAAAGTCTCAAGTAGAAGATCATCTAGTAATTTCAGGGTGGATAATTACTGATTATATAAAGAAGTATTTTCAGGACTATGATACCAGAGTTTTGGGGTGCTATGGAATTACAGACAAGGTCTAACCCAGTTTGACAATCCAGAAGGAAGTTGTGACATTCTGTTTTATTTACTTATTCATGTTTATTTATTCGTATTTATTCATATAAGCACTGGTACAGTCAGAAGCGCAGGAGGGTGAGAGAATTCACCAGAGTCAGAGCAGAAAGCCTAGCAGACAGACTGACAAAGTACACTGCAGAGGGGAGCAGCGGGAGGCAGGAGAGGTCTGCTCACCATGTGGGACTCACCCGGTGGCTGGGTATTGAACCGGCACTGCAGAGGCTGCGGGCAACTTCGCAACCCAGCACTCAACTGCTGCACCACCAGGCAGGCCCTAAATTGAACTTTAGACAGGTTGTCAGTCAAGGAAAGAGATGCAGAAACAAAACTATACAGGTAGGTGCAGTCTGTAGCATGCTAAGGGGCTGGCAATTATCCAAAGACATTTGGGAGTTGTTGGGAGACTTTAAACGTAGAATGTCATGGACATCTGTTGTGTTCGCCTGCCAAGGCTCTCTCCTCCCTTTGGTTGATAACAGAACCCATTCCTTGGGTTTGGGTGTGGCTAACTGAAGACATAGCAGTCAGCCCAAAGAGAGGCCTCAATGACTTAAGCATCAGCATTTGATGCAGTGATAGAGCAACAACCCTCCTTGGCAACTTCCTGCCAAAACGAAGTGGAAAGAGATTCTATTTCTGCTGGGCTGTGCAGCTGGTTAACCAACATATCCAGCAGTTAGTAGATTTGAAATCCTATGTCAATAGGAACCTTTGATACCAGAGTGTTGAGTGAGACCCATCTCTTGGATTTCCTTGTGATGTGATCCAATAAACTCCCTGATTTGCTTAATATCACTTGAGTTGGGTTATACTTAATTGCAAACAGAAACATCTGACTTATAAGGGAGGACTATTATATTTAGATAAACAAAACCAGCTGAAAAGCAGAAAACAGTGTACCATTTCAGAGGCTACTATTATAGTCCAGGTGAGAAGTTATGATCTGATCTAAGCAGTGAGAATGGCAAGGATGGAAGGGAGGGAAAAAAAGGAGAGAGAGGAGAGGGGACTGCCTGGGCATGAAGATGTTTGAGGGATGATTAACCATGAAAATAAAAAGAAGTGATATGTTTATGCAAATCTTTACTTAATGTTCAGGCATATATAAAGGGGATAATGCCTCATTAAGAATTTGTGAGGACTGAATGTATCAATGCATATGAAGAACCTGCCTGTGCAGCCTCTGGTAATGAGGGAAAGGATGAAAGGTAACAAGACATAATAGATATATTGGTGTGTTTGGTTCTGCAGGTAGCTTTCCTGTCATTTTCAATTCCTGAATAGCTTGAGGCATTTTGAGGCTTCCTGCAAAAAAAGAAGCTAATGAAATGGGAACTCAGCTAATGAAGTTGTCTGTCAGCAATATCATCTCATAGATCGTCAATAAGATATTAGAAATTATTTGATAATTCAAAGGAAATTCTATATTGAATACTTTAAAAAAATACTTTAAAAAAAACTAGTTAAGATACTGCAAAGTAACACCCAAGGATAAAAGAATCAAGCCCAGTAAAAATAAATTACATATTGACAGAAATTGTTACAGAGCTCATTTCAAACATATGAAGGAAAAGACCATTTGTGGCTGTCTTTAGATGACTTTCCTAACAGAAAATAAATGAACAGCAGTTCATTTAAAAAATATATTATAAAAATACATATATGCTTTACATAATATATTAAATCATATAAAAATAAGTGGCCAGTTTGATATAGAACTATGCTATTTAAATTTTTCTAAAGATTTTATTTATTTTTATGTAGAACTGGGGTACAGGCCAGAGCATTCACCAGAGACAGAGTGGGGAGCAGAACAGGCAGATCTATTGAAATACACTGCTGAGGGGAGAAGCAGAAGAAACAGGAGAGTCTGCTACGCCATGTGGGTTAGCTCCCTGGCTAGGGATCGAACTCATGCCACAGTGGCTGACGATAGCTTCATAGTGCTAAGACCTAACCTCTTGTGCCACCAGGTGGGCCGTAGGCTATTTAAATTTTTCAGGTGTTCAGAGAGATCCATTTTAGAGAAACACAAAAAATGACCCATGATTGACACAATTAGAAAGCCTAATACATTGACTCAAAATCTCCCAAGAGATCAAAGATCACGCACCAAGGAGATAAAATCCATATTGGACCCAAATCTCTACTTATAAATGACAAGTTCCTATCAGCTGGAAGATTTAACACAGTGTTCAAGATAAATGAAGAAGTCACCGTAGGGCTGACGGCAAGAATGAAACACTGAAATGTGGTAGAGGGAATATTTTCTCCAAAATAAGCAAAGATGGCTCCATCATGGTATGTAGGAAAATCCAAGACACATTATTCTTTCCATTTGTTTCACCCCATGCAGTCTGTTCTTCAGTGACAGATTGTCAACCACCCTCTGGATGTGAACAGTAAATGCTCATAAACTGAAAAAATGTTCATAATCTATTGATGTATTACAAGAGACAAACAGGAAACCTCTGCGTTTTAGCTGTATCCATCAAGTGCCAATTCCTTCCAAGGCAATTGGATATTATTCCTTGATTCATTTTACTATTTTTTCCTTATCATTGCATCACATTCTAAGTGTTGTGTCCTTACTATAATTTTGGCTTCCACATACAGTAATAATAAGTCAGAATATCTCACCAGTTTCACAAAAACCCTGACTCTGGTGCTTATAAAACAGCTTACTCCAGCCTTCCTTCTGGGGCAGGAATCCCTTCAATGTCTCTTCAGCTGGTTTCTCTCTTGGCTTCAACATTTCTGATGATAGGACTTTCCATCTCTGCAACATCTGATGCTTACTTTGACACTTTCCCTTTTGTAAAACAAGTTCTATCTGTTCTTTCCACGAAACAAATATGGAGGGTACTTCTTTTCCTCACTCTGCTCACTCCAATAAGCTGTCAAGCTCTTCAAATCTCTCCTAGCATGGTGGTAAGCCTTCTCTTGTCACAGGTATACTAGTAATATGTAACCAGACACCCTCAAATTGCTGAAGAAGAACATCTCTCAAAGTCCCCACTTCCTGAAGATCCAATGTGCCACAGTTCTGTGCAGGTTTTCATAGAAATTACCAGAGAACTTCTAGAAAAACTGCCTTCTAAAGTTTCTCCCAGTCCTTGCAGATTGAAATTTCCTTTTGCACACAAGGGACTATGGTGATGTACATGGGTGAATTGGTAGTGGGAATTTCACCAGGAATGTAACTGAGATGAGAAAGCACACATTGTACAAAAATGAAGAATGATGTGAAAAATATATAAAAGAAAAAAAAAAGAAATTTCATTTTTCTTGTTTAGCCCCACATTCTAGAAGCCAGAATCAGTGAAATGTCTCTTCACTATAGATTCTACACAGAAATATTAATGTTTAATAATGTTCATCTTAATTCTCATAGTATTCATAAAAGCATCAATATTTAGATGAAATCAGGAATAACTTGATAACAACCTAGTGCCTTGGTTCCTAAATTTCTGTGGAGTCCTTTGAGAACCAAATGAAAGTTATGACCCCTTTTGCCAGAAAAATGCAGAGAGTTTGCTTAATATCACAGTCAAAGAACACCCACTGAAGGAGATCCATGGATAAGAATTGCTGATTGGAGCCAAGATTTAACTTAAAATGTAAGAAAATTAAGGCACATAGAAAGCAAATTACTTGTTCAAGATCTTAGAGCTTAATAGTAGCAAAGCTATCTAGGATAGCTATCCAGGATTTCTGGATTCCTCATCTGTTACCCTTTCTTCCACCTCATGTTAATTGTTACCTTGGGAACTCAATTATTACAAGTTGGGCAGAGAGTAGAATTGTGATACAGTAGTTACAAAGGCCTCAGTCAACCCTAAGAGCAGCTCTGGAAAAAGAACATTCACATTTATCCCAGCCAAGGAGAGTGAAGGGTGAAACAGGGGATCCTGGATCCATATTCTTTCACATCAACCAGTCAATAGATGTCCAGAAGACACATGACTGTGGCCAGCTGAGTCACCAGCCATCAATACTCCCAACAGGACAGTGGAATGAGTAACTCCATCCTGGGGGAGGGGAAATCAGGACAGGGCATAATCACCTCCACTACAGTGGACATGAGAACACTCATAATCAGTCTCCTTTTCTTTTCAAATAAAATCACATTTTTCTCTCTCCCTTACCTCTTTCCCTTTCATCCTTGAAGAACTAAGATCAATGCATAGAACAAAAAGAATGATACTGTGATACCACCTAATACCTCTGAGCTGGACTGAGGACTTCTCTAGACACTGCAATGACAATTGACCTTGACAAAATCGGGAAGTCCATCTCCAAAAATATTCTCTGGAGGATCCCAAAAGTAATGGGATGAAATTGATTGAGCAATGCACTGTTTCGCTTTATAGCCTTTCCATTTGTCACACAAATTATAATGAATACTTATTTCTTGATTTACATTTCGGCCTTCACACAATTTGCAGCTTCTGCCATGTTTACATGCACCATCTGGAAGAACTAATGAGCCAAGGAGCACCAGAAATTATAACTTGCTTTGACTAAACCTAGAAGATTTTTACTGGCAATAAA
The DNA here is from genome assembly GCF_964194135.1 of Talpa europaea. Taxonomy (NCBI): domain Eukaryota; kingdom Metazoa; phylum Chordata; class Mammalia; order Eulipotyphla; family Talpidae; genus Talpa; species Talpa europaea. The sequence continues at coordinate 25,295,021 of NC_140074.1, read as the reverse complement.
ATGATTTTATGTTTTTTTTTCTTTCTGAAACTGCAAAGAGATTAAAACAAGAGTTTCACTGAGTGTAGGGCAGAAAAATTCAAAGCTAATTTTAATAGAATGAACCTGAAGACATCTGGCATTCCTAATCAATTCGGAATAATTTAGTCATTATGGCAACAGTCTCATGATAGAATTTCTTTGCTGACATTGGAATTCTTAAAAATGATTACCTAGCCTCTACACGAAAGTCACAGTGGGTCTCAGTGGGAATTGGAAGGAATTCACAGGAATGTCAAACAGGATATAATCTAAGAACTTGGACTCAGCTTCCCCATGAGCCTGGATCCAACTTTACTACTTCCAGTTAACATGACTCTGGACAAGTTATTTAACCTCTTTAGATATCAGGTGCCTTGGTTATAAAATGGTGATAGGGCCTCCCTTGTGGCACAAGGGAATAAGTCTCTTCACTATGGAGCTGTCAGTAGACACTGCAGTAAGGGTTCGATCCCAGCCAGGGAAGTTACCCACATGGCACAGCAGACCTCTCCTGTCTTACCCGCTGCTCCCTTCAGCAGTGGATTTCAGTCAATCCACCTGTTCTGCTCCCCACTGTCTCTGGCGAATCCTCTCACATACTCACCCCTCACCTCTGACCTACACCCTTGCTCTTGTATGCATAGATAAATAAATCTTTAAAAAATAAATAAAACAGTGATAATAATCAGAAATATGTAATGGGTTATTATGAGAATTAAATGAGATAATGCAAATAACTTACATTGAAATATTAAAGAATAAAATTAAAACAGCACTCAATAATCATTAGCAGTTCATATTTCTGTCTTTTGAATGTTAACCAAAAAAACAAACAAACAAAAAACCACCAAGCTTTCTTCTTTCAAAGGCAATGTAGTTTCTTTTGGTTACCCTGAGTAGAGGGCAAATAAGGACAACATGGATGAATTAAATACATTCATAATCAAGCTCAAGTGCTTGCTTTTTGGTCTCATGGTAGAGCATGAAGTTCTTCTGGTTATCCCTGACCTAGCAAGCTAAGTTCAAGCACTCCAAGAAATGTAAATGGGGGGCCTCCCCAGGTGGCGCAGCGGTTGAGCGCTGGGTTGTGAAGCTGCCCGCAGCCTCTGCAGCGCCGGTTCGATCCCCGGCTGCTCCCCGGCCACCGGAGGAGGGTCCCACATGGCGTGCAGACCTCTCCTGCCGCCCGCTGCTCCCCTCAGCAGTGTACTTCGGTCCTTCTGCCTGCTCTGCTCCCCGCTCTGGCTCTGGTCAATTCTCTCACCCTCCCGCGCTTCTGACTGTACCCAGTGCATGTATAGACAAAACAAACAAACAAACAAATAAATAAATAAAATAAAATAAAACATGCCTCTATTAAAAAAAAAAGAAAGAAAGAAATGTAAATGGGTACACAGATGGGGCCAACTGCTTGGGAGACATTTCATAGACATTTCTGGATTCCTGGTCTGGTACCCTTTCTACCACCTTATGTTTATTAATTGAATTTTAATAATTGAATTTAGCAAAGGAAATGAGTTAGTGTCCTAGCATTTCTGTTGTTATAGCAAACCTCCTCTAATGGCAAAGTAAAAGAAGGCAAATATTAAGACTACCTACTAAATCCAGAAAGATAGACCTAGTTCTTAGAAAGCTCATCTAAAAATAGATTCAACTTAGTGTGTTAGCATTAATATTTTAATAGTTTCCATAATAATAGCATGTTATTTGATTATAAAACACAAAATTACATATTATATAAAATAAACTCTTGAAGATAACAGAAATAACTCAAATCTTACAATTTAGGATTTAAACACATAATATATGATGCACTCATAAGCTTCTTTCTAGTTTTTCTTATGCACAAATAGGATTTTCTTTTTTTTTCCAGAATTGTGATTATACTGTCTACACTGCTTTTTTTAAATTTGTTGTCTCATGTAAATACTTTCCATTGTCTTCACTAATTTCTTGAGACTGTGACTTCCAGCAAATATTCATAGATTCATCCTGTGACTCATTATTTTTATTTTTTTCTTCAAAAAATAAAGCCTCAATAAACATCTTTTCACACTAATCTTTGCCCAAACCTCTGATTTTTTGAAGGATTGATATCTACTGTAATTACTACAAATATTGCCCACAACTGCTTTCCAACTGATACTGATTTATACCCCCCTTCACAATACATGGAATAACATCCTTGAAAATACTTGCATCCACCAAATTTCATAACCTTCAATGTTTAAATAGTATTTTATATAAAATAATTGATATTTTGGCAATAAGAATATTCTGATTATCTAAATTAAAATGTGAAAATTAATTCACGATGATTTGGATGAAAGCTAACGAGATTCCTTGTTATAGTCAGTCTGGTGGTTGAATTATCTGTTATACCCTTATATGCTGCCCCCCCCCCAAATTTATGAGCCTCTGGAGGGCAGCTAAGGATTTTATGTACCTTCCACACCATGCAGCACACTGTATACAATTCATGCTTAGCAATTATTTATGGACTAGAACCTATTGTGCTATTTTGACTTTAGGATGACTCTAGCCCATCTTGTGAAAAAAGGGAACTATAGATTACAAAACCTACCTTCCTGTTACCATGTCTTATCTGGTGAGAGAAAACTAAAACCACAGGAAGAGAATCCTGTAGTGACAAGCCCCACATCTGCTATGCTAAGTGAAAACTTTCAAACATTTTTGACCAGGGCCCACAATAAGAAAAACATTTATCTCATGCTGTCTGTACACACATATATAGAAATATATAATAATAATTAAAATTAATATTACAGACTTCTCTTCCTGCCTATGATACACTCTTATGTTTTCTACTTCGATTTTTAAAGAACATTCACCAAATTATTGCACAGCACATGGTTTGGAAACAAATTCAGTGGAGCAAGACCAGAGTTGGCCACCAGTTGCAAGACAGCCTTGGAAACCATGAGCTTCCATACCCTTCAAGGGAAGGAGAGGCTCTTCTTGACCCTTTGCTGTCCTTCCTACATGAGCAAGTCAGTGGAGATGGCTTCTCATGAGTGAGGTCTCATGTGAGGTCTCATGAGTGCACCCTTGTTTTCTTAAATCAAAGATCTAGGCAAGAGTTGGTAACCTGTGTTCGAGTTGCACACTGTGTCATGCTTCAAACAATCTAGTGAGAATGTCTTTCATTATTAAATGCAAAACTTTTATGATGAGATTGCATGGCAACTTATAAAACTGAAATGCTGGAACCCCTTAGTAATGAGGGGCTTTGATTTCATATCAAGGCATTAAATTCAACAAATTAGTTTGCTCCAGAAATCAGAGTAACTCAGAATTATGAGACCCCAGCATTATCAGATGCCAAATGCCAGTTTCCATCCTAACTTGCTGAAGGCTACAATACTCTTCAAAGAGTTCTGGATTTGGCTTCTTCCTTCTCAGAAGCTCTAGTAACCACTTTCTGACTTGTATTCATACACAATCAGTTCTTCAGAAGCCAGAGTTCCAAATTCTGGCATTTTTTTTTATAAATTTTATTGTTATATTCCCCATACAATTGCAGCCCCCCCATTCTGACCCCAATCCCTCCCCTCCCGCCCCCGCCCCCCTAAATGTGTCTCTGGTTCATAGTTTTTTGTTGATTTTGATTTTCACTTTCTTATAGTTATTCATTTTCCTGGTCCCTTATTTAAGTTTTCTAGATTCCTACTATGAGTGAGACCATCTGGTATTTTTCTTTTTCTTTTTGGCTTATTTCGCTGAGCATGATCCCTTCCAGCGCCATCCATGTTGCTGCAAATTGCATGTGTTTATCTTTTTTGAATGCTGAGTAATATTCCATGGTATATATGTACCACATCTTCTTGATCCAGTCATCTATTTTGGGGCATTTGGGTTGTTTCCAAAGCTTAGCTATTGTAAACAGTGCTGCTATAAACATAGGGGTGCAGGTGTTCTTTGGAATTGATGTTTCTGTGTCCTTTGGGTAAATACCTAGAAGTGGAATTGCTGGATCATATGGAAGCTCTATGTTTAGTAGGTCCAGAAATCTCCACACAGCTCTCCACAGTGGTTGGACCAGTTTGCACTCCCACCAACAGTGCAGAAGAGTTCCTTTTTCTCCACACCCTCGCCAGCATTTGTTGTTGCTAGTTTTTTTAATATGTGCCATTCTCACTGGTGAAAGATGGTATCTCATGGTAGTTTTGATTTGCATTTCCCTGATGGCAAGTGATGTTGAACATTTTTTCATATGCCTGTTGGCCATTTGCATTTCCTCTTCAGAAAAGTTTCTTTTTAGCTCTTCTGCCCATTTTTTGACTGGATTCTTTTCTTTGTTGTTGTTGAGTCTCATCAGCTCTTTGCAGATTTTTGTGATCAGTCCTTTATCATTAGTGTTGGGTGCAAAAATGTTCTCCCAGTTGGTGGGGTTTCTCTTTGTTTTTGTTATTGTCTCTTTTGCTGTGCAGAAGCTCTTTAATTTGATGTAGTCCCAGCTGTTTATCTTTGCCTTCACTATCACTGCTTTGGGTGATGTGTCTGTAAAGATGTCTTTGATGTGCAGATCACGTAGTGTTTCGCCTATATTTCCTTCTATATATTTTATGGTTTCAGGTCTTATGTCTAGTTCTTTAATCCATTTTGAGTTGATTTTTGTGTATGGTGTGAGGTAGTGGTCAAGCTTCATTCTTTTGCATGTAGCGACCCAGTTTTCCCAGCACCATTTATTGAACAAACTTTCTTTGCTCCAATGCATAGTCTTTGCTCCTTTGTCAAAGATTAGTTGACCATAAATCTGTGGGTTTATTTCTGGATTTTCTATTTGATTCCATTGGTCTGTATGTCTGTTCTTGTTCCAATACCATGCAGTTTTGATGATTATGGCTTTGTAGTATAGTTTGAAGTCTGGGAGTGTAATGCCTCCATTCCCTTCTTTTTTTTTCAGGAGAGCTTTGGCTATTCGGGGTTTTTTGTGATTCCATATGAATTTCATCAATAATTGTTCTATTTCTTTGAAGAATGACATTGAAATTTTGATTGGAATAGCATTGAATCTGTATATTGCTTTTGGAAGGATGGCCATTTTAATAATGTTTATTCTTCCAATCCACGAGCAGGGGATGTCTCTCCATTTCTTTGTGTCTTCTTCTATTTCTTTTAACAGTGTTTTATAGTTTTCTTTGTATAGGTCCTTTACCTCTTTTGTTAGATTTATTCCCAAATATTTGATTTTTTTTGTTTCAATAACAAAAGGGATTGTTTTTTTGATTTCTTCTTCTTCAGATTTATTGTTTGTGTATAGGAAGGCTACTGACTTTTGCGTGTTGATTTTGTATCCTGCCACTTTACTGAACTGATTGATGAGTTGAATTAGCTTTTCTGTGGAGTTTTTGGGGTTCTCTATGTATAATATCATATCGTCTGCAAATAGTGATAGTTTGACTTCTTCTTTTCCTATTTGGATTCCTTGGATGTCTTTCTCTTGTCTTATTGCCCTGGCTAGGACTTCCAGTATTATATTGAAAAGCAGTGGTGAGAGTGGACATCCTTGTCTTGTTCCAGATCTTAGTGGAATTGCTTTCAGCTTTTCACCATTGAGAATGATACTGGCTGTTGGCTTGTCACAGATGGCCTTTATGATGTTGAGGTATGTTCCTTGTATACCAAGAATTTCAAGGGCTTTTATCATGAATGGGTGTTGCACTTTGTCGAAAGCTTTCTCAGCATCTATTGATATTATCATATGGTTTTTATATTTCTTTTTGTTGATGTGTTGGATAACGTTGATTGATTTTTGGATGTTAAACCATCCTTGTGCCCCTGGAATGAATCCTACTTGGTCGTGGTGAATTATCTTATGGATACATTGTTGGATTCTGATGGCTAAAATTTTATTGAGGATTTTTGCATCAGTGTTCATTAGGGAGATTGGCCTGTAGTTTTCCTTTTTTGTGTTGTCCTTGTTCGGTTTTGGTATTAGTGTAATGTTGGCTTCATAGAACGTGTTTGGTATTGTCCCTTCCTTCTCAATTTTTTGGAAGAGTTTGTGAAGGATAGGCACTAATTCCTCTCTGAATGTTTGGTAGAATTCATTTGTAAATCCATCAGGTCCTGGGCTTTTGTTTTTGGGGAGGTTTTTGATTACCATTTCAATTTCGCTAATTGTAATTGGTCTGTTTAGGTATTCTATTTCTTCTTTATCTAGCTTTGGGTGATTGTAGAGTTGTAGGAATTGGTCCATCTCCTCTAGATTATTAAACTTGTTTCCATATAACTGTTCATAGTAGTTACTGATTATTCTTTTGATTTCTGCTGTGTCCGTTGTGATTTCTCCTCTTTCATTGATGATCCTGTTTATTTGTGCTTTCTCCCTTTTTTCCTTTGTGAGCCTGGCTAGGGGTTTGTCTATTTTATTGATTTTTTTCAAAGAACCAGCTCTTGGTTTCATTGATCTTTTGGATTGTTTTTTTAGTTTCAATTTCATTTATTTCTGCTTTGGTTTTTATTATTTCTTTTCTTCTACTGGTTTTGGGGTTTTTTTGTTGTTCTTTTTCTAGATCTTTGAGCTTCGAGATTAGGTTGTTTCTTTGCGTTCTTTCTTGTTTCTTGATGTGAGCTTCTATTGCTATATATTTTCCTCTTATTACTGCTTTTGCTGCATCCCATACATTTAGGATATTGGTGTCCTCCTTGTCGTTCAATTCAAAAAATTTTTTAATTTCTTCTTTGATCTCCTCATTAGTCCAGTGGTCTTCCAGTAATGTGGTTTTTAATCTCCATGAGGTAGGAAAGTTCCTTGCCTTCTTTTTATGGTTTATTTCTAGTTTGATGCCTTCATGGTCAGAAAAGATGGTTGATATGATTTCAATCTTGGTGTATCTGTTGATGTTTGTCTTGTGCCCCAGTATGTGATCGATCCTGGAGAATGATCCGTGTGCGCTTGAGAAAAATGTGTACTCCGTTTTTTTGGGGTTTAGTGTTCTATAGATGTCTGTTAAGCCCAATTGCTCTAGGTCCTTATTTAGAGCTTTGGTTTCTTTACTTATTTTTTGTCTTGTTGATCTATCCATTGTTGATAGTGGTGTGTTGAAGTCTCCCACTACGTATGTGTTTTCTCTGATGTCTGTTTTCAGAGAGGACAACAGTTGTCTGATATATTTTGGTGCTCCTTCGTTTGGTGAGTATATGTTAATGAGTGTTATTTCTTCTTGAAGTATTGTCCCCTTGATCATAATGTAGTGACCATTGGGGTCTCTTTTTATCTTTTTGAGTTTGAAATCTGTTTTATCTGATATAAGTATAGCTGTTCCTGCTTTCTTTTTTGGTCCATTTGCTTGTAGGATTGTTTTCCATCCTTTAACTTTGAGCCTATTTTTATCTTTTGTAGCTAAATGTGTTTCCTGGAGACAGCAAAAGGTTGGGTTTTGTTTCTTAATCCAGGCTGCAACTCTGTGTCTTTTTATGGAAGAGTTTAGTCCATTTACATTTAGAGTTAATATTGATATGTTAACATCTGTATTTGCCATTGTGTTTGTCTTTCCTTTGATTTTATTTATTTATTCTTTTAATAACTTTTTTTTTTTTTTGGCCTTCTTTCCTTGTTATTCGTCCCTCTGAGGTTCTGGCTTTAGGACTCCTTGTAGTATTTTTTGGAGTGGGGGTTTAGTTGCAATGAAATTCCGGAGTTTCTGTTTGTCTGGGAAGGTCCATATTCTTTCTTCAAAGAGGAAGGAGAGCTTTGCGGGATAGAGTATTCTTGGTTGGCATCTGTTTTCTTGGAGTCTGTTGACTATGTCCCTCCACTCTCTCCTTGCCCGTAGTGTTTCTTCGGAGAAGTCTGATGTCAGCCTGATTGGCTTTCCTTTGAATGTTATCTGTTTCTTCCCTCTTGCCAGCTTCATTATTTTTTCCTTGTCCTGGATTCTTGGGAGCTTTACTATTATGTGTCTTGCTGTATTTTTTCTTTCGTCGTGGAAGTTTGGTGTTCTTCTTGCTTCTTGTATATCAATTTTCAGCTCCTTCTTCACATTTGGGAAGTTCTCTTCAATTATCTCTTTGAATATTTTCTCTGTTCCTACTTCTCTCTCCTCTCCTTCTGGTATTCCTATAACTCTTATATTTCCTTTCCTCATGGAGTCAGATAGTTCCCGAAGTCTTTCTTCATTCTTTTTCCTTCGTACTTCTCTTTCCTTTTCTGTTTTGGTTCTTTTTATTTCTGTGTCTTCAAGAGCACTTATTCGTTCTTCCATTTCATCAATTCTGCTTTCATTGCTTTTCCCAGAATTCTTTAGTTCTTCCACTAATTCTTTGATCTCCTGCATTTCTTTTACTTCCCTCTTTAGGGACTCAATTTCATTCTTCTGATCTTTGATTATTTTTCCCTTATCATTGTTTTCCTTTATGACTTCTGTCAGTTTTTTAATCACGGCAATTTTAAATTCTCTTTCTGGAAGGCTCAGAAGTTCTTCCAAGTTACTGTTGTTGCAATCTGGGGCTGGTTTTCTTTTTGTGGTGTGCTTTTCTCTGGAGAGTTGCTAGGTTGTGTGTGGTTCTTCTCCTCCCTACTGTCTGTTTTCTAATTTGCCGTATGCGTTGGGACACTGTGTTGTTGGGACTGGCCAGCATCTTGGGTGGGCTTCTCTTCTCCCCTCTGGTTCCTCCAGGAGTCATCTGTCAGTTTCAAGCAGTCTTTATTGGAGAAAGGTCCCTGTCCTAAAATGTCGATGTGGGGACACACTCCCCTGTGCGCCTGGTCTGCCCCGGCGGTGGGTTCCTGCTCCCCCTCTGGGCTTGGACTGCAGGCCAGAGGGGGTCTGGCGTGGGCGAACTTCCCCCGCTCACCTCTGGCTCCTGAGGAAGCCTTCTGCAGGTAGTCTTTACTGAAGAAATGTCCCTGTTCTAAAATGGTGATGTGGGACACACTCCCTGCGCGTCCGGTGTCAGGCACACTCTTCTGCGTGCCTGGTCTGCCCTGGCTGTGGGTGCTCGCTCTCCCTGTGGGCTCAGACTACTTGTTCGGAAGGGTCCGGGTGTGGGCTAACTCCCCAGCTGGCCACTAGCTCCTTCAGGAGCCTGTGCTGTCTACAAGTCGCTAGGTGGCGCCAAAGATCTCTCCTAGAGCCCTTGGGGAGCTGATTTTCCACCCTGTGGGACAGGGAGCAAAGTGGGGATGGTAGGATACACCTCAACGGCTTTGGGGTGCTATGTCTGCCTTGTGCCCCACCGTCGTGAGGAACCCACGCCCCTAATTTCGTGCCCCGGGTCTCAGTTCCAAAGCCCTCAGTTCCAGGACGTGGGCTGTAGCCCAGTTCAGTGGCGCGGGAATGGCGCCTTTTGCACCGCTCCTGTGCCTGGGCGCCTGGTTCCTGCTTACTCAGGGAGGGACCTTCACCTCAGTGAGGACCTCCGCGTGTCTCCCCGCAAGCCTAGGTCGTCTCCCAAGCCTAGGTCGCAGGCGCGGGGACCTGGGCAGCCGCGATCCTGGTCTGCACTTGCTTTTCAAGCGCGCCGAGCACGCCGCTATCCGCGCAAGCTTACCGGCAGCCCGGGCTGTGTGCGCGTCTCCCGGGGTCTTTGTTCTTCTCTAATGGCGCCCGGAGCCGTTAGCTCCCCGCCGCGGTGAATCCTGCAGGATTCGCCTCAGCTCCCGTTCAAGGGGTGTGGTGGCTGCAATAGTTCCTTTCCACTCACAGTCCCGCTTGCTGCGTCGTTTGTTCTTGGTGGCCGTTTTGGTTTGTTGTTTCCCTCCTCTCTGCCTGTGGGAGAGTGCCGCCTCTGTGGGCGGGGGAGGGGAGCAGGGTTCTGCGCTTCCCTCCCTTCTGGTCCTCTTTTATGGCCACTTTCTTCTTCGGGCAGTTTGCTGGAGTCGTCCGTTTATCTTCCGTGTCCCAGTTCTCACTGGGACCTGCCGCTTTTCCTCCCTATTAACTTTTTTTAATGGGAGATCTTACTCGCAGCGTCTCCTCGCCGCCATGTTGCTCCGCCCCAATCAATTCTGGCATTTTTGATGTTGATAACAAATGAGACAATTCTTGAAGGGATAAAAAGGGAAATGGCATAAACTTATAAGGATGCAGGATTCCCTGTATCCTCCACAAAACCTCCTCATGCCACCACAAAAATCTCTAAATTGACCCAAATGTAAAGCCATCACTGCTGTTGTGATTCCATGAATCTTCTCCAGGAGATAAAGCTTTAGAATAAATATACAGTCCATGGGCCTCCCTGGTGGCACAAGGGGTTAAGCACCGCACTATGAAGCAATCCACAGCCTCTGCCACACGAGTTCGATCCCCAGCCAGGGAGCTGACCCACAGGGCACAGCAGACCTCTCCTGTCTCCCCTCTGCTCCCCTCAGCAGTGTATTTCAGTCAGTCTGCCTGTTCTGTTCCCCACTCTGTCTCTGGTGAATCCTCTCACCACCCTCGCACCTCTGGCCTGTACCCCAGCTCTTGCATGCATAAATAAATAAATCTTAAAAAAACAAAAAAAAAAGAATAAATACACAGCCCAAAAAACATTTAATTAAAAACTACCCTAACAAGGTGAGGATCCAAGTAAACCTCCACACTGTCTTTTACTCACAGCTAGTTGAATAGTTATTATTTCCCAGCAACCATATTTATAAGCATTATCTCACTTAATTCTCACAGTTCAAATTTCTCCAATGAAAGAAATGAGTCACATGTAATATAAATTTTTCATCTGTGAAAGAAGATAATTGTCCCCTAACACCCATTATTATCCTCTTATTTTTGTAATAAAGATTTGAGTTTTAGCTGGCCACATAGCCACCTAACTAATGAAATATCCCAACCTTTTTGTGTGGCCAGTGTTAACTTGAGCTGCTATACCAAAATACCAAAGAATAGGTGATTAAAAGAACAGAAATTATTTCTCATGGTTTACACACTCGTAGTCCAAGATCAAGGTGCTCACAGAGTCAGTTCCTATTAAGTGTCCTCTTCCTAGCACACAGACAGCTGTCTTCTTGTATCCTCACAGAGCAGAAAGGGTGCAAACTTTCTAGTCTTTTCTCCTCAGGGCACAAATTACATCATGGGGATCCAACCCTCACAAGCTTATCTAAACTTAAGTCCCAAAGGCCCCACTTCCTAATACTATTCCATGGGAGTTAGGGCTCAACCTGTGAATTTTGGAAATACAGAGTCAATACATGCAATTAAGTCCTGAATGATATGCTGTGAGTTAAAATGACATGAATGACTTCTAGGTTGTTCCCTTAGAGGAATATGCCCCTCACTTTTCTTCTTTTCCCATAGCTAGGATGCAGAATTGGCAGTGGGCACCAGAGCAACCATCTTGGGCCATAAAAGAGAAGCTATATGTTGAAGATAGTAGAACAACAAGCAACTCTAGATACCATGAAGTTACAGCGTCAACACTAAAGCTTATACTCTATTACATGAGCAGCATATATGCTTCTATTTACCTGGATCTGCTAGTGTGAGACTGAGGGGCATCCATGGACCTCAAGCTATTAAGGGCTACATACTCTAAAAAGGGTTCAGCCAACCACCGCAAAGAGGCAAAGGAAGCAGACTCTTAGTGTGAAAGATCCCTAATATAATTAGCATGCATAAAGGGAGAAGAAAGGATATTCCTAATAATAATTTCCCAGTAAAACTCCAAAAATTACCCATCCTCTCATGAACAAATGCCCAGCCAATCAGGGTCAGCCTGAAGCAGGGAGGCTGACACCCAAAAGCTTGTCACAAGTCTAAGGTGTCTTCTGGCAAGGAACCAAAGAAAGAGGTTAGGCAAGTCCTCACTTGAAGGTCTTATGCAATAAAAGTGTAAGAGGAGAGAAAATGCAAAATATAAGACAAAATAGTCAAGATAATGGCTACCATTTTCTCTCCCCAAAACAGCCTCTCCATGTGTCTCTTTCAAGTACATGTTTCTTTCAAGTACCTCTTCCAAGTGTCTCTACATGTCTCTTCTCCAGGCATCTTCTCCAAAGTCTCCTTCCCGACAGTTGGTAGCAGAAGCAAGAACAATGGGCCAGCCTGCCTTCTGAGTGTGACTGTTTAACTCCACCCCTTGTCCCAGCAGCAACTCTGGTTGGGAAGTCCAGTTCATGGCACACCAGGACTTTCAACCCAAGGTGGCTACAAGTAAGTGTGAAGGGGAAATGGAGGTTTGTCTGTAACATAACCGCTTTATTCTTGGCTACAACTGAATCTGTATGTAAATAATTTGTTATCCAGGTGACATCACCTACAACTGACAGAGACTGGTATTTGCTTGAACCCAAGTCTGTGTGACTCTAAAGCCCAGTTTCTTATTGATGATATAGTTCTGTGTGCAAAAACCAAAGGAGATGGTATGCCAGAATGAGGTCAAGCTGGCATCCACAGAAGGTGCTAAATGCAAATTATCTTTAGCCTGTCAGTGTTTGAAGCTAGTCTGTGCTGCCTTGTATTCAAAGCCCAGGCCTCCCCATCTGCAAGGAGCGTTACAAATAAATAGCTGGAATGATGGAGGGGTTTTCTACAAATCTCCATGATGCAAGCACAATGCTGACAGTTGCTGATAAGGGCTGGATTCAGGATGACTGTGGAAAGCAACCATTATCAGTAATCTACAGAGATAGCACTGTGTCAGGGACACTTCCCAGCTGAAATCTCAAGTGGCAGCACCAACATACTCATCCCACTCACTGAAGACATTTCAAAAGCCCAGTTCCAGCAGCATCTGCAGCCTGACACTGGAGAGCAGTCAGTCCAAAATCTACACTTTGAAAAAAATCAGGTATGGCCTCTTCAAGGCCCTAGCATGCAACACTCCCCTTAGCAGTTAAGCCTCACTTTTCATCACAAAGTTGATCCCGGGACATTCATTTGATTTAGCAGAAGCAAGCCAACTACAAAACTGAATAATCTCCTTTTAATCTGAAGAATTTGCAAATCCAGCAAGAAGCCACTCTTCCCTTGCCTGTGCCCTCCCCCTTCTCTCTGCCACCTCACCCCCTCTTCCTGACACTGAAACACAGTAGGGAAGCACTTGCACACAAATACAAGGATTTTGAAGAAATCGTGTGGGTTCTGTTTTTTTTCTGTGGACCGGAAGGAATTAGTAAAATCCATTCTGACCCAAATGTCAAAAGTCAGGGGCACAAGTAATCGGCCAAGCCCAATCCAGCCAGCTGTTTCCCCTATGGAGGAATGAAGGCCGAGAATGGTTTCCAGCCTGCAGGCAGACAGAAAAGAAATCCAACACCCCAAAGAAAGTCCCAATTCCCTGTAAACAAAGAAGGGAAGAACTGTTTATTACAGTCACTGAAGTCTTTTAATATCAGGATCCAAGTATGTCAAGCACACCAAACAAATTTAGCTTCACCACCTGTTCCGGAAAAGAAACGCCCATGCCAAAATCCCCCCAAAAGCGCATATTCTCAGTGTGGATTAGCTGGGAGTCTTTTCAAATATGTTCCGTATTAGAGTTTGTAAACTGGGCACTTGATGCGCACCACATGGCTGCCGGGTAAGACATGTGAAGTTTTTGTTCTGTGCCACAGATCTTAAACTAAATTTGACGAGATTGTAAGAAGTTCTGAAAGATAGATAACAGCCACCAATCTACCTGGCCTGGGTGTGATTCTGGGTTAGGTCGTAGAGAGCAAAGAAAGAAACCTGTGGTCTTAGCAGAAGGGAGGAGTGTGCACTTGGAAAAGCCCATTATCGAAAAGCTGTCCTGAGAGAATGTGGTTAATGGCCAAGAGTGGGCTAGATGGTCATTGACAAAAAATAGGTGTTTGAATAACTCAGTGCCAAGAGGTATAAAATGCCATGTTATAGGCAGGTAACAGGAGAAGTAATAGCTTGATGAATCAAAGAACATGAAAAGGGGCCTCCCTGGTAGCGGCAGGGGTTAAAGACACAGGGCTGTCGCCAGCCACTGCTGCATGAGTTCGATCCCTTGCCAGGGAGCTACCCACATGGTGCAGCAGACCTCTCCTGTCTCGCCAGCTGCTCCCCTCAGCAGTGTATTTCAGTCAATCTGCCTATTCTATTCCCCACTCTGTCTCTGGTGAATCCTCTCACTCCTCACACCTCTGGCTTATACTCTAGTTCATGTATGAATAAATAAATCTTAAAAAAAACCACAAAAAATAAAATTAAAGCAAATATAACAAAAGATGGCTCACTCAACATTTACTTGTATCTTCTAGTCTATGGGCTCTGGTAGATTACATGAAATCATGTCATTAAGGTGTTTGAGAAGAGGCCAGGTCCAACCAAACTTTTCCATATACCTTTGTTACTATGGTTCCTGTTGAGGTAAATGATACTCCCTGGTGTTGTACATCTCACAAACCTATCTCACCTCTAAGACTCCACTCAAAACTCCTGGGGAAGCCATCCTTGTCCACTAGGCCCCTGCTTAGGCAGTGTTAGGAGCTATTCTGCCAGTGCTCCCAAGGCATAGTCATATTATATACATGTCTCCTCCTGTGAATCCAGGAAAAAAAAATTTTTTAAAGATTTATTTTATTTATGCATTCAAGAACTGAGGTTTGGGCAAGAGGTGTGGAGAGGGGGTGAGAGTAGTCACCAGAGACAGAGTAGGTAACAAACAGGCAGATTGACTGAAAGACACTGCTGAGAGGAGCAACAGGCTGTGACAGGAGAAGTCTGCTGTGCCTTGTGGGTTAGCTCCCTGGCTGGGGGTGGAACTCAGGCCTTAAAGGTGATAGTACTGAGTCTTAACCCCGAGGCCACCAGGGAGGCCCTCCAGGAAAATTTTAAAAGGCATACAGACTGTTCATCTATGTGTCCAAGCTCTAATTTGAAGTTTACTTGATGAATACATGAGCCCTACATGCTAGAAGGAAAGCAGGCAGGAAAACAGACTGATAGAAAGAAGTAATGTGCCTCAACCTCTCCAGTCTATGGATAAATCTGAGGTATTACCAACACTATAATACCACAGTGTTGAGAACAAGACTTTCCATCTATAGGCAGAAATCTAATCCCATGCAAAGTTCCCCCAAATTACTTCTCCTGTTCTCCAGAGAGTACCTCACACATGCTCACTGGTCAATTATGATTACCACTTTCTCGTGCCTTGCTGAGTCTACAAGCCCACTCCTTGCCCTGTGCCCCTGCTGCCCCAGACTCAGACTCTCTCTTCTGATTGCCAGGAAGCACCTGGGTCATCTCTTGAGTACTGAGAAGGAAAGGCAGACTCCCTTCTGCCATGTGTAACTGGAGGAAGTGACCTGGGCTGGCCTGGGAGCAGGTTAAAGTTCAAAAGGAAAAACAAGTTTTTAAATATTATACCTGGCAGTCATTTTTCCCCTTTCTCCTGGGCTGCTTAGGGAATTCAGAGGAAGAGTTAGTTGGGGTATAGACTCCAGCAATAGAGTAACCAAACCCTCTTGTAGAGTGTGAATTAAGATGGCAACCCCTCCTTCCTCCACCAGGATCATCCCCAGAGGCTCTCCCTCCAGAGTTCTTTCAAGCACTAGGCACTCACAACACAGTGCCCACAGCCTTCCAGTCTGTTCAATCAATAGTCTGTAAATATGTTAGGCCTAACACAGACCCTAAAAATTAAAATGAATAAATATTCACATCCACCAAGTGTAACATTACATCAACTCAAATCATATTTCCATATTAATATTAATTATATTGTGTAACCGTGTAATCCTCAGGGTGGAAACTATATTCTTTTTGTTTCTCTTCTCTTTATCACACACTAATTGTAAAGTTCCTTTCCACTGAAGGTCTTATGCACCAGAGCATGTTTTTTCTTAATGCAGTGGATAGCAGAACCCATTTAAAGCAGGCAGGTTCGGGCCTCCCCGGTGGCGCAGTGGTTGAGCGCTGGGTTGCGAAGCTGCCCGCGGCCTCTGCGGTGCCGGTTCGATCCCCGGCTGCTCCCCGGCCACCAGAGGAGGGTCCCACATGGCGCGCAGACCTCTCCTGCCGCCCGCTGCTCCCCTCAGCAGTGTACTGCGGTCCTTCTGCCTGCTCTGCTCCCCGCTCTGGCTCTGGTGAATTCTCTCACCCTCCCGCGCTTCTGACTGTACCCAGTGCATGTATAAACAAAACAAACAAACAAACAAATAAATAAATAAAAACATGCCTCTATTAAAAAAAAAATACATTTAAAGCAGGCAGGTTCGGGGGCCTCAGGGGGCCCCTCATTCTGCCCACTAACAATTGCACATATATCATTGAATATGGGTGTGTTTTTGTTTCTTAGAGTGATATGGGATAAGTTCTTCTAACACAAGAGCTCAGGAGTCTCTGAAGATCAAATAGGTCATTCCTCTTGCACTCTGGTTCCCCAGACCATTTCCAGCTTCATAGGTCTGCCAGACTGAAAAGACTGAAACTCAATTATAAGTACACATCCATCTTTAAAAAATAAAATTTGTATTTACAAAGAAATACAAGAAGCAGAAGATATTTCCTCACTTTGATGAAATTGATGGTGGTCTTTGATGGCACCAGCACCTCCAGGGAGACTTCATCAACCTAATATAATAAGCTTCCCATGTCTGCTATTATTAAAGATAAATAAATTTTTAAACAGATTTCATTTCAAGATGGACTGGCTCCTCTGCAGACATAGGCAGGCAAAAATGTTAGTCAGCAGCCATTTTTATTTTAATCCACATTATACACCCGAAAATAATTTGAAATTCTTAAAAAAAATTTTGCCTTCACACTCTCATTGCAAGAGTGAAAAAATTGTTCTTCTTTCTGCTGAGATAGACGCAGAAGCATTGCAAAATCAAATGAAAAACTCCACAATTATAAAAGGTATTCATAGCTAAACAATTCTGGCATTCCTTGAAATTCACGCAGTCACATCCAGGCAGTGTCATCCTCTCTGTGAGACAAAAGTCCAGGCTCTTCAGCATAGACTGAAGCAAAGCTCACCTTACCCAGTAGAACTCAATTGCTCATATTCCCCAAGAAATACTCTTCTCCCATGGATGTCTTTTCCTTACTGCTTCTTGCTCTCACTCAGTCCATCCCCACAATTCTCGTTTTGTCCAAACCCTTCCCTTCACTGCATAAGCACATCCCCCCTTGCTGCTTGGAACAGTTAGTTGAAGTTCCAGGTCCCTCTCACAGGCTTTCGGTCAGGCTAAACCCTAACAACCTTCCCTTCTCCAAAATCTTAAAACATAGATCGTTAGCCCACAGAGCCATCCTTAAATTTATGCTCTTTTATATTATCAAAAAGTCATATTTACTTGTGTGATCCCACTAGGATGATTCTCAGTTTCCCTGAGAAATTGTAACTCATACATCTTTCCTTCCCAAGTGCGAGGCACCTAGTAAACATTCAGTGCCTATTTTCTTAATCTGCTTTGAAATTTATATTTAACATAGGAACTGTCACTACAGCTACTTGTATGCCCACCAAATGGGATTCATAACTTCATAAATCTAAATGCAGAGATTTAGATAGGTGGTGATATGACTGTACAGTGTAGCTTTCTCTTTTCATCATTGAAAATTTGAGTTAATTCCATTTAAATAAACTACCATTGCCATTTGACCAATTTATTTATTGGCATGACAGAGGATTGTACCAATGTGTAGATGATAAACAAGTATATCTTAGAGTTTTCCAAGAAGCAAACATTTAGCTTTCCTTTTTTATTCTGCATGTTGATATTGACAAACATACTCCTAGCATTCTAGTCAATGTACTCAAAAAAAAGAAAAAGAAAAAAAAGAGAAAGAAGCATTTTGTAGTTTATTATTAGTTAAATTAAGATAAGAAAGTAAGGGAAAAAATGTATTATTTTTACTTTCCTGGGAATGAAATAGTCTCTGAGAAGTACTTTGATTAGCACTTGGAGTGTAAGTTGAGACAGTAAGAATCTGGCTGTCAGAGAAGAGCTTGAAACTTGTGAGGAAAACAGGAGAGGAATTTCTTTGTTGTTTTAGGATGAGTGGAGGAGGGGAGGCAAGGGAAAAAGGGAACAGAGCAAGAACAGCTTGTGATAAAATCCAAAACCTGCCTTTCCGTGTGAAAAAAGCCAAAAGATGACCCTAGAAGAACTAGCCTAAAAGGGTTTTGGAGAATTTGTTTTGGACTTTCAGTTTACACTACTATGTGAACTATGACCCCTAATCCATATGTCATTCAAATCTTTGACCAAACTATTCAGTTTATTCTCTGCGCAACTCAATGTTGATAAAAATCAAACTCAACACAACTCAACCATGTCTGAGATCTATTCAGCTCACTCTAGTCCAATCAACCTTTCTACAACCTCAGCCTCTCTCCACTCAATCTCTACTTAAATCAAAATCTTCCCAATTCGATCTTTACTCAGTTAAAACTCTTCTCAATTCAATGCTTGAATCCATTCAAACGCAATCTAATTCAAACTCTCCTCAAGTAACTCTGTTCAACTGAGTTCCCAAACTAAATTTAACTCTGCTTACAGATGCTCTTTGTGAGTGTAGATTTTTTTGGAATTTGAAAAGGTCTGCATTTCACATCTCACTGTAGCAGTGTAGGCCAAAGAAAAACATGCACGCAGTTGTCAGAGAAAACCATCAGAACTTGAGCTCCCTGCGAATCTGCAGAAGTCTTGCTGAGGATAGATTTCTACAAGCTATGATTTCTAGTCATTCAAGTAAACTTTTTAGACATTAAAGGAATGAGAATTCCCAGTTGATGTGTGATTTCTACAACATGTTTAAAGCTTTGAAAGTGCATATGTAGACTACCTGAAAGTAGGAAAATGCTACCTAACTGCTCAATCCCAAGGTGATATTTAATGTTACCTGTATTTCTGGAAAAATTAATTATAGCTAAGTAGATCTTTACACTGATAAATAAAAACAACCACGCCTACCATTGGTGAAGCATCTGAATAACAAAGAAGTCAGGACCCAGAATCAGGCAGGTACCCAGTCCAAAAAGTATAGGTTGGAGAGCAGGACCATGACACTAAGCAAGCTGAAAAATAAGTCACTATCAGGAACAGACAGCCAGTGACAGACATTTTAGAAATCATATTATGGAGAGCAAACAGCCTTACAAATAACATTCATGAAATATTTATTATTTAAAGTGCTTTTAAAAGGGCACATTTGGCATAACAGGGTGAAAAGAAGAACTGCAATTATGTACCACCTTTTGAAATGCCACTAAAATAAATTAAATGAATTTAAAATGCATAGACAAAACTAAGGCAACCAGAAGGAGGTGGTGGCAAGAGGGGGAGCAGGTGAGGGAGGGGCTCCAATGGAGCATGGTGGCGGATTATTGGGGCATCGGTGGTGGTCAGAGTGTGAAAACATAAAATATACATTTGTAGATGTAGGTGTAAACTTATAACCCCCAAAGCAGATACAACGATGTATATCAACTTTACCTTAATAAACATAATTTGAAGAAAGATAGACAGATGCACAAGCATAGATAGACAATAACAAAGAAAAAATGGGAAGGAACTGTTATAGGACAGGAAGAGGGGCAGCCCAAACCCCGCAAACCTGCCTATTCTAAATGGGTTCTGCCATCCGCCGCATCAACACAAAACACATGAGATTTTAATGGGAAGGAACTTTAATAAAACTAGGAAACAATACAGGTAAGGCAAAGAGTCTAGTTTCTAAATGAAGCACCCAAAGTTACCCGTCCCCTCGTGGGTAAAAGTCCATCCAAATGGGATCGGCCCAGAATAAGACCCCAAAGCCTGCCACAAGTCTAAAGCATCTTCCAGTGGGGACCCACAGAAAAGGGTCACAAACAAGCCAGGAAGGAAAAGAGCAAAATCAACATCAAGATAAAAGCTGCCATTGTCACCTCCCCACGGGTCTCACCCACATCTGTGTCACCCAGTCCACGACCAAAAGACAAGTGAAGTTTCTTCACGTGTCTCTAGGTTCCATGCGCCTCCTCCAGGTCTCCTAGCTCCATCCTGCTTCCTTCCTCAGTCTCTTCTGCAGCTTCTCCTCTTCCTGCTCAGCTCCACCCTCCCTTGGGTGGGGCAGGGAACCTCCCCCTTTCCTGGGGACCACCCTGTTACAATCCCCCCTTTTAATTTTTATTCCACCATGTCTATGGTGGCACAGATCTTAGGGTGTAGTCTTAGGTTTTTTTTTTACATCAGTTGAACCATTTTAAGATTTTTTTTCCTGTAATTTTTTACATATCTGCTGTCTTGTTTTGGCTAACGTCTCCAGATTTTTTTTTTGGCTTAAACTGATGAACTATTTTTCCTGGAGTGGAGGACTTTTTGCTTTCCACAATGGACAAATACCTGGAGAGACTGGTTTTCTTTCACACTGGAACCTGACAAAATGTTCATCTGAGACTGCATCCCAACCTCCATATATTCGATCTTCATCACCATGGAAATGGTGGCAACAAGTGAAAGGGGGGAATTGTTAGGGGGAAAAGGATGTCCCAAAGCAAATTCCATATAGGCTTTGTGGACTCCACCCCCACCCCAGGTCAAAGCCAAAGACACTGGGAACTCCAAATCCCATCACCACCAAAGGGAAGGTGGCTGGGACCTGAGGGTGGGGTTAAGCAGCCAGGTGGATACAAAAGGCAGACACGTGGGCTTTGGGGCGCTCTCTCCATTTTGGCTCTCCGCCAGCTCGCGGCCTCCGGCCAGCTCTGGGAGTGACTTTGGGTTTCCAGGTCGTCGGATCGGGTAGGACGCATTAAAGACTTTATTTCCCTATTTTCTCCCTGAGTTGTACATTTTCCTTATTTCTTTTTCTCTTGTAAATAAACCTTTTATTAACCCTTTTGCGTGTGTCTGTAGTAGAGTATTCATAAGTCCCTTTAAAGCGCGCGGGTGAGGACCCACAGCCAGGAACCCGTTTAATATCGGGGTTGCTCTATAACAGAACTACTGCCATTGAGTGATGTCAACAAATTTCAAAGAAGCAAGCAGACAGGGAGTATTAACAATTCTAGCAAAGGAAAGAATCCAGTATCTAAGAGTGAGAAATAATTTAAAGACAGATCCAAATCACCTCCAGTACCATGGAAAGGCTCAGGAATATATATAATTGGAATGAGAAAATGGGATGAAACCTAGGAAGAAAATCCTG
This sequence comes from Talpa europaea, assembly GCF_964194135.1. NCBI lineage: Eukaryota > Metazoa > Chordata > Mammalia > Eulipotyphla > Talpidae > Talpa > Talpa europaea. Next base: position 25,273,938 of record NC_140074.1, on the reverse strand, counting down.
TTTAATAAAATAGTGAGTGATTAAACACTAAATACTTGTTCCCTTTCTCAATTCCTTGTAGCCAGAGCACTGGTATTCACTCTATCACTTAGGACATTGAAACTTTAGTCTCTGAAATAAATCGACCAGAGAGATTCAAAAGTATCAGGTAGTAGTACATTGGCCTAAAACATGGAGCTCAGCCTTACTGTGAAGGAAGACTTTTATAGCAAAGATTGATGCAACATCCATGGATTGTACGTTACTACAGGGAACAATACGCCCTCTAGGAAATCAAATAATATGTTTTTCCAAAGAAATTGAACCACATAGAGGGATTAAAAAAAATCTTTGCAGGTATTAATATTAGGGAATCTATCCACGAAAAAGTCATATCACACTCCAAAGCCAACATACTACACTAACTTACAATTTGTTTTTAAGTGATTATTGTTTAAATGAGAAAATAGATAAGAATCCCCAAACACTAGTGTAAGCTGGTAGCTTTTTTTTCCCTAGGTAAAGTTGGTTTACATTATTGTGTTTTAGGGATTATAATTCAAAGCTCTGCAAATGCATATTTCCATACCATACCCACCACCAAAGTCAAAATCTAAGAGGAATGAGAAAGTGGGATGAAACCTAGGAAGAAAAATCTGTTTAATTAAAAATAGAAAGTGATTATAAACACTAAACCACCACCACCAAAGCCTCCACCATGCTCTATTGGCCCGTCCCTTCCCTGTTCCCACCCCACTATACTCCCCTTCAGGTTGCATCAGCTTCTCTGTCAGATGTCAAGGGTTTGTAATTGCTTTGGCCCTGTCTGACCCTTTGTTTTGTTCTCTGTATTTCACAGATAAGTGAAACCATCCAGGATTAGCTTTTCTCCTTCTGACTTATTTCACTTAGCATTATCTTCTCCAGATCCATCCATGTTGTCACAAATGGCAAGAGTTCATCCCTTAGAACAGCAAAGTAGTATTCTGCTAATATAGAGCACATTTTTCTGATCCTTTCCTCTGTCCTTGGACACTTAGATTGTTTCTAGAACATTGGTAGCTTTATATCACCCAACTTTAAGATCTATGATAAACTGCAGTAATATTTGTATAGCATAGACATAAAAAACAATGAAACAAAAACAGACTCATGTACATATGTCAGCTTATTTTTGATAGACCTGACAATGTTGAACAGTCTTATCAATGATGCTGGGACAATAGGCTATCCATATGAATAAAAATTAAGCTCATACTAGGCATAAAATGAACTTATAAAAGCTAAAACTATAAAACTTCTAGAGGAAAATATAGAAAAATTTTACTACCAACTAAGAATAGGCAAAGATTTTTCTTACACAAAACATTCTTAAAAATCAGTCCTAAAAGAAACTGATAACATATTTAAGTTTTTTTTAATTTGAAAAACACATTTGAAAATAAAACGGTCATTCATCAGTGCTGTACATTGTATAAGTGAATGTTATTATATGCCTTAGTAAAGTTGATTATTTAAAAAATATTTCCTGAAACCACCTCCTCCTCCAACTATTTCTCCACTTATCTGCTCCTTTACAACAGAAAGCATTGTCTATATTTGCTAACTCTGCTTCCTCTGCTTTCTTAGCTGCCCCATTTCAAGTCAGACTTATGACCACACGACACCACCAGAACTGCTGGCTACATTACTAATGACTTCAAATTTCCTAACTCAGTGTCCAATTTTTATAGTTTCTCATGTCCCTCTTAATATGCTTAAAGACACTCTTATTCACACTGGCTTCTTCTCCTACCTCACCAGTTGTTCATCATTAGTCTGCTGGTTTCTTCTCATCTTTCCAAAATCTACATGGAATTTCCCGAAGTTGAGAATCTCTGTTAGTTCTCCACTCTCATTTGCTAGATGATCCCATCAACCCAGCTTTCCTTGTGAATTATAAACTGATGATCCCAAAGCTGTTTCTTTATCCCAGGTCTCCTGAACTGCACACTCACATACCATCTGCCACTTGACAATCTACTTAGGCGTCTAAGAGGCATCTAAAATTTGGAAAACCTGTAGTAGATTGAATAATGGCTGGCAAAGATATCCAGGATTTAATTCTGGCACCATAAATATTTCCTTGCATGGCAAAAAAATTGCAGCTGTTAGAGATCTTGACATGGGGAGATTATTCTCAACTATCTGAGTTACCCTAAATATAATCACAAATTTCCTTATTAGAGGGAAGTAAGGGGAGATTTGACAGCAGAGGTAGCAGTAACATACTGACTAATGATGACTACAATAAGGTGCAATGCTATTCAGTTTGAGGATGGAAAAAAGGGCCACGAACCAACGAACGCAGCAAGTGCAGTTCTAGGTGGAAAGTCAAAGAGATTGTCTCTTAGAGCTTCTGGAGGGAGTAAATGCAGCCCTGTCCACACTATGATTTCAGTCCAGTGAAACTTCTGATCTCCACGCCCATCTGAGTTACAAATCTGCGTTGTTTTAAGTCATTAAGTTTGTGGCAATATATCAGCAGCTCTAGAAAACTAATACACTGTCCTAAAGTGAACTCCAAATATCTCACCTCCAGATCCCCACACCATTCTCATTCTCAGCAAATGGTTCAAGCCAAAAAACCTTGGAGATACACTCATGCATAAAACAGGGGTAATGTTTTACACATTACTGTATCTCAAAGCATAAAATAATATTAGACCCCTAGTAGGTGTTCAAAAATCATTTGCTGAACAAATCGTTTCATTGTAACATTGATGGGGAAAAAAAATCCATTCCTGGCCAGAGCCACTGTTTGTGCTGGGTTTGTACGTTCTCCCCATATGCCTGGGTTTTCTCCAGTGTCCCCCCATGTCCCAAAGATGTGCGCATAGGTTCGACTGCACGGCTGCACGGCTGCATTGTTCCAGTCTGAGCACCACGAGAGGGTGTGAGTGCAGCCTGTGAGAAGGGCAGCCTGTCCAGGTCTGGTTCTCACTTTGTTCCCTGAGCTGCCAGGACAGGTCCTGCCACCAGGGACCTTGAGCTGTACTGAGCAGGTTGAAAATGAATGACCGAATGAATACAGATTGTTGTCCAATGTTAGACGTGCTTACGGTCCTTATCTAAATGTTTTTTTTTTTTTACTTTTTTTTTTTTTACTTTTTTTTTTTTAATAGAGGCATGTTTTATTTATTTTATTTGTTTGTTTGTTTTGTTTATACAAGCACTGGGTACAGTCAGAAGCGCGGGAGGGTGAGAGAATTGACCAGAGCCAGAGCGGGGAGCAGAGCAGGCAGAAGGACCGAAGTACACTGCTGAGGGGAGCAGCGGGTGGCAGGAGAGGTCTGCGCGCCATGCGGGACCCTCCTCTGGTGGCTGGGGAGCAGCCGGGGATCGAACCAGCGCTGCACAGGCCGCGGGCAGCTTCGCAACCCAGCGCTCAACCGCTGCGCCACCGGGGAGGCCCTATCTAAATGTTTTTAATGATGTTTTGCAATCAAATATGCTGGAGGAACTTAACTCTTGTTAATGTCAATAGTCTAAGGTAAAATTGAGTCTTTTATACATCATTTCCCTTAAAGTCACAGTTCCAAAGAACCTACTGATGACTTCAAGTATATGTCCATGTACTACTTTGATACAATAATTAATAAAATAAGAAATCAGGGCCTCCCCGGTGGCGCAGTAGGTTGAGCACAGCACTGTAAAACTGTCCGCAGACTCTGCAGCACGGGCTCAATTCCCAGCTGGCCAGGGAGATACCCACATGGTGTAACAGACCTCTCCTGTCTTGCCCGCTGCTCCCCTCAGCAGTGTGTTTTGGTCAGTCTGTTCCCCGCTCTGTCTCTGGTAAATCCTTTTACCCTCCTGCACATCTGGCCTGCGCCCCGCTTCTTGTATGCATGAATGAATAAATCTTAAAAAAAAAAAAGTAAGAAATCAATAAAATTAAAGGCCACTGAACAAGTATAGAAACAAAGAAAGAGAACTGAGAATTGTCCCAAATCATAATAAAAGCTGTGATGCAAGAGAGTGGCAGTCCTCAGGCACCTAGTATAGGACCAGCCAGAGAACAAAGAACACATGCAGCAGAGAAGGGACCACTTTCTCAACATTCCTGGCTCAGAGCTTTTGTCAATCCCTTTGTGAAAAGAAAATTTTTAAGTGACTAATTCATCTATTGTTTTCAGTGTTTTGTTTTTACCATGTAGAATTGTTTGTTCTTTCTCACAGTGTTGGTGCAATCATTCCCAATAGATATGCTTGTCACCCGAAGACCAGAGGTCAAGAGCCCTTTGGGGTATGGTGTAAATAGAAATCTGCACTGGCCAGAACCAAGGAGTAAGTTAAGGAGAGAGTTCTTCTGACATCAGGCTAATATAAACTGACTCTTTGTTTTAATGATTCAAACACACTACACACATACATACCTGCCACAAAGTGCTCTTGAGAGGGGTATTTTTTAACCAATGTCTTCTGGCTTATTTTACTCAGGATTTGTTGTTCATCTCTCCTTCTCTTCTTCTCTCTTTTATTTTTTTTTGTTGTTGTACAACTTTGTAATTGAACATCCACTTTCATCTTAACTAGAACAATGAAGTGTAAATTGCCTTGTGTGAGTTGAGCAAAAGTCACAGAATGCTCTAGTCCATAGCTTGACTTGGAACAACACATCACAATCATGCCAAAACTGACTATAAAAGCAATTAACCATACCAGGAAATTGCTCTAATTTGAAAGGATCTTGCTATATTAGAGATTTCTTAATGCTAAGGCTGCATAATTTATTGTGCTGTAGCCCCACCAGGCTTGAGGGTCTGCCCTCTAATAGTCTATGAAGTAGCCTTTGATTTTAAAAAAGATGCTTTGTTTCAAAATAATACACACTTTTTTAAAAAATCAAATTATGTTCAAAGAAGTGCTTGTGTGACGCAAAGGTAATGGGGATCATAGGACAAAATGGCGAATCCAGTACATGAACCCACAGTAAGTCTTCAGCAAGCCCCAGCTAGTCAGAAAATCGGGGGCAAGTCTGTAGACACGGATGGAGGTAATTCTAAATAAGATGGGAGAGTTCTAAGCATTTTTTAACCTAAACCAATGAGGATCTTATGGCCTTCCCCAATTACAAAAAAATAAAGAGAGCATTTTGCAATAAACATTGTCAAGACCCATCCATCATGCAGAGTTGCAATTACTTCAATATAGTTGTGGCCCTTAGTTGCTATTTCAATCCCCTCTGCCCGAGCAGAGGCCTTATACCTGCAGAGCCTCACACACAACTGCTCCATGGCATACACACATCTGGGGACACATGGATGTGAATCACTTAGTGACATCTGGTTAAGTATTGTGAGATGAGGAGGGTATTATGTGGTTGGTTCACAATGGGAATTCGACTCTCGAGGGACAGCATAGCACAGTGATTCACACCACAGTCCAGGCATTCAGTCTACCTGGGTTCAAATCCCAGCTCAATCACTTGTTTAAACTCTCTGTGTTTCTGTTTTCTCAACTACAAAATGAGAATGATAACAAGATCACCTTCACAGATTTTTGTGAGATAATTATAGATTAAATAAATATATAGCACTTCAAACAGTGTTCAGGACAGAATAGGTGCTATTCAATCATAAAGATTCAATCATGATGATTGATAGGTGCTAGTTAACCATAAGGATTGACTGTTGCTACTACTCTTGGTTTTTGTTTTGTTGATTTTGGGGGGACGTAGAAGAAATGGGACACAGGCCAGAGGTGCAGGGGATGAGAGGACTCAACAGAGACGGAGTGGGAAGCAGAACAGATGGACCTACTGAAATACACTGCTGAGGGGAGCAGTGGGTGAGACAGGAGAGGTCTGCTGTGCCATGTGGGTAGCCCCCTGGCTGGGGACTGAACTCATGCTGCAGTGGCTGTGGATGGCTCCATTAGCTGCATTTTAACCCCTTGCGCCCACCAGGGAGGCCCTCAACTACAATCTTAATGCTGATGACCCTGCTCTCCTTGAATTACCCAACCAGGGGCTCTGAGATGTCAAGTATGAGTTCATCGATCAGTTTCAGTCATTTAGTTAGTACCACTGTAAGATTGCAAAGAAGTCAACAGAGCAGATTGACTTCCTTCATTCCAATCCCCAAATCTGGAATGTTCACAGTATCCTCAGTGTCCTTCATTCCCTAGTGGACAAGTCCCACATCAACTGGAAACTGGAGGTGTACGCAAGTGGAGGTGACCCCAAGAGTGTGGCTGGGGAGGATGGGCAGCATACCCTCTACAAGATGCTAACCTACTTCAAGATGCTAACCCTCTACAAGATGCTAACCTGGTGGAGCTTCTGTACCTGCGCTACCTGCTGAGGGATCACTCCCAGGCCATCAAGGTGCTGGAGAATATTGAACTGAACGGGAAGAACATGTATTCCTGTGTGCCCGAGTGCCAGGTCACCACATACTATTACATTGGTTTTGAATATCTGATGCTGTGTCACTAGCAGGATGCCATCCATGTGTTTGGCATCATCATGCTCTACATCCAGAGGACCAAGAGCATGTTTCAGAGGACCACATACAAGTGTGGGATGATTAAGCAGAATGAGCAGATCTATGCACTGCTGGCCTTCCCACTCATCATATACGCCATGCATATGGATGAGAGCATTCACCTCCAGCTTTAGGAGAAATGCCAGAACAAAGGTGCTATGCACACAGAAAGGGGATGTGCAGGTCTACGAGCAACTTTTTTTAGCTATCCCCAGGTTCCTGTGGCCTGTGATGCCCAAATATGACAGCGTGCACCCCAGCTACCATAGGGAGCCCTTCTTGCAGCACCTGAAGGTTTTTTCCAAAGAGGTACAGCAGCAGGCCCAGCTCTCCACCAGCTGCAGCTTCCTAAAGTCCTATACCCCTCTGTCTGGGGCCAAGCTGGCCAGCTTCCTGGGTCTCACCGAGCAGGAGTTCCATATCTACCTTCTTGTCTTCAAACACACAATGAAGAACCTGGTGTGGACCAGCAGTATCTCTGCCCCCAATGGTGAATTTCATTAAGCCTCTGAGATTGACTTCTACATTGATAAGGACATGATGCACATCACAGCTGCCAATGTTTGCCAGGTGCTATGGGGATTTCTTCATTTTGCACATTCACAGATTTGAGGAGCTTAATCGAACTTTGAAGGTGGGGCAGAGACCCTGAGTACATTCATAACCACAGCAGTTTAAGAACCAGTTTTGATATCAAACAATCATAACAAACAGACTGTATATGGGAAGTGATTTTGCCACTGTGATGCCTTTACCTCGATCAGTCATCAGCCAGTCAACTGAGCTGAAATCTTTTAAATAGATCTCAGTGAAAAATCTTGGAAAAAAAGATAGTTGAAGTCCCTAAATCATGATTAAAATAAATTACACGGACTCCCACAGTGGTTTCTTTGAAGACCACAGCACATGTTTCAAAGTACAGTTTTCTATCTGCTTGCTGACTTTCGACCTTGTTTCCTCATTGTATATTTGCTTCATACACATAAGTAAAGAAGGTTTGAAGGCAAAGGGAACATGTCCTACAGGAAGTAAGATTCACGTTGGGGGACTAAGTCCTGGAGGGACACAGAAAAGGAAGTGAACGGATTTTCCAAGTAAGATCTCTTCGAAAGTGGTAAACAGCCCAGGTATGACCTTAAAGCGTGCTCTTACAGAAGTGCAATCAAGGCCTCTCTCGTTGTTGCAGAAAAGCCAGGTACCAAAGACATCATTAGAGACAACTTCTCTAATTGGGAAAGCAACAAACTTTCCAATATGGCTGTCAAAGAGGGAAAGAATTCTAAACCACATGCCCAGTTTTTTTTATGCCTTTGTTTTCAATAAGCAGCCTATCCTTAAAAAAAAACAAAAACAAAAAACCTTGTCTCTTTCTCCTTGTTTTTAATGATAAAGATCCCTATACAAAAGTTTTGACATTATCATCATCTGTGAAAAGAAAAATGTCATACCAGCACTGAACAAACAATCATGATTAACCTCTAATTCTTTGCAAATAAATAATAAAGAGCTTTGTTTTGATACCTCTGATCTTCTAAGCGCATGAGGGCTAGAAAATGGAGTCACTTAAATAACAACTCAGATTGTTTCCCCTCACAGAACAGAATAATAATGGGAACATTTTTGTGACTCCAAGGAAGCAAATGTTTCTAATTAGTGAACAAGATCAGCTGAGGTAGTTGCTGGGGGCATCTGTGCCTCCCATTAGGGACACTGTCCTGTTGAGCAAACCAACACAATTGCCTGAATTCTGCTTGTGAAGGTTGCCACCTACTGAAGAATATGCAGTACTACAGCCAGCTTCAACTTGGGGGAAATGATGGGGGAATAAGGAAAGCTGTTGCTAATCCTATGAGGGGGAGAAATTTATGCCCAAAGAAGGCAAGATGGATAAGGGACTTGCTAGGCAGGCTAGAGCTGAGGGTATGGCAGGGGTTGAGCTGGAAGGCTTTGTGTGGAGAGGGTGCTTTACTGGGCCCTGAGGAGTCATTAGGATTGAGCAAAGGAGTGAGCTCAGTATATGAAGTGGAAGGAGTAGTTTGAATACAGATGTGGATATAAGAAAAACCTCTACATGGTAAGGACAGGTCCCTACCTCCAGATGAGACTGACTGTTGAAGAGTGTTTGCACTAGGAACTTGTTGGCAATGCGATCAGACAGCAAGGGCCTTGGGCGGATGCATTAGGATATTTCCTGAAAGGCAAAAAGAAACTCCTAAAGGTTAATCAAGTGGTCAGCAAACTACCCTCAATTACCCTCAACTGCCCTCACTGTGGGGCCTCCCTGGTGACACAAGAGTTAAGATGCAACCTATGAAGCTGTCCGCAACCACTGCAGCTCGAGTTTGATTCCTGGCCAGCTAGCCAGGGAGACCTCTCCTGACTTGCCCACTGTTCCCCTCAGCAGTGTACTTTGGTCAGTCTGCCTGTTCTGTTCCCCACTCTCTGGTGAATCCTCTCACCCCCACCACCCCCACACCTCTGGCCTATACCCCAGCTCTTGCATGCATGCATAAATAAATCGTTAAAAATAAAAAATAAAAACACTGTGGGAATCATTTCACAGCATACATATATCAACTCATCACATCGTACAAATTAAATGTATGCTAAATTATTTGTCAATTATACCTCAATCAGGATGGAAAACATTTTAATAAGTAAATGATTTTTTTAAAACTATGGGTTGAGGAAAGAGTTCAGATAGAAATCACTGCACAGAGAGTAAACTCTGGATTCTCTGGAAGCCTAGCAGAGGAAGAAGGCATTAATTAAATTGTTACACAAATGTTAGTATACAAAAGTACTAAAGACATGTACTCTAACTTCAAGGCTGTGAGAACCGAAATGGGGACAACAGGCTAGTTTAAGGGTAGAGGAAGGACAGAAGGACATTCTTACTGACAAAACAGTATGTGGCCAATATGCATTGAGTTACAGCCAGAGTTGTCCTTTAGTAGCACTGCTGTCACAAGGGGGCAGTCAGGAGCACGAGATTTAGAAACCTGTCTGGTTCCACCTAGAACAGCTGTATTTCTCTGCACAAGTTACTTTAACTTAGTCTCATTTTGCTTGCATATAAAATGGAGAATGGTTACAAGTTGAACACTACATTATGGTTACATGATATCATGATTACATGGTAAACACCACATAATGTGCTTAGCACAACGACAAAAATAGAGTATATTTACCATAAATTGTGGACAGTGAGACAGAAGAAAGAGATTTGCATTTAAAGTCTGGAATTACTATGTGCTATTTATATGTGGTATGTTATTGAAATTTTAGATTCCAAACAGATCATAAGATTCATTATAATATAAAAACAAGTAAGAATTTATAATATTATTAGAACTCTTGCTTCACTATCTTGTTGGAAATAAGACTATTATTTTTAGTAGCATTTATGTGGGAAAAATGTGTTCCAATCAAAACTAACCAAAAAATCCTTTGAAAACAATGTTTTTGTAAAATGGTGACTGTCGATTCTTTGGCACAGAAGAAAATAAAAATATGAGCAATGTTTTACATAAAATTGAAGGCAGCTAGAACATGGAGTAATCTTTAACTGGTTGTTGGCCATTCCTCGTGGAAAGTACTGAGGTCCACACCCCCATCTCACCTTCAATCATGGAACTTACGTGACTTACTGAGATAAATGCACCTAGCAGCTAAAATCTCTTCGTCATTTTCCTTTCTTACATCCTATCAAAGCATAAAAATATGAAATTCCTCACAGCTGGGGAAAAGGATATTCACTTCCCCAAACTATCAATAATTCTTCTAATGACACAGCACAGAAATGCCAGAAGAATTGGGGGTAATGTTTTTATCATTAAGTTGTATTGTATAAAGCAGTCCAAATCACTAAAACTCAATTTCCAGGAAACTATATGAATGAATTGCCAAACTGACTTGAAAAAAATTGGTTTTCATAAAAAAAAAAAGAGGAAAACCTAAAGTTGCATTGTCCTCTTGTTTGAAAAAAGATACCTAACATGCCATAAATCACAATGCTGGCCATGAGAAGACACCACTTCTATGGCCCTGCCTCTCCTCAATTTATCGTCTTATGATTTACTTAAAAAGAGTCCCCTAACTTCTTACACCATCTCATTAAAGTGCTTAAACACACAAGGGCTCCTAAGAATATTGTTCTTTTCCTTATTTTAATACTGAAACAGCACAAATGATAGTATTCTCAAATCAGGCTCACCATAATCAGAGATCTTACCCATAATAGGCTTTATGGGACAGGCAGGGAGAGAGATTCAGCCCTCTAACAGTTCCCCAGGTGATTTCTTACCTCTTTTTGAGAACATTTAACATATGCAGTAATCACTTGCACAAAAGAAAGCCTTTTCTGTAACTATATTCTTGTAGTTACATAACATGTCAATTTTCGCAGGGATCCACTCCCTACAAATTCATAGGTTTTCCTGATCTGTTTACCATGATCAGTTCTAATTCTAAGACCAGATACCTCCTGCTGTTCTAAAAACATTTTACAACTAAGGGATCTCCCACTAGTGAATGCCATTTGGATGTTGCCCGAGAGTTGTTTACTATGTTTATAAGTAAACATGTTGCCCCCATAGTTGTTTACTATGTTTATAAGGCGATCTGACCAAGTCATCTTTCTTTCCAGCAACTCTCTCAATAAAAGGGAGAGAATATATTTCAGGCCTGGTGTTATCTCTTTCCTTCCCAGTCACCAAGGGAAATTTTGTGTTTCTTTTATTAAAACCTTTTTTTTTCTCATTAAAAAATGATCAAGACAAAAATACAGATAAGTAAAATAAGAATATTTAAAGCAATATAATTCCTCATCCAGAGATAATCATTAATAGATGGTTGCATATCATCTCCATCTTTATCATAAATGTATGGTATTAATGAAATTACTACAGGTAATGGTGCTTGAGACACAGATGAATTATAAACAAGAAGGGGCATAAGTTTTTAGGATGGCAGAGAGAGGAACTCTGTGAACCTCCTATCCAACCAAGCAGCCATAACTAGTAATTTTTTTCTTTTAAAAATAAGTCTCCAGAAAACATACAGCTTTTATTTATTTTTTTAAAGATTTATTTATTCATGCACACAAGAACCGGGGTACAGGCTAGATGTGCAGGAGGGTGAGAGGATTCACCAGAGACAGAGTGGGGAACAGAACAGGCAGACAGACCGAAACACTCTGCCCAGGGGAGCAGCAGGCACTGCAGGAGAGGTCTCCCGAGCCATGTGGGTAGCTCCCTGGCCAGCCAGGATCAAACCCACACTGCAGAGGCTGTGGACAGCTTCACCGTGCTGCGCTCAACCACCTGCACCACCAGGGAGGCCCACATACAGCTTTTAGAGAAAAATATTCATTCAAGAAAATCAACAAAATCTCAGAACAACAATGGGTAGCATTACCCCCAGTTCAGCATGATAGAAGCTTGTGCAGTTAAGAACACAAGTCTCCCACTTTCCCCAGACCTCAGTCTGGGACTAAGCATCTCCTCAGGAGGACCAGACCATCAATTTTTCTCCTACCCAACACCTCCATGTTACAGAAGCTCTATTGCAGGCTAGAACCGGTGAGCGGTCCACGTAGCACACAATACGGGTAAAGGATTTTCTCTATGAAAGTTGCCCCAGTGTTATAGCTCTGCCTTTCGGAGGCCTGATACAGGTGATGAGGAAGCTGACTCCATGGGGGATGTACAACCCTGAGGAGCAGGTGCCTCTCCTTCAGCCCCTTTGTTTTGCCCTGTCCAGGAATAAACATAAAGATTGGACTGTTAATCTCAGTTTGACTCATTGTCTTAAATTGACCCCCCTAAACATCTGTTTGCTCAACAGGTAGAAGGTGAATAATGACACTATGTGTCTCAGTTCATTTGGGCTCTTAGAAAAATTATACCATAGACTGAGTGGCTGATGAACAATAGAAATTTACTTCTCACAGTCCTGGAGACTGGGCAGTCCAAGATCAAGGTGCTGGCAGAAGGTGATGAAAGCAGAGCTGCTATAGACCATCTTTTCTGTAACCTCACAGCCGGGAAGGGAACAAGAAAGTTTTCTGTTTCCTCTTATAGGGCACTCATTTCATACATGCGGACTCTGTCTTCATGACCCGAAGACCTCATCGCTTAGTATTACCACTCTGAGGCTTGGATTTCAACTTATAAATGGGGTGAAGGGCTCAAATATTCAGTCTATAGCACTAAGCAACATTGCTGGATGATAATGATGACCCTTGGTAGGTAAACTGCATCTGGACTGGGAAATACTATCAATGAGCCCTAAATATCTGATCAGAACACTTAGCTCTGGGCACCTCAGTGCAGTCATTCTCGTAACTGGAATGCCTCTTGGAGACTCTGGAAGCCGACTGCATTGGTAAAACATATATATTAGAGGGCCTCCCTGGTAGTGCAAGGGGTTAAGTCTCAGAACTATGAAGCTATTTGGAACATTGCAGCTGAGTTCGATCCCTGGCCTTGGAGCTAACCCACATGTCTCCCGCTGCTCCCCTCAGCAGTGTATCTCAGTGGATCCACCTGTTCTGCTCCCCACTCTATCTCTGGTGAATCCTCTCTCTCTCTCTCTCTCTCACACACACACACACACACACACACACACACATCCTGCACCTCTGGCCTACGCCCCAGCTCTTGTATGCCTAAATAAATAAAAATAAATCTTTTAAAAAAATTAGCTACTGTCTAAGCTTTGGAAACAACCCAAATGCCCAAAAATAGATGACTGGATCAAGAAGATGTGGTACATATATACCATGGAATATTACTCAGCATTCAAAAAAGATAAACACATGCAATTTGCAGCAACATGGATGGCGCTGGAAGGGATCATGCTCAGCGAAATAAGCCAAAAAGAAAAAGAAAAATACCGGATGGTCTCACTCATAGCAGGAATCTAGAAAACTTAAATAAGGGACCAGGAAAATGAATAACTATAAGAAAGTGAAAATCAAAATCAACAAAAAACTATGAACCAGAGACACTTTTAGGGGGGCGGGGGCGGGAGGGGAGGGATTGGGGTCAGAATGGAGGGGCTGCAATTGTATGGGGAATATAACAATAAAATTTATAAAAAAAAAAAAATTAGCTACTGTCAGGTCTGAGGCTTACAGACAATGGCAGCTCTTGCCGGTATATTTCTCTAGTCCTTGCCCTAGGGCCATCCCTGAAAATCCCACTGAAAAGAACCCCTGGTGCAGGCCTGCAGATGGGCTGTGGCTACTGTCTGACTTGTCCACAGCATCTGGGCCAAATGTGTTCTCTGATAGTCTTGAGTCTCACTGCTGACTGACTCTAACAAGACCCACACTAGACATTGCTGAAACCCAATGAATCATCATGAATCATTCTATAGACTACTTTGTAACCTGTTTTTATCATTTAAAATACCATCTTTTCTGGTATTAAATATTCTTTGCAATAAATAATATCTATGAATGAACATACCATAATTTATTAGCCCTAGTGTTGGACATAAAGGTTGTTCTAGATTTTTGCTATTCCAAGCCATATTTCAAGGAACACCTGTGATACTAAATGGTTTAATATATTGTAGTCACGATTATTCTGGTGCATATACCTACAAAATGAAAAACTTATATTTATTCTGCCTAAATTCAGACTAGTCTTGAAACTTTTACAAAATCCCACTAAGATTAGTTCTTTGAGATGAGTCCTTTTTTTTTAGCTCTTCAATTCACTAAGTAAAAACCTTCTTCACACTTAGTCTTTAATTATCTAGTTTTATATTTGTAATAGTAACTAGGTAGTAAATATTGTTTTCCATAGAATAAATCCACATGACCATGGCAAACACATAGCTTAATAGCTTTATAAATCTTATAGTCATGGATTTTGGATTAGAGCTAAGGAATAAAATGAGTTTATAACCTATATGTTTCTTTTCTCTTGCCAGTGAAATTGGAACAAGAAGTTTCTTTGGTGCCTAAGCATGTTTATAAACCCCTTCTAAAATTGGAAGTAATTTATGACTGAATGTTCTGTACAATACAGCTGTGTATCCATCTGGCCCTAGTGCTTTATTACCTGCTATGTCTTACAGGGCACTTTAAATATTTTTTTTCTTTTCATCCACAGAGCTTATTTAATTTCCCTTTGCGTCTGACCTCAATAATTCCAAAACTCTATTTCATTCTCATGGCAAACCCACAAAATAAATCCCGTAATCCTACATGCTATCTTCCAAGGGTCATTTTATAAGGTCTATAAATCAAGAAGTTTTGAAAGGGATTTCTTATATTCTATTTAGATTTTTTTTCATTTTATGTATGAGCTAAACTTTAACTGATATTGTAGTTGGCTTTTGTCCCAAGTGGGAATATGCCTTTTTAGAATCACAGATTCATGTACAAAGAAGTTGCTAACATCCTGCAAAAAAAAAATTCGCAAACAAGAGAGCATTTTTAAGTGGTTACGTACAATATTTCATGAACAGGTTAATTCAGTAAGCATACATCAGGCTTTCTCTGACCTTAGACCTAATAGTAGTAAGGAAAAATGATTGCTTTTTATTCCAACAAGGCCAATTTGGAGGGCTAGCTCCTGAAGAGACCAGGAATCCTGAGCCAAGCCTGCTGGATGTATGGGGTCCAGCATGGGAACCCCCATATAGGTACCAAGAGATGGTCTTTGAGAGCCCTCACTCCCACACTCCATTGTATCTGAGACTTGAGGGCACAACCATGAGAAAGGCAAGGGGGGGATTATTTTTAATATTTTGTGTAAGTCCAAATGAAGGGAATCCATATCCACTAGGAATACAAAAAGGCACTATACCTGTAAAATGACAGGACCTGAATGTTGAACTCAGGCAAAACCTAAGAAAATTTCCTTGGAGAGGTGAAAGGTCCAAGGGAGAGGGGGAGGGAAAGTCTGGGTCTACTTGGGCCACTCCAATATCCACACTCCCAACAGTAAACAAACCTCTTCAGCCTTGATGTCTGCAAAGTGGATGATCTCAAAAGCAGGTACATTGCCTGACTTTAAGGAATATGGCGGAGGCAGTATTTGAAGGAGTGTTTCTACAGCTCAGAGTTGCCCATTCTAAATAGAACATTGACCACAAGAATTGGAAGTCACCTGTCTGAAATTTGTTTTTCGTTTTCTTAAGAGATAAGGGTCTAAATTATCTACATTGTTTTCTACAACTCAAAGTATTTAACTGAACAGCTAATAATGCTTAAAGCTTACCCTGTTCTAGGCACAGAGGTAAGCATGTCATAACCAATACTTCTTTTAGTAAATATCAGAATGAAAAGATTATAAGACTTAAGTAGTATATTACAACTATAAGATTCACCTCTCAATCTCCTTTGAGACAAAAATTGTGTCTTATTTTTCTACACATGAATTCAAGACAGTAATGGGCACAGGGTGGGAACTCTGTAAGTATTAAACTTAACGATCTAAAGTCAGAGCTAATTCAAGTGATGAAAAGTACTCCAAAGAGAAGAAAGTTTTATAATTTTGTCAGTGATTCACTGTTGTTTTTTAGTTAAATCACATCTTAGGAAAGTTATATCCCCTATATATTATTATATTTGCTATAAATGCAACATTCCATAATACAAAAATAGAAGTTTGAACCTGTTCTAGAAAAGGCATTCAGATTACTACATTGTTAAGAGTGGATTTCGAGAACTTTCCTGCAGAGAGAATAGTCCCCAAAGTATATGGCCAAGAACACTGGTTCTGCAGGTCCCTGACAGGTGGTGTGAATAATCAGCAATGGCCATACATGCACATACACAAACATATATATATATATATACACACACACACACATATACACACACACACATATATACACACACATATATACATGTGTTTAAATTAAGTAAGTAATGCTGGGTTAAGAAAGTTAAGCTAGTTTCTTTGCTAGAATACATGTTGGAATCTTCACTTTCTGTGTACATTGCAAATCTCCCTGATGAAGATATGGGCTGTGGAGATTCTAAATTCACTTGTGCATGGAACCACCTTTCCATGCTACACCTTAAAGAGCACACCAGAAGCTTCTCCAGAAGCACTGGCCCTGTTAGCCAGGCCTCTCCAGTCATGAGTCCAATGGAATTCCTCAGGCTCCACTTTCCTGATTTGCCATCCTTAGTTAGTAGTTGGGACTCTCCCGTTGGTGATCTAGGACATTAGAGAAGGCAAGAAATCGGAGTCCAGAGTTACAACTTTTTGAGCATCAGGTGTTATCTATGGACTAAGAAACATCTTCAGAGCCACCAGGGACTAAGAGCAAAGATGAAAGGTTGATTGTGGCCAACAGAGAAAAGGAGGACATAGAAGAACACAGGAAAAAAGAAAGGAAAGAGACAAAAAGAAGACAAGATAAAATGGAATACATGCAGAGAAGGCATGTGAAACCACAACTAACACCCACAATCTACACTGTCAATAATCTCAGAGCTGATCTACATTCAAGCCATCAGAGAAGTGGGTCACTTAACCACTGACCTTCTCTCGGTTCCTCCCAGTCTAAAGCTCCTTAGCCAAGGGAAGCTATCCAAATATACAGCAAACAGCCCTTCCTGTGATGGAATCTTACTGTTTCTCCTTATTAGGAATTCTGCCATTTTGGATGTATAATATACCATCTACTAAAACAATTATATGTGGACAAAAGCAAAGGCATTCAAAGGTTGAGTGGCAGGCAGAGACTACGGCGACTTACAGACATTGATTTATAGATGGTCAGAGTTTAAGAGACCTTATAGACATTGTTCTTTTTATCTAAAGATCATTAAAGGTGAATTACCAACTCACAAGTTCACTGTGGCTCCTGTCAGAAGGACAGTCTAGGTGACTTCTTAGAGATTATCAATTGTTACTACAATAAAGGTTTTCCCAACTATCCAAAAGTTGATATTATTCATTTCACTTTTACCAATGGCCTACATTAGTACCTGTTTTCAATAACTAAAAGAATGCCAAAGAAGATTTTCACTTTTACAACAAAAAGCAGAAGTAGCATTCAGAGGCCTCCCTGGTGGTGCAGGGGTTAAAGACAGCGCTATCAAGCTATCGCCAGCCACTAAAGCATGAGTTCGATCCTCAGCCAGCCAGGGAGCAACCCACATGGCGCAGCAGACTTCTCCTGCCTCGCCCGCTGCTCCCCTCAGCAGTGTATTTCAGTAGGTCCACCTGTTCTGCTCCCACCCTGTCTCTCATGAATCCTCTCACTGTTCCCACACCTCTGGCCTACACACCAGTTCTTGTATGCATAGATAAATAAATCTTTAAAAATATATAGCATTCAGTGTTTGTTTTGCAGCAGCTGTTCTAGAGGCAGCAAGCTCCAAAGGCAGCAAGAGTAGTACCACCAAGCTCCCTCCCTGGGAACCACTTCATGCAGGCTGTCTTTATCATATCATTCCTGCCATTACGATATGTTATTTTAGGTTTTATATGCTATTTGGTTTGATTTGGCAGGTTATTTTTGGGTCTGGGAACATTACAATGCTTTCCATATAAATTAATGGTAATTGCTTCTTTGCTTTATGCCACTTTGGCTTACAGACTGTTTCATAGGAACACTATACTTTTAGATAGAAGGGGAAACCTGTGTTTGCACTAACAATATCAGATACAAGCTGGGGGTTTGGAATGCCATCTACAATAGTGCCATCTGGTGGCGTCAAAGTCCTACTGCACTTCTTAATCATTATTAAGCAAGAAGCAAGAAATAAAGTCTGGATTTTAAGCAATAAATAGTTGGCAACATAAAAGTATTCCATGAGTTCTGGAAAAGGATTCCAGAAATGTTAAGTTTTAACAATCTCCACTTGAAGCCCATGCTGCTCATAATATTAAAAATTGTGACAAAAGAGTTAGTGTGATACCACTGGACTGATATTTCTGTAGGGGGAGTGACTAGAGAAATGTTCAATTATTTTTATTGCAAGGGGTGCAGTGATCAGTGCTTTAAGTGAGATTTCCCTCCCAAAGCCTGCTCTGCAGTACCCCTTACACATCCACCTGGTAAATGGGTGAATAGATGGCAGCCAGGTAACCCTGCCCATAACCCTTGTACCCCAGCTCCAAAAATCAAACAGACAATAAGCATTCTCATCTGAGAATCCTGGAACTGGCAAAATAAAAAGTAATGCTATTGATCTGGAGAGATGATGGTGGAACTATCCCAAGATGAGAAAGTGTAGCCAAAACAGTTCTTGAAATCAATGAAATTTTCAAGAATCGGCATCTGTGAAGATACAGAAAAAGCTGGCCAGGAGAGAAAAGAAGGGAATCAATGTGCAAAGAGAGGCCACAAAGGAAAGACAGGGAAATCAAGGAAAAGACAAGTGGACAGAGGTAGCTGCCTTGGTTTCTGCCCTTCGATTTGAGTGACTTCCTAGGCACCAAAGAGTCTTGCATTCTCTTAATTAAAACATATAGTCTTTCTTACAAATATGAATTTTGTTTCCTACACTGTACTTACTCCTAAGTGCTCTTATTGCATATTTTATTTCTTTCTTTCTACTGTTGAACTGCCTTGATAGAGGTGACTTCTTGCCTTGGAGATACTGAGTGCTTTGCTTCCATACAGTTGCACTGAAGATTCAGATAACAGGAAAAATACAAAACCTAATGATTGCTTTGTCTTTTACTCAAAAAGTCCCAAATGATCTGCACAGCCACCTCTGAACAGGAAACAGGCTCTAATCATACAACGAATTTGCCAGCACCTCGATCTTTGATTTCCCAGACATCAGAACTGTGAGAAATAAATTTCTGTTATAGATAACAGAATATCTATGATATTCCAAACAGACCAGGATAGCCACCAACTTGCTTCATGCAGTTTTCTTGTACATTGCTGCATTCCTTTGGCTTAAAACAGAAATGCTTCTTAGAGGGTTAACATATTAAACCTAATCAGGTCTACCATTACTGTTGATGATCAAAACCTATGGGTATTTTTTTTTTTTTTTTTTGCCATTCAAAATTTACATTTATTTCTCTTGGTGAAACAAAAGCAAGATTTTAATGAACCAATATGCCCAATTGTTCAATAAAGCCATAACACTTAGCTTCCCCTCTTACCTGTATTTTTCATAGATTGATATAGCTATAACTTAAAATTGTTTTGGTCTAAATCAACACTTATTTATCCAATAAATCATTTGACTAAGTAATATGTGTCAGTTACACTGCTGAGCATGAAGATAAGAAATGTAATTCAAATAACTCATATTCTAGAGAGACATACTTTCAAATTAGCTACAATTTTGTGAGATGCATGCTATAATTAACATCTGAGTGGAAGATAACACAGGGAGAGGCAATGAATCCACCTAAGGAATAGAGATGAGAAGAGGATATGAACTTCTGAAACTAAATAGCCGTCACCAAAAAGTTAGGAATGCCATTTGTGTGTGCTGTCATGAAATAAGAAGGAAAATACATACTTTTTTGCTAAAAAAAAAAAGTAAATGATGTGACTGCATGTAAAAGATAAACATTATTTCCCATCTCTTTGCCACCACCCTGTTTTGCTTAAAACAGTAGCAAGATAGGGAAAAGATTTGACTTTTCCAAGAGGAAGATGGTGAGGCCAACAATTCTCAAAATTCTTCCATCTAGAGAATGAGGGAACAGAGTAGGTAGGCCAGGTAATACAAGGGTTCGTAAATGCTCTACTCCTGTGATCTGTTATAGGACACCTTGGAACTAGACCTTGCTTGCCAAACCACTTGTTATGGAGCCCACAGGCTAATTGCACAAAGCCCTAGTCAGCCAATCATCAATGTCAAACAGACCCTGCACCCTGCCGAGCTTCCTGCTTTCAGGCGATGGCTCAAGAAGCAGTGAAAGCCTGATGGCCACTCAGATGCAGATGCCAAGAGATCAGAGCTATCAGTGCTGGAGGACTCACTAGCATGCTAAAACACACCCCCTGAGTGGAGGCAAGATGCTAATGGGACAGGGGACTTATGAAGAAGCATGTAGCCTATCTGCACATGCCCCAGTATCACTCAGCTTAAAACTGGCTTTGCTGCTGCTCCCCAATATCCCACTCTGGTAACCAACCCCATAATACCAGGAATCCTGCTGCTCTCAGGTCAAGAGTACAGCTCAGGGCAGTTGCTGCTCCTCTCCTACTGTGTGGTCCACAAATGTTTCTCACTTGAAACAGACTGTTGGCTTTTTCAAAAATTGTGGGGGGTTTATCAGTAGAAGCCAGACAAAGATTCTTTGGAATCTACACTGTCCTCAGCCTGTCATGATAATGCTAGGAATCTGGGAACTCTGGGGAAAGAGGTGTACAGGGAAATCATGCTAACTGATCAACACAGAACAGAACAAATCAGTTGAGAAATTTTCCATAGATAGTTGCAGGGAACGACTATAATGTTGTGCCATATTTGCTACGTGGGGAAGGCTGGTGCAAAACTGGACACCAAGGCAAAAGGACACAAAGGATACAGCATCTCACACCTCAAGCATTTCCTGAAGGATTCAGTTAAAAGGATTGACACCATGGCTGAGCCACAACAGCAGGAAAATGTGGGTGTGGGTAACTCTGAGTTTTTCTTTACAGAAGCAAAGCATGACTCCCAACTATGAGTCCCTGGACCTTCATGTGCAGAAGTAATTGAATTTCAACTCCTGCTGACTCAGAACCAATAAGACAGGAAGCGGAACCACTGGACAGCATTCTAGAAGCAAGGGAGCTATCCACCAGGAAGATCTGGTCATTTGAAAAGGACCTCTCCCCTGTGGTTCAATTTGTAACTATCCAATGGACTTGAGCCAAGCTTACAGTTCTTTGCCCTCAACCTACCCCCAGGCCAGTGAAATTCAAGTCTTTTGTTCTCCAGAGTTCCACATCTCAAAATATTATATAAACATTTTCCCTTTCCTGGGTCTTTTGGGGAGATAGGTCTGAATCTTGGGGCTCCTACCTTCTGCTGACCTGTCTCCACATTAAAATCCTACAAAGCACATTAAAATGCTACAAAGCGGCAGGAATGGACACAGGGCAGACAGGGTAAATGGACCTGAGCAGACAGGGTAAAGGAGGAGAGTCGTGGAGTCCTCAGTTTCGCTTTTCAGGCTTTTATTGGGATATTACTGGGTACACAGCAGGCAGAGGTGCCAGGGGGCCGGGAGGCTGTCAGGCCTCCCAGCCCCCAGAAAATCTTCACTCTGTCTGGGCTTTCCGGCCTTCTCTCGTGTTCTCTGCTCCTCTGCTCTTCCGTTTATTCTGCTGGCATCCCCATGATGCTGCCCTTATAAGCCCAATCTCTCAGTCCAGGTGAATACCATCTATGCATGCCCACACCCTATTCCAGGTGACCGCCATCAGGCATGCATTCAGGACTGTAAGGATCCATCATCAATCCTAATGGCGGGAGAGCGGAAAAGCCTGATACTTTTTATTTACCCTACATCCTTTTACTTTCCAAATCTTGGTTGCATATTTTTTAGCATATGTGTGCACGGGGTAGGTGAGCCCTTAAGTTTTTAATATGAGGATAATATACTGGGCTGCATATTCGCTCCCCAGCCTGAAGGCTGTCGCAGCAGGAAGATGGCATGTGTACAGGATTCATTCTCCCTCTCCCCTATGCCAATCAGCATAGGGTCTTTTTACTCTTTTAAAGATCATGGCTCCCAGAACATCAGAAAGAGTTAAGCAACATAAATAGAGAACCCAGGAGATGAGAAAGAGGATAGGCACGGGGTTGGGGTCTCCTTTATTTGGGATGCAAAGGTGCACCTGAGGTGTAAATTAGCAAAGGTATTAAGTGACTTTCAACCTCACCTTGGGAGATGTTATTTCCCCACATGGGGGAGCCACCTTCCTCCTCTGGGTGGGAATGTGACAATTAGCATAGTGATATGGAATCTGAATAGAAAATAAATTGTGCTGAATCTCACATATGGTGTCCTAAAAATGTCTAAAATGATGTCATACAAAGAGGGGGGAGGGGAGCTGCAATTAGAAGGATGAGGAAGAGGCAGTTGAGAAAACAGATTAATGATGCCTTTGACACAGTCAGCCTGAGAGGAATACTGGTTTCCATGACAACCTAACCACTTAACCCAAATTAACAAAGCTGTTAGAAAAGAAAAACTTAAAAGACAGGGAGGGGAAAACCCAGTGCATCCTCTTTGGGGAAATTAAGTAGCCTGTCCCTTCCGCGCCTGTGAGAGGTGTGTGTGTTAACTACATATCCGCAGCGTGTGTATTCTCTTACCCTCTGTGGTTCCCAGTAATTAGTTTTCAAAAGCAGTCCAAAGATGTTGAGAAACGGCAACTAATTAGCACAGTTTTCTGATAGAACAGCCTTATTATCCTGATGAGGCCTCTGCGAGACAGCAAGGACCAGGCACAGACAAAAGGCTGCTTCTTGCCTATCCCAAATTTTGTGTTCGTGTCCATACTCACCATTTTCACAACTTCCCAGAACCACTTACTCAGAATTAGGCAGATAAGGCCACATTCTGGAATTTTGCTTATAACAGAGAATCATTCTTTTACAACGACACAACAGGCCTCTACAGGGAGACGATCAAATCAGAACTCAGATCCAATAATAAAACATGTATGCATAATTTAATGCCCCCTATCTAATGAGGATGAGCTGCTTTTAAGGCATTGTAGAGCTATCCCCAAGTTTTCCTGGGTCTGAGGTGAGCTTGTGTGAGTCACAGAAGGTGACAATGGAGATGAATCTGACTCTGTCAGGGCAGGCGATGAAGCTGATCTTTTTTTTTTTTTTTTTTTTTTTCAGAGTAGTAGTGGTTTTATTTTATTTTATTTATTTTTTTTTATAAATTTTATTGTTATATTCCCCATACAATTGCAGCCCCCCATTCTGACCCCAATCCCTCCCCTCCCGCCCCCGCCCCGCTAAAAGTGTCTCTGGTTCATAGTTTTTTGTTGATTTTGATTTTCACTTTCTTATAGTTATTCATTTTCCTGGTCCCTTATTTAAGTTTTCTAGATTCCTGCTATGAGTGAGACCATCCGGTATTTTTCTTTTTCTTTTTGGCTTATTTCGCTGAGCATGATCCCTTCCAGCGCCATCCATGTTGCAGCAAATTGCATGTGTTTATCTTTTTTGAATGCTGAGTAATATTCCATGGTATATATGTACCACATCTTCTTGATCCAGTCATCTATTTTTGGGCATTTGGGTTGTTTCCAAAGCTTAGCTATTGTAAACAGTGCTGCTATAAACATAGGGGTGCAGGTGTTCTTTGGAATTGATGTTTCTGTGTCCTTTGGGTAAATACCTAGGAGTGGAATTGCTGGGTCATATGGAAGCTCTATGTTTAGTAGGTCCAGAAATCTCCACACAGCTTTCCACAGTGGTTGGACCAGTTTGCACTCCCACCAACAGTGCAGAAGATCTTTACACACTCATCACACTACCTTCCTGACCAGTATCGCTCCACTTTCACTGAGTCTGAAGTTGGTGGGGGAGGAGAGATCTGTTGTACCCTTTTTGTTGCTTCTCTTAAAAACATGTCTAATTATGGATCGTCTACTATCAATATAAAAATGACAAAGAATAAAATAGAAACCCTAACAATGCTGAAAACATTGTCAAGTTTTAGCAGTTCTTAAAGGAGATGTTTTTCTATTTGTTTTATGAAAAACAAAATGTGTTAGAGAAGGCAACAAGTCAAACCCTGGTTAGTATAGATTAAATTTTATGAAAAACTAGTAATACATGTACTAATGATACATTATTTCTTTAAAAAATAAAACTCAAACTTTTATCAAGTTAAATCTGAGTAATTATATCTGAAAGTTAGGAACATAAACACTGGGGTTATTTTTTAAATAAATAGCATGATGCACCCCCACAGTGTTCACAGGGTGTAACTTCTGCTCCACAACTTCCCTGTCTGTTTCACTCACATCTTGTTTCAAATGCTAAGGGTGGAAATAATATATTACATGTGCTATAGGGGCACTGCTAGTGTGGGAGGAGAAGAAGATGCCTCAAAGTTAGACTTTTCCTTTCACTTTTCACCTGTTATTGTGACTTTATGTTTCCTTCTTTATGAACTGCCTGGTCCATTTTTTTCCCACCCAGTTCTTAGATTTTTCTTATAACTATTACTGAGATTTTAAAATATTAAGACTATTATATTATTCTCACATATTTATTACAAAATAGCATTTCTTACAATTACCTTTTTGATTTTTCTTTCATTTTTTTAAAGATTTATTTATACAAGAGCTGGGGTAGAGGCCAGAGATGCGGGAGGGTGAGAGGATTCACCAGAGACAGAGCAGGGAGCAGAACAGGCAGACTGACTGAAATACACTGCTGAGGGGAGCAGTGGGCGAGACAGGAGAGGTCTGCCACACCATGTGGGTATCTCCCTGGCTGGCCGGGAATCAAACCTGTGCTGCAAAGGCTGCAGACAGCTTCACAGTGCTGCGCTCAACCTGCTGTGCCGCTGGGGAGACACTTTTTTTCATTTTTATATAGTAAAATGTGGTGCTTTGCTTGTAGTAGTAAAAATTTCATAATTCTTAGAGTTGTTCATATATATTTAATGTAATTTCATTCATCTAAGATTTATTTCGTTGTATGGCTCTAACTTGGTATTTTCTCCCTAATTTCCTCAATGCTTGTTTATTGTAATATAATTCACATAATGTAAAATTCACCAATTAAAAGTGTCCAATCTATTGGCTTTTAGTATACTCACTAAGTTGTACTGTTAGAGAAATAGTAAGGAATAAACTCTGAGCCAGTGACGGCCATCCTGAACAAACTACCCCCTACCACTACCACATACACACAGACCCCACTCCCATCTCCATGCTAATAAGATCTCAGGAGCAAGAATTACAAATCCCAGCTACCCAAAGGACACAGAAACATTGATTCAAAAGAACATCTGTACCCCTATGTTTATTGCAGCACTATTTATAATAGGTAAAACTTGGAAACAACCGGAATGCCCAAAAATAAATGACTGGATCAAGATGATGTGGTACATGTACACAATGGAATACTATTCAGCGATCAAAAAGATAAACTCATGCCATTTGCAGCAACATGGATGGAGCTAAGAAGGAATTATGTTCAGTGAAATAAGTCAGAAGGGAAAAGAAAAATATCGGATGGTTTATAGGAGGAACATAGGGGAACCAAATAAGACATCAGGAGAAAAAAATAATAATAATACAAAACACAGAAAAAAAGAAAAACAAACAGACAATTATAAACCAGAGACATCCTGCAAGGGAGGAGGCAGGAGAGGGATCAGAGGGAGGGAGGAGCACAGGGGACTGAGGTGATGGTGCACGGGTGCATTGGGGAAGGAAATTCTATGGGAACTACACCTGGGAGGGGGGAATAGCAAATAGTGTTTAAAGACAAACAATAATGTAATAAATAAATAAATAAATAAATAAATAAATAAATAAATATAGAATTACAAATCCTAGACCATGAACCTTTCTTCCTGAGCAGAGGACCACTGGGGACTAGAAGCCAGTTAAGCAGCCATGCTTGTCTTGTAACTGAAGATGTGTGCTGACTCCCTCTTGTTTTTCCAGCTTCAACTTGCACCCTGGTATCTCAGCTCGGACTGTGTTGCGGACATGCTGGCCAATTAATCTTCTCTCTATCTCTCTTCTCCCTCTCCTCATTCCCTTTCTAAATAAGCCTATTTTAAATTTTTTCTCTGTGTGTCTGCCTTTTGGGTCTTATCCACATTCTTAACACATGGGTGAGGACTCACAACTTGGGTCATCCATTTGCCTTTGGGGTTGCCCTATAACAGTACAACCATCCCCACTACCTAATTCGAAGACATCTTCATCACCCCCGAAAGAAACTCTGCACCTACTAGAAATCACTCCCTCTAAACCATGGGAACGACTAAACTGCTTTCTGTCTATTCTGGACAATAATGGAATGATACAATATGTGACTTATAGCAGATTTGTTTCATTTAGCATAATGTTTTCATGCTACATGATTAAGTATCATTTCTTCATTCCTTTTTTGACTGAGTACCACTCCACTTTTTTGGTATACCACCTTTTATCCATTTATCAGTTGGGGAATTTTGGGTTGCTTCTACTTTTTGGCTATTATAATAATGCTACTATAAACATTCATGTACAAATTCTATGTGGACTTATATTTTTAATTCTCTTATATTGATAATTATACCTTAGAGCGAAACACAAAAGTTTTGTTTAATAATTTCTTTCCCAGCATGGGATCAGTCTGCTCAAGTGTCAGATTTTCTCAAGAGGCTCAGAGTGGGTCCCTTGTCACCTTGGTATGGGAAGTAGATGTCAATCAAGGCTCTGTGTGCCTTGGGAGGTATATTATCATTACTTAAAAAATCTAGATTATTTGGGTTGGGAGAGTGAGGACCCTGAAGGCTAGGAAAAGCTTCTGTCTCTGCCTAAATCCTTCAGCCTTCCCTAATCTAAGAAGAAATCAGCACATCCTAATGCTTCTGTCCTCCTGAAGAAACAATCAATGCTCCCACTTTTATGACCTAGAAGACTGTAGTTTGGGGGTTTCACCATTTTAGGTTTATCAGTAAACATGTTCTGAGAAACTGGTCTTTACTCTCAGAGTAAGGACAAGGCCACTCCCTTCTTGTCTGTCATGTGAAGTCTTCCCACCTCCTCCTTGATGCCCCAGGTCCCAAAACACAGGATAAATATCCCTGCCTGCTTCACTGTTGTTCAGAATTTATAACCATGTGAATTCTCCATCTATATGTTATTAAATTGATCATTGTTTCCTTTTCTAACCAATCTGATGTTGTTTAGACTACTCATCCAGCCTAAGAAGAACCCATGGGGGTCCAGGATGATTTATTTTGTACCCTGATCCCACTGATTTGTGTACCTTTATCATATATTAAATTCCTATTTATATGAAGAGTGGTTTTGTTAGGGGGAAGTAATGTCCTGAGTTAATCCCATACAGGCTTTGTGGACTCCACCCCCAGACTAAAGCCATCAAGACTCTGGGAAAGACAAATCCCATCACCACCAAGGGAGGGTGGCTGGGACCTGAGGGTGGAGTTGCGCAGCCAGGTTGAATATAAAAAACCAAATACGTGGGCCTTGGGCTCTCTCTGGCTCACGATCGCTCGCCTCCTGGCTTGACCGCTCCTGGCTGGCGGCCAACTCTGAGAGCGCCATTTTGGGATTCCTAATCGGCGGATCGGGTAGGACTCATTTAAAACTTTGTCTCCCGCTTTTCTCCCAGAGCTGCACATTTCCTCATTTCCCCTTCCCTTGTAAATAAACCTTTTATGAACCTTTCACGTGTGCCTGCAGTAGAGCATTGATAAGTCCTTTTAAGCGCGCGGGTGAGGACCCACAGTCAGGCACCCCGTTTTGTATCGGGGTTGCTCTACAACAGTTTCAAGATGCTCAATCTTTTCCACTGTTCTGTCACTTTTTTTTTTTTACAAATACAAGATATTTTCAATTTAGTAGAGTTATATTTTATTAGCTCAAAGGATAAACTACTTTTAACTTTTTCTTAATTTCTCAACTATT
This sequence comes from Talpa europaea, assembly GCF_964194135.1. Classification (NCBI taxonomy): domain Eukaryota; kingdom Metazoa; phylum Chordata; class Mammalia; order Eulipotyphla; family Talpidae; genus Talpa; species Talpa europaea. The sequence goes on along the minus strand of NC_140074.1, from coordinate 25,245,853 downwards.
ATTGCCTATTTAGTCTTCACTATGAGTTTAAAAATCATTTTGTCACACCACTGGTATTTTATCTGGGAGTGGGAACACTGAGGTTCATTTCCCTTGCAATATTTCATCTTTCTACCCACAACCAATGGTGCATCTCTTAGTTAAATTTTCAAATTCCTTTCACGAAAATTTTTGCCTTTCCTCAAATAAGACTCATACATTTCTCCTTAAGAGTATCACTCAATACTCTAACCTCGGAGGATTTGAGAGTAGGACTCAATTGATGAAAGGAAATTAACCAATCAAAGACCTGATCAAAAAGTACTCCATACACAGCAAATGGTGGGTGAAAGTCTCCAAGGTAAATACACATGAAAGGAACAGGGAAAAGAGGAGCATGGCTGGGACATGGTGAGCAGTAAAAGGGAGGGTAAGGCAGACATAGGGAGCACTCAGATCAAACAGGGCTTTGGAAACTGTGTAGGGAACTTGGACTTTTGCCTCATGCAAATAGGAAACTGCAGGAAATTTTATAGCAGGCTTTGACACGACCTGGCATGAAGACAGCTACCATGGCCCAACTCGGAAGTAACCCTCTCAACATGAACACTAGCCCCCTGCACCATGGCTAGAGCCAAGACTTGACAGACAGAGGAGCCTTTAGCAAGCTAGAGCCAGTCCATGAACACGCACCTTCTTTGAGGGGATTTATCACAACCACTAATCACGCACAGGTGACCCACCACCTCTCATACACTGTGCTGGAGGCCAGTCCTGAAGCCCTGAGCACCACCAGAAGGAACCACATTCCCAAGGTTACCCATTCCTCAACTGCCTATTCAAACACTTACCAAACAAGACACATGATGAAGGTAGTTCTGGAGAGAGGATAGTCAGCAAAAACCCTCCTCCCAACTGCTTGCCCAGCTTCTCCCTTAAAGCCTCTACCAGAAAGAACATTGCAGGACAGGCTTCTCAATACCAAGAGAGTGCCAGATCACTGACCAACCACAATCCCTAAGGACTTGGTTGTAGCCTCTTACTCACCTGCCACAAACTGCCATATTCACAGTATCATTGCCTCGACCTCCATCCTCACTGCTGTCCCAAGCATCCAGGTTGCTAAGGAATCTGCCCTGGTAAACCACATCAGGAACATGCGTGTTGCCCAGGCACATCCAGGTGAACTCAGCTTCGGGGAAGATGCAGCAGCTGCCAGGCTGAGGGGACTCCCCCCACAGTTGGCTATGTTTTGAATTCTAGAATATTTTTACTCAGATCCAGCCTAACCCCTTCAAGAGGGCCTTCCTGAACAGAAGCTTGAATGTTAAAAATTACCTTTCCCAAACCTAGGTTCCCCCTGTTTTCTGACAGTAGAGCATTCCTATGAATACGTTTGTAAGCTGCTAATGGCAAAGTGAAAAAGCAATTACCATTAATTTATAAGGAAATTATAATCCACCAAAGTGGGAGTGCTATAGTAACACCACCTGAAGGAATGGGTAGGTGGTCCTATACTTCCAAAATACAAACAACAAGGGAAGAAAATCCTACTTCAACAAAAATTTAAAAATGTAAACAAACAGAAAATAACCAAATGACACATAAAACCTAAACACTCACATTAGTAAAAGCAGGATGGCAGGACAAAGCCAACCTGTATAAAGGCGTTTCTGGAGAAGAAGCTTGTAGCTTCCAGGCCTGCTCGCTGCTCCAATCCAACACCGCTTCTAGAACAGCTGCCGTAAACCAAACACTGAACACCATTTTCACTTTTCGACTTTGTCGTAAAAGCAAAAATCCTCTTCAGGTATCTTTCCTTAGCAAAATCAGGCACTGATTTAGGTCTTTTGTGAAAGTGAAGTGGTGGAAGTCCATCCTATTTGCTTGCTGCTGTGGATGTGCAGGTGAATTCACTTAGATGCTGTGATAAGAGGTTTGAAGGCAGGAGTGAGGCAACCCTGTCTCCACCCCCCCGACACACACACACTCCCTTTGGGCTGCGCCTACTGGCAAGCAAGGTTGTGGAGATGTAGGATTTTTCTGCAACAGTGTTCTGTGTATCTAGAAAGCAGGTGACTTTTTGACATCAGGATTATGCTACCCAGCATGTATTGTTACTCAAGGTTAATGTGGTGGCCTCTTCATTCTCCACCATCCCAATTATGTCCCCTTGCGGGACATAATTACTTCTACCTTAATCTGGAGTCAATGTCAGAGACCCAGTTAGAACTTAGGGGTCTAACCCTTCTGATGATTTTGTAAACCCCCTAGTTTCCTGTATTAAATCCTTTTCTTCAAATATCTAGAGTGATTTCTGTCAAATACCAGCTGATATTCCAATAGCAGCAAAAAATAAGAATAAAAAATACTTACCATGAAATATCTAGCATGGGTTTATATCCTCAGCAATTCCCATAACATGTCCTGCCCTCTATTCACCTTGCTAGTAAAACCATTTTGTCAGGACACTGTTCTAGAGAGGAACCTGCCTTCACTTGCCACCTCCCATTCTCTATACTCAGGCATGTGTCAAAAGCAACTTTTGGGCATCTTTTTCCCAGCTATTTAATATAGTCCTTCTGGAAGGCAACCCAACCTGAGGTCCACTAAGCAGAGGCAAGTCAAAAATAGGTCTCCTGTCACTATTAATCCATTGATTCACCCAAAACATATTGGGTGTCCACATTTCACTAGAGCTGTTTGCAAGAGACTATAAAAGTTCTCAAAGTTTCCACATCTAAAAATTATCAGCATAAAGCAATCATGTAGGGGAATCAGAGGCATCCACCAAACTGTCTTCATAGATCAAATCTCTGTTGACATTGAAAGAGGAAAATTGTACTGCAATGGTTTTTGCCCTAGCCGGAGGTCAGGGCAAAAGTGGACTTAGACACCTACCAGGGCCTGCTGCCCCTTGAAGTTCTAAAATCAAAGGGAGGGGCCTCCCCTGGTGGCGCAGCCTTTGAGCGCTGGGCTGCGAAGCTGCCCGCAGCCTCTGCAGTGCGGGTCCCATGGTGTGTGTCCCACATGGTGCGCAGACCTCTCCTGCAGCACTCTCTGCTCCCCTCAGCAGTGTGTTTTGTCAGTCTACCTGTTCTGTTCCCCACTCTGGCTCTGGTGAATTCTCTTACCCTCCCTCGCTTCTGACTGTACCCAGTGCTTGTATAAATAAATACTTAAAATTTTTTAAAAATATATAAAATCAAAGGGAGACTTCAGTAGACATCCCCCTCCAGGAAATTATCTTCATGCAGCTTTAAGACAGGGGGGAAAGGGAAAAGTCATAGGGCAGCCCATTCAGTCTTGGGGTGATTGGAACATGTCTGCACAAGGCAGAGACTCTTGTGTGCAGGTGCACACAAACACATGTATACACTGTACATGAGAAGGAAAAAAGTCTCTTGTGGAGCCTTGTAACTCCAAGCAAATGTTGTCTGGCATGTTTTCCCTTTGGCCAATAGACCATCTTCTGAATTTGTTTAAATCTCCAGACTTTGAAGGTTTAGTGAAGTGCAGTGAGTCGAATTTTGTTGAATTATGAGTGAGCAGAATTGGTCAGGTACTTGTGCCCTTGTGGCTGGGCCCGTGAGGGCCTACGGTAAGTACCAGGATAGCTCAGCCAGTCACACCCAAAAGGCAAGTTCCAGTCTTCCCCTGGAGCATCATAAAATAACAGACTCATATTCCAGTCCCTGCTGCTATGTGGCCTGCCCCCCCTGGCAGGATCATCACGCTGACCAGGTAGAGCTGCCGATGCACAGCTCTGAGATTTGTAGCCTAAGAGCCACTGCCCTGTCCAGATCCCTACAGTGTGGTGCTTGGCCTTGAAAAGTGATACTGTCACTTAGATCCTTCCTTTCCCATTTTCCCCATCAGATCGAAATGTGTATGTGATAGAATTTAACTTCTATTGATGAACTGGATTATCTGAATAAGACCTAAAAAAAAGCTTGGACTGAAAGACCCTGAGGGATCCCAGCTTTTTCCTTCCATTCATCAGTCACAATCTGTGACGACAGGAAACACAGCTCATCTTCATAAAGGTGAGAACCAAGAATCTTCCTTAAGATTTCTCAACAAATTAAAGATAGAAATTCTGTAGGATCGTTACCCCACTCTGGATATTAACCCAAAGGATATGAAACCACTAATTCGAAGAGATAGATGCACTCCCATATTCACTTTAGCGCTGTTCACCATGGTGAAAGGTTGGAAACAACCTAAGTGCCCATCAAAAGATGACAGGATAAACATGGTGGTGTGTATGCACACAATGGACTGCTACTGAGCAGTTTATAAAAGATGAGATTCTGGGCCTCCCTTGGTGGCACAGGTGGTTGAGCGCTGCACTGTGAAGCTGTCCACAGCCTCTGCAGCCTCTGCAGCGCTGGTTTGATCCCAGCAGGCCAGCGAGGGCCCCACATGGCACGCAGACCTCTCCTGTCTCGCCCGCTGCTCCCCTCAGCAGTGTATTTCTTCAGTCTGCCTGTTCTGTTGCTCACTCTGTCTCTGGTGAATCCTCTCACCCTCCCACGCATCTGGCCTGTACCCTGGTTCTTATATAAAATAAATAAATAAATCTTTAAAAAAAAAAAAAGATGATATCCTGCCAGAGAATTATGCTAAGTGAAAGTCAAGTGGAGAAAAACAAACTATGAGTTCACTTGCATATGGTTAAAAAAGGGGGTGGGGGATGAACTAAATAACAAAATTAAACCTTTTAAGCTTATTTAGGGTTACTAGAAGGGAAATTGGGGAGGATAAATTTCCTGGTGAAAGATGGAATTAGACTTTTAGTGGTGAAATTACGTAGTATGTGTAGATGTTGAGTGATAGAATAGAATATACGCTTGAAACTTATATAATGTTACAAAACAATGTTACTTTAATTTTTAAAATTGACTCTCCTTTAGTTCTATGAAATCTTCTTCTCAGGATTCTTAGTAACTAAATGTGTGAACTACAACCCAGAGCAAAGAAGCACAACCTCAATGACTATTCCAGTAGACAGCTTGGAAGCCTCACCTGAGTGCCATCGCCAACTCAAACCGTGAACTGTGTTGTTCTGCAGCCACATGTCCAACAACAGGAGAGGAAGCAGTGTTCATCTCCAGGTCCTCCCCAAGGAAGGGCTCCTGCCAGAAAAGCTAAAAGCTGCTGGAGAGTCGGGGACTGCTTGTACTCACGGGAAAACCAACAAAAAACAGCGAAGAGAGGACAGTTGGTAGCTGGCTGACTGCTAGCGGCCATCTGGAGAAAGAAATTTGCTGGTCTTGGAACAGAGGACTTTTTCCTTTGGACTGAGCTTTACAGACCTTTTCTTCGAAAGGCAGAAGATTGCTCAAATAAATCAAGAAATCAACCTTCTGATAAAAACAGGTGAGAAAGGAAAAGAGGAAATCAAAGCTGTCTTGTTGTCTAAGATTCTGGAGGACTTTCAGGGATTACTGTATGGGAAATGAAAACTGAGCATCAAATGTTAGTGGAAAAATTACTCTAGGGGATATAGAACCAGAATTCATCTGGAAGGAAAGATGAAACAGTTGTTGAGTTTGTGTTTCCCTGTGGTTTGAATATTTATTAAGTAAGAGCCATGCAAATGAATTCTAAGTGCAGGGATTCTAGTAACCTGACATTAACTGGTTACTTTTTAACCAATAGCAAAAACAGGGTTTTAACAAGCTATTTGGAATGTGCTTGCTCCCCACATTGTACATAATGGTAGTACCTAAGAATGCCTAGTCAGTCATGGATTTTGTAAATCAAAATCTTAGACATTTTCTACTTTTAATGTATTTATATAAACTTTGTCTAGGGAGACAGAAATCATCTAAAAAGATGAGGACTTCCTGGAGGTACGGAGAGGTGCACCAATCTGAAATCCATCCCTCCTCGTCTAACTTTCTGCTTAAGCAATAATAATTTTTTTTTATTAAATAATAAATTTTATTTTTATATTCCCCCATACAACTGCACATGCCCCATTCTGACCCCAATCCCTCCCCTCCCGGCCCCCACCCCCCAAAAAGTGTCTCTGGTTCATAGTTTTTTGTTTTTTTTTTTTTATTATTTTTTTTTCCTTTTTTTTTTTTTTTTTAAATTTTATTGTTATATTCCCCATACAATTGCAGCCCCCCATTCTGACCCCAATCCCTCCCCTCCCGCCCCCGCCCCCCTAAAAGTGTCTCTGGTTCATAGTTTTTTGTTGATTTTGATTTTCACTTTCTTATAGTTATTCATTTTCCTGGTCCCTTATTTAAGTTTTCTAGATTCCTGCTATGAGTGAGACCATCCGGTATTTTTCTTTTTCTTTTTGGCTTATTTCGCTGAGCATGATCCCTTCCAGCGCCATCCATGTTGCAGCAAATTGCATGTGTTTATCTTTTTTGAATGCTGAGTAATATTCCATGGTATATATGTACCACATCTTCTTGATCCAGTCATCTATTTTTGGGCATTTGGGTTGTTTCCAAAGCTTAGCTATTGTAAACAGTGCTGCTATAAACATAGGGGTGCAGGTGTTCTTTGGAATTGATGTTTCTGTGTCCTTTGGGTAAATACCTAGGAGTGGAATTGCTGGATCCTATGGAAGCTCTATGTTTAGTAGGTCCAGAAATCTCCACACAGCTTTCCACAGTGGTTGGACCAGTTTGCACTCCCACCAACAGTGCAGAAGAGTTCCTTTTTCTCCACACCCTCGCCAACATTTGTTGTTGCTAGTTTTTTTAATATGTGCCATTCTCACTGGTGTAAGATGGTATCTCATGGTAGTTTTGATTTGCATTTCCCTGATGACAAGTGATGTTGAACATTTTTTCATATGCCTGTTGGCCATTTGCATTTCCTCTTCAGAGAAGTTTCTTTTTAGCTCTTCTGCCCATTTTTTGACTGGATTCTTTTCTTTGTTGTTGTTGAGTCTCATCAGCTCTTTGCAGATTTTTGTGATCAGTCCTTTATCATTAGTGTTGGGTGCAAAAATGTTCTCCCAGTTGGTGGGGTTTCTCTTTGTTTTTGTTATTGTCTCTTTTGCTGTGCAGAAGCTCTTTAATTTGATGTAGTCCCAGCTGTTAAGCAATAATAATTGAAGATAGCCTTGCTGCATCCTTCCCACTTCCCTCACTACCACCACCACCACCACCCCAAAATTGTAGAATTAGAATGTCAAAAGCCAAGAATCACTCACCAACCTACATGGTGGTTGGTCTTCCATACATAGATGGCCAAATAGCTGAAGGACAGCTTCTGGGCCTGAAAATGAACAAAACTATCAATAGATGGCTGAAAGAGCCTGTCACCAGTAATAGTCTTTGTTCTACAAATAAACTGAAACTTCCCAGATATTTCCAAACATAAGGCTCATTTCTAAGACCCACGGGGAGTATCATGCAGCTAATTTTCAGAGAAAAATCCATCTTTCTGGCAGTTAATCAGTAAGTCACTTTTTGGTCAAACTTTGCCTGATTGGGACTTAGGAAGCTCACCTGGTTATGAAAGGGTGGAGGAGAAATGTGTACTATTCTTATGCATAAATCTAAATAAAACAAATCCCCCATGGCATTGAAATGTCAGATTATGCATATTTTCTACTAGATTAATGACCACCATACATATTTCCATTGTCTGTTGATGGATTTAACTTGCAGGGAGAAAATGGAGATGTATGGGGAAAAGCTGGACAAATACTAAGAAAGGAAAATTTCCTAACTAATTATGCTGATATCCTTTTAAAATATCTACTTTTCTAGAATAAAGGATTCCATTTCTTTTCAGAGAAGTAATTTTATGGACAAAAGAGGGTTTTACTCCATTCCTACATGGTTCCATTATCACCATTCTTTTCTCCATGTTCATCCACCATTTGCCCAATAGGTATTTTGCCAAATTGAGATTCATTTTTCTCCATAATAGCAGAGAGATGAGGAAATAGTTGGGGTGTCAGGTCTTGAAACCATCACATACTTTTAATCTGAGTTTTAAGAACCTTTAGTGTTATAAACAACTTCAGACAGAAATTTTGAGAAAGTGAAATTGTTTCTTCATGTAAAAAAGAAAAATAGAGTCTCCAAAGTATTATTAAAATGTCTTTGCTTTTAATCTCAAAGTAGAACTGCTCGGTTTGAAACTATTATTAGTTTACGAACATAAACTGTTAAGTGAAGAAAAGGAGAAAAATGAGACCAGAATTTTTAGGACTAGAATGAGCTCTCCTTATTTTCCATTTAATATCTGGGTAGGAACAATTTTTGGAAACGATCACCAACGCAATAAATACTGGCTAATTCTAAATAGATTTGCAGTCATTTCTTTTCATGTTATTTTTGGCATATTGGCTGTAGCAGTGGCATGCCATAATGTTGATATAACTGGTTTCTCAGAAAACAAGATTTGTGACAATTTGCTCATTCTGCTCCAGAGACATTCTGAGGCTTTCAAAGTGGGGCTAAAAATGCACACAAATCTCCCCCCCTCACAGCTGCTTCTTGTTTAACATTGTCAAATTTCCTTAATTAAAATTTCAGATTTCCTGCTTGGCTTTTCTTTTTCCCCTTTAAAGTTCAAATAGCACTCTGCCTCTTTTAGATAGATGGGAGTCTGCAAAAGATAAAACCACTACTTGTTTCATCAGAACTCATGTTTAAATTTGTCCATAATGTTATTCATCCATGTTTTATTTTATTCAACCTGAACCACAAAAAGCTCAATTCAGTTTTATGGATATACAGAAGATACATTTCACCCCAAATTGTAATGACTGATTTTTGTCGACACTCCCTGAGCTATACTCATGAAAATCTCCAATTGTAAGGCTTTCAATTTTATATGTACATAAGGACTCCCAATTCTTTTAAAATGAAGTACCGTAGTTTCGCTTCTTTGTCGTTTTTGTTAATATTTTGGCGGTATAGGATTTCTCTCTTCAGGTGTGATCACCTTAGCTCTCCCACCACCAGAGCAGCTATAAGGATTCCCAATTTTTATCTCAGCCTCTCTCCCAAATTTCAGTCATTTATGCAACTGCCCTCTTGATACCAAGATGTCTGCTATTTCAAACTCACGTCCAAAACAGATTTCTGAGCACCCCCCTCCCAACCTCTTCCCTCTGTCATCCTCCCCATCTCAGTGGATGCAATTCCACCCTTCCAACTGTCCAGGCCCAAACTCAAAATATCCCACTCTGTCTATGCTACCGTTCCCTCTTTTCTGGCTCACTGGAGTTACTCCAGTTTCTCTGCATCTGTTCTGGTCCACCTCACTCTGTTTCAGCATGGGAGCTATGATAATCTTTCCATAACCAGTTAAGATCACTCCTGGCAGACTATTCTGCAGTGGTCCCTCATTTCAGTCAGCATGAAAGTCTAAGTTCTTAAAATGGCCCCATTACCTTACGAAGCTACCTTCTATCTTTAGGAGACAATCTTTTCCTAAAAGTGTGGCTAGCAAGCAGCTTGAGAAAATAGAGTATCTCCTTCCAGAGCAGAGGGCTGGTTTATTTGCTGTCCCACAGGACAAAGATAATGCCTCCCTTCAGAGCAGGGGGTCTATTGCCCATTATGAGAGATTCAGGTTCACTAAGTTTGGGGGTCCCCAGTTATGACATCATCCTACAACATCAATGAGGGTTAAAACAAAGACTGACAACATCAACAACATTGGTGAAGATGGGGAGAATTGGAAATGCTCATACACTGCTGGTGAGAAAAAATGGTACAGCCCATTTGAAAGACAGGCAGCTTCCTAAAGAGTAATGGCCCAAAATTCTCCCCTGGGAGTCTACCCAAGAGAAATGAAAATTGGGGCCTCCCTGGTGGTGCAAGGGGTTAAGATGCAGCACTGTGAAGCTATCCGCGTCCATTGCAGCACGAGTTCGATCCCCAGCCAGGGAGCTGACACACGTGACGCAGCAGACCTCTCCTGACTCACCCTCAGCAGTGTATTTCAGTCGGTCTGCCTGTTCTGTTCCCCACTCTGTCTCTGGTGAAGCCTCTCACACCCCTTACCCCAGTTCTTGTGTGCATAAATAAATAAATCTTTTAAAAAGAGAGAGAGAGAAATGAAAATTTATGACCACACAAAGACTTGTGCATGAATGCTCATAGTGACATTATTCATGAAAATCAAAACCGAGAAACAATACACTGTTCCTCAACTGGCGAATGGATAACTGATGTGGTATATTCTAATATTGGAATACAACTCATCAATAGGAATGAATTTTGAATATACCCAATAATATGGAGGATTCTCAAAAACATGCTAAGTGAAAGTAACCAGAAAAAAAGAACAGATGTAATTCCATTTATATAAAATTTTTAAGGCAAAATTATAAAGAGTTCATTGTTTGCATGGCTAGAGGACTAGAAATGGGATTGACAGCAAATAGGCAAAAGGGAACATTTTTTAAAATTTTGTATATTTTTTTACATCATTTTTCATTTTTGCACAATGTATGCATTTTCATCTTGGTTATAGTCCCCATACAATTCCCACCCCCCTTGTTTTGATCCTACTCCCTCCTCTCCCCCCACCTGTAGTGTGTCTCTGGTTTATAGCTGCTTGTTGATTTTAATTTTTACTTTATTATGTCTTTTTCCTGGTCCCTTACTTAGGTTTTCTAAATTCCTGCTATGAGTGAGACCATCTAGTATTTTCCTTTTTCTTTCTGGCTTATTTCGCTGAGCATGATCCCTTCCAGCTCCATCCATATTGCTGCAAATTGCATGAGTTTATCTTTTTTGATTGCTGAGTAATATTCCATTGTATATATATATACCACATCTTCTTGATCCAGTCATCTATTTTTGGGCATTTGGGTTGTTTCCATAGCTTAGCTATTGTAAACAGTGCTGCTATAAACATAGGGGTGCAGGTGACCCTTTGAATTAATGTTTCTGTGTCCTTTGGGTAAATACCTAGGAGTGGAATTGCTGGATTCTATGGAAGCTCCATATTTAGTGGGTTGAGGAATCTCCACACAGCTTTCCATGGTGGTTGGATCAGTTTTCACTCTCACTAGCAGTGCAGGAGAGTTTAAAAGGGAACTTTTTGAGGTAATGTAACCATTCTAAAATTGGGTTGTTCACAGTTGCACAAAGGATATATATACACATTTACTAACTGTAGATTTATATAGTTAAAAAAAGTTACGCAATTTAAATTGTACCTCAGTAAAGATATGTAAAATAACAAAAAAGTCAGGTGTAACTTTGCCACAGCAATGGATAGTGAAGGTTCCAGTTATTTCCACAGTGCAGAACAAGGTTCTCTGCTGACCTAAAATGCATATGAAGAATGAGAAAGAAGTAAACTATTGTTATTTTAAGCTGTTGAGACTTGGGTTTTGTTGTTGTTGTTGTTACTACAACACATCCTATCCCATTCCAGATAATACAGAAATTGATTCCAGAAAGGGTATTAACTCAAATCAATATTTAGTCAGTAAGGTCAAGGCAGGTTGGAGACAGGAATTAGAACAGTGCATTTAAAAGGCTATGGTGGGCCTCCCCGGTGGCGCAGCGGTTGAGCGCTGGGTTGCGAAGCTGCCTGCAGCCTCTGCAGCCGGTTCGATCCCCGGCTGCTCCCCGGCCACTGGAGGAGGGTCCCACATGGCGCGCAGACCTCTCCTGCCGCCCGCTGCTCCCCTCAGCAGTGTACTTCGGTCCCTCTGCCTGCTCTGCTCCCTGCTCTGGCTCTGGTGAATTCTCTCACCCTCCCACGCTTCTGACTGTACCCAGTGCATGTATAAACCAAACAAACAAACAAATAAATAAATAAGACATGCCTCTAGAAAATTAAAAAAAAAAAAGCCTTACTATTTAAAAAAAAATAAATAAAAGGCTATGGTGAGGTTACTTGGCATATGATCTGCATCAAATAGATAAAAGGCCAACTAAATACTTTTTTTTGAGAGAATTGTACTGCCTAGAACCACCTGCACTGAAAGAAATATGACTTTTTAAAACTGAAAATGTTCCTTTAGTCCCAACATGAAGTAGAAAATTGCCAAGAAAGTTGCTCAGTGCCTAATGAGAATCACTTCAGATGGGGCTAAAGAAATTATGGAAAACAATCTCTCAGCAGGTGAGGCCAGAAACCACAGACAACAGTGGAGAGGGGCACTACTCCCAGGAATTGGGATCAAGGCTTAATCCAGGATCATTCTCCATTCTCAAGATGGGGGAGCTCTACTATGTGAGATTTTAGGATTATAATGGACCACAGTTGCTCTCTATTTCTTATGCTTCACTTTTCATTTTTTAAAATGGAGTGTTTATTGTGGTTATCCTATCTCTGCTCAACCAGTATGTAAATTATGTGTAGAAGGCAAATAATATTTTAGTTCATGGCTTCCAGATCAGTTGGTGCCATATTTGGATTTGAAATAGACTACAGGGCATGTCACAGAGATGCCACTGCTGAGTGGGGTCTTGGCCTTACCTCCCTTTAGGCAGAAGTGAGTGTGTTTTGTGTGCTGTAAGAAGAGTGAACCAAGCATCTCAACAATAGTTGTCATTAGTGCTGTTCACAAACTATTTCCGACACTTCTTTCAAACATGCTCTAGGGTTGCACTTTCCTGCTCAGTTGAAATTAGGTAAAGTTCTGTGATTTGCTTAGAATATGAAATATGTGTCTCAGCCAGATGAAAGCTTTAAGAACTTATTCCTAAGTATCATGCTCTCTTCCCTCTCTCATTCTAAAAGGTAAAATTCAGAGCCCCATAAGAGGATAAGGTGGTGTGATCCCTCACTGGCCTGAAATAGTGATGGAGCAAGAAAGAAAAATAAACCTTTGTGCTGTGGACATTATCCCATCATGTAGCCCATGAACCACTAGCAGAGACTCATCTGTTGAAAAGGAAGTGGACATGCAGGAGACGGAGGGAAAAAATGGTCTCTAAAGCTCTTTTATTGCAAATCCAATGTTTCCTGAGGATCTCCCACTTTCCTGGATTCCACAAAACACCCTTTATCCATTTAATGCATGTGCCTCAAGGTTTTAAAACTAGCTCAAGTGGATTTTACTTCCAACCCAAAGTGTTACAACTCATGTGTTCCAGAACCCATCAAACTCCTTATACTGAACAATAGACAAATGTGAAAGCAAGCACAGGACTCTCTGGGAGAACCAAGGTGGATCCAGCCCAAATGGGGATGTGGCAGACAAGCTAACGCTCTCCTCCCAGGACCCGCGTTTACACTGCATTTCTCTGCCTCTCTTATCACATTGTGAAGCAAGGTGACAGTTCTAGTCAGTGGTATGTAAACAGGTAATGTGCACTTTCTTCCCCACAGGAGACCCTTCTGTGACTTTTTGGCCAAAGAGCAAGCAGGATGACCTTAGCAGCCATGTGCTGCTAAAGATGGCAAGGTCCTGATGCTGAGAGAACCTGGGTACTGAGTCACAGGAAAAGCCACCCATTGGCAGGAATACCAGGCTTAGGGCAAGTGTTAACCTAATTCACAGGGGAGGAGTGAAGAAAGTATAGTGTGTTTGCCTAGCCCTGGATGGTTCTGGCATAGCTCCACTTCTGGTCCTCCCTAGAGCTGAATGAAGTAGTGGAACTGCCCCTATTTTACATGGGTTCAGCAATGCTCAGAAAAGTGAGATTGCTGGAGAGGGGAAGCACATGCCACTCTCTAGCCAAATTCATCTTCAAATACAGCTCTCCTGATCCCAGACACCATTTTTTTTTCCTATTATGCTACACCGAATGCTTAAGATTCCTTCTTAAACTGGACATGGTAGTGCTGATCTAAATTTTAGTACTTCTGAATTAATAGTTCAGAAATCTAAATCTTGGAACTATTACACAGATTATAAAAGGATAAAATAGAAGGTAATCCTCCATTCTTCCCTTCAAGTGTGCCCTTCCATTTGTCTCTTCATACCCAGGCTCAGCCAAGACACGACCCAAAGAAGGGACAGCATGCAGGCTTGTCAAGGCTTGCAAGTAAGTCTTACCAAAAAATAAAAAGTCAAGCACACATCACACGACAATTAAAGACCAACACAAGACATTTTGTGTACATCTTTCACATATAGACCAACCAGAATAAGACTGTTAACTCCATCAAGTGTAATTTATTTAAGTAACAATTCAATTGCACATTGTAGGTAAGCCGGCGGTAGCAATATGAAAATATATTATTCTGAGAATATCTGGCAAATTAAACATGTATTTGATAATGCAGGGTATTCTGTGATATGGACGGAAAAGAAAAGAAACCTGTTGACGTTCAAGTTGTGAAGGTTTATTTGCACTTAAAAATACAATTTCTAAGATGACATCAGTTTTCAAAAATGCCTTCATGGTAAAAACAGGATACAAGAACTGCTGTCTTCATGTTGAAAAATAAGGTCTCCTATCAGCATTAATTACAATTAATAGATGATAACTAACACAAAATCAGCCAGTGAATACTCATTGGGAACAGTTTTTGTATTAAAAATATCAGAAGTTCACAGTTTTCTTGTCAACATGTATTGATAAAATGCTTTTATAGCTACAATTGATTTCATTTTCTGGTACCAGATCCAACGCTATTTGATCAGCAGATGGATGCTACAAACACATGTACCTTATTTAGAAGATCTTACATTCATCGCACATCTTCAATCTCTAAAAATATTTTGCTCTATAAAACTGTGATGATTGGGAGTGGGAAAGATAGGTTGAGTTCAAATATAACAAGAGGAGAAAAAGAAAATGCTGACAGTTTTTACTAATAAAACATTGAATTATAAAGTACATACAGGAAGTTTTGATGATTCAACAGGAAATCATTCACTGATTTATGAAATGCCATGGCCTCCAATTTTACTTTTGTTTAATTCAAACAAAGGTGGAAAATGCACACTATTGAAGAAATTCAAAATCCCTCTACATGTCAAGGGAATGTTACAGGTTTTTAGGTGACCAGATGACAAGACAGGTTTAATTTGTTCGTGTGTTTTAAGGCAACAGAAAACTTCACAAGTGAAGAACCTATAAAATAAGCTTGCGTTAGAAATAAATTTCAGTAATAAAATATTCTTGTTTATTAAATATATATTTTGCCTTTACATAGGATTTAGCAATTTGTGTCAAAAAATTCAAGAGTTCTATGAACATTTGCAAATAAAGATTTTAAAACACTAGTATATCAATGAGTCAGCTGGTATTCATTCAGGTGTTTGGATATCAACAGTTAGCATTGGGAAAAAATAATAAACTATTTAGTTATAAAATCTTCCCCTGACACATGAGAACATACATATTGTTGAGATGAAGTAATTTTCCTAGCACATACCAGTGAAACACATGTTCTCTTTCTGAAAATTTCAGTTAAACAAAAACCTACGGTACTGTTTTTCTTAAGCCACTAAATCAATAGCCTAAGATTTATAATGTTTACCATAATCTCTCTTTTCATGTCATTATTAAATAAAAAATAGTCACTGTATAGGAAGAAATTATCTACTATGATCAATAAAATCACTTCAGAAAAAAGTGAATTAATGAAAATTGTTTAAACTTATTTACTATACCCAAAATTGCCACCTGGACACTTGACTCCAGTAAAAATAAGAATGCATTTAAATGTATACATGATTTTCAAAGCAGGCGTGTCATCCTTTCAAATGGAAGACTTTCCAGCATTTCAAAATAATGTAACTCCTTTAAAACTGAAATGATAAGCAACTTTAACATGTTTCATTATATCCGATTTCTCTGACTACCAGTTATGTTACACTGAGACTATCTTCTGCCCTCTCCCGGAGGCCCTAAATAGTCTACCAATAATCAAAACTTATTTACTAGAAAATACTTAAGTAGCAATAAAACAAAAGCTCCCAGTGGGATATGCCAGCATCCCTTACATTCATCATTTAAATTATGTGTTTCTAAGAATTACTAGATTCACATACAACATGTATTCCATATTAATGTGCAATAAGTTTTACTTAATGAAGTTCAATATTAAAGTACCTTGAGTTTTTCTATTGAATAGCCAACCTGTAGACATCTGTAGGCATTCATGATTAGTTAAATACAAGGGAGGGGGCTGCTTTGATTTTTCCATGCACAGGTCTTACAGACGGCTATGTTGCCTCACCTGTAAGCTGGACAGATGGGGGTTAGACTTTCTCCAAAGCTAGAACCACATGTCCCTCTGGTATGATTCAGGCTAAGAACCTGGTCAGCTTTCTCAATCTGCTAAATAGTCCTTGCATCCATCCTTTCTGTAGTTGGAGAGTTATAAAGATGCTGGAATGAATTTCAACACTGTCAAGGTCGGACAGCAACTGCTCAACACAGAAGACGTTTTCCCCTCATGATAAATGTTGATGTGTCCTTTTCATTACACTTCAACTTCAATATTCTGAAGTAAGTAAATCTAGGAGCTAAAAGACAAAACTACCACAATGGGAAGCAAGGATTCAGCAGCAAGCAACCTGACACATGAATGAAAAAAATGTAAATAATTGATCTGAGGATAGAGTTTTTCTGAACTCATTCTGAATAACAGTCTAAAAGATTGTCTACTTAATATTTGTAAGTTGTTTTCTGATCAAGAAATGTCTAAAGAGGCTAAAGATATGTCAGTGATATGTATGCACACTATGCAGGTATCATACACATTAAAAATGGTACTAGCAGGAAACAAAAGGCATAAAATATATAACAAATAAACCATATGCCAACTAATAGAGTCTAACTGGGCAATTACTCTCTAAAAACCTTTACATAGCAATATTGGTCTTGCTGAATCAATGATGAAACAGTGATAATATAAAGGAATTAAAAAGATCACTCTATTTTTCAAAATAATGTTAACCTTAGAAAATATTACTTTAATCATAAAATGTACTAACATCTCAAAAGTGCGAGTCACTTTCTCGATAACTCTAACAGTTTGTGCTGTTGCTTCTGAAAAAGCGAGGAATGTCTATAAAATCAGAATAAAATAATAATCTTAAAATAACATCTTTCAGTCTGGTGTATCAGCATCTGGGGATAAGAGGAAATAATGCTCACCCATGCCAGTGACTTCTCATCACCTGCAAAATAAACATGCTGAAATGCAGGATTTTGGACACTTAAACCAAAAAAGCAACCATCATAAATTTGAAACATAATTGGCAACACAACTATAGTAATCATAGTGGACAAGTGAAAGTCAGAATTTCAGGAAGCACAACAAAAACAGCCATTTACATAAAACAGAGCTTGTGTGTTTAAGTTCCAACAGGCACATCATTCCAACATGTACCACTCGTCATGTTTCAGGTGCTCGACAGCCACATGTGGAGAGTGGCTAAAATGTCAGACAGAGCAGGACTAAAAGAGAAACAACACTATCTAGAGCTTGGGGAGAGCACTATTAATTTCTCAAGACCTTTTCCAAGACAGATGAAAGACAAAATCTAACGGCTTCAAAATGGTCACTGGAGCTTTTATTAGCTAAATGGGTTTGACTTTATGATTAGTAATTATAAGACTATAACTAAGGAAAATAGGGGGGAAAGCAGTGAAGAATTAGAGTAGTTCTAGAAATCTTTCTAGTTGGTCACAAATACCTTTGTTTAATTAGTTTAATAAAAGAGTCTTAGAGTTACCTGAAAGTTTCAAGCTTCCAGGCCAGATAGGAATGCCATAGTTATTCCCTTGCACGCATGCACACACGCGCGCACACACACACACACAAGTTGGATGGTTGGATGTTTCAATGATTAAAAGTCTTCACTGAGCCTGATTAATCTGGAATTCACCTCCCTACAGCTTCTACCACTTCTTATTTCTGTCTTTTGAAGAGACAGAGAATCAATAAACTTCTTAAATGAGACCTTCTTGTATCCAGGAGAAGCACAGAAAACATTAAAATACATGTACATATAAGATCTGATATAGTTAATCTTCCATTAATTGTCAAAGAGAAATCATCCTTCTTGTCACCAGTCCTACAAAGTATAACCTCTATTTGAGTAATGAATTTATATAACCCCAATCAGAATCCTGATTCTCCATTAAAAAAAAAAAAAAGGCAATTATACCAGGAACTACACAAATTGCACAGACTTCCTGGCAGCCAAATCCCATCACATATGCCCCTGGGAACATTAGATAAAAACATTGTCACTTCAGTACTCATTCTTCACAGATCACCCTGAATCACAAAGTAAATTCAAAAATCTAATACTAGTTGATGTCACAAGGAACTGATACCAGCATGGTGTCTTACACAAGGCGCAGGAAACAAATTTTTTTATGTGATATTACACCATGTAAAAACTGCTGGATAATCTACCAAAATCTACTAGGTTATCCATATTACCAGGTAACTATAAAATGATTAGGAAGCATTAATAAATACAGAGTAAAGAATAACAAAGAAAAAATTTAAATGGGAGATACGAATTTATTTCATATTTTCTTGGTAATGCAGAGTTAAAATAAAAATTTTAAATGACCATTGTTAGTTTAAATTTTCATTTTATACCCGAAAGAAAATTTTCATTCTGATTTGCAGTTTCAACTGATTTCAACTGTTCACTTTCCATTTCACATGGGTGTTCCTGTTTTTTAAAAAAATAATGCCACCGAAACTTTTCTAAGGTATGTATAAACTTTTTTCTAAATAATATACAAGATAATGTTGACCACATTTTCCACAATTAATTTTAATATATTAATTTAATGTCCTCTTTTGTCTGTAGTTATATTGATTTCATTCATATTAATAGCACATACTGAGATCTACCACTTTACTATCTGATGGGGTGAGGGTATTCTGACTTGAGTTGCATTAACTCCATACTTAGTACTGTTCAAGAATTAGCAACTTAAAAAACACAGGATCAAAAACCTGCTAAGCACAGGCTCAAGTGGGCAGGAATAAAGAGCAGAGAACGAATTCACAGAGAACGAATTCACACTCTGAGCTATTGTCAGTACCAAACACATTCATAAAGTTAAAGTATCTGAATTTACATGCTTTTTAATTTTATATCAAAGATCAGAGGCTCAGCCAAAACCTTTGAGTAGATATGATCAGTGCATAAAACCATAATTATTACAATAACTCACATAGCCTTTCAGTTTACAAAAAACTGTCCTATGCATTATCTAATTTAACCCTCACAAGCACCAAGCACTATATTGGTGTCCCCACTCGGAAAACTGAACCTCAAAACATGTGAATGACTTGCTCCATCTCAGGGAACCATTAACTTACAGATATGAGCACCTGACTCCCAATCTGGAGCTGTTTCTGCTAAACTGTAGAAGCTTCCATGACAACTTATTCTTCCTCACAATAGAAATAGAAATAAGACAAAACCCTGATTCATCAGTTCTCAAATTGTTTCTCCTATCTCTGGATACAATCTTGTCCTTAGCCATAACACATACATAAACACATACATATGGAGGAGAGGGGACAGAGATAGTGATGATTGCAAATTAAAGCATACTCTAAATAGGAATGGTTGGGATTGAACATTTTAACATTAATTGCCAAAAATAAATACTTAATGCATTGACTCACAGCTATAAGACTGAAAGAGAGTTTGAACGTCAACTGTTCAATTTCCATTTCAGAGACAAAGAAAACATGGTGAGGCAGTGAGCAGAGAGCTCCCTAAAGGTCACCCTGTTAACTGCTAACCAGCAGCAGAACCAGGGCCAGAGTCAGGCTCTCTTTGCTCAATGTCTCTGATAGTGTTTCCCAATGAAGGGACTAAGCACAGTCCAGATTTTACAAGGAACCGTCACAGTGCTAGAGAGATTAGAAAACTGGATCTTACACTCCAACATCATGAGTATAAAACTTATTGATATTTTGAATATCAAGAATGCAGCAGGAACTTTCCTATTTTCAGCTCACATTGCTAACTAAGGTTGAGGATAATTTATAAAATATGACTTTTTCTTCCCTTAAGCTACACAGAGCTTTTTGAATTATTATAACAGACTTAAATACATTCAAAAACAGGATAAGCTCTCAAAATGTCACCATTTTTAACTTACATAAAGAATAAAAAAATACAATATTTCATTATCTTTTCTAGATACAAAACTCTTCAGCCTACTAAGTATATTATCTTGTTCCTGTCCACAACCATTGCCTTCTTTTTCTGGAATTGTCATCAAGTTATTATGAAGCTATTTTGAATGTAGGTGATTTTAATTTCTCCTCTCAAACTTAAATACCAAGCAACAAAGTATCTCTGGAATTTAACAAATCTAAAAACTGCCTAACTTACAAGTCATTTGCTACTTAAACAATATTAATTTCCACATTAAAAAAATAAATAATCTAATTAGACTTTATTGTACCTGTGAGTCCCTTAAAAGACTTCTTTACTCTCCAACATTTTGGAGAAGCAAAATATAAGAATTTTCTAGACAGTATCATTCCATAGGAGGGAAAAACATTTATGTAGACCAACAGTAAACCACAGAGATGATAGAAAATATTGACAATAAAATTAGGGAATTTTCTTTATCTCTCATTCACAAGATTCACGTTTCCACTTGTAATACAAGGTCTAATCTATAGTAGATGTTGGTGTGTCCTTCACATTCTGGTCAATCTGAGGAAGGTTTTTTCCAGAGGTGCAGAGCTGCTTGAAGTCTGAAGTGTAGTCTGGACTCCATTGAGTAATCTTTGTAGTTGTTTCTAAACACAATAACAATAAAATTGTGATGTCAAAATTCCTTAGTATACCAGATCACCACTTTCCCATTTCTGTCATCCTCTTCAAATCTGTGATTCTTCCAAGAAATTAGGCTTCTATGCTTGCTTTCCATACCATCGAGTAGTTGCAATGGAGACCTTATACCCTAAAACCAAAAATTCTATCTAACCCTTTACAAAAAAGGTCTGCTGACCTCTAATATAGAAGAGAGTAGGTTAAAGAGCTGTCACATGGATGCTCAAGATGATATTATCTATTAAATAGTCACAGAGACAGGCACTGAGGAGGTTGGGGACAGCACAATTACAGTAAAAGCTATGAGTAGAAACCAAGCATAATTTAGCAAAGGTAACATTTTTTTCTAACATTTTTAGTTGTGTTTTAACTTGCAGGTGTATATTGCTGCCCGTTGTTAAAATGGTCTTGACATCCCTGACTCCACAGCATCCAGGAAAAGCTTCCATCGTCACTTACCTTGCAGTCTCCAGGACCTTTGTGGCCTTGTCGATTTCCCCTTGGCTTTTGTACAAACACGCCAACTCAAACAGGGTAAATGGCACTAGGTAGTGGTCATACTTCAGTAGCTTTTCACTAAAAGAGTGAATGAAAAACAATGAAGTCCATAAGGCAGAAGAAACATAACACCCATCAGAAAACAGATGGATGTAGCACTAAGCCCCTTAAGAGAGAAAATGTCATCATGTAGTCAAAGAATCTAATGAGTTATGGTAATAAATAGTATATTTTAATATAGCAATCCTTTATTTATTCCTTAATCTGAATCTAGCACTGAGGATAGTTTGCTGTCCCCTAGGTAAATGAGAGCATGGAAATCTTCCAAGATGAAACCTGGAGAGGATAGGGCCACTCTATGAATATGAATGTGTTCAGGAAATGACTACTTAGAAAAAAAGAAAATTATTTTTTTTAACTGAGGTTCATATCATTAAGTCTTACAATGCTTTAAAAAAAGATCAAGGGGGCCTCCACGGTGGCGCAGCGGTTGAGCACTGGGTTATGAAGCTGCCCGCAGCCTCTGCAGCACCGGTTTGATCCCGGGCCGCCAGGCGAAGGTCTCAAATGGTGCGCAGACCTCTCCTGCCGCCCGCTGCTCCCCTCAGCAGTGTACTTTGTCAGGCTGCCTGCTCTGCTCCCCGCTCTGGTGAATCCTCTCACCCTCCCGTGCTTCTGACTATACCCAGTGCTTGTATAAATAAATAAATAAATCTTTTTTAAAAAAAAAAAGATCAAGGGCCTCCCTGGTGGTGCAAGGGGTTAAGCACTGCACTGTGAAGCAATCCACAGCCTCTACAACACAAGTTCAATCCCCGGTCAGCCAGGGAGCTACCCACATGGCACAGCAGACCTCTCCTGTCTCGCCCACTGCTCCCCTCAGCAGTAAGTTTCAGTCAGTCTACCTGTTCTGCTCCCCGCTCTGTCTCTGACGGATACTCTCACCCCCCACCCCCCTCATCTCTGGCCTGTACCCCAGCTCTTGTATGCATAAATAAATAAATCTTTTTAAAAAAATCAAGATAAATAGTGACCATTTCTGTTTTTACCAATATTATGAAAACTCTGGCCACAAAGCAACTAGAAGCACTGAAAAAAAATACAATATAGATGATATATTTCAAATGCATAGCTCAGTACACAAGAACATAAGAAATAATGTCAAGTCCAAAATCAGAGCTAGAATGGAAACAAACAAAACCCAAAAACAACCTGCTGTGTGCAGGATGATGCCAAAATAGTGATGGGCTCTTCTTCAATCCAAACTGCCCAGAACTCTGTGTCTCAGTGTCAGTGCAGGAGCTAAGGCCTGGGGCCACACAGCCACGCAAACCAGGGACCTGAAACCTCTCTAGAAAGCTAAGCTCTCTAGAAAGCCCCTTGAAGGGCAAATCAGAAAAACCCACTTACAGGCATAGAAAGAATACAGGGCAGTCAGGAAAAAAAAAAACCTCTTTTCTTCGGAAACTCATAAGGAATAATTCTGATTTCACAAGAACTTGCAATTCAAATTTACATCACCCAAATGATCTAGGAGCCTCTAAGCAATGAAACTAATGTGAAAGTGGGCATGGATTAGAAAAGCCTTTGGGTCACCAGGCAGAAATAAAAACAAAATCATTTGAGAGAAAGACTCTTGGGCAATCCGAGCCTCATATGTGTCTCAAGATAAACCCCACTGAAGGTGAAATGATCATCCAAAATAAAGCACAGAAACAAACGATTCACCATGAAATACAACAAACCCAACAAATAGCACAAATGGGTCATCCTCTGATCCTCATAAGAACACTGATGAAATAGAATTCAATGGGTATTTCTTTAACATGTTTACTAAAGACGGTAAATTACTATTTGGGAAATAGACATAATCTCTTTCCTCTTCTTATAAGGACAACAGTCCTCCTACATTCTCATCATTTATCAGAAAGAAGGGGATCAGGGGCCATGAGTAGAAAGGCTCATGATATGGAACAGAGAGTGTCAACTGACAGTCTGTGCCTGCACCCTATTCTGCTTCAATGTTTTCAAACTATTTGACCCAATATTTGAAAATCAGGAGATTTTTTAATATAAAATCAATATTCCAGTTTTTTCATGCAAAATTGTAAGGATTTTTGTAACTAAGTGACATCCTAGAAAGCAATCATCACTTAGAGCTAAGGAGTGGCTGCTCTTTAGAGAGAACATGCTTCTCCCAAACCTACAGTGTCCACCAACCCCTAGTCCTGCCACCACTCAGTAAGGCTACTTGTCTGGATCCCGCAGATATCTGAATTTGCAATGTCAGAAAAGAGGTCAGAAATCAGAATCTTGACTGTTCTGTTTAGCAAAAGAGAGGACAGTATCATTCCTGCTTTGTAAAAACAATCAAGAACACCACTCATTTACGTTAAGAAGAAATGCCCTTTGCCGAGAGGGAAGCAGTTACAGAGTACATGAAGCGCCTTTCATCTGACAAAGGATCACTACTTTGAATCTCTACGGCCCAGCACAGTCTCTGGCTCAGAGTAGGAGCTCAAATATCTGTGGAATAAATGAATGGGCAAATGTGTCAGTCAAAACAAAGACATCACCATAAGTCTAGATACACTGTGTTTGTTTCAGCAGAACAACTACCAAGTCTAGATACACACTGTTAATCGAACGATGAAATTAGTATTTGAGTCACCTTTAAACACCAAGTGGAAATACATAAAGCCATGTTCCACTTAGATTATAATTTTCTCCTCAAAGAATAAAGAGAACATCCTGGATTCTCTTTTTGGTAACACCAATTAAAAGGTTTGCAGTGGGAGATAAAAGCATTACTTTCTTAGAGTAACTCCCTAAAAACCATAATGTTGAATTCACTGTTTTCACCTTTGGATAACATGATTGAAACACAATTCTGCTTGCAGAGGTCGTTGTAAGTTCTTCAGACAGCATCCTTTCAGCAGCTTCACCAGGCATTCGTCATCTACAGAGTAGTCATTGAGGTCTTAAAATGAAAGAAACAAAGATCACACACCAAAAGAAAAATACTTGTAAAATTCCTAATTAAGAGAAAAACTAAAAGTGATTAGGTTTCAGAAGAATCATTTAAAATTAAGGAAAATGTTTTTGGGATTTGTTATGCTTCACTAAATAAAATGCAATGAAAATATTTTAAATGAAAAGAATACTGACTTTCGTACATTAATACACCATTTTAGTAAGGAGTTCGCTCTATCCACTTATAAAACTTTTCAGGTGTGCCTATGCTGAGTCTGTGATGTGAGATATAACAGCAGGGAAACCTGAACTCTAAAGGAAGAGCTTTATTAATTCTATAAAAGGGAAAGCCATCAGGAGCAAGAAGGCTGCCCCCTCCTATGGTTCTGGCTTCTCACTGTGTTGGCTTCATGCAGCAGAGGATAACACTTCCATATGGAGAAGCAGATGGCCCTCTACCCATTAAAAATTCAGGAAGTAGAATGCCCTCTCCAGATCATTATGTTTACAACTAATCAATCCTCCCAGGTTACGTTCTTTTAGGGGGAAAATTATCTCATAAAATTAGACAAAATGGTTCTGAAGTCTATGCAAGGTACCTAAATCCCCACAAACTTCTACCTGCTTGGGGCTAATGTAAAGAATTTTCTTTCACCACTTTTTCCTTTTTGAAAATGACTTCTTGCCTTCTACTGCCCAAGGCTGTAGAATATTAAACAGAAGGAACCATAGTATGTGCGATAGCTATCCGACAAAGGTAGCTACTCCACATCTCCTGTTTTTGAATTTGGGGGGTTTGCAAGTTATACACAACTCAGAAGACACTGTGAGGTAGACTGATAATTTATACATATCAGGCTGTGACAACACAGGTGGGGAGGAGAAGAAAACCAAATTAATGAGGCCCTGGGAGTCCCTCACATTGAAATCCTCCTGCTTTCAGTACAAACCTCAGAAAACACCATTAACACATGCTGTTGTTTTAGTTGGTAAATTGGTTGCCTATGGAAAGTTAACGATGCTACCTAGCTAACTAGAAGGGGGTTCACTTTGCTTCTATGTGCTGAAAACAGCCAACATTCATCTCTCACTTTAAATCTCTGGTAGATTATTCACCAAGAAACTAACAGATATCAATACCACATTACCTTTCCTATTGCTTAAGGACCACTTTTCTACCAAAAAAAAAAAAAATCTATCCATCGGGATTGTTCACTGAAACACACATTCAGGATGCAGAATCTTTTCAGGCTTAGAACAAAAGGTCTTAGGGTCCAGAATGGATGGGAGATTTTAGTATGGTCTTTATGCATTCTATTGCACTGTGGAGCATTTTATAACCATTATGTTACCACACCATTCTGGTGCTCAGTAAATGATTTTGCTGAGGACAGACAAAAGTCCAAGGAAAGTTAAAGTACCAGTAAAGCTACACTTGACTTTTATTTAGATCATGAGCTAAAGATGTGGAAAATGAATTAAAAATAACCACATTCCTCAAAAACCTTAGAAAGCAAAACTATTCTTTCCTCAGCTGACAGAGCACTTATCTGTCAGATGATTATTTTCCTTGAAAATATGAATGCTGTGTCATAATCCTCGACCTCAGCAGTGAGTTCATGGATGAATATTTCAACACAGCTTCCATTTTACATTCCAAGAGCATTACGCAACAGTGCTGCCAAAGTAGATTTTCATCACAAAAGATCCGCTGAAGTTAATAATGTAATGGAGGGTAGGCGGGGTGGAAGAAAGTTTGAAGCCCAAACTATAAAAATATCTACATAGAATTTTTTAGAAGCTAGTTGAAATGCACCAAAGGAAAAATTGGGAAATAGATTTAGAAAGTGAAAGCCTTATGTAAGTGACACTTCCCTTTTATGTAACTCTGATGTTTGCCATATAATTTCACTGAGCAAATAAAATACAACAAATAGTTCAAATAGAACTGCAGTAGTAACTTCTGGCTACATGTGTAATTTAGCTAGATTTCAAATGCAATCCCAGCTGCTGGGATTAACACCAACAATGACCCCAGGCTTATTACCAAGTGTTTTCATATCTCTAATCAGAATTCTACCCTTTATCAATGACCAGCCTTTCATAAATATGGCATTGTCAGAGAGAACATCAATTATATCTTCTATTTTACCTGAGAGACACTTGGCAAAGTTAAGAGAAGCAAAAACAGATCCAATTCCTAAATTGAAGGGTGGGGAGAAAGGGGCTTAGTCCCCTCAGGTTTACAACTTCATTCCTTTAAACAGTTTTGGAATTTTCCGATTGTGAAGGACAGGAGCTAAATTACTACAGGATTATAACAGCCAGAGGGAGGCGGCCTGGGTAATTTTACTACACAAAACAATGAACCTGGAAGAAATAATCATAAATTTCTTGTACAACATCTGGCAAAGGTGATCTTCAGAAAAGAAGCTTTTTTTTTTTTTTATCTTGGAGGAAACATACAAAGACAGAACTGTACAAAATATGGTGTGTCTGTCTGTTTCATGTCCTCCTAGCATGTTTAAATATCTCTATACAGTATATCATCTCAATATGTCACTATAAGGAAAGGACTAGCTGGAGAGAGCAGCCTGGTTCTGTAAACTTCTTTTGCATTTTATATACACAGCCTGATGCATACATGACTACTTTAAATTTCCTCACAACCAGTGGAGGGACAAAATAAACTTAGGGGTAGGGAATGGAAAGCGTGCTCAGATAGAAAAACCCAATGGTTCTTGAAAATGTCAAGATGTTCTGATATAGGCTACCACACCCCTCTCTGGTGGTACCTATCGATCTGTACTACAGGGGATGGACATTCAAAATTCTATTAAACCGAAACTCTTACCTTCGATAGAAAACAGAGGGGGGAAATGGCCTATTTTCCTGGAGGAAAAATACCCTATTAAATGTTTTGCTTTAAAAAAGAGAGATTTGCCTTTAACTACCAGTTTTTGCAAATCCATTGTTTGAAAACATCTTCATTATTCCATTTAGTTTGTGGATATGTGGGTTGTAATTACAGATAATCAAGAATAGGAACAATGCTTTCTTTACCTGTCAGAATTCTGTACCTAATATGGAAAATATGAGTGTTCAAATAAGCAACTCAATGAAAAATGACCAAATTGAGTTGAAAACAAATGAATACTAGTAAATTCGTTCAAAGCCCAAATGGATTTTATAGAAGTGTTTTGTGAAGTCTCATTTTTATATGAACTTTCAAGTAGTTTTAAGTTTCAAGATGATGTGCTCTTTATACTTAAAAGGAAATATTTTTCCTTTTTGAAATTATTTTACAATAAGAATAGTAAAGTTTACCTTGTACTCATTACAATGGCTACTATAAAAAAAAAAACAACAGAAAACTACAAGTATTGGCAGGAGTGTGGAAAAACTGGAACCCTTGTGCACTATCACTGGGAAAATAAAATGGTGCAGTCACTGTAAAGAAAACAGTATAATTTCTCAAAAAACTAAAAATAGTAATGCCATATAATCCAGTAATTCCACTTTTGGGCATGTAGCTTTAAAAAAAAAACTTAAGCAGGATCTCAAACAATATCTGCATATCCATATTCATAGTATTATTCACAATAACCAAAAAGTAGAAACTCCCCAAATACAATATCAATAGTATCAGTAACATTAGATACATCAATAGATACAGTATCAACAGATGAATGGCTAAACAAAATGTGGTACATAATACAGTGGAGTGTTATTCGGCCTTTAGTGAAAAAAAGAGGAGGAAATTTTGCACGTGCTACAACATAGATGAACCTTGAGGATATTATGCTAAGTGTAAACTAGTCACAAGAAGACAAATAATGTATAATTTCACTTATATTAGATGCCTAGACTAGAAATAGAATGATGGTCACCAGAGATAGAAGAAATGGGGGTTATTTTTTAATGAGTATGAAAAAGTTCTAAACACAGATTATGTATCCATGTTAATACACTTAATACTTCCTGAACTGCACAGTTAAAAATGGTTAATGTGGCAAGTTTTATATGCAAGCATTTTATCACAATTAAAAATTAAAAAGATAAAGCAAAAACAGCAAAGAAAAAATAAAAGCAAAAAAT
This sequence comes from Talpa europaea, assembly GCF_964194135.1. Taxonomy (NCBI): domain Eukaryota; kingdom Metazoa; phylum Chordata; class Mammalia; order Eulipotyphla; family Talpidae; genus Talpa; species Talpa europaea. The sequence goes on along the minus strand of NC_140074.1, from coordinate 25,217,607 downwards.
TTGGGAAAAAAATAAAATATTTAATTTTTATTAAAAAAATTAAAAAGATAATTGTGAAAAAAAAGTAAAGAAGTTTGTCATAACTGTACTAACAGAATCAATGTAAAAATATGTTAGTGATGGAACCTCTACAATAAACACAAAGAAAGTGCTAAAAGTCCACAGAGCAAATTGTCTATATAATCACCTCCAACCACAGATGAGCTTTGTATGTAACTGTTTTGCAATAGTACAGTAGAATATTCCATCATGTGATCTTCCTAAGACCTCTGGTTTTTATCTGCAAGGTGACTAATTAGGGACATGTGAAAGGGTCTGTTCGATTTGATTCTACAGCTATACAGCCAAAAACTTTTAGCTTGTTAGCAGGTAAGAAGTCCACTGATTAGGCTTTCATTCCTTTATATTTTTTCTCCTTATAATGGAAATCTAAAGCTAGAATTATGTTAAATATGGAAAGTAGGACCTCCCCAGTGGCACAGCGGTTGAGCGCTGGGCTGCTAAGCTGCCTGAAACCTCTGCAGCGCTGGTTCGATCCCCGGCCGCTGGTGAGGGTCCCACATGGCGAGCAGACCTCTCCTGCCCTGCCCGCTGCTCCCCCTTAGCAGTGTACTTCGTCAAGTCTGCCTGTTCTGTTCCCAGCTCTGGTGAATTCTCTCACTCTCCCGCGCTTCTGACAGTACCCAGTGCTTGTATAAATGAAAAAAAAAAAAAATCTTAAAAAAAAAAATATGGAAAGTAGCTTAAATGCCCAACGATACTGAAAGGGATGATTAATTATTTGTGGTCTGCTATAAAGCTTTTGAAATTATTATAAAAGTCTAGTTAGCATCAATTTAAAAGTTTATGATTAAAAATAGAGCTACCTCTTGATCCAGCATTTCCTCTTCTATTTATCCAAAGAAAACAAAAACACTAACTTGAAAAGATATTTACATATCTACAATCACTGTATCATTAGTTACAGTAGCCTAGATATGGAAAAAACAAGAATCTATCAATGGATGAACATACAAAAAAAATTTGGCATAGATGCACAATGCAGTATTATTCAGTCATAAAAAAGAATGACATCTTGCCATTTTTACACCATGAGTGGACCTTGAAGACATTTTAGTAAATGAAGTAAGTCAGAGAAAGACAAAGAACATATGGTCTCACTAATAGGTGGAATCTAAATAAAATAAAAACAATAACAAAGAAAAAATCTCATAGATAAGAAAATAGGTTGGTGGTTACAGAGACAGGCTAGAGGGTGGGCAAAATGGGTACATGATGTCAAAAGGTATAATTTTCTAGCTATAAAATAATTAAATCATGGAGCTGTAATGTACATCATAGTGACTATAGCTAATAACATTGTATTGCATATCTGAAAGTTGCTAATTAAGACTTTGAAAGCTCTATAATAAGAAAAAAATCAGTGTGTGGTAACAGATGCTAATTAACTTTATTATGATCATTTCACAATCTATACAAATATTGAATTATTATGTTGTATACTGAATCTAATATAATAGTATACATCAATTATACCTCAATAAAAAAATTTATGATATAAATGAAAAAACTAGGCCAGTATATGTCCAGGGATGCTGTGATTATACAGATAATGCTAGATACAACACATTAAACTCTAAATTAATGGTGTTATAGTAGCAGAAAAACATGGGTGACTTTTTTATGTCTCTAATTTTTTAAGGTAATTGTAAAGAGAAATCTCATCGAACAGTTCAGTATCATAATGTAGCTCGAAGCACACAAAGGATTAGGTGAGGTCCTCATGCCTAGAGACATACTCAGGAATTTCATTCCCACGGGAAGCGTATACTAAGGATGGAGCCAAGGCTCCTTCAGTGCCCATCTTTTTCCAGTTAAGTAAATGAATTAGCTGCTGTAATTTTCCCTGACTATTCCTGAATTTTTATGCCCTTTACCATGTTAATCACCACAGAAGTTTTCATTTTACACCTGTGGTTAGAACATATTACAGGACTATCTTGGCATAATACCTGTGATTTGGGGGCTGGTATGGAACATGAAAAGGCTACCATTATGGCAGAGTTTATCAAAAGATAAAGCCTCTATTAAGACTGCAGCATTAGAAAATGTCGGAGCAAGAAAACTTTGGACATCATCTGGTCCAACACTGCTCCCATCATAAAGAAACCCGAGGCCAGAATGATGCAGCCCACAGCTGGGACTCGGAGCCCAGATCACGACTATCCTTCAAGTACGCCAGCTGATTCCAGGAAATGGCCCTTCTAGAAAGCTGGAGAGGAGCTGCTAGTACACCAAAAATAATGAGGAAAAGTAATGGTCTGTGGTAAGATTTCAACTTAAATTCTCTATGTCTATAAAATCACCAGAGAGTAAAGGAAGTGATGAAAAACTAAAATCAAAAAAAGTGCTCAATTTCCTTAGGCTACTGAACTTTCTCCTATCATCTTTTATTTTTGCTAACAACTTTAGTAAGATATAATTCACATACCATAAAATTCACCCACTTAGAGTATACAATGCACTGTTCTTGAATATATTACAGAGTTGTGCAACCACTGCCATAATTACATAATTTCATTTTGTAAATCTTATGTCATTTTCATCACTAAAAAAGAAATGCCATATTTTTTAGCAATCACACACACTAAGCTCTCCCATCCCTGGGCAGCCCTGATCTACTTTCTGTATATTTTAAACTTTTAGACCATTCCCAATATCTAATATTAATGGAATCACATAACATGAAGACTTCTGTGGACTTTCTTTCTCTTAGACTGATGTCATGTTACAGCACGTATAGTTCCTCCCTTCATTTCCATTGTGGTCACCCCCCACCCTCAGCTTAAGCTCATTTGTCCTCATGCTGCGCACAGATGAACACAGGCAGATGTGCACAGGCAGAGGACAGGAGAGTGGTTATGGTAATGATTTCTGGGCTCTTAGTGTTCATACTTACTGTCATTTTGTAAAGCTGCCTCAGCCTTTTCAACAGTTACCAACAGATTTTCAGAAAGGTCTTTTCTTTTGCTCACTATTGGAAAACCATTCCAGACATACATCATTTCCTAATGAGAAAGAAATTTGCAATTACATGAGGTTATTCAGTGTCCTTCATGATGACAAACTACATATATGTGTTTTCCCTCCGTTGCTAGGGATCTCAAGAAAACATTTAGAGAGCACGTTCATTAGCTTTCTTCATTGGGAGTTGAGTGATATAATTTCCCCTTCTCTCATTTTATTGTAATATTTCTTTTGTCTTTTATACTGTGAAATAATTTGACATATAAATATTTTTGCTGAAAATTTACTCATTCATTTACAAATATCTACTAAGTACTATATTCAATCCTTTTGAAGATAACAGAATACAAATAAAGAAATGGATATAAAATATTTTAACTGATACTATGAACAATTTATGTACCATTTTGTTGTCACTTTTCAGTAAAGGGAACGTTTCAAAGTATCAGCCAGTTGTTTACATAAAATGTTTCTAAGAATATCACTGTAAATGAACATAGGAAATATTTTACTGGGCTCAAGTTCCTTTACACCATTAAAAATATGTGACAGTCCACTAATGCAATCCAATATACAAAGAAAAAAATGCATTTATTTAAAGGCCATATGGCTGAATGACAGCCCCTGAAAATGTAAGCTAATGATTTCTCATTGCAAATCACATTTAATGGGCTAACAGATGAGAATTTTTTTTGGACCAAAAGCAAAAGTGCTCTTGCTTGAAAATATTTTTCTAGTCTTCCTGGTAGTGCAGTTCATATTTTGAAAGATATTAAATAAGCAGAATAATTAGTATCTTCTTGGAAATAAATGAATTTTAAAATATGATGAAGATATTCTTTGAAAAGTCTCTTCCAGGGAAGCAGTGTAAATAAAGATACATTTGAGAAGTGGCAAGGTCACCTTTACTTTATGTTACTGAAAACTAAGATCACATCACCATCCCTTTTATTTTACATCTAAGAGCTGCTTGTTGTTAATAGCATCAAAGCTCAATGCAATAATTAATGAAACATCTCTTAACTGATAATATTTTTTAATTTTGCTTTTATTGATGGACTACTTCATCAGAAGAAGTTCATATCTGAGATTTTATGAAAAATAAGATTTTGGTAAAATTCTTAGTTACCTCAAGTCAATTCTGTATCAGGAGAAAGAAGTACAGTGAAATAATCTTCCTCAAGACCCTTAATAATCAAGGCAGGATACAGCTATATATACATGAATATCTCAGTTCCAGAGCAGAGAAAGGGTTATGATGCTCTGGACATTTTTCAGGAAAGTTCTATGACATAACAAGAAAATCTTTCCTAGCACAAGTCACTTGATAGAAATGAGTCAGCGCTGGAATCAGAGAAGCAGCAGCAGACTCTCACCTTATATGGGAAGAGGGGTGCAGTGCAGGGTTGGCTGGTTTTGTGATTTGCAAGATTTGAATGTTTTTTTAAATCTGTGCTCAGACATGATTACAGAGTGATCACATTTTTGTCTTGTTCCATCACAGATACAGGAGAATCTAGTCTGATGCTGTTTCTCAGGAGCTATTTTTCTCAAATAAGAGAATACTTGGGCCTAGGCACAAGGTACAGGCTAGTTCCTACCTGACACCCGTCAGGGCTGTAGTTTCTTTCTCATAGAATGGATAAGAAGCTCTTCTAAGTCAATGATAAAGCAATAAGCAACCCAACAAAAAATTAGGGAGGACATGAACAACAATTTGTATAAGAAATGAAAAACAGGGCCTCCCCGGTGGCGCAGCGGTTGAGCGCTGGGTTGCGAAGCTGCCCGCAGCCTCTGCAGTGCCAATTCGATCCCCGGCTGCTCCCCGGCCACCGGAGGAGGGTCCCACATGGGGCACAGACCTCTCCTGCCGCCCACTGCTCCCCTCAGCAGTGTACTTTGGTCCTTCTGCCTGCTCTGCTCCCCGCTTTGGCTCTGGTGAATTCTCTCACCCTCCTGTGCTTCTGATTGTACCCAGTGCTTGTATGTATAAATAAATAAATAAATCTTTGAAAAAAAAGAAGAAAATGATTGATGACCTGACTCGATGGAAACAACATTTTTGCAGTCACAATCTTGGTGTTCAGACTAAGTAATTTCAATAAAAAAAAAGAAATAAAAAACAAATAAACACCTGAAAAGATGTTCAATAATGCCAATAGAGAAATACAAATTAAACAGTGAAATATTACTGGTGGAAATTTAAATTGGTACAGGCTATGTAGACAGCAACTGAAAATTCTTTCAACCAGGAATTCCATTCCTACAACTGTCTCTCAAAGAATTACATGCCCATCTACAAAAAGAGGAATATAAAGGAATATTCCTTGTAGCATGTTTGCAATAATAAAAACTGGGAACAACTGTCAAATGGAAATAATTAAGTAAACTCTGGAATACAAAACAAAACAAATCAGGAAAACCCAAAGGAAGGACCACATATGTGAGCTGCACTAAAAGGTGTTGCTGTGCTGGCTACATACAATAAATGAGAGGCCCCAGGAGTCAAGGTAATTTGATATATTCAGTGCTTCCTAAAGAAGTCTTCATTAAGAAAATTTTATGTTGAGTCATGCTTTTCATGAAGTCTAAACCAACTGGCATAACCAAGAATGGGAGATCTCTCTAGCAGTGCTAGAATACCACAGCCACTAGCCACTTGGCCAGTCCAAACCAAGAGTGCTCTGAGAATAAAACATAGCAGATTTCAAGGAATCAGTACAATGTAAAGGAATGTGAGATATTTCATTAGTGCATTTGTACCAATTACATGTTGAAATGACAAACTGTACATATACTGGGATAAACAAAATAGAAGGTAAAAATGCTTAAAATACATCTATGCTTCTTTTTACTTTTCAATAGCCCACCTTTTGATTTTTAATGTGGATCCTAGAAAATTTAAAGTTACATCCATGGCTTGCATTATAATTCAACTCAACTTCAATTAAGTCAACTCATCTACCTCTGTCTGAAATCCCTTGTTTAAATGGGGCTACAAAGAAAAAACTACTTTCTCAGAGTTCCTATAAGAAGCAAATGATGTATTTTCAAGAATGACTTTTATTATAATGCCTAGAACATATCAACTAGTCTAAAACATAACTATTATCATTTAATTATTGATAATTTCTTTATAAATGTTCACCTTACAAACACACTTACAATGGCTTTTGAGTGAACTACACTTCACAAGTTAGATGTGCTCCCTGTTGCTATGAATAGTCTTTTTTTTTCTAGAACACAAACAGTAAGGCATACCAGGGCAGGCAAGGTGAGTTTCACAGGTGCAGGTAAGGAGGCAGAGTAACGACGAGACTTCCTCACAGCAAACTTCTCAGTAGGGATCGATTTCCCAGCAATTCTCTGCTTCAAGCCATCTACCTGCCTGCAAAGAGGCCCACGGAAAGGTTAGTAGAACACAGACATTCTTTATGCCACACATCAACATCACCTGGAAACCTGTTCTAAATGCAAACTTTCAGACCCTAGCCCAAACCTCCTGAATTGGCAACTCTAGGACTAGATGCAGTGATCTGGATTGAATGAGGCTGCCAAGTGATTCTGATGCAAACTCAAGTTTAGGGACCACTTGAGTGGTCACATATTTCTAGCTAACTCATCGAATATTTTAATCTGTCAAACATGGCCCGGGAAATTTAGATATAAAACTGGTGATTTTCATAAATAAGCAAAAAAAGAGTCCAAAGTATTGACTTACATTGTAGATCCTCAGAGAGAAGGAAGAGGGTATAATAATGGCACATTTTCTGAGACCACATGCAAATGTGACAAAGATCTATAGAATAATACAGCTCAAAAGATAGCTGCCAGTTAATGTATAACTCAAGAAATCATTCCCAAGTATATATAGGTGATTTTAGAAATAGTCAGGTTTACAAACTTCCTCTCAAAAATTCTAAGGAATTTCAGTAGTGAAATCACAAATGCATAAAAATGAAAGCAGGAATGGAGAGACATGGTATTTCTGGAGCACTTTCTTATCTGTGATTTTGCAAATGGATCAAACAGGATCAAAAGAATTAAGGGAAATATCAGTTATAGCACTGAAGAAACAAATAAGATGAAACAGGAGAAGTAACCCAGTATAAGTCTGTGATCATTATTTTGGGTACAATTTGGGGATTTTAAACTGGGCATTCTGCTGAGGCAGAGAAATGTGAGGCAGTGAAATGTGAGGCAGGTCTTGAGGGAAGGGGTCAGCAGCCTGTGTTGAACATGAAACCATATCACCTAAAAATCAGTATCCCAATGTTCTTCTGGGAGACTCTCTTCATCCTGTCCCAACAGCTTAGATGGTATCATACAGCAAACCTCAACCTTTCTTATCCCTTAAGATTGGTTTCATGTTTCACAGAAATTATATTGATAAGGAGGAAATTTATTCTAAAGTCAAGAAAATCAAGGGCTATCTAAGGACAAACCTGCAAGCAAGCAGGCAGGCAGGATGGGCAGCAGGAAAGGCTGGGCAGGCCAGACGGGGCCAGGAGACTGGCAGCAACCAAATGTCACAGCCCCCAGCAAATCTTCGTGCTTTCTCGCCTCTCTGTCTGGCGTTTTCATCTTGTGGTCCCACCTCCGAGTGGTCCTCTTCGCTATGCTGCCACCTCTGCCTTTATCCCTCTCCTCTAGGCACTAGTGCCTGAATTTACACATGTGCAGGCCCATGCTCCCTGCCTGCACCCTGGTTTCCACAATCATAGGCAGTGCCCCATGCCCACGCCTCTCAGCCCTGGGCAGGAAGGTGGAAAAAGGCTGACACTTTATTTACCCCACAGGATTTTAAAAACTTCAGTGTATCTTAACATTCCATCAGTTGCTGGTTGTGTGAAATGAGGAAATGCATTTCACCAGTAAGAAGTGGCATTTATTATACCATGGTTTCTACTAATGTTAATCTAACAGGTAGTATACATTTTTCTTTAAGATCTTTTAAAAAGATAAAAATTGGTCCTGGTCCTACCTTCAATTTGTTCCAACAGTCTGAGGGCTTTGCTAAGACATGGGGTCACAGAATACAGTATTTCATTTAAAAGGTTTTGCCATCTATTATGTTTGAGGACTGTGGAAGGGATTCTCCATACCTTAACTTCCTCATTTCCAATGGTCATTGCCTCCTTTCTCTTATGACTATCCACCTCTACAGTTATATCTTAGAGCACTTCATCATCACAACTTTTCTATCTTAGAGCACAAATTCAAGCACACCACCCTTTTAACACCGTCACCTTCATTTTAACTTGGCTATTCTACTAAGATTCTGGTCCACTTGCTTTCCAAGTTTCTCCCAATCCAGCAGTCTCCTTATTCCCCCTCTCTGTAGACACTCCTGTTTAGAATGCCCTTTTCTTTACTTCTGCATGCTATGGCCTGTTTCCTAAACTCCCATTTCTATTGCCTACCTGCTGCACTCATCTGGCAAAAATCAGGCACTGAACGAAGCTCAGTGTCCATCTTCCCTGCACCTGCACTGAGAACAGACTGGTCTCATTATAAATTTGCCAGTACCAACTTCAGGTGGGACCATGTACTGCCTTTTATGCCCCCTACTCTGTTTCTCTCACCACCTCACTGTCCCACTTTCTGGAAATAATGATTTCAAGTACTCTCCACCCTGCCCTGATCTCCAGAGATATTTCTGTGCTCCTTTATACATTCGATATCTTTGGTATAGAAATAGCATTGTACTTACCTGAATAAAGTTATGATATTCTCTTTAGTGGATTCAACATCCTCCTCTGGAAGCATACTCAAAATTGCAGCTTTCAAGAACACATATGTTGCCTTGAGAACAAAAGAATAGCAGCTAGTTATAAAATATCCCTGGATAAATGACACTTCTATCTTGCAAATCAGGAAGGACCCACAAGTTTTCTAGATATAATATTTAAGAGGAATCAAAGAAATAATAACACTTTTCACTTAATTTTAACCATTTTCCTAGTGTACGAGTTTAGGCTACAGCATACATGTGTGAGAAAGTGGACAGGGTGAACAAGAGATCATTATCTCATCTACCAACTTCTCATAGATGATTCAGAAATCATTTTGATTATTATGAAAAAGTTTAGTCATCAGGGCATCAAAAGACTACAAAAAATTATCAGAACAATTGATATCTAATAACTTTTAAAGGTAAGTCAGAGGTAAAGCCTCTTTGTTGAAAAGAACTCTGAGTGAGACCATCCGGTCTCACTCATAGCAGGAATCTAGAAAACTTAAATAAGGGACCAGGAAAATGAATATAAGAAAGTGAAAATCAAAATCAACAAAAAACTATGAACCAGAGACACTTTTTGGGGGGTGGAGGGCGGGAGGGGAAGGATTGGGGTCAGAATGGGGTGTTTGCAATTGTATGGGGGAATATAAAAATAAAATTTAATATTTAAAAAAAAAAAAGAAAAGAACTCTGGATGCCTTTCAAAACACATAATGCTGAGGACAATGCTTATATGTAAACAGTAGACACTTAATGCATATATCTTCTTTTGATGGATCTCAGGTTGGGAAAACTGTGTTAATGTCATACTATGACCAAAAGTCTGAAATCATCCTGGCAAATTAATATTAAACAGATGACATTAATGAAAATACTACACCTTACCTTAGACCATTTACTCTCTTTGCAAAGCAGATCTGAATAGTAATACGCCTCCATCCAGTTTTGTTGGTATACATGAATCCACATCAGCTCCCAGTAACAGAGATGGTGAAACTGTTTCCACTCTTCTTGAGCTGAAATGCATTTTCGAAATGTCTCTTGTGCCTATAAGTCAATTGCATAAAGCTGATCATCCAGATATTAGACAAGGAGATAATAACCTAATGGAAAAATACATAAAACACTTTGTACAAAAAGAACAAAATCATCACTTGTTAAACCATTCAACATGATGATATGTTCCTTTCCTTACATGCCGTGATACAGTTAAGTTCTGCCCCTTCGTTTAACTTCACGAGGGGACTATGGAATTTTATAACATGGGAGTAGTGAAGTTACTTTCCAAGTTAAGAGATAAAATACAGAAGTCCCTTAAGTATAAAAACATACCTTAAAGTTAAAGGTGAAGGGCAGACCATGAGGATCTCTTACTATTTACATCATTAAAAAGGATTAAGCCTTATCATATTTTTTAAAAGCCTTAAAAAGACAATGGAAATATTGACAAAGATACAAACTGGCAAATCAGAGAAAAAGTGACAAATATGCATATGAAGAAATTTTTAAACTGGAAAATACTTATTTAAAAATTGGATTATTATTTCTCGGCCATAATATTTGCAAAAATAAAACAGAAAAATAATGCCCAGATGTGGCAAAGAGCATGAAAAATAAGTATTCTCTTGCAGAGTTTAAACTGGAATAATCTTAAGTTAGGAGGGCAATTTTTCAGAATTTATCAAAAGTATCTTTGACCCAGAAATCCTAGTTATCAGAATCTATCTTATATATAAATACAACCATTCACAAAATACAGCCATAATGTTTAAAACAGCATTGTTCATAGTAGCTATGTCTTATTAACAGAGAGTACCGTAGTAGTATATATGGTATATCTAACTCATGGATAATCAAAGGAGTACATACATATAAAAATTATGAGGGAGCTCTAGAGATACTTACCTAGAAAGAGATCCAAAATGTAAGTAAAAGAAAAAAAATCAGAAAAATACATGTTTGACCCCACTTATATAGAAGAAAGTTATGGGTATATTTATATGAAAGGTTCTTCACTCTTCACCAAGAGTATTAGGGAATGATTTCCTCTGATAAGGAATGCACATGTAGTACAATGGGCTTGTATCTTATGTAGGACTAGATTCTAATGTCATAGGTAATGCAGACATTGTCAATACTCTAAGTTTTTTAAAAAACCCTTATGTTGCCCACTTGTATTTTATATATTCTATCTTGAATTGTCTCATGTAGTTTATGTGTCATGAAGACTATATTGAATAATCTATTATGTAACAGAATGCATACACAAAATTAAACTTCGACATTTTAATTACATTTTTTCTTTCAGCATAGAGCTGAATTTACTTATGTTAAATGGCTGCAACTCCACCACATAGATAACACCCCTCTGCCCCATAATGCCCCCTAAGTTAATTACCTCTTCCACATTCCCTTTTAGCAGCTGTATCCGGGCGTGATAAAACAACATGAGTGAGCCCTGTGGAGAAAGGAAGAAAACAGAGTGGTCAACTGTTAATGCTGACTGACTGACTATGGTTGCAACATACACTTGAAATCGCAAGCATACATTTGGAAACTGCTGGAGGAAGGGCGCAAGGAGATTCTCTGCTTCCACAACATTCACTTCTCCTGTACCTAGAAGTCAAAGGAAAAGCCTCAGTCTTCATGAAACATGGTAGGTATTTGCAGCTACTTCTCTAAATTTCATTAACATATATCAAAGACCCCTTCATGGAAAAGATGAAAATTATTATTTTATCATTTTTACATTTGGGGAATAAAATAAACACAAGTTCCATGACTTTCATTTTAAAAAGCCTAAAACTAAGTCTAAGAACAGGGTTGGTTGGTATAGATCCGTAAGTGGAATCTGTGGTCTTAAAACAGTATTAACTTATTTCAATCAAAATTTTCTTTTTCTATGAGAAAAGAAATTTAATATGAATATGCTAAAGTAGATCACCATAAACAAGCTTTATAAAAATATTTTAGCTTAGAACAGATTTTAAAATATTCAATGAAAGAAACCCTCCACCTCTGCTATCAAATGTTGTTATGACAAATGTCACTTTCATCTTTATTCAAAAAATAAAAAGTAAACAGATATATACTAGGTGCTCATACTGAGTCTTCTAAACTCTTATTTACTCAGATAAAAGGCAGTCAATTTTAAAAGACATAAAAAGCAATGCAGTCCTTACCAAGTATTAGGGAGATATAAGTATGAAAAGCTAGTATAGTTAAGCAGCACAGTGGAGACCGCATGCTCATTCCTGATGCACCTTCCTGTAACTGCAGGAGGCCCAGTTCCTATGGGAATTAAAAGAATTTTAGAATGAGCAGAGCACGATCAACAAATCATACTCAGACACTTTACAACGCCAGTTCACAGAGCTCCATCCCCCATGGAGAAGGGATATATTTTTCAATAGCTTACTTATAACACCTCATTAGAAACAAACTTTACACTTTAAATTAACATTGATCTCATAAATTCCCTTATCAAGTGATTCTAGGGAGAGAAAAAGGCAATGCTTGTTTCATAAAAATTGTGTATGTCTCTGATAAAAAATGTCAATTTATTAAAACAAGGGACTATGGTGGATATGAAAAAATACAGTTCTATGTTTTCAAAGATATTTCCATTAGAGAAATTATAATCACACAGTTTCTTTAGAATACGTAAGTGTCATAAAAAAGATAAATAAAAGATTCTGAGTGTTGGGAGGACTTGGGTTTCACTGGGAGAGGATAAGTGAAATCTTTGTGGAATAGATGACATTTATCTCAAACCTGGTGGTTGGAGATGTTGTTTGGGAGGATGCTGGCTGGGAAGGACATCTAAAAAAACACCAGCAAAGGCACAAAAACAGAAAAGCACAGGGAAGGCCTGTGTGGGGTAATTCCCCGGTTCAGTGGGGTCTGGGGGTCTGTGAGAGAAGGGAAATATGGGTAATAAGGCTGGAAACACTGGCAAGAATCAAGTTATGGAGCCCTGGAGTTCATGCTATAGTTTGGACTTTTATTCAGGAGGAAATTCAGAACCACTGAAGGAATAAAATGGAAGGTGAAAGGTCGAGGAGACGGGTCACCATGAAATGCAGAATCTGAATCGATAGATTATTAAGATAGCATCATAAATACATTATAGCTTATGAGAAACTCAGAGGGTAGCATAAACAGAGGTAAAATTAAGTACTTCTTGTACTTATTCTCAGACATTTCCCAAAGCCTGCTCTCTTGACTAATAGGGATAGCTTTTACAGTAAGGCGACCCTATAAAAAGCATATTGAGTGTTATCATTAATAAATGTTATATACTACAAAAACCACAACACAGAAATACAATGAATAAAACTCATGGAAAACAAATTTCCAGGCTTTATAGTGTAAAACGAAGGGGTTTAAAAGAAAACCCAAAATACTGCAATAATATTTGATCCATGAAAATCATAAAATGTTGGACATGGAAATCTAACCTAATTTGATGGTTTCACAGAGCATTCTGAGGTAGCAAAAAAATGATAAGGAAGCATATTTTAGTCACACAAGAGTAATAAAGATCTAGCAAGCAGCAATATTACAAAACATAGTTTTTAAAAAAAAAAAAAAAAAACAAAACATAGTTTTTAATCCCAGAGTTTAGGTAACAAAATACTTTCAATAGAAAAACCATCTCTAGTTCCTGAAAAATGTGATCAAAGATCAAAAGTTCTTTATTATACTGCAAAGAAGATTGTCAAGAATTGTCATGCTAGTTATTGGAACATTTTCCATTACCAACATATTCAATAATTGTTAATAAATAACTTCCCTGTCAAAATTAAGATAAAATTAAATTTGTACCCTATTTCCAGAAAATCCTATAAATTCTAGTAGCCTGATAATCCGTGCTGGTAAAAGAGACAGCATCTGTAAAAGGAAAAAAAAAACACACAAGAGTACTGATTTATTAATATATCTATCTATAGATAAATGGTCTACACCAAACAATTTAAAATTTCACTTTCAAACAGTTCATGGGTGTCTTGGTGGCAGTATTTTTTTAAATATTTACTTCTATATATATATTTTACAGCATTGTTCATTTCAGTACAATGTATGTTTGTATGCGTTCTCCTCTCAGGTGTATTCCCATAAAATTACTGCCTGAGAGGAGAAATCAAACATTGTAAAAAATATGCAAATAAAAAAAAATTTCACTTTCAGTAACAGAAAAATTAGAACCAACCTTAAACTACTAGATATGTTGCAACCACTTGCTGTACATATTATACTCATTACTTATGAATTAATTTCATATAGCTAAGATAAAGAACCTTAAAAATAAATATTAAAAAAAGGTCTTTTCGGCATGCTCTAAAATATTTGTTCCTTTTATGTGGAGTGAGGAAGTGCTGGGAAGGCAACACTTCAGGAGATGCCGGCTCTATGCATGTCTGACAAAATGATGAAAGGAAATCCTGTGTTTTTTAAAATATCTTATGATTTAAGTCATCAGAGAATACAAAGAGAGCAAGCAAATAAGCTAACAAAATGAAACAAAAACAAACTAAGACACAGAGAAGAGATGGGTAGGTTAACAGTGGAGAAGGGGTTTGGGGTGTGGCTGAAGTGGGTAAATGGGATCAAAACTACACTTTTGGTGGTGATTATTATATAGTGTATACAAATGTCAAAGTATATGGAATAGCAATAATATTTTTGTTGTGGAAATGGAACTGGATCCCAAGCTCTGTGTTATCCAGAACATTACCATCCATGGACAGTGCTACGACACCCGACTGTACTACAAACTAGTCTGAGCATGTGCAGAACTTCACAGTGTGTGCTGAGGACAGCCCTAGTGGATCACAACACAGGAAAGCTGACCCCACTCTAATTCCTTGTTAGTCAAACCCGGGCAGAGGGTCAAATGCAGTACAGAAGGCACTTAGATTCTTCAAAACTTTAGGTTCTTTTAAAAAAAGATTCTGGTAGCTTTATAATTTTCTACTTACCAAATTAAAGGCCCCTATTCCAAGCTTGACACCCCCTTCAAATTCATAGAAAAACTGTTGTTCAACTTTTTTGTTCTGAATTACATTCAGGATAGAAAGACATTCTCTGGATAGGGGAAAAAAGTTAAAGCACAAATTTACCATGACTGAAAATGAATGCTGCCCAATTTCACAGTTATACCTTATAAAATAAATGTCATTAGCCAAAATACGACAGAATTTTTAAATGGATGATGCTGGGGTGAGTTTATTCCTGAGGTTACTGAGCAATATAATCATTAATAAAATATGATGTACCTGTTACTACACTGTTTATCAAGACAAGTCTTTCTGGGCTTAAATTAAGAGAGTTCAAACATCACTAAACACAACTCAGGAGCCACAGGATGGCAACCTTGGGGCTTCACTGCAGCAGTTTACAAGAGGCTTCCTGGAAGAGCTCAGCTCCTCAGCTACTGTGTACACTGCAGAGACTCTATTTTCTACATGCTGATAATAGATGAGTATTACAAAATTTTCAAATAATGTGAAGAACACATAAGTATCCCTACAAAACTACCCCCAGAGAGATGGTCACAGTTGATAGCCTGGTGCATAAATTCTTAGGTGATTTTATACTTTTCTAAGATTACAATCCTTGAGCATACACAAATGGGATCATATAGTAAGCATTGTTCTGTAAGTGATGATGACAATTTTCCATGAAAGCTACCTTATTCATTTATGAGTGCATATTACTCCATTCTGTGGAATAATTTATTTACCCACATTTCTTTTGTTAAATATTTGTTTCCAAATCTTCCATATTATAAGCAATTCTGCTAGGGTGTTTTGTACATTTGTGAAGTATGTTTTTCACACCAAATACTACAGTTATACAGAGATGTGTCACTTAACAATAGGGATATGATGCATCATTAGGTGATTTTGTCATTGTGTGAATGTCATAGAGTGCAATTACAAAAACTGAGATGGTATAGCATACTATACACCTAGTCTATTGGGCCCAGTGTCATTTATCATTCACTGAAATGTCTTTAAGCAACACATGACTGTAGTTACACTATCCTAACTGTCCTTAAATTAAATTCTTAAAACAGGACTTCTGAGATTAAAGGTGATACTCATTCTAAATCTTGATATGCACTGACCGACAGAACATCCTTCAGATAGAAAAAACTCTTTATCAGTTTAGACTCCCACCAACCTATGAGCTCGCTCTCACAGCCATTTGCCTGGAGTCATTTCTATTACAGTTCTATTTGTATTTTTTATTATGATATATTTTGCCATAATGAAATGTAATGTTTATTTGGTCAGGGCAATCTTTATGTTTCCTAGTTTTATGTCATCCTTTAAAAGGCTTCTGATGTAGACATCAGGTATCAACTGATATGATGAACTGAGAAGGGCACAACATCCATCACCCTTATGTTTTTCTTGTAGTGATGCAAAATCTCAATTTTTATCATGAAGAAACATTAGATAAGTACACATTGAGAGATGTTCTACAAAGTAACTGGCCTGTATTCTCCAAAAATGTCTCAGTCATGAAGGACAAAGACTGAGAGACTCTTACAGATTAATAGGCTAAGGAAACACAGCAATTAAATTCAACATCCAGGATCATAGGTCTGGGTTGGTGAGAACAACCGGGTTGACAAGAAAATTAGAGATGTATAAGTAACGTCAACAGTTACTAATTTCTGTTAATGTTAGTTTTCTTGATTTTAATATCTATATTATAGCTCTATAACATTTATGAATCCTAGTGAAAATATATAGGAAAATTCTTAGTAGAAATTTTGAAACCATTTCAATGTGAAAAATTTTTAAATAAAGAAACATTGAAAGACCTTAAAACTTTAGGGCTATCCTAAGCTTTGGAAACAACCCAAATGCCCAAAAATAGATGACTGGATCAAGAAGATGTGGTACATATACACCATGGGATATTACTCAGCATTCAAAAAAGATAAACACATGCAATTTGCAGCAACATGGATGGCGCTGGAAGGGATCATGCCCAGCGAAATAAGCCAGAAAGAAAAAGAAAAACACAGGATGGTCTCACTCATAGCAGGAATCTAGAAAACTTAAATAAGGAACCAGAAAAAAGAATAACTATAAGAAAGAAGATATCAAAATCAACAAACAACTATGAACCAGAGACACTCTATGGGGGGTGTGGGGTGGGGAAAGGAGAGATTGGGGTCAAAATAAGGGGGTTGTAATTGTATGGGGAATATAAAAATAACATTTAAATTAAAAAATAAAATAAAATTAAAATAAAATAAACTTTAGGGCTATAAAAATAATTTCCTTAAAAATACTTTATGTTTTATTAGTATTCTTTAAACAATATTTTAATTTGAATCTATGTTATTTATTTTTGTATAGTCTATTTTTCCAAAATGAAGAGACAACTTTCCCAAAACAATTAAAGTACCCATCTTTCTCTGCTGATTTGAAAGGGATCTATCTATATATAGGAATTTAGTATATTTTGAATTTCCAGGTAGATACTTGTGTGTGTACTTGTGTATGTGTGTGTGTGTGTGTGTGTGTGGTGTAAGCACATATGCATACACACAGATGTTTGGGTAAGCTGTCACACACTATTTCAAAACCTAAAGTTCCATTTCAATGATATATAGATATCTGCGCCATCACAAGAATATTTTAACTCAGTTTTTTAAGTTTTGGTAACTACAAAAGCAATCAATGCTTCCAGAATTTTTTATACCTTCCAAAATAACAATCTGAAAGGAAAACTAAATGAAATGTCAAGTTCCCCAAATCCCCACCTCCAGTCTCCTTTGAGATTTTGAATGGAATAAAATTACTATATTAAGCCAAATACATTCAACATGAGGTGCCTAGAGCTTATACAGAAAGCCACATTCTTATTGGTTTAAAAAGTCAGAGTACAGAGTTCAAGACTGCCAGAATGGTGATAAAGGGGTAAATTTCAGATACAGGAGAATCTCAGAGGAAGGAAACACCAAGTCTATGTTAAAACTCCAAATTGTTGGCTGACCTATGAACTATGTGAGTACCAGGAAGACTTCAGAGAAAAGCATTAATGAGACAAAATAATAAGCCTAGATTTCAGATGTTAACGACTGCTAGAGTAAGAGACTGAAGCTGAAGTCTAGTCAAGTTAAATGCTTCCCAGACCAAAAATCATCTCTCTTCTGAGAAAGATAATAGAATCCTGAGTCTCTACAATGAATCAATATATAGTATACAACTGAAAACTTACTGACATGAGAATAGAAAAAAGTGAATAAAGCAAATATAGCAATAGAAATTGACAAAAGGCCCAGATATTGAAATAATATCCAATCTGAGAAAAATAATCTTTTTTTCCAAATGCACAGCACCTTGCTGACCTACTAAATAAAATCAGACTAACTAACATGTAATGGGACTCCCAGAAGGAGAGGAGAAAGTGAGAATGTGCAGAAAAAGGTATTTAAAGAAATAATGCACACAAATTTCTTTAAGTTACACTTAAGTGCATCATAGTCAAACTGCTAGGGGCCAAAGATATGAAAAGTCTTCAAAGGAGCCACAAAAAGACACTTTACAGACAGGGTAACAATATTGCAAATAACAGCTGACTTCTGTTCTGAAACAATAGAAGCCAATTTTATTGGATTGATAGTTTTAAAAGAATGAAAGGAGAAGGGAAAAAAACCTTGTAACTCAGAATATTATACTAAGCAAAAATAACCTTCAAAAATAAAGATGTCTTCAGATAAATTAATACAAAATTGTTGAATGCAGATATGCACAGTGCAAAAAAAAATGCTAAAAGACAATTTTCAGTTTGTAAGTTTACAAGAAATGGAAAATATTAAAAATGATCAATATGAGTACACAGAAAAGACTATAACATACAATTGTTTAAAGCAAAAGTTTGACAGTTCATTGTGAGGTTTATAATATATGCCCCTGTGCTATCAATGGAATTACTTAAAATAGTATATAAGGTAATAGGTGGTAAATTAAACTATACTTTTGCCATCTTTTCATTTTATGTGTAATGGAACAACATTAACTGTAAGTTAATTGTTATAAGTTAAGGAGTATACTATAACCAATAGTACAACCATTTAAAAAAAATTAAAGAGACTTACAACTAAGAAAACAACAGAGGGATTACAATGGAATTTATGTGTGTGTACATACATCTATATGTATGTATGCACATAAAAATCTACTAATGTAAATGAAGACAGAAAAAGGCAAGAAAATAAATGAAGCAAAAAGGCAAAATAGTAGTCAAAAGTGGAAACATACCAATTGTCACACTGAAAAAAAAAGCAAGACCCAAGTATGCACATCAACAAGAAATGCAACTTAAATTAAAAAACAAAGATAGGTTTCAAGTAAAAGAATATATACCATGCAGACACTAATTTAAAAAAAACATGAGTAACTGTCATAATGTAAACAAAACAGATTTCAAGACAGAAAAGCTATAAGGAATTAAGTAGGGACACTTCAAAATGATAAAAAGAGCAATTCACTAGAAAAATTAAAAAAAAGAGCTTTAAGTATACCTAAATTTAATAATAGAGGTTCTAAATATGTCAAACAAACACTGATAGAATTAACAGGACAAATGATGACTCCAGAATCAAAGCTAGAGATTTTTGACACTGCAGTAAATGATAGGATAATTAGAAAAAATTAGTATGGATATAGAAATCATGAGCTCCACTCTGGTCCACCTTAATTAAATATTTGAATCACTATAGAAAATTCTATTTTGCATTGCTACTTTAGAGTCTCAACCAAAACATACCTGTCATTTTAAATATACAAATTATTTTTAGGAGAGAGAAATAATAATTATCTAATCTGAAATTATGTAAGCAGCTTTCAATTATTTTTTCAAAATTGTATTGAAATACAATTTTGTCATAAGGCATTGAATACAGACTCAGTATGGCAAAAATCAAGTGCATTTTTACCAACACCGAGTTTTTTAAAAAGTAGTCTTACTTAATGAGAATTTCAAAGTACAAAGTGGCACGTTGTACCAGAATCATTTAAACACTACATCTTAATTTTTAACTTACTTATATATTTGGTAACTTGTTCTAATTTTGAGTCCACCTTTGATGAAGTTGATCATATTTTCATCCTAAAAACAATACAATTGAATAATTAGATCATTTAGCAGAAGACTCTTAAACTATCCCCACAGCTATGTATTTGTATGGTTAGAACCAAACACTCCCTTTTGATGACATAATTTTTAAATTAAAATAATATTTTTTTTACATATGAGAGGTTTTTATGTAATTTTTCTTCCAAGTTTAATGTCAACAAAAAAGAAAGTTTTTTAAAGTTTTATAAACTTTAAGGAAGTAATTAAAGGAGTAATCCTCACCAATTATGGGGCCATGTAGGTTAGTCCAAACCTATTTTAATCAATATCATCTTTTAGTGAGCTATTTTCTTCTGGAGTCAATAGAATCCAAAATGACTGATTTAAGGATGTGCTCTAAGGTCAAATTTTCCTGTCTAACTCCACTAAATGGGTTATAGTTCTTCTTTTGCAGGTTACTTTATCAGGCAAAGTCTAATGAACATTGTGAATTTCATTTATGTTTATTTCCAGACCAGAAATAATTCAGATTCTAAACTTTTCACTGATATGCAATTTTGGCTTTGGGGGGAAATATTTCACTTCTCTTTGCCTGCTGGTCATGAACCAAAAAATTGAAGCAGTAGGTCTAGATGACTATGATTTTCCGGGTCAATATTCTAGAATTCCAAAAGGATCTCTTAATAAATTACATCAAATAACTGCTTGAAGGAAGTTGCTCTAAAACAAAGTGCTAATGGAGATGGCTGCATGTTTCACAATTCCATAAAAGTTTTTCTGCTCTATTAGTATCAGAAACATGCATCCCTCCAAAGCAAAAGAAAAGCTAATCTTAATTTGAAATTTTCATCAATTATTTAATGAGTTAACATTTGAATTAGTATAAGAATTAATTAATACAAAATAAGCAAAGTAAATGCTTAATCTTCTTATTTTAAGGAAACTTAAGATCACATAAGTTCCAATACTGACCACGAATTTATTAAATTAAATTAAAATCTACCTCAAATAAAAATTTTTCATTTCATAATTCACCAAACATTTACTGAATGCCTATTTTATACCAGGCACCTGAAAGCAAAATCAGACAGAAGCAATACACTGTGCTAAGAGTTGGAAACATGCACACAAATGGAGACATGCACAGGATGTCATGAAAGCACAAAGGGGTAAAAGGTGGGGCATGGAGAGGTCTACAAAAACCTCCTGGAAGCATCAGTGCTAAAAGCACCAAAAAATGATTAGGAAGTGGTTAGATTAAAGGGGGCAAAGCAGATGTGAAGCTTGCAAGCAAAGGAGAACTCTAATGGAAAGGCAGGGAAGCTCTAAAGATCGTGTGTACTTGACCATCTGTGTTTATGTAACTCAGCACCGCTGCAGAATCTGCTGCAAAGAAGGGAATGAATAAGGAGTAAGAAAGCAGTCTCTACCCATGCCACTCAAGTATGCAACATACATGCCAGTAGCATCTGAGGACATTGCTAAGAGGGGAGTAGGCCACTATGGGAGGGGGAGCAGATACCAGTTTAGTTTGAAAAGACCTCCCCTATTTCAGACATTCTCATACAGAACAAATGTCAATGACAGCTACTAAATGCTGAAGCAGAGAAATGACATAAGGCGAGATTTTTCATCTTTGAGAGGGTGCTCAATTTTACAATAAAGGATGAGCTTTGAGGTAAGAGAAATGAGAGGGAGGGTCATTAGATTGCTGTGCAGTCTAGGGAAGACTGGATGAGCACTGCCACAGAACAACCATGGTCAGAACAGAGAGGAAGAGCTACGGTGGCTGCTTTAAAAGATTAAATCAAATAAATAAAGGCACGACCATGAAACAGAATATGGAGGCAGGAGGGTATTTAATTGCAAATCCCCAATTATAAAATAAGCCATCAAATCCCAGATTTGACTGTCAAGTGTTCATTTGGAAAACACGTCAGAAAAAGAGTAGGGCCTCCATGATTAGCATGGTGTTTACTGAGGCAACAAGAATACTGTTTCCAGTCAGTGCTGGTAACATGCAGAGTTTTAGGAAACATGGTCACAGATTAGATTTGTTCAGTTTTACTAAACCAGAATCCAAACTAAGAAGTCAATCTCTAGAAAAAGAGAAAAGCAACTCTCAACACAATGTAAAACATTGGAATTGAAGGAGATTTTCCACTTTACAGTTGAGTTTCTACCCATTTATAGTCTCATCACTGGGCAACCACGATGACAAAATGCATGTTTTTAGCAGCACCAGCAGATACAATGACAGGCAAAATGCTGTTGTAACAGTTCCTAGAGGTGATATTAAATGCCCATAAAGAAAGGACTGATTGTTTTGTTTACTGACTTTTAAAACTGCTCTTCCAAAGGAAGAAATAAAAGCAAGAAATGGGGAATGAGAATAGAAAGAGGGGGAAAATAAAAACTTAAGTATACATGAAAAGTTTGGCTTTCTATCCATGCATAACTGAGCTTTGCTATTGCATCTGGTGGGAGATTGGAGTGGCCAGGGATTAAGGAACTTCCTCTGCCAGGCACTCCATTAGCAAATATAAGAGGGATATCAGAACAGCAAATATCTTTCATTGCAACTCTTAAAGTCCAAAGAACTGAGGCACTGACATAGCATGAGCCACATTTTTTCTCTATCTACTGACATGTTTCCCCAGCAATACCGATTCTAAGCCAGACGTTCATTACCTGAACAAACGTGAGTGCTGCTTTCTGTAGGAGACACTCGGCATAACAGATTTCAGCATGCATTTCCTCTATTAAAAACAAATAAGAATACATTAGGAAAAATCCCATGTCCCAGTAACTGCTCTGAGATGTTCAGAAAAGACTAAATGAGTCCAAGAGGGACAAAAATCTAGATTGCTCTGGTGCTTCCATAAAAGTGACCGAGGATCTCAGCTCTTGGTCCCTCAACAAGACATTCCCAGAATGTGGGAAAATGGTTCAGGGAAGTCAGCTTTGGCCCCATTCTATAACTGCAAAGACTCAGGCATTAGGTGTCACAGACCCAAAATTAGCTCACAAAAGGAAACCAAAATTTAGACGCAATCTTTAAAAAATGAAACCACTTATTTTTTAACTTAATACCAAGCAATCTTAGCAGTCATAAAAATTGACAAAAACAACTTAACTTTATGAATCCTGGCTTCTAAAATATGAAGATATGTTAATCATGACAATGATGAGGCACATTATCAACATGGAGAGAGAGGAGCAGCTCTCTTAAGAGTTCTGCATGCCCACAGAGTCCTCACACACAGGAGACTCCATGTAAAAAGAGTCAGCATTAGTACTGATCAGGAGCCAGGCGCTCACAAAAGGGACTTTGCAAAGCTCTGTATATGCCACGGACATGTAGTACGTCCCAAAATACATGGCCTGTCTTTCTACTCAATCCACCATAGTTGCAGAGATTGAGGGGAAGAGAGAGCTCTGCATTTTTGCATAAATAAAATCAATAGCTTCCTGCTTTGTACATGGGAGGCAAATTGGTATTATATTTAAGCAAATATGCTTGGATTATTTATCAGCCTGGGTTGGAGACAAGGCTGCTCTTAAGGTCTCAAGCAAACTACCCTATCCCTCTCTCCTGACTTCTTCATCTGCAAAGACCAGCTAGTAATGTCTCTCCTTCATAGCTGAAGAATGAAGTGAGGGGCTGCATGTGCAGAGTAAGCACTCGATATGTTAGTTCCCATCATTCAATATGTTAGTTCCCAGCACTAAGGTCACTCTCATGTCATACTTTTTGGTAAAAGCTCAGAAAGTACATTTTTATGTCAAGTAAGTAACTGATAAATAGGATATTTCTGTGTTGTCAGGAATGCTGTTGAATCAAACTGGATAAGAATTAGTACTTTATTTCTTTCACTTACACAAACAGAACCCCCCCACCCAACACACACACACACACACCCCACTAGTTCTCATAAAATGATTCAACTCCCCATCATTCTCATTTTCCAAAGGTTGACTCTACGAAGACACAACTATGCAATTCCCGAGAACAGCCAAGCCCATAACAGGCCAACCTGAAGAGTTACGGCTCCTGCACATTCTGGCAGGAGCAACAGCCAAGACCTCAGTCCTTGAAAACACCTAACCTCAGAGTGTGTCTCTGGATTTTCTCAGTGTGTTCAAGAGGATCAAAAAGGATAACTTTTATCTTTACAGAGACACCTGAATATCCCCTTCTTTGTTCAATTTGTAAGAAAGTAGGAAATGTTAGCAATTATTCACTTTGAAAGCTTGCTCATTGCTGGCTTGGATCTGAGCCGAGGGAAGGACACTGCTGCTGGGAGAGGACCAGCATACGCAAAGGCACGGAGCTAGGAAAGCACAAAGCCCCTGCAGGCAAGCACAAGGTGTATAAGGAAAGCAGTGGGCATTTAGTCCTAAAGCAAGTTGGGGCTAAACTATGGACAGCCTTGAACATCAGAGTTGGGGCTTAATTCAGCAGGAAACAGCAAATCCTTGAAGATATCTGAGCAGAATAGTGGCTAGGTGGGGCTTCAGTTAAAGATGGACAAATCTATATGCAACAAATGGGCCATAAGGATGTCACAAGAAGGTAGAGATAAAAGGCAAGAAAATTTAAACTCTGTCTTCCATTTGTAAGTATTCTTCATGTTAAATCTCTTTCACTTCCTAAGCACTGTATTTAATTATCTCTTTTTTAAAGGCAATATGCCAACCACAGGAGAAGAAGAACAGGACTGTTTCCTGTTAAACCCATGAAAAGTTTAATTAAATATACTCACTCCTCAGACAACCAGCCACTCAAGGATGTAAATGAAAATTACTAAGAGGAAAAACAAATCACATACCAAAGCTACAATGTTATGACATGCTCCCCTGAACACAAAATCTGTTTGGGTTGCAGTGACAGCCAAACTCATTAGGAATAAAATGCAACTTAATTCATAAAAGTCTTATTTCTTCACTCTGGTTGATTTACATTAGGCAGTTCCTTGGTTCTCAAAATTAGCTATATGGCATTTAAGAGAATGTACCTATCAGAATGTTTCTTAATTATAAATTCCTTAGTCCACTGAAGGAAACAGCTTCATGATTGCAGTGAAATTTATCTATGTCTTTAGATATAAAAGTCAAAATAAGCCGGTATTTCAGAATAGGCTAGGGTCACCAGCTAATTTTCTTTTGATTAAGGCATTACTTTTTAAGAACAATTTTACGTTCACAACAAAACCGAGCAGAAGGAGCAGAAGGTACAGAAATTTCTGTACCTTCTGTACCAATACTATAGGCCCCACACATGTACAGCTTTCCCCATTGCCAACATTCCCCACCAAAGTGGTACATTTGTACAACTGATGATAACATATGAGTCACAATCATCCCGTGTCCTTAGTATACCTTAGGGTTCACTCTTGGTGTTGTATATTCTGCAAGTTTGAACAAATGTAAAACGCTATGTACCTATCATTAATCACACAGAGTATTTTCACTGCCCTAAAAATCAACTGTTCCCTGCCTTTCTCTCCTTATGCCCTCCCCCCACACTCTATCCCTGACAGCCACAATTCTTTTTACACTCTACATAGTTTTGCCTTTTCTAGGAAGTCATACAATTGGAATCACACAGTATGTAGCCTTTTTAGAATGGCTTATTTTTTTTTTTTATAGAGGCATGTTTTATTTATTTATTTGTTTGTTTGTTTGTTTTGTTTATGCATGCACTGGGTACAGTCAGAAGCGCGGGAGGGTGAGAGAATTCACCAGAGCCAGAGCGGGGAGCAGAGCAGGCAGAAGGACCGAAGTACACTGCTGGGGGGAGCAGCGGGCGGCAGGAGAGGTCTGCGCGCCATGTGGGACCCTCCTCCAGTGGCCGGGGAGCAGCTGGGGATTGAACCGGTGCCGCAGAGGCCGAGGGCAGCTTCGCAACCCAGCGCTCAACCGCTGCGCCACCAGGGGAGGCCCTAGAATGGCTTATTTTGATTGGTAAAGGCTCTTCCCAGCTTTCATGACTTGATAGCTCTTTCTTTTAGTGCAGAATATTTCATAGCTTTGATGTACCACCATTAATTTGTTCATCCACCTGCTGAAGACATTTTGCTTGCTACAAATTTTAGTATTTTGTGTCTCCTATTCCAGAGAACAAATTTGACCATAACAACACAGACACAAATTCTCCTTAGATAGCAAGAACTATAGTCTACCTCTGAAGGATATAATTTTCTCTTCTATAGGAATATCTAGATACTCCTTTCTTATAAGCCTCTGACAGAAGTGTGACACATAAAACAGCTAATCTGCCCTATCTGCAGGTGAGGCATGAAGCATTTGACAGCAAAAGTAGTTATTTTCTCCCACCCATCTGATAGGACACTGTAGCCATATCTGGATTGTTGATTATCCCCAAATGTCCACAAACCAAACATTTCCCATACTGAGAAACAGTAACCATATTTTCAAAGGTACCAGAATTATTTTATCTTGAGGTAAAATTATAGCTTGTGGAAAAACAGAAACTCTCATTCATGAATGATACACCTATAAACTGACCTAACTCTTCAGAGAAAATATTGGCTGTACCTAAATATTTTCAATTTTCTGTTTTTAGGCCTCTGTCATAGTTGCAGAAATGCATGAACACATACTTAACATAAATAGTAAGACAGCATTATTTGTATATGAAAAAATAAAAACAATATTAATAATACAGAATAAACAATACATGGGTTCCCCATAGCAAAAGAACATTATATAGCTATTAAATAGAATGAAATAGGGTTTATAGGTATCCACATAGGGAAAAAAACACATTGTAGAGTAATGGTATCACATGCAAAAAATGAACAACTACAACAATATACGAAATTTGCATATATGTTTACATATGTAAACAGAAAATTCTGCAAGGCTTCAAAACCAAAAATTAACAATGGTTACTTCTGGAAGGTGAGTAGGCTGGGAAGACAAAAAGAAATTCCATTTACTTTATATCAAACACTTAAATACTGGGTTTTATGAGTATGGTCGTGTTTTAATTTTTCAAAGAAAGGAAAAAGTTAATCTTTTAGATGACTCGTACCTTCAGTCAGCTGTTCAAATGATCCTCTAGAAAGAAGACTTGAAAAGGTTTCCACAACTGTGCATTTTTTTCTATATCTGCATAAAATAAGTAGAAGGGGAGATGGGAAATGGAAAAAATAACAATATATCAGACAAAGTTCATTTTTTTTTTTTGACATTCATTTCAATCACAATCACACATCTAAGAGTCACTGAGGCCTAAGTCTAAACCCTAAAGTCTGTAGGCGAAAGACAACCCTCTTTAACACTGCAAACCCAGATGTCAGTGCTGACTGGCATTCAGTGGACATTAAATCCATGTTCGCTGACCCCGAGTGAACATTCCTACAAGGAACAGTGAACACTAACCCTGTCAAGCACCTGTATGGCTAAAATCAGTATGAAGTAAGACACGTGAAGAAGGGCTTAGAGTACAGTGTTTGGAAACTCTTCACTTGTGAAATTTCCAATATAATTACATGAGGCCATACTTTCATCCGTGTTGAAATTCACCAATGCCAGTTAACAGCTTTTGCTCAGGTCTTGCTATATACACAGAGCAAAGATAAAAGTAAAAATAGAGATCGATCTCATTTTCACCAGCAAAGAATATTCAAATGCGTGCTTTCTAAACAAATAAAACCCTTCTTTCTAAATGTGGAGCATTTCCCACATAAGAGAATATTCCTTGCTTGGTCTGGTTTAGCAGGTAGTTGAAAAGCTGAACTCGTCCACCACAGGAAGATATTTAGATGCTTGCTGCTAACCCCATTGATATCTGCTTCTGCCTTTTTCTGTAGCTCAAATTATCAGAAAGAAAGGTGAAAGGTAGCGATGCTGAGTGCTTGGCCAGATAAATATCAGACAATAGTGTTGACTCTATTACATAAAACTACATGAAATGGTCTAGCCCAAGACCTTTTCCGTAACTGTGTCTAACTTCAAACAGAGCTCTCAGTCAAACCACACTCATTTTACCCCAAAGATCTAAAGGCTGGTAATCATATCTCCAGCATGAATTGACTTGGTTCTTACTTTTGGCAGGTTTGTAAGGCGTCCCTCATGGCGGATATGCCATTTTGGATGTCCTGTTGCTCAAAGGTCATGACAGCCTGCAACACGACAATGGTACTGTAGCCCAGGGCATGGTACATGCTGTCTTTAGCCCTGGGGAGGACACAGGGAGTTAGCACATTTCAATTCAACCGCAAAGCATTCCTGTCTTGCCAGATCACAAGAAATCCTAGTAAATGAATTCATGCCTTTCACAGTATTAACTTTGACTTCATCATAATTACTGAAATAATGAGGACCGTGAAAACATGTCCTAAAACCTCAAATGTCAAGGACTCTCCAGTGTAAAGCCCACAACACAGAGCAAAATGTTGAAGCAGAAGCTGACCAGGACGTGCTTTTCCCTTGTTTTAGCACAAGGGGGCAGCCTGCGGATTCATTTCCTAGGAAATGTTTCAAAGCAAAGCCATTTTTCCCAGTTCCACAAGCAGCAGCAATAGGCCTTCTTTAGCTCCGAAATAAGTGCTAAAATAAAGATCTCCAGGGATGTATTCTGTGACAGAGAGATTCTGCTATGTTTTGTGAAAGATAAAGCCTTGTTTAAAATATTCCCCTTTCAATCAGGAAAAAAAAAACAAAACTAGCTGGCAAATTATAAATCAGAGACATTCAGCAGGAGAGAAAGGGATCAAAACAAGCGTCTATGGTGACAGTTAACGGGTATCTTGATGGCAGGAATTTTATGGGAATTACACTTGAGAGGAGTAATTGAACATTGTGCAAAAATGAACAACAATGTAAAAAATATATAAATTTTAAAAAATTTAAATAAAATATTCCCCTTTCCTCTCCCAAGGGAGACCAAGAAGTAGCATGATATTTGCATGAATTAGGTTGGCCATAAAGGTCCCCGACAAAAAGTACAGTTTTAGACTTCCTCTCCAATCGAAACCCATTAGCTGATAATTACTGATCATTCCAATTATCGAAGTTATCAGTGAGAGCTACTTCAATTCTTGAAGTCAATTCATCCTAATGTATGGCAGACATCCCAGATTCTCAGGCTGTGAAAACCTCACTATCTTCTCTCAAAACTTCTTAAATTATGCTAATTTTTAATAAGATTTAAAATATCAACAACTCATAATACTGCTTTTAATTCAAATATAACCCCCTACAGCCTGCTGCTATGCAAAACAAAGGCAAGACACATTACTCTTTTCCCCATGGACACAGTCTAAACATCCTTTGGTTAATTTGCAGGTTGCTCCTCCCAACAAAAAAACCGAGGGCACTGATTATCAAAAAAAACCTAAAAGGCATAAAGGCATCCTTGAGTTAATCAGTAAGTGTAGTTTGAAACCTCACATTTTAAACTGAAAGCTCCAGACAGGAAAAAAAAAATACTTGTTAGAAAAATGTATGTTTAACAATGGAATGTGCATGAAGATTACGGGATAAAAAAATCTCAGTGAAATAATATACTAAATAACATATTCTCATTCCATATTATGACCAGCTGGAGGTCAGTGGCAGAGAAAAAAGGAGACTTGTTTGAGTAAAAACCAAAGGAGACAGGCAGTTTGAGGGAGAAGAGATAAGAAGGAAAGACAGGTAGAGAGAGGAAGACAGATGGAGGTAGACACAGAAGATAGAAAGAGAGAAGTCTGAGGGACATAGAAGGATTGCAGGGGTGGGGGAAAGGCAGAAGACAGGCAAAGGAGAGGTTGTGATCATGGGTTGGAGACAACACTGGACAATTTACTTAGGCTATATGTGTCACCACCTACTTATCATCTGTTCCGCTGACATAATTCAACATAAGTTGAATTGCTCTCAATTCTTCTAAATCTTGATAGAATTACTAACCATCAGTTCCTCAGTAGGTAAATTAATCTCTAAGATTCAAGGTCAATAATCAGTGTCATATCACCCTGCTGACCACTTGAAGGAATGAGATTCTCACTTTTATGCCCAAAGGAACCTTCTAGGAAATTATTATATGAAGTCTAAGTTTCACCCAAGTGACTGTGTTGATGACACAGTGTAAGACTATTCCTGTGACCATTCTTCTATGGGAAAGAGACTGTTACAGGATTAAACCCCTTTTTCTCATCAAAACTGAAAGCGGGCATATTTGTGACATACAAGATGTATTCTATAGTTTTACTTGGCAAAGGAGATGATGATCCATTACAAGACAAATGTTGATTTGTTAAATGTCTTGTCCTGGGGTAGAAAAATAAAATTGAGTCTTTGAGCAAAATAAAAAAGAGATTAGAGGGCCTCCCTGGTGTCACAAGGGGTTAAGCTCTGCATTATGAAGCAGTTCGCCGCCTCTGCAGCACAAGTTCAATCCCAGACCGGCCAGAGAGAAACCCACATGGCAAAGCAGACCTCTCCTGACTCGCCCGCTGCTCCCCTCAGCAGTGTATTTCAGTCAGTCTGCCTGTTCTTTTCCCTACTTTGTCACTGGTGGGTCCTCTCACCCCCCGTATCTCTGACCTGTACCCCAGCTCTTGTATGCATAAATAAATAAATCTTTTAAAAAAAAAGAGAGAGAGAGAGATTACATTGTAGAGGTGGAACTGTAGTAAAAGTGAGTCCAGGATTTGCTGCCACATTTTAAAAATTAACCAAATGTGTAATTGAAATTAGACAGTTTAATGCCACTATATAAATAAGGAGCTCCAATAATATTTCTATTACCTTAAATTTCTTTTTATCATTTGAGATTAGCTTATTGTAGTTCTTCCCTTTCCCATTTCACAGGAAACTTTTTTAGTGATATTTAAGCTTAAGAGCACTACCCATAAAAATATTTCTCTGAAGAAAGTAAAATGAAGCTCTTGAAAACTACAGCAGAAATGAAAAGATAAGAATCAAATGTTCTATTGATTACACTGGAAAAGACAACTTTCTTAACTGGATATTAAAATGGGTCAACAGTAAAGGGTCGCAAACCAATTCACTTATATTCAGGTAGAAATGCAGAAAAACTGACAAATGTGACAATGTCTCTCTTGAAGGAGAATAGAATATGTCACCCCAAAGCATGCCACTTTGGCATATTAATTATTTTGCATTAAAATTATATAAGAAACAGCCAGTTCAAGAAGGATTCTGAGCCTCCTTTGTCTCCTGAAAGGAAGAAATCAAGCTCCCTGGTACAAAAGGTAAGAGAGACATCTGATCACCAGAGATAGGGAACGCAGGGCCTAGGAGACTGTAAGACAATCCCAGCTGATTCTTCACTAATGTACTATCCCAGTTACAGAGACAACTCCATAAAAGGGGAGGTACATTTTTCCTGCTCCCACTTAATGTCACCTGGAGCTGGGCAACTGGAGCTCTCCAACACAGCAGGCAGGTGGGCTCCAAGGGAAAAGAACAGGGAGAACTTTTGCTTCTATAGCCTGACTTACACCCTGGTACTGCTAGAGAAGTAGCAGACACACAGGAGAGACATGTAGAGACACTTGAAGTGCACATGGGTGACAGACCCTTGGCTGACAATGGCAGCCATTGTTCTGATAAGGTATCTTCTTTTGTCCCAGGTTTTGGGTACCTATTTCAGAACCCCTTTCCTATGGTTCACTGCCAGAAGGTGCCTTAGACTTGTGGGAAATTTTCAAGCCTCAACAGCCCCATTTGGGGTCAACCCTGTTTGGCTGGGCATTTGCTCACAAAAGGATGGGTAACTTTGGGTGTTTTATTGGGAAACTATCATTTCTTCTCTTCTTTTCCTATGCATGCTAATCCCAATAAAGTTCTTGCACACTTTGTCTTTGTGTGCACAGAAATCCAGACCCCTTCGGAGTGTGCAAATTTGGGGGATCCCAAGAGATCCCATGGTTGTATGCTAACACCCTCTTTGCCTTATCAAATCTCTTTGTCTTATCAATTCTTTACAAATTTATCTTATCTTTGTCTAAATGGTATAAAAGTTGCCTGTTTTGGTCACTTCTTTGGGTCTCAGAACTTTGGGGTCCCTTATGTATGAAATTAAATTCGTATTTCTCCTATTAATCGGTCTCACATCAATTTAATTACTAGATTAGTGAAAGAACCTAGAAAAGGGGCATCTTCCTCCCCTACAACGTCAAAGATAGAAACATCTGAAAAAATATATTTTATCTAAAAGAAATAAGAATAAATTACCATGGTCGAAGCAATTCTAAGGCATCTGTAAATTTGTTACTAAGAAATAAATTCAATGCCACTGCGCATTCTTCTAGGCCACTCTTGAGATCCACCTTACTTGATGGTGACCTGAAGAAAAAGAAAAAAACACAGAATTTATATAGCTTTTACTGTTAGCAACTTGTCACAGGGAAGGTGCTAGTGTCTTTTTTTTTTTTTAAGTCTTTTTTTGTCTTTATATTTTTTAAGATTTATTTATTTATTTATACAAGCACTGGGTACAGTCAGAAGCATGGGAGGGTGAGAGAATTCACCAGAGCAAAAGCAGGGAACAGAACAGGCAGACTGACAAAGTACACTGCTGAGGGGAGCAGCGGCGCAGCAAGAGAGGTCGGCCGTGCACTTACTAGTGTCTTTAACCTCCTGGAGTCTGATTTTCTTACCTGTAAATTGGTCATATCACACCTACATCATGGATAGAATAAACTGACAAATATGTTCCTAGTGGTTACTAGGTAAATGTGTACTCTGATGACCACAGATATAAGAACTGCCTCTATTCAAGGCAGAGGTTATTTTCTTTTACTCAGATTAGGTAAGAGGAGAAATGTACTTCAGTGGAGAACTAAGTGTTATCTAGACTCTAGAAGAGACCTCTCTAGGTTACCTACTTTTGACTCTATGGAAACTATTGCACATATAATATAAACTATGTATCTATAAACAGTAAGTAAATGATAACAATACAAAATAAGTGTTGTCTATAAAACATGTAAATTCTGTCCTGACCAGTAGAGCTCAGTTGGTGCCTTCATGATGGAAGAAGCTGGTTTTACCTGATTTTTCTAATTTATTTTAGCCATTCCTTTACTGCATATAAATTTGTGTTGCTTTGACTTTTCCTTTGAATCTATTATAACATCTTCCTCATTGATTAATGAGCTAACATGTTCATTTTATACCTGTATGGGTCATTTAACTTTTTGAAAATTATCTGTTAATTATTTATGAACAATAGGAATTTTTCTCTTTAAAACTAGATCCACCTCTCAGATGGTTTGCGTAATAATGTTTAGTAGGAAAACATTTTGTGAACGGGGCCTTGCAGGTGGCGCAAGGGGTTAAGCACCACACCATGAAGCGATCCGCAGCCTCTGCAGCATAAGTTTGATCCACGGCCAGCCAGGGAGCAACCCACATGGCACAGCAGACCTCTCCTGTCTTGCCCGCTGCTCCCCTCAGCAATGTATTTCAGTCAGTCTGTCTGTTCTGTTCCCCACTCTGTCTCTGGTGAATCCTCTCATCCCCTGCACCTGTGGCCTGTACCCGTTCTTGATGCATAAATTTTTTTTAAAAAATTGTGAACAATATAATGATTATTTTGAAGAATTTAAGGCTGAATGTCCCTGCCAGCAACCTGTTTGAATTCATTCTTCAAGCATGGGGAATAAAGTCCCATTTCAGTTACTCATCAGCCAGAAATAGGTTCTGAAGTTACCGCCCCCACAGCTGGTTCCTTCTGTTTATTCAGATCTCAGCTCAAAAAGCATAAACACAGAGTTGCCTGGATGACCCTTCCTGTCTCACTGATTAATTTGTGCCACAGTTCTTATTACCACCCCGAAGTATCTTGTGCCAGTATCTGCGCACGTTTGTCTCGGTTGGTCTTCTCCCTCTTGGAGATATAAATGCCAGGAATTATTTAGCCACTGTTGTGCCACCAGGGCCTTCAAGTGGTATCTAGAACATACTCAAAAAATACTGTTGGGTGTGTGGGTGGGTAGAGCTGCTCTGCTTAGAGATAGAACTCCTCAGGTCTAAGGTTTGAAGGCATCTCTCCTCTAGAAATAAGGCAAGTTCGTGGTGGAGGGATGGCTAGAGAATTTGTGATGGTTCATTTGATGCTTCAAGGTGACTGAATTAAGTGATATCCGCAAAGTTGGCAAAACATTATTTCTAGGTTTCCTTAGTTGGTGAAGTGAGAAAAGCAGATAGCTCTCCTCTACCCACTGTGGATGGACATCAGCCAGTCCTCTGAGGGCCTAAACAAACAAAAAGCAGAGGAAGGTGAAGTCATGCTGTCTGTCCAAGATGGGACATCCATTTTCTGCACTCTTGCTTCTCATGTCTTCAGACTCAGATGGAATTCACTCCATCTTTTCTGGTTCTCCAACTTGCAGACAGCAGATCATGGGATTTCCTGGCCTCTACAATCACATGAGTCAATTCCTACAATAAATCTCATATGCATATCCTATTATCCTGTTTCTCTGGAAAACTCCCACATACAGAATTGTTTTGTTCTTAAGTTTCCGGTGAATAAAGAGGTCAAATAAGACTGCAAGACATTCACAAACCTTTCACAGAAATATTTTTCATAAGAAAGTTCCTTGATATCTCTCCTATCAGTTCATCACTAAATACTGTCAATGTCACTTCCTGAACACCTTTTGAATTTACACTGCTTCATCTCTATTACCCAGTCTCAGTTAGCTGTTATTGGCTGCCTGGGGTGTACAGACACATCTCTACCCAACTGCTACACCCCCCCCCATATCAAATCTCTGCTTAGAATCCACTCAATGAATATTTAGGGAGCTTGTGTGTCAGGCAGCCTTCTAGGTCCCGGGGATACAGCATGAGCAAGACATACAGGATTCCAGATTTTCATTATTGGGGGGAAGGAGGACAAACTTAAATAAGGAGACCAGTAATAAGATCATCTTAGATTGGAACAAGTAGTCTGGGAGGGAAACTGGTTTGGGAGGTTGAAGGTGAGGCCCAACATTAACAAAGATGGTCATGGAAAAGGCTCCAAAGGGTGACACCCAAGTGCTACAAAAGCAGTCAGCCTTGGGAATATCTATGTTGAGGGAAGAGGTGAAGATTCTAAACTGGGAATGAAGATTCTACACTGGTGAGCAAGGCAGACTGGGAAAAAATTGAGGGCAGAAAGCAGCCAGAAACCAGGAACCTAGTGACAATGGGAGATTTTTATTCTAGGACAAAAGAAAACATTTTGGCTCAGCAATCCCCACTCATGTTCTCATTACCCCTCCCCTTCAGTATAAGGCTTTCCAATTGTACTTCTCACCTGTTCTCTTCATCTTAACTCCCACAAGTTCTCTCAGGTCACAACCCAGTCTTTATTAACAGGAAATGGGCTGTGGACAGATACTGGTCCCCTCACCAAACAAACAACCACCTCTGCATCTCAGCTGGCCACACTGTCACCTGGGAGGATGTACAACATGCCCCAGTTTACAGGATACACAAGCACAGGAGCCCAGCACCTCAAACACAGTAAACTCAACCCTTTTAAGTGGTGAGTCAAGATGTTCATGTGGAATTAAAATCTCTCTAGAATACTGGCTCTGCCATGCATTCTGCAAGGAATGCCCAAGAGGGCAACTTTACTATCAACAAGGATTTCTCAAATGTTTCTGAGTCACTGGCTACCACAGCCATTCACAATAATGAGTCTCTTACCACTGCAAGTCTGAATTCTGAAAATCTCCAAGAATGCCTTCCTATTACTGCTTTCATTCAGGGTTCTCAAACTTCAGAGAATGTTAGACTCACTTGTGGGGCTTGATAAAACACTGCTGATCCCCATGTCCAGAATTTCTGGCTCAGTAGAACTGGGTGGCCCAACATCTTCCCAGAGGGTCCTAATTCTGCCTTAATTCATCCTGGATATCACTCTCAGGCTTCTGTTCCTAAAACAGGTATTTATCACACTAGTTCTTCAGACTAAGGACCTAAAATGACTGCCCACACTTACAAAAAGAAGTTCAAACTCTTCTGTCTGTCTTAAGGCCCTAGAAAGCTGGCTACATCACACCTGTCCAACTAGACTGGAAGGACAAGCTATTATAAAAACAGCCAAGTATCTTGCAAGAGTCTTATCAACATGGCATCTTCCTCAAGTCTGGAATGATGTAATGAAAAGTCACCTGGACTAGAAATCAGAAGTCGGGATTGCCATTCACCAGTCGCATGACTTACAAAAAGTCACTTAACCACCTGGGGTCCCCTGCCTCATCTTTTAAAAGCTCCCTGTGATGCTGTGATTTATAATAAGTACATATTCAGTCTTTGATCTCATTCCTAGCACAGAGCTCCTAAAACTCTTGAAATTTCTGAAGCAAGGAGAGCCATATCAAGGGATCTTAATGAGGTGACTTTTGCATCTCACCTAAGAATGAAGTCTAGTTGCCAGAGAAACCAATCCAATGACTGTGGGGTGGGAACTTTCAGTCCCACACCCACTCCTGACCTCCAGGAAGGGGAAAGAGTCTTCAGATTGAATCAATCTCCAACAGCCAATGATTTAATTGGGTATGCCTTTGTTTATGTTTTTTTTTAAAGATTTATTTATTTATGCATATAAGAACTGAGGTACAGGTCAGAGATACAGGGGGGTGAGAGGATTCACCAGAGACAGAGTGGGGAGCAGAACAGGCAGATCTACTGAAATATATCTACCGAAATAGCAGCGGGTGAGTCAGGAGAGGTCTGCTGCGCCATGTGGGTTGCTCCCTGGCCGGCCAGGGATAGAACTCGTGCTGCAGAGGCTGTGGACAGCTTCATAGGTTGAGTCTTAACCCCTTGCGCCCCCAGGGAGGCCCTCAGGGATGCCTTGGTAATGAGGCCTCCATAAAAATACCAAAAGTAAGGCATTAGAGAGCTTCTGGGTCAGTGAACAGTGGAGACGCAGGGATAGTAGCAAGCCAGGGAGGACAGGAACATCTGCAGACCTCCTCAGAGCTTGCCTTATGTAAATCTTCCATCTAGCTGTTCCTTAGTTATAGCCTTTTATAATAAACTGATAATCTAGTAAGTAAAATGTTTTCCTGAGCTCTGTGAACTACTCTAGCAATTAAT
Organism: Talpa europaea; assembly: GCF_964194135.1. Lineage (NCBI taxonomy): Eukaryota > Metazoa > Chordata > Mammalia > Eulipotyphla > Talpidae > Talpa > Talpa europaea. The sequence continues at coordinate 25,180,649 of NC_140074.1, read as the reverse complement.
CAAAACCAAGGAACTTCATGAAGGGGCTCAGAAGGGACCTCCCCTAGATGTATCACTTTCACATGTAGATTATTTTGAGAGAAGGTCAACTGAGGCTCTGTAGATACAGGGAAAACATTTATCACTCCCTTAGCTACCTGGTAGAATAAAAACTGAGAGTATTACCTAGATTTAGGGTTCTTTCCAAAAATAGCCTTTCTATCAGAGAAACCTATCTAGATGGCAAGACAAACATGTAATTACAGAATATATGGTTCTTTCATCATGTTAGTTGCCCTCTCTTTCTCCGTGAAGCTCCTGAGATAAGGAATACTTATCCTATTCCTTAACTCAGGAAAGTGATATCCTCATTATCTGTGTAGATTCCTCATACTAAGTAATTAAATTGATCTTTTTCTCCTGCTGATGTGCCTGATGCTATTTTGATTGCTCAACTAGTCCTAGAAGAACCTGAAGGGGAAAAAGGGAAATTTTCCCTTGGCCTCTATACTCCAATATATATTGATAGCTGTTAGAACAGAAACACAGGTAATAATCTGGACTTAGTTTTGTAGAACTAAGCCCTGAATTTGTGGGAGATGATGAAATCACCTAGTAGATAATATCAGAGTTGAGTTAATTGCTTGGTGGTATGGAAAAAAACACATCAGAATTGATGTTCATCATGCATTTCCATTTCACAATGTATGCAAGAGAAACAAAGGCAATGGCTGCTATGAGTGTACTGTGTGAACTTTCAAGTCCTATGCAAATTAAAACCATGTCATTCTATGGGGCCTCCCCGGTGGTGCAGTGGTTGAGCACTGGGCTGCAAAGCAGCCCGCAGTCTCTGCAATGCCGGTTTGATCCCCGGCCCTCGGCGAGGGTCCCACATGGCGCACAGACCTCTCCTGTCTCGCCCGCTGCTCCCCTCAGCAGTGTATTTCGTCAGTCTGTCTGTTCTGCTCCCCGCTCTGGCTCTGGTGAATTCTCTCACCCTCCTGCACTTCTGACTGTACCCAGCGCTTGTATAAATAAATAAATAAATAAATAAATAAATAAATAAATAAATAAATAAATAAATCTTTAAAAAAAAACCATCATTCTACAAAAGTTGTGAGCATTCAGCCCATCCCACAGGCATTACACACAAATATTCTTGATATGTTGGAACCCTACTCATGTGTCTTTCTTTATATCTCCAATAAAGTGAAAATTCTTTCTCGTTTCTAATTTAGATGATATGTTCACTTAAAGACTGAATGAGTAGCTGAATTACCTTCAATAATCAGACCTGTCAAGCATGTAACTAAAGAAATTTATTTTAATAATAGTTTATGGAATTAATTGTATAATACAAAACAAGTTAGTAATCACAGTGAGGAAAGAATAAATGACAACATGTTAGAGAACAAATAAAAGTTCAGAACATCTGAAGCATTTTCTAAGCAGTTTTTCTTATTAAAACTTACAAGCTGTAAAGGGTAGTCAGAAGTGGAAAAGCAGAATATAAAGGACTTAAGACAGTCAACATGTAAGCATTTTATTATTTTTGAAGAATTGAGGACATATGAGTGACGGGAAAGATAAAGGCTAATATGGATTAAGGAAGCAGAAAGCTAAGTGCTTCCAGAGAAAGTTTCTATCTTTTTCAGGAACTGAGGATCCCCTCTGCTCCAAAAGTAACAATCAATTTCCCATATCTTCAAATTTCACTGAAATTGTGGCCCTGGATAACTAGACCTCACATTCCCATGACCATTTTCAGTTATTTACCTGGAGGTGTGGTCTCTGCCCTCTGAGAATTCAAAATTTATATTAACTTACATTGGCTATAGAGATTCTGTGACTAGCTAGCTCTCCTTTCATTCCTCCCCTGGGAGAGAAGTTATCATATTAGTAAGAAAAAGTGGCCATGTGTGGTCTAGTCCTTTTCCTAGAGGGAAAGAAGGTACATAATCTCTCTCCTCTATATATCTTCAACTTCTTCCTCTGTGACCCCCTCTAAACTCAAACATACACAAATCTCACTTATTTTATTTAACGAGAAAAAAAGATTACTCACCCTCATCCTTGCTTTCTCTCCCCTTATACACAACCTTGGCCATTCCTTGATAGGCAAGAGCTTCCAAGAGTTGACATTCACTTCCCTTACTGCCCTACCACCTATTCATCTTCAACCATCACACCTTGGTTCCTGCCCTAACTTCCTCGAAACCCTCCAAGCTAAAATACCACAAAATGCAAGGCTCTTCAGCCTATATGCAAGCCAATCTCTTTGCAACACCTAGACCCTTTTCCACTGCCCCTTCCCCAGTCTGCAGCCACTTTCTCATTGAGTCTTCCCTCTTACACTTCTCCACAATTCATACTTGAATTCTCGTTCCATCAGCCATTCCTTCACTGCCTTCTGTCCTCCAAAGTCTCCTTCCTCCATTCTCTTCTCATTTGCTTTGCTCTCTTGGAAATAGCATTTATGGTTCACGAATTCAACAACTTCACATAGGCGGAAGATTCCCAGCCCACAGATCTTACCCAGCATCTCTCTGAATGCCATACCCTCTATCTATTACTGCTTTTAGTAATCTCTTTTTTTTATTCTACCTTTTAAACTCAACATTATAAAAGTTGATGCAGTAGTTAGCTAGGAAAATATCCAATCAGAGGACAACGGTGAGAGAGGGACACTATTTTTTTGTATTTTTTTATATTTTATAAATTGTAAATATTTTATTATTTTTTTGCTTTTTTTATTATTTTAATTTTGTATTTTTTTACATCATTTTTCATTTTTGCACAATGTATGCATTTTCATCTTGGTTATAGTCCCCATACAATTCCCACCCCTCTTTTTTTTGATCCTACTCCCTCCTCCACCCCCTGTAGTGTGTCTCTGGTTTATAGTTGCTTGTTGATTTTGATTTTTTCTTTATTATAATTAGTCTTTTTCCTTGTTCCTTATTTAGGTTTTCTAAATTCCTGCTATGAGTGAGACCATCTAGTATTTTTCTTTTTCTTTCTGGCGTATTTCACTGAGCATGATCCCTTCCAGCTCCATCCATGTTGCTGCAAATTGCATGAGTTTATTTTTTTGATTGCTCAGTAATATTCCATTGTGTATATGTACCACATCTTCTTGATCCAGTCATCTATTTTTGGGCATTTGGGTTGTTCCCATAGCTTAGCTATTGTAAGTAGTGTTGCTGTAAACATAGAGGTGCAGGTGCTCTTTTGAATTACTGTTTCTGTGTCCTTTGGGTAAATACCTAAGAGTGGAATTGCTGGAGAGGGACACTATTTCTGACAAAAGTTCAGATTTCCACAGAGAGATATAGAATAAAAAAGTAATGTGGAAAATAAATCCCTAAACATCCTTAGAGGGTATTTTCGACTTCATCTCCATTCGCCAGTTCCTATAATGCTGCACCACTTCATTATAGCCTGAGGGTTGAGTCATAAGAGAAACTGCCAAGTACATGAGTATTGTGAACAGAGGCATAAATAGCTGAAATTTGAAATGCAAAAATCCAAAATCCTGCAGAACTTTTTAAAGTTTAATAAACCTGTGAACATAGAAGGAAGCACTGTCTCATGGTACTAAGACATATTTTTAACAGAGGTGCCTTAATAACTGATGAAGAAACAACCTACACATCAAAAAGAGTGAACCAGCTAAAGTAGATTTAGAATGGATGGAAAGGAACAGTACTTAGCAGTTGCATTATAATAAATTATAATATATATAATAGCAACTGCATTATAATAAATTATAATAAAATATTTAATAGAAAAGGAAAGTGATATATTAAACTTAAAAAAAAGGTTACTAAATAGTATACTTAATTTCCCAAATAAGAAAAATAAGCTAGTATCTCTGTATGTGAACAGAAAAAGATGCAAACCAAAAAGTCGGTTACAATAATGGTAAGACATGTTATTCTCTCCTTTATGCTTCTCTTTACTTCTTGAAATCTGAACAATGAATGTTTCTTAAAATGTACTTCCAAGTCAAGGTTATGAGAAGAACAGAAGTATAAAAATAATCATAATATTCAATGAAGGAACTATAGCTATATCCAGATCCACAGCAAGAAACAAAAGCCTAGGGGAAAAGTTGTAATGAAATACAACAACATCCTAACATTCTGTGTTCAATGGTCATAATTATGGTTGATGTTTCTTCTTTCTAAGATGTTTGGTATATTATTTTATCATAAT